>NC_138784.1:21492485-22092485 GCF_965178545.1 Coloeus monedula
CAGCTGCTGGTTGTTGGAGTTGTTCTTACATTTGTTTGTTTAATCAGCAGACTTTTTAGTTGTAAAAACAGGTTGTTTTAGTAATCATCACCTGAGCACACTTAAACTGCTTTTATTCACTAGTTTTCAGGCCTTGCTTCTTACTCATGTGGAACAGGTGAGGAAAGAAAAGGAAAAGAAAGGTATTTTTACAAGGTAATACCTGTACAGCATTTGGACGCAACAAAAAAGTGTTTATATTGTGTATGTCTTTTTTTCCTCTGTAAATAACAGTACCTATCACACTGAGACCACTCAAGTAGATCACTATTACTCTACTTAACCTGTTGCAGTTGTGTATTCTGGTGTGGGTGGGATCTTGTATTTGAACCATCCTTATGTTTATGAGACAATGGCAAAATGTGGGAGGCAGAATGAAAAAAACCATTTATTTCTTTCAGTGATGCTTTTGTGTAGTTGCACTGGAGGGAGGAGTGGCTTTGTATTCTAGGTTTTCCAGCATGCTGTCAGTGTAGATGTTTCTATCCATTTATAACCTTGGGAGTAAAGTGAAACTTGATCTACTGAAAATTGATGGCAAAACTCCCAAGCTCTAAAGAGGCCAAACTTCGAGTTAAAAGAGTTGATCCAGGGGATCAGAAAGGAGCTATATTTGTGTGTATTTTTTTAATCTGTCTTTTCAGCATTCCACACACTCTATTGCACTAGAAAATACTGAAGGTTTTATGCTCAAAAGATTTCCCTTTTTTTTTTCCCATTGGTAGTGACATAATAAATATAGCCAAACGAAAGAGAGTTGGAAAATTTACAGTGCACTGAAATTGACATGTATTTCTGGTGCCTGGAAAATCCAGGAAGGAGAGTTCCTTTCTTTTCAACCTTAAATCACATCTGAACAGTATTCTGAGTGTTGTGCAGCATGGGGCTAAAAGCAAAACATTACATCCAATTTTTAGAGGAACAGTAAAAAATCACAACGTCCCTACAGTCAGATTGCCTGGCTGCACAGCAAATTAGCAACCTCTGTAGCTATCAAATTCATGCCTTAATATAACTCTTTTCTCCCTGTAAATGTGGGCTGTGTCTTAGATCATTTCAGACAAGCATCTGGGGATTAGTAAGAGGAAGTGAATATTAATTCAATTAGAGGATAGAAGATGAAGGTACAAGCTTGCATGGGGAATTGACATCGGGAGCCCAAGTAACAAAGACATCCCTATAGCTGGGAGAGGACAGTTTCATCTGTTTAAGCCAGACTTGGCTTTTGCCTTGCATATATTTTACTTATGAAATAGTAGTTGAAGGAGTTGTATTTACATAGCAGTATAGTTAGTGTCATATTTTGTGAACTAAGCCTGGCTGACAATAGATGGATGAAAGATCTGGAGAGCAGATGCATAGTGGTAGCTTTCAGTTCATTTTGATACATTAAATATTCATAAAAAATTCAGCTGAAGGAGAAAAGAAATGTTTAGTTGAACCGGCAATGAGAAGCTGAAATCGCTGGTACTTCTCCAAAAGTGTAACACCTTACCTAATGTAAATTGAATGAAGGTTCCTGTGGGGAAGGGGAGACATGCAATATAAGGCACTGGTTTCTTTCTGTAAGAGATTGTTGTGCCAGTGACATCTCTCTATAAAGTAATAGCCAAAAATCACTATTCTGAGCACAGGAGATGCTTTTTTGTTCTTTTATTTCCATAGCCTTGGACCTACAAAAGCATATCCATGCACTTCCTTATTCTTAAATGCCATGTATTTACAGCCTGGAAACAAGTCCTTTCACACTGCATTTTCCAGGCAGGAGCACACCGTCCCTATGGGGGTAAGCCCTGGATCTGTAGGCTTCTCTCGCTCCTTCTATGCACACTCATTTGTGCATGATCTTCTGCTAATCTGAGTCTTCGTCTGAAGGACATGGGCACTCTGCTCAGCTCCCTGCCTGATGCACAGTCAGGAGTCCTCAGAGATGCTTTTGTGGAGCCACACAGTGAAAAACATGTAAAAAATTACAGTCTCATTTATTTGTTTATTTTGGCCAACTAGCGCAAAAACAAACCAGATAAAAGAAAAAAAAAATCTGTTTGCTGATAAAAAGAAGATGGGAGTGTGTTACCAAAGTAATGGCAGGGCAGGTCTTGTGTTTATTTAAACAAGTAGTGCAAGACCTACTGTTTCACCTCCAACAACCACTAAAAAAGTCATGGGACACTGAGATGTAAATGCATGGAGGAGTTTGTTTTCAAAAGGGATGTAACAGATCTCTCCCTGATCCTGCTTGTGATCCCTGAATCACACAGCCACTGATCTGTCACAGGAAGATTGGTGGAATCTTCAAGCATCACCTTCATGCTTTGCACAGAGTATCATGTGCTGGTCCTCTTTGAGAGACCCACTTCAATTTTCACTTGGGCTGTTAAGTGAGTTACTATATAAAATATTGACACTGAAGGAAGAAAACTGCCTTTTTACCCAAGTGTAAATGATCTTGAAACAAAATACGTGGGATAACAGAATGATTTCTTAGGCAGGTTTAATGAATAATTGATTTTTGCTTCTCATGACATTATCGGTGTAATTAAATCTGTGGCTAAAGAAGTAAGACAGAAGATATCATCCACTAAGACACTGAATCTCTTTATCCCACCACTGGCAAAGTACTGTCATGTGTTATTAAAGGTTCCCCTGCAGTCATGCAGGTTCAAGATCTGTCTTGTCACTAACAAGTTGGTCTTGTGTAAGTACCAACATGATAAAAATCCGCGTATTCAATCTGTTTTCCACGTCCAAAAATAACCTAAATAAGCTTCCTTTCCTGCTAAACCTGCTCCTGTCTTTGGAAGCTGTACATTGAAATGATTCTTGCTTTGTGCAGGGTATGTGGATATTGGTGTGTGTTTCCAGCTGATCTGTCACAGAACTACGTGTGGTCTTCAACTTGGGTCACTCACCAGGCCCCACCAGATGGTTGCTGTTGTGATTTCTTTTGCGCTGTTAAAAGTGTGTTGAAAAATCAGAAAGGACTGAGGAATAAGAAGAGGTGATAGGAAAGTAGTCTGAATGCAGCTGGGCTTGGCCAGTGTGTATATCTTTGGAAAACATCCCTATATAGGGCTGTGGGTTCTGTGTTGGAGAAACGGGGCATGGAGGGTAATTGCAGAGGCCAAGCAAGGATAAAACTAAAGGCAAGGGCTTAGTCTACAGTTGCAGGCACTGAAAGTGCATTGATTTAGAAACTTGAGAGTTAGATATCTATTACACTTATCAGCTACTGTTGCTTTATTTTGCAAAATTAATTCTGAGAAGCAGTTTTTGACTTTCCTCTAAGTAACATGTGGACACCACAGTGGTCTCCTGGAATAACTCACTCCCTTGTGAATCCTCACTGTCACACACATCAGCCTCAGATCCCTTACACAGTGAAGTGCTAGAGTGTGTTTCACTGCAAAGCTACAAGTGCACATAGAGTAAGAAATCTAAATACTGTACTGTGTGGTGGGTCAGTGTGTAGGTGATGGAATGGTCTGACGTATTTTGAAAGTCAACAGAGATCTTTTTGCAGATGTCAGAGCAGCCCATTGTATCACACATAGGAGGAGTCTCATTCAGTGGCTACTGAAGTCACAGAGAGACTCCCCCGTGGCTCAGTTTGCCTTAGGGACAGTCCCTTAGTTTCAGAGACTTAGGGAAATGCTCCACTCACATTGTTAGCAGCTCTGGTATATATATATACTACACTGAGCAACTGTTCCCAGAGAACTCCGTCTGTTCAGTGATACTCAGCCCTGCGTACTGCTGCCTGGGTCTCCAAGTGTGGCAGCATTAATGCTTTCCTTGAATCCCCATCTAAAGGATGATATGGTGATCAGCACCACATCAAAGTCACAGCAGCAGCAGCCTGGCAAGGTGTAGTTCTTGTTCCTGCTGTGCTGCAGGATGTTCAGCCAATGCCTGAGCCAGTTTGCACCATCAGCACACCGTACATTCTAGTGCCAGATCTGCCATTGGTGCTTTTTGTCACCAGGTCTTTGTGTCTCTGATACACTTGTAACGCCTGTAACAGTTATGCCTGTTTATCTGTTTCTCAGGGGCACATTGGTGGTATGATTATTGTCTGCATAGTGTTTTGATCATAAAAAATGACAAGTGTAATTACCAGTTACAAGCTAAATTGTGCATCTACCAAAACTACACAGCTGCCATGTGATGTGTCTCTTAAATTCCTCACTTACTTGAAGGCAAGCCAAGTATTTGCTCCTTTCTATAATTATCTAAATCAAAATGTACCCGTTTGATTTTTCTGACATATATCTTTGTCACTGCAGCCTCCACCAATATATACTGAGTCTGAAATGTTCATCTAAATGACTTCAGGGAGAACCAGTGTTTGTGTGAAAGCCTTTATAGACCAAGGGCAAACTGCTTTCTCATGCACAAATATGAACGTGAGTGTGTGCATGCACCCACTGCTGCTGAAATCCATGAATTAGGGATGGCTCAGTCCTGCCAACAGATTTTGTACCAGTCTTGAAAAGGGATGGTTTTGTATGCCCAGTGCTTCATTATGCATACAAAATACGTATTAGTAAACCTGCATTTTGATTCCACAAGATGTACTTGCATGACTGGCTATAGATGGCTTTTCTGTACTCCAGCTGCCGAGCTTTGAGCTGAAACAACTATTTCTCAGTGGGAAGAGTAATTGTTTCAGCTCAGAATTAAGTGGCTAATCATTAGGAATTCAATTGGCATGAAATGCACAACATTAATCATGATGCACTAACGTGTCAATGATGTGGATGTAGGGTGTGTGCTCCACTGAAATTCTCTAATTGATATATCTGGTTTTTATTGAAAAGGATTAATGTGGTCTCTGTTAAGCAGGATGTGGGAGTATCAGACCTGGAGGGGTTTTAAAGAGACTGCCCTGCTGTTCAGAGCACACATTAGTGAGGGCTGAAACCCTTAGAAAGGTACTTTTTTTTTTCTTTTTCTGGAATCTGATATTAAAATTGACACCAAAGATGTATCTTGAATTAAGTACTGTCCCTACCCTGGATATCCCTTATGCCCTGATGAGGGAGTCCCAGCTTGCAGCATGAGTAGGGGACAGAGGTGCTCGTGCTTTATGTAGATCTGGTCCAGTGTGGAGGGGGGGTATTGCCACCTACCTGACAGCTTTCACCAGCAGCCTCAGTCCCCAGAGGCACATGCCAGGTGTGATCTGTGTCCCAACAGGCTGCAGAGGACCTTTGCATCTGAGTCCCAATGCCAGAGAGCCAGAGTCCTGCACCTGGGGCTGTTTCTGCACATTCTTGCTATTGCCTGTGTTACCCTGAAATGCTTTTGATCTCTGTTCTGAAATGACTGAAAATATGATACTATAACATAGCAAATGTTGATGAATATTAAACTGAATAACATCTGGCTTATTCTAAATAACTTCAGATGAAATGTTGCTATTTCCCAGTATTGTGGAAAATTCCCTTCTTGCTAACCAGCAGTTACTGCATATCTCTGAAACAAAATTATTCTGTGTGTTCATTTGTTTTGCAGCCATGCAAACTCCCGTGTTGAGAATTAAAAAAAGTCTCCTATGTTTAATGCCCGAGGGCACAAATGTAACCTCTTCAAATATAATTCTTCAATTATCCTTTGAATCATCTGCCTTCCAACTCTTCTCAGATTCTGTAAAATACCCTTCTGACTACCTATCAAAAAAAATAGTACATCTGTTCTTTCAGTTCATTTCCCTAAACTGTAATCAAGCACTGTCTGTGCAGTAAAAATGAAAAGGAATGTCTATCTGGAACAGCACTCTTCACTTTTATTATTGGAAAATGCATTAATATTCCCTTATCAAACATACCCATTTAACAAATCATTCCATTTCCTTCCATATTCAGCTATTTTAAAAAGAAGAATGCACAGAAAGCCGTTCTTTCCTGATCATAAAGGCCAAGCTTGATTTATTTCTTATTCTTGTAGTTTTATGAAACCTAAAAATAGATTATGGTAAATAGCTTATTGACCTCTCTTTTGTTAAAACATAGCTAAAATATTATAGGCCCTTGCTATATCTGGTCTAAGCTGCCATTTTTATTAAGGGACTGTAGCACAGAGTGTTAATGGAAATTGTATTTAGGCTTAGGGGAAAAACTTGTGTGTCTTAGGTTGAAGTCTATTTCCAGCCTGGTTACAGCAGTTAGAAAAGTGATTCATTCAGGTTTCTGGTGGTTAAGTACTGGGGACAGGCACTCAAGCACTTTAGGAAGTGCTTGCTTTTCTCTCTCCACTCAGAGGGTAAGAAATGGAGGGAGCCCTTCAGCTACTCAACTTGGAGGCTTATTTTCTTTTCCATTTGATGTGGAGGCTTTATGAAGTTCCTTGAGTAGGGAAGGACTGCAGACCTGGTGCCTTAGTCTGCCAAATCCAAACAGCATCATTCTGCATGCACTCTGCCCACTTTCCACTGGCATGAGGCTAACACCAGGTTCAGGGCAGTGGAGGGCTGGCCTGAAGCAGCCACAACTGGGTGCCTTCTTGTAGGTCATTGCAAGGCAGCAGCAATATCCAGATGTGTCTGACTGAGGTTTGCTGTGGGACAGATTCCAGCTGCATCTTTCCAGGCAGGATCTGTCCAGCTGCAGGAAGTGCTGCTCTGTGGTCCAGCTGTCAAAGGTATGAAGAGAAATGCTGACCACCCACCTTCCCCAGCAGCAAAACATGAGATCTCCAGGGCTCCATCCTGACCCTGGGTGTGCTGGCACTCAGGAACTGCTGCTGTGCTGCACCAAAGAGAGCTGAACAGCCCCAGGGGACCAGAGGGTCTCCTTCAATGATGGCCAAGCACCATAAAAAAGCTGTGTATCATGCCTGAGGTCTCTTTAGCTCAGGAAGAAGGGGAACATTTATTGGTTTTTAGATAATTAGATAATTAGAGAGAGTCACTTGGTGTTGGTTTTCCCAAATGACTGAGATACCATGGGTTTTCTGAGATTCCCAAGTGCCTAGGATTTAGGCACTTGAAAATCTCACTCAGGGGCTCTAGAAGGCGGTTAAACCATTCATTAACATCAGTCTTGGTGGGCACCAGGCAATGTTAAAAGCTAGGCCTGGGGTTTAGGGATATCAGCAGCACCCAGGGTGGAGACAGTATGTACAGAGCAGAGTTGTTACGTTGGCACGTGAGGTGCTTGATCAGATCAGTGCAGAAGCAAAGCACTCAGCTCCTGCTCAGTCAGAGCCTATAAATACATTCAATTAAGTGAAGACAACTGTATGTTCGTGTTCAAGGCAGTATTCGACTTCATGCAGTGTTTGGCTCCATTAATTATCAGCCTTTGACTGTTCTTGCAAGTGCTGAAATCCCGAGGAAAACATAAGGTCCATTAAAACTTGCTGCTTCCCCAGGCATACAGACAGCACACAATGTGCAAACACTAGGATTCCCAAGCTGGTTTTTTTTTCAATCTTGAAGCATTACTTGTGTACTTATTTTAATATGTCTGTAAAAAAACCCCCAAAACCTCACACAAAAAGACAGCAATTTTGGTGAAATTAAGTGGTTTTTTGACCACTAGCATCTAGTAAAATTTAAAATCTGTGATTATTCAGTAGCTAAGGAAAATAAAGCCATGGCAGGGGAAAAAAAAGTCCTGCTGATATGCCCTTTTAGAATAGAGCTAACATCAATAATTCTTGTTCTGTGCATTAAGTTTTAATGTGTAGACAGGCACTCTGTGCATAGCAGGGTGTCTGTGGAGTCATCAGTGAGAGCTAATAAATGCCTGTCATATGAAGAATACATTACAGAGGGAGCCAAGTTAAGTGAATCATTTAGTTACCATTAGTCATTTTTCATTAATATTTTTAACTGTAGTATTATCCACTACGCATTAGGTAGGATAGAGAGGATAATGCCTGTGATGTACTTTATCCTAAGAACAAAGATTTCTTCCAAATTGTGTGTTCTTGCTGGGGATCAGGATGAATGTTTCAGCTGTGATCTCAGTGGTGTCTTTTTTTATTTATTTAAGACTACAGGAACCCAGATGAGAAAGGAAATAATTTCATCACATGGCTTGGCATTAACCAGCACTGGCCATTTGCATTAACAGCAATTGAACAGTAATAACTGTGCTGGAAATGGAAATACCCATAAGCGTGCTTAATACTGGGTATTAAAAATAGCACTGGAAAGGAATTTCCACAATAGCAAATGCATTATTCCAATCCAGTGTGTTCCGTTCTGGGATATGCTTCTGTTCCTGTGATCCTGTTCAGCTGTGACCTTTGAAGCACAGCCAAACTGGGACCACTGGGGACAGAGGTGGGAGAGACCAGGGAACTGTTCCTGACCCTGCAGGTCCTGCTCTGGACTCGAGTCTCCGCTGGGCAGAGCTCCCTTTTGTGACACATCGTTCACTCGAGGGCTGGATGCAGCTGGGGTCCTGACAGTCTGTCAGCATGGAAGAGTTACAAGAATAAATATATTTGATCTTACTTATACATTTTTCCGTAGGATAATGTGCTTCTGCCACTTTACACTTTTTCCTCTTTAGCTGGTTTATTTTCCATTACTGTCTGTTCTAAACTCATGGATTCTGATTTCTAAATGTAATAATGGCATGGTTGGGCATACATGTGAAGAAGTATTCTTCCCAAGATGCTGAGCATTTAACAGATAGAGTAAGAGGTACACACTTGAGGTGTGATATAAAGGCTTGTTAGCATGGATTTAAGATTAATCTCAAATTTGCATCGTTCTCAACTTACATCAGTAATGTTCCACTTCTAAAACTGCTCTCCAGTAGTCACAGAGGCTCCAAGGAGACAGGGAAGAAATTAAAATAAACTCTAGAAACACTTACAAATCACTTTGCACAGCTTTTTCTGAACTGTGACAAAATTGAAAGTGAAGTCTGATGGTTCAGTATCTCTGAAAGTTAGAAAGGGACATTGTAATTTTCTTTGGAAGAATGAGATGCCACCTTTTAAAGTGTCAAAAGCTTTGGTCTCTGCTTTTGATGAGTTGTGAAATACCACTTCCAAAACATGTAATTGTCTTGGAACTAAAATTTGCACATATTCCAACTCAGGCTAATAATATCCAGTGGGAAATGAATTTGCACCGTAGAGGGAAATACATACAATTTTTATTTGTGGAGTAAATTACTTTTGCTGCTATTATCTATGTAAAGTGTCCCAGATTATTTTATTCTGTATGTTCCAAAAGTAGTTTACTCATATGTATGGACACGAATTTTTTATTTTCTGAAAGATGTGGAACTGTCAGATGTGGATTTAACCACAAATCAAATATGTTACAGCATCTGTTGCTGTTCCCTTGGGCCAGGCACGCGGACAAGAACAACAGTATCCAGCCATCAGTTCGTTGCAGTAATTTTCTGTGGCTGTGAAGTAATGCTGTGTCTGGAGGATCAGAACATGTACATGGCAAGTGGGACTGCAACCACAATGTTTGTTTCTGTGCACCACTGAATGATGCCGAAATTTTAACACTGTATCTGGTGCGGAAATAACCTTTGTCTTTACTGCTTGATTTTAGAGTAAGGTTCACTGGGGTGATGCAGAGAGCCCCAGTCAGGTACTGTTGTGTAAGCACTGTGGCCCTGTGGTGGAAAGCAGTGATCAGGACATGGTTCTAAATTTGTGAGGGAGGCAAATTTAAGAGATGCTATCAAGCAGTAGCCAATTTGCATATCAGATGAATCTCAGGTAAAGTGATTTGGTCACATAAATATTCCACCTTTCTGGGCTGTGTCTGTGTGCTGACTATCAGCACCAATAGCTTCTTTAATGAGTAGAAATATTTCACTGTTTCACATTCTCCGGGGCTTAATTTTTGTAAGTGAACTGCTGATTCAGTTCTACCTCACAAAATAACTCAGTTTGACAATAATTCAAGGCTAAAAATGTGAGCTGTAACTGCCTGCTCTTTATCAAGCAAGCAATTACACGGAACAGTGCATCATTCCATCAAGCAATGTTTAAATTCTTCTAATTGTGTTTTAAAAGTGATGTCTCCTGGTTTTGCTTTTGTCCCTCAGCCCTGGCTGTAGGCAGCCACTGCAATGGCTCACTGTGATAGTGTTTGCTCCTGGCTTCTGCAGACTTTGAGGGGTCAGGATTGGTGAGGAAATGCTAATGTGTTTTTCTTGTTACTGAGCTTATCGATCGTTTAACCAAACTGAATCATCTGACTGGGTCTTAATCTGCTTTCTTCATCCTTTCCCTCACTCAGCAGCCACTCGGCACTAAAGGTTTGACTGGAGTATTTCACAAGATCCTTTGTATATAGCATTCCTACTTCATCCGTGTATCATTTGTACTTCTTCAGATCTTATGTGCTGCAGGGATTTACATAAGATGTAGATTTTTGGCCTTAAGGCTTGGATGGACCACTTTGCCATCAAAGACCCATTTAAGATCTGCACATTTAAATTTGAAACCCAGCATTTGTCTTAGTTTAGCCCCATTTTTTGGTGGTGCTGATGTTCCTCGCTGTATTCATGTAGCCAAGCCCACCCTTTGCTTGCCACTGATAAGGTAAGAGGGCCACTGAATTAAATGGTCTTTCGATGGGGTACTCTGGAGGTGGTGAGAGGAGCCTGTGCTTCCCTCGTGGGCTCATTTTTGAAGCTGTGGTGCAGGACAGAGGTGAAGGTGTGTTTTCTAGGGTTGCTGTAAATAATGCTTCAGGCAGCCAGCACCGTGGAGAATTTCAAAGTGCAATTCTGACATAAAATAACTGCTGCACAAAAATGTTTAATATGCGGGTCCTGTGCTCTCAGCTGATGCTGGGAAGGGCTTCTTGAGTTTCTCGTTTTGAAGCTCCATTTGGGTTCTGAAAACTGGAAAAATTTTTATCTCTTCCTTCTCTTCCCCCCTGCCCCTTTCCCAATGTAATGAGGAAAAAAAAAAAGGTTCCGTGGCCCAAATAAAATCCACAGGGAGGCTGGTGCAGGCTCTATAATTTCCAGCTTGGTCTATTTTTGCCCTCATTGCCAGTGTCTCAGAGGTGGAGTGCAGTAGCTTGGCCCAACTTCTTGTCTTTGGTGTGACAATAATTGTCTCAGTCTGAAATACCCTCAACAGGATTGTTTGATGGTGGAAAAGGAGAAACAGGGTGTAAGCTGGGCATTTTTTATCAGGACTGATTCTGAAGGGTTGTGAACAGTAAAATCCTGCAGAAAGTCAGATGCTGGAGCTTGGGCTGTATTTTAATCACTTGACATTGTGTATAAATGAGCAGGTTTGTGAAGCAGAGTGGTGCTGTATTTGCATTAATCCTTTTCAGAATTAAGGCATGTTTCAAAGGAAGAAAATTCTCATTTTTAGCTTCTGTAAAAGCCTCATGGTGGTTTGTTGATTTGGGTTGATACACAGTGATCACCATTAAAAGAATTGAACATTTACTACCAGTTCAAAGCTAAACCCAGAACAACACAGGATTTCCCTGAATTTGGAATATTTAATGCTTCTGCCTGTTGAGACACTGTGATCTGATAAGCAGTGATCTCTGTAGATAGCCATATAACTTAATATTTAAGCTCATATGGAAAACATGTCCTTCTTAGATAATTCTGCATCTTTTGATAAAAGCCTTGAAAAACACTGGCAGAATACCATTTCTCTTGCTTGGTTGTTTTTCCTTGCTATTGCAGACATCCTAGCGAACCCAAAATGGAAGTCCTAAAAATTGCATTATGCTGTCAACCCCTGTCACAGGAGTACAATAGTTGTTTTATCATTGGCAGCTGCTTCTGTAAGTAATGACTTCTAAGCTGTGCCCCTACATTTGAGCAGTGTGCACTAAGTCATGTATTCTAAATCAGTTTAAAACGGAACAGAGATGAGATTCCTTCCTGTTAACGTGGGACTAAGAAGGGATTAATAAAACCTAAAAAAAGAAGTCTATTATAGCCAATGCAGTCATAAATAAGGTTTATAGTTCTGTCTCCCCACCAAATAGTAAGGAACCTCTTAATTATTACCTGTGTAATAATTTTCAGTCTTATACAGGATAGAACTGCATTTATCAGGTGTTCCTGCTGTCTGCTTCCTGAACTCTCCCTTTGGACCCTTTTTTGATGAGTTCATTGCTTGTGAGACACCTCTCCATTACTGCTGTTTAAAAAGTCCGTGCTCACATTCCCAGGTTAGGAGCCTTGGTGACATGTCACGAGCTGATTAGACATGTGCAACAGATAAGGATATAAGGAAGGCTCAAGTGAAAACCAGCAGTGAAAGCCCTGCTACCTTCTAGCAACACAGAGCACATTTAAATGTATTCTTCAATACATCAAAGGGCTGGCCATCACCAGGGTGCTGTTCAGCTGTGAGGCTCTTCAAGCTGTACTGAGTGAGGCTCTCGTTAGTGTTTTAAGGATTATTGCACCCCTCACCATAATTTCTGGGCTCTGCTGCTTTCTGTGTTGCCCTGGCTTCATGTGCTGCTGGGTGCTGAGACCTTCATTCAGCAGAGTTCGTAGTCAAGTGTGAGCTTCAAGAGTGAACTCGAATAAATTGCCAAATTGAGGCTTGTATGGGGAATGCTGTATTACTAAATCTCTGTCCTTTTTACATAAGATATTAGCTGCAGTTACTGACTGCCAATCTTGACAGTGTGGGTGAATGCTGGAGAGGCAGTGATTAGGGAAACTGAACTGTATGGTTGTTCTTCCTCTGCTTTCTTCATTATTCATAAATTCACAGTTAGTGTCTCTGTAGTTAATAATTCTGTATACTTCTGTGCAGCCTTCAATCAGAGGATCTCTAGTACTGTGTGAACATCAATGAATCAGCATCCTCTCACTTTCTGCGGGCACTTTTAATCCTGGTTCAGTGTCTTGCCCAGTGTGTTCTGTGCTGCCCTTGGAGCACTGGGCTTTCGTTTTTTAAGGTCATTACTCCAATGTACTAAAATCAGCCATCTAACCTTCATAGAATCAAAGATTGGTTTGGGTTGGAAGGGACCTTAAAGATCATCTAGTTCCAGCCCCCTGCCATAGGCAGGGGCACCTTCCACTGACCAGCTGCATCTAACAACAGCACTTGTTTTTCAGGGTTAGATTCACAATACTGGCAGAAGGAGAGTTACTGGTGGGTTTCCCTTACTTGTTAGCTTGGTGGCTGTAGCTAGTGTTTCTCAACTGGCAGGTCTGTGACTTAGAATCATACCATAGTTTGGGTTGGAAGGGACTTTTAAAGGTCATCTAGTCCAGCC
Organism: Coloeus monedula; assembly: GCF_965178545.1. Classification (NCBI taxonomy): domain Eukaryota; kingdom Metazoa; phylum Chordata; class Aves; order Passeriformes; family Corvidae; genus Coloeus; species Coloeus monedula. The sequence continues at coordinate 21,505,738 of NC_138784.1, forward strand.
CCCGTTCCATGGGCAGGGACATCTTCAACTAGGTCAGGTTGCTCAGAGCCCAGTACAACCCAGCCTTGAACAGTTCCAGAGATAAGGCATCTACAGCCTCTCTGGGCAGCCTGTTCCAGTGTTTCACCACCCTCATTGTAAAAAAAAATTCCTTATTTCTTGTCTAAATCTACCCTCTTTCAGTTTAAACCATTCTCCCCTTGCCCAGTTACTCCATGCCCTTGTCAAAAGTCTCTCTCCAGCACTAGGACATTAGTTTGGGGAATGAAGGCATTTTAGATCTAATTTCCACCTGAATAGATATTGATTATTTGTAAAAATTATACTACAGAGACTTAACAGGCTACCAGCATTATTGCCTGATAGCTGGGCAGTGGGTGAGTGTGAGACAGTATCACAGATTGCCCCACATATTGCTCACTGCCCTTTGGGGTGAAATAGCATTTCCTTTTTCTAACTGTTTTGATTTTCTTGGCATGTGGCCAGAATTGTTCTGGTTCTGTGCTGGGGAAATAAAATATCTGGTTTGGTTGAAAACATCACATTCTGCACCGGGCAATAATTTGCATATTTCTGCAGATGTGTTTCAACAGCTCTGAGTGTTTGTTATTAATGCAGTGTTATAAATAAAGCAAAGGGTGTTTGTAAGACATAGAGAAGAAAGGTTTTGATCTAAGAGACTGAAATAAATGAAGTCTTACTTAAGGGAGAATGAACAAATTAGGCCAACTGAGTATCCTTAAATTCATAGAAACCTTCATCTGAATTTGCCTCCGGTCTCCTGATTTGATCAGTATGCTAGCAACCTTCCTAATGAAGTTATGTCTTATCTAATAAGCTTTCTAGGCTTATTAGGCAATGCCTAAGTTTTAAGATAAGATTTGCAGCTAAGAAGGAGAAAACTCTAACCATTAGAAATCTTTCCAACAAAGTGGGTAAGTTCCTGTAGCACTGAGCAGACTCAGAGTTGGCAGCATTTGAAGTGGTCACAGTATTAAACACTGAGAAGTGTAGTTTGCAAATGAGGATCATTGCTTAGAGAGGAGCTACAGGGACGGTTCTGGCTGTATAAAGGTTTAATTTTCAACTTCGTCTTTAGAGGACTTTCACTTCTCCCTCACATTTGATTTTCTTCATCAGCCTTTGCACGGTACCCTTTAGTGGGATAGTTTCAGTGCTGCTCTGACACGAACCTACACATGCTTTCATCAAGTAAGGTGTTTCTGATGACATGTTCATTGAAATCTATCCCCATTTGCCTGATCTTGATTGCTTTCAGTTCACAAGGTGATGTGTTGCATGATTCATTAAATGCCTGATACACACTAGGCCTTCTCAAGATTGACAAAATAGGCATGGTGAAAATGTCAGTAATCTTCCCCAGAAATGCCAGTCATTTCCTTATCAGCACACTTCCGTACAGCTATTGTGTTTCAGCTTCTTCACTTTCTTCCTACTCGCCTTTCATAATATAAAAAAGTTGCAGTGGTAGCTACAGGTAAGTCTTCTGTTTCCACCCTGGAAATTAAGTGTCACAGAATCTTTCATCTCTCCTCTGCCTCTTGCTCCCTCTTTCCTCTGTCAGTGCAGCAGAGCTACTTGATGCTACTGGGTCAGCTGGGTTTTGTATACAAAGAGGTGGAAGAATGGGGCTGTTGAGGTCAAAATCTCTTTTGTAGTGAAATGTGCTCTCTAAATTTGCCAAGGGGCTCAGCTGGTACCCTCTGCCTCAAGACTGCAGTGTTTACCAGCAGGAATCAACTCCTGGAGCAGTTTCAGTGCAGAAGGCACGAGTGCAGAAGCTGCACATCATGCTTTGCTGTCTCCTAAGCAGTTCTTTGTGTAAAAGGAAAATTCATTTGTCAGTGTAACAGCTGAAGCAAAATGTCTTTTTAACCTCTACAGTGTTCTGAAGGAAACAGCAGTAACATTTAATGACAAACCTTAATGTAAATGGTACTTGTTCACTGGAGTCCTCCTTTCAAATCACCAGCTTTACATAAATCTTTTACCAAGAAAAACATGCAGGTGGAATAACATCACTGTTAGTAGAAGCTCCAAAGGTCATAGATTTTTACAGCAAAAGCAGACAGTGCCTGGAGGAATATAATTCTTCCTATTGTACATAGACATTGTTTCTCTTTAAAACACTGAGTTTATATTCTAATGGAAACAGAGCTAGTCCTCCTTTGCATGGGCTCTATAGGCTTCTCAAAGTCAGTGGAAACATTTCTGGGAAAGCAGAATTGGATCTCTTGTGTTTTCTGCTTCTCTAGAAAGTAGGCTAATGTGGATCTGTCCAGAGGTAAGTATTAAAGGCACCGATTTTTCCAGAAACAGGACATTAAATAGAGAGCGTGTTGGTGACACCTGTGAGTTTTGGTGTTATATTATCTGTCGTCAGTACATGGCAGCCTGGAAGATTAAGGTGGTGGAAAACTTTGACTACAGAGTACATTTCTTGCTATTGTATTTGTGTCCTGTTCACCTTGTAAATGCCTCCAGCAGTTCCAACAGCAAAGAGGGGAGACCTGTCTGCCAGGCTGGGGTGGCACAGGCACTCCTTCCATGCTCTGCTTTGGCATTATTTACAACCTGCCTTATTTTCTTGCTTTATTTAGGTTGGTGAGAGAAAAAGCCTGTTAAGAAGGGATCCAGAAATATGTTTTGAGACTGAATTTATCTGAAGGATGGTAATGTCTTCAGTTATTAACCCAGGCATAGTTTTGGAGCAGGCAGGTTGCATGGAAGGGACATTGGAGCTGAAGGCTCCTCACTCAGGCTGTAGCTGAAGACAGTGAGGCTGCACCTGGTTGAAGATGGGCAGAGTAAAATTGGTATTATTCAGGCTTGAAGTGTAGGGGGAAAAACAGACAGCTTGAAGAAGCAAAACCACTTCTTCTTAGGCAAGGCTCAGTGTAGCAGCTCATTATGGCTGGAGTGCTTTACCTGCCACAGCCACAGTCTCTGGGTTGCTCCAGGGGACTCCCGATTTCCCATTTGTCAGGGTTATGGATATCCTGTTTGGAAACACCATTACTGAATGTACTTCCCCTTTGGCTTATTAGGAGCTGCAAAAGCTCTTCCAAATGTGCTCTCCACATAGTCCCTAATTTTTTTGGTCTTTGTGCTGTCCAGATAGCATACTACATGGTTACATTTGCCAAATTGTTATAAAATTGATAAAAATACCAGTATTGTGTTGGGAAAATGAGTTTTTTTTCTTTTGGTGTCTTAATCTATTTCAGAAGAAGTCATCCTTTGAAGTCAGGACCCCACTTCATGGGGTTTCACTTAGTCTACCTCTTAATAAAACTTAGATTAACATACAGATCTCTAGACAGCATTTAGCCTGTATAATGTCACTGTTCGTTTTTGCCTCATCTTATTTCAATTTCTACTCTCTATCAGCAGCAATCTTCATCTCCTCTACACCTGAAGAGAGAATAGAGAAAATTAGACCTCCCAGCCTAGCCTGTATGCATTAACCCTTCTTTAGCACAATCAATCCCCATAAAATAAAGGAAATTATATTAGGCAAACATTGCCATCTTATTCAAATGGATGATAAAAGTATTAAGAACAAAAGGTCATATACTTAGCCGATTAAATAAACATAATAGTACTGAATGCTTCTCCACATGACAGTTGATATAGAATTCGACCTCTGCTTTTATGTTAATATTTGCCTATCTCCTGCTGCTTCTGAGAAGATAAGTTTTTTCTTCTAGTTCTGAAATGGAATAGTATTATCTGTCCACCCAATTATAATATTATTATTATTGTTAATATTATGCATGTACAATAGGGCTTAAATGGTGCAAATTGGGTAAAAATTGTGCTTAGTCAAGAAAAGCTGTGTTGCTCTAATGGATCAGTGATAGAACTCTAGTTAACTGAGACAAGTGGTGTTGGAGGCAGCTTTGATATTTCAACTTTAACTGTTCCTCCAAATTCTATATTTGCAAGAAATATTTAATGGAAGTCCACATGACATTTGGTTTGAAATGACAGTTGTCTCCTTTTAATTTGCACAAAGATACTGCAAAACCCAGAGGAATTTCTGTAACTAAGTTTTAAAATCCCTCCTCTTTTCCCTCCTGGCTCTCTCAGTGAGGGTAACAGTTACTGCCTCTCAGTGTTACTGTGCAAGAAAACCTGACGACAGCTGAGCTGTAGAAAATTTATGATTTAGCCTAAAACGTGGACTTGAAGAAGAGGTGGTTTTTAGGTTTCCAGTCATGATTTAAACACTTGTTTAGGAGCCTCCAGAGCTTGAGGTTTGCAGTCATTCCCTGGCTGCTGGCACCCTCCTGGGCAGGGGAGTGGCAGCAGCCCCCGTGGGACCCGACAGCCATCGGGATTCCGTTTAGGGACTTAAGTGGGACCAAAACGTGGAAGGCTTGGCCTTGCCCCATGTCTTTGTTAAACCACGCAGATATTACAGGGGTTAGTTGAGAACGTGGCCGTTGTATGAAGATCTCATCTCCTAAGTAGGTGAGGCAGATGAGAGGTTCCCATCCCTGTTTTACAGGTGGGGAGATGAAGCGTGGAGAGATTACATCGCTTGGTCGAGATCACAGGGAAAGCCAAGGAGAGAATAACAATTGAATCAAGGTCTCAGGAAGGCTGTTCTTTGCCTTTAATTAGTCTGTCAGAAACATGCCATAGTTCCTTATACAGTGTATCAGTAATTACAAAAGCATACACAGCAGCCTGTGTTTGGAGGGTTGCCCAGACAGGAAAACAAAACTGTTTGTTGAGCAAGTAATGGGATTTGTATGAAGGCATGATAGATGAAATTTATTTGAAGGTAGCTTAGTAGATACACGGTGCGGAGAGGCAAGGTGTACTCCATGCAGTGAGAAAATGCAGTTGTTATCTTTCTATTAAATTACAGTGTGAATATCCCTACTAACATATTAACAAATCTGTTAGCGGTTTTCTATGTCTGGAAACATAATTAGAGTTGCTGGCAACAAATGCCACATCTGGCAGTGGAGAAGAATGTAGCACCTCTTGTTACTGTGTTCAGGCATAAGTGGAGCTTGGTGCCTGGGGCTTTGCTGGACAGTGCTGTGCGGAGGTGGAGGTGGTGTCTGTCCCCAGGGCCACGCTCATCTCACCCTTTTGAGGCAAAAAAGGAAATAAATTAAAAAGTAAAGAACCGTATAGAACATGTAGCTTCTGGTAAGGAGGCTGGCAAAAACTTGGACCAATCCCTGCTCTTCTCAATGTATTGGGTACCTGAGCAGAGTCTCTTTCTGCTAACCCTCTAGAGGAGACTGTCTGACTGCAGCTCTTAATTGGCAGCATTATTTGGCATTCTGAATTTTTTAAAGATGATCCCTTAAAAGCTGAGAGAGACCAGCTGATGGCTTTTTGATGTGTCTGTGTGGCAAACAGTAATGATTTTGGTGGATTCAATAGTTGTCTCAATATTTTCTGTACTAATGATGGCTGAAGCTGTGATGGCAGTGACACACCTGTCCAGCTGATCTGAAGGACACACTGAAGTGTGGGTGAGTGGGAGCTAGCCTGTCTTTAATCTGTCCCTTGCCATGACCCCAGTAAATCTGGCCACAGTACCACAATTACAAGACTGAGCTCAGTACCCACCAGGGCTGGCCTTGGCTTTTCCATCTTTCGGTAGAGCCATGTTGTAACTCTGCTCAGTGAAATCTGGAAAAACAGTCTTGCTGGTTTTCTTTGAAGAGATGAGCCCTTTCTTAGCTGCAGGTAGATGCTGACTTTGGTGCAATCTGCTGAGGATTTTCAATAGCAATTTCTTGAGAGTTCTCTGAAAGCCAGTTTCTCGTTCAGTGTCATTTCTACACATGACAGCAGCCCCTTTTTTGAAGGAACACCCTAAATTACTAGAAAAGTTGACTCATCTGTTGCTTTCCTGAAGAATAATCTTTAATTCATGATCTGTTCACTGTGGGCTGGGTGCTACTTAGCTGTGGATTTGAGAGGGAGATGGGCTTGTTTAAAGCCTTCAGTGTTAGGCCCACCGGGTTTAGTTGAATGTTTCTTGGAACATAAAAGCTTGGGAGACTGATAAGGCACTCAAGTTCTGTTATTAATCTATTATTTTTTTTAAGACATACTTTTGTATGTGATTCAGTTGTTGAAGAATAAAAAGACAAGCTATGAGCTGCCCCACACCTCTCTAGAGATTGCTGGCATTTTGCAGAATCAGACACTTAATGGATTAAACAGTTATTATGCAGCTGATGATAAGAAGCAGGGCTTGATTTAAAACCCCATTAATGTCAATCGAAATAATTCTTGTTAACTTCAGGGGTGGACTTTAGATCCTAGTGGAAGACAGTGCATGTATTTGAAGTAACCAGACTGGACAGTCCTACACATGGATTGTCTGCTGCTGACAGTGAAAGTGCTGGAGCCTCACCCGGAGAATGTCTCAGTTACTTGGGAGAATGATGGATGCAAGCTGAAGGTCTGGAGGTGAAATTTTATTTTCTCTAAAAGCTCTCAAAGTATTCAAAAACTCTCTCTCTAGTTTGTACTGTCTAACTTCCTGGACTGTTGGTTTTTCAGAAAATAATGTTGGGAAACTTACATACAGATGTATTGGTTTGATGTGTTTTTTTCCTTGCCAGACCCAGATGAACTTGTTATTGATGATGTCTTCCAGCATCTTGGGAGACTGCACTGCAATAGGCTTATGAGAACTGTTCATGTCATTAAGCCTCCATGAAAAATGACAAATTGGATTTTAAAAATCAGTTTTTTCAAATCCTTACATTGTTGAAATACTCTTAAAAAAAAAAAAAAAATCTGTTCTAGCATGTCATAGTTAGGAATATCCTGAGCGAACAAAAATGAATTTTGCATGACTCTAACTAAAAATATTTTATTTATTTTCCTTCCTACTTTGTCATCTGATTAGAACTCTGCAAGGGATAAAGACAACTCTCATGGTCTCATCCTCTGTGGGGTACCTCAGGAGGCAAAGGGAAAAGACAAGGGTGTCTGCAAATGAGCCTAAATTGGAGTCTGTGCCCTGTAACTGTATCTCCTGTGTCTGGCTTGTGTGACCGCAGGGTGAATACCTGCATACAAAGCAGCTGGGAAGTTCAGACCACCGTCCTAAGCCTAGATTTGGATTCATTAAGTGATTCTCCTTCTATTGTATCTATTGTTTGTACCTAAAGTATGCTGGGACCCACCAGAGTCTAAGTTAGGGATTTTATGATAATTGCAAGACCACCCCATGCCATACATGATAGCACTGAAACGAGTGGCTGCTTGTTCATCCCACAGCCTAAAGGAGAAAGCAAAGTCTCCTGGATGAAACCCCAAATCCCTCTTCAACCTGCACAGCCTAACAGGGGTGGAAGAATATCCTTTTTTATTATGTCTGTGCTGAAATGCGCTGTTAAAACCAGTTTCCACAGAACCAGCACAGTTTAATGGTGATTTATGCACTGAAGCAGGTCTGGCATTTAGATCCCTACTTGGTTCTTTATTATACTGTTATCACTCAGGCCACCTCTACATTCAGAGAAAAATGGCTTTCTGACTGAAAATAAATTTTGGCAAAGGTATTTCAGTTTTTGTCAGTAATGTCTGAGGTTTTGTTAACAACAAAGACCCAACTAAAAATCCTCAGCCCAACACAGCAGTCAGACAGTGAAAGACAGAGCTGTGTGTTTGCAAGCCTTCATGTTTTCAGCCCTGGAAGGGAAAATATATACAGCAAGTAAAGCACAGCACCGTGATCCGTGCAGCAACTTCACGTTTGGGTGATGGTAATAGTCAACCACAGAGCTGATCAATTTATTCTGCCTGGCAGCAGAGAATGTGTTGTAGATATACCCATGACTGAGGTCATTCAGAACAGGTGTAATGTATGTGGGGAAGAGAAAACTGTATTCTGACAAAACAAATTTCAACAGGGTATGCCAGACGCCTTCTAAAATGGATTGCTAGGTGTCCAAATTGCTCATGCAAAGCCCTGAAAGTTGCCCCTTTGATGTGTGAGAAAGGGTCTGCTAAATGAAATGGAAAGTACTGTGGGGGTAGCATGTAGTTAAGCTGCTGGATGCTGTGGAAATTAGTAGCATTAGTCCCTTCAAGTCCTACTGTCCTTGGCAATTTTCAGTCACCCAGTGCAGCACTGGTGTAGATGTGTTAACAGGGAGAGCTGAGCATAATAGCAGGCATTGTATCCTCATCAGGCATTCAGCAACACGCTGTAAAAATTATCAGAGGGGTATGTCAGCAGGATGTAAGCATTTGCTAGTCATGTGTCTTTTGGGATTTCTGCCTGGCAAAGGCCCTCTCTGACGTATCTTCTCACTTCCCAGTATCAGTACAACAAGTATTTGAATATTTCCATATAATTTGTTCCAAGGGGAATATAGAGGATGTGAGAGAGCAAAAAGAGACTGAGATTCCTGTTTCACTCAGAACAGGGTTTTTTTCCCCCTTTCCATTAGTAAACTGAAAAACACCATCATCTGGGGGGAATGTTTGATATGAAACAGTAGTAAAGATGTCATTACAGCATTTTTCTTCTTCAGAGCTCTGCCCACCAGGGCCCAAAATCCCAGCACAGAGGGATCCTGGCTTCTTTGCTTTTCTGTCTTAGGTCAACCACTTTTTTAGGGATTTTTTTCAGCACCTGGTTCACAACACACTGCAGAAAAATAGAGGTGAGATCCAGGTGTATCACAAAACACCACCTGAGTCCCTGGTTTCTCCTACTAAGAGGGATCTAACATCAGTGAATGTGAGGCACAGCTCCCAGCACAGACAGTGTATTGTGCACTCTCAGGGAATGAACTCCATAATCAGGGAGTCTGTCTCCATCTCCTGCTGCAATCAACAGCGTTTTAAAGGCTCCATTCAAAGTCAGTGCTTCAGCACTGACTTTGTTGCTGCAGCTCACAGCAGATGCCGGGCTCCTTGGGACAGCAATGGCCAATGATAAACACAGAGCTGATAAGGAATTATCTCATGAAAGTCCTCAGTGATGTGCTGATGGAGGAGAGCTATGCCTGGCATTCTTAAATACAGAGTAGTTTTTTGTTACACAGGACCTTTCAGGGAGAGGCGGAATAGGAGTGTTTGGGTTCGGATGCTCTCTTGACTTGGTATTGTTTGCTCAAGTTTGGAAACCTGGCAGCCTCAGACTTGCATTAAATTTTGATTTTTGTGTATTTAGAAAAGGCTACAGAAAGAGGCAGAGCAGTTTTGGCTCTACCAAAGCAGCTCTGGTAGAGTTTTCATGCTGTTTATTAACTGAAAATTTTAATGCGTGCTTTATGTTTTTCGTAAGGTAAGAAAACTTAGTGGCTCTTCTTTGTCTCTGAGTCTTTTGCTTTGCGTATCTTTTCAGGCTGTTCCCATAGAAGTGGTTTTTGCCTCACAGAGCACATGCCTCAACACTGCAAATGGGCAGAGGGCTCAAACTCACACTGCTGGTTTGGGGAAGAGATACACGTTTTAGGTTAGACCCATAGAATCATACAATGGCCAGGGTTGGAAGGGACATTAAAAACCACCTAGTTCCAGCCCCTGGCCTGGACAGGGACTGCCACAGTGATGCTTAACTGACTGGCCTTTGTGCCAGTCCTTGTGTGGAGGGAAGCCTTTGGGGCTCTGCAGCTTTGTAAGCCACAAGCAACTTAGCAGCTGCTTTGCTCAAGTACTCTTAATTTTAAATTCATACACTTTCATATCTCTCAGTACCATTTGTCTCCTTGCAGAGCATCTTTTAATCTTTTCCTGGTTTCAGAGTGCCAGATTCTTGATCACCTGTTGCATACCTTAACATTTTCCCTGACTGCCAATGAATTCCCATCTTATTGTGCCTTGTCTTCTGGAAAGCTGTCAGCCATCATCACCTTGCCAGGCAGGCTTTGCAAGCAAAAAGCAGCAGATAGAGAGGAATTTGAGTGAGGTCACTCAGCTTTGCCTTCTCATTCATTCCTCTGGTTCCCTGCACTTTAATAGTCACAAGTGGTAACCTATTTTTGTTGAGCCCAATTATAATGAGATTTTTTTAGAAATCCCTGCAGCTGGATGTTTATATTGGCACCAAGGTATGCTTAATGCATATATTACAGACCAAAGAGCTAATTTTGGGAATCTGTTAGCAGCATCTGAATGCCCCATTATAATGCCAGGATTTGTAAATTGAGGCTTTGAATAGGTTTGGTTTAAATGCTGAGGGAATGAGATGGTCTTTAGACCTGGCTGCAAGTTTAGCATCTAATACAAAGTCAGTGGAAAATCAATTCGTCTTTCCATTTGCCTTAATGGACTTTTGGATCAAACCCATATTCTTAAAAGCATTTGAGTGCATGAATAGTGTCAGGTTTTTAGACAGGTTGTTAATTTGCAAGCCTGAGTAGTTGCTAGTGGAACCCCAGGTATGCAGACATCTGCAGATAGGGCCTTGTGCTTCTGAGTGACTCTACCAGAACCTGTGTGTCCCTGTACCCAGGAAAAAGGGAAGCCTTGTTCAGCCTGGTCTAAAAATTCAATGGGTTTTTTGTTTTGTTTTGGGGTTTTTTAAGTAGTTTCTTAAAGAAATGATACTTCAGAAATATTAATGTAAAAAGACAGTCAAGTGATCTCCTTCCTTAAGGAGTGCTGGAAGTTTGGGAAAAAAGGGCTTGCTCTGGGCCAACAATTGCAAGCATACAGCAACTGCCTTCACCCAAATGCCACAGTGGCTGGAAGAGTATGAGCAAAGCCCTGTTAAAGACGAAAGTGAGTTTCCCTGTGTTAAAAAAAATTATATAAAACCAAAATAAATCAACAGAAGCACTACTAATCTACATTATTGTGCTATAGATCCTTCAAATGCAAATGGTTTATTACTTCGCCTATACAATAAATTCACTGCAAAAACAACTCTTCACATTCCTTATGCTTTTAACCTTGGCCTTGACTGCTGAAAATGTTCTTTATTTAATGCTTCAGTGTTCTCACTGCTTGGCAAGCTCCTGGTTCGGCACATAAGGGGAATTTAATTGAAAGGCTGTGCTACGTTTAGGATCAAATCCTCAGTGGCCAATTCACTAAGGGTGCAACACAGTTCAGTGAAGGAACTGCGAAGGTTCGTGCAAGCTGAGGTTGGGTCTAACAAGAAGCAATTGCCTTTTTAGTCAGTGCAAATTGGCAGAAGCCTTCTCCAGCAGGTGCCTTGTTGATCTTGCCCTTGATCTGTGTGAAACCCTCTGTAAGGAGGTGGTGCCACCCGGACGTGCTGTGAAGCCTCTCAGAGCTGGGATCTACTGTAAGGGCTGAGAGGGCAGCTTTGCACCCTGCATCTCCTGTATATGGATCGAGGCAAACATGAGATAACATGGTTCCGCAAAATGTCGTGGAAATTTGAGTGTCCTCCAAGGTGCACGTGTGCATGCCCAGGACATAAGCATCTGCAAATATAATACTTTAGGAAGGTTCTTCTGAGTTGGGGTCGTACACATGAGTTTGGTTGTTTTAAGTCTGACTGCTCCTGGATACTTGATGCTGTTGTCTTTTTTCCATTTCTCCCCTTCACTTGTATGAGCTTTTTGTCAGAAATCAGAAGTAATGAAACAAAGAGAAGATAGAGATACTTGCATGAGGAAAGCCAAGGCCATTTGAAGCTTCTTGCATGACTTTTATATTTCCTTTTGTTGCATTTGGTTGTTTGCCTTGAGGCAGGAAAGGGAGGTAGGAAATTTGCATGAAGATGGAATTACTTCTACGATTTCCTCTTTGAATTTACATGGGCTACTCAATTCTCTACTGAGGCCTAAAGGGTAATTTCATCAAGGTCCACTTAGGCAGGAGACAGCACATGAGATCAGCCTTCCTGACTGTTGCATGTGGCTTCAGTGCTGCACTCGACAAGAAAAAATCACCCATGCTTCCCTGCATGAATGCAGGAGGAGTTGTTTGTCTGGGACTTGGATGAGATTCTGACAAAATGAACTAGCAGTCTGGCTACTGAGGAGGGTCTACCATGTGTGTAGCCCTTGGATAGCCCAAAGGAAGCCTGAGGAGGTCTTGGGAGTCCTCTCAGTCTTGCCACGATGAAATATTACCTCGGTCCCCCTCCTGGAGTGCTTACATGCTTTTCCAAATTTGAGCTATAAGAAAATAAAGAACCTATATAACAGGCATATTTCTCATCCTTAACCATTCTTGTGTATAAAGAGCTTTGGTATTATTTGGATGGAAATTTCCAGCTGTAAAGAGCAATCCTTGCTCTTATCAACAGACTGTTTGCAAATCCAGTCAAACTTTTAATTTAGGGTAGTTTAAAACTACCTCATTGTCCTTGTTTGAAATCCAAAGAATCTAAGCGCTTTTGAAAATGTATTGCTGGACACAGAAATACTTAAAAATTTCCAGCTGGCTGCCCAAGTCTGTACAAAAAGTTAGCAGTAGAATAAGGAAGTTTAATGGTTTTGCTCCCCATTCCATATTATGTCCAGAGAGCTCCATTAGCCTTTCTGTAACTGTACAGCCGTGGGGAGGGAAAAGCAAGCCCTCTGTAAACTGCTATTTTAAAAGCAACTTGTAACCCTATTATTCAGTTACTTCTTGTTAAGTTAGTAAAAATCGAACTTTGAGTTTAAACAAGGTCTCAGGGAAGGTATGCAAGGGAGCCCCATGGCCAAGTTACCTTGAAATTCTGTAGAAATTGAGTACTTGAACTCCTTCTGTTTCTTCTGAAAATCTCAGCCTTAGTCCCTGCATTGCAGTGGGGTTTTCTGCAGTCTGGTGAAAAATTACTCCCTTTCAGAGCTAAGTAAATCGTAACGATTTAAATCCCATCTTTTACATGTGTTTGGGGGTAAGGGGGATGTTTGTTTATTTATTATAGAATACACTAGCTGGCTGTCTGGCTTCCACTGGCATAGAGAAATGCAATGAGAGACCCTATTCAAAACCAGCATTAGCTGTGGGGAGCAGCCTGCACAGGGAAGCCTGCCCAGATTACCCTTCTGTACTCTTTTTTTTGGCATACCTCTTTGATGAAATTTTTGGACAATTACACGCATTTTTGGTTTGATTTTATGGTTTTCTTCAGAGCAGAGATTGAGAACTTCGCTGTGAGTGAATATGGAGGACAAATGTGGGTATTAAAGAGCCACTTCATCCTTCATTGCATCTTGTCCCTAAGCCAAACAGTATCTGCATCATTCAAGAAAAAAAACCCTGAATGATCACCATCAGCATCAGTGTTAAGTTCACTTGATTTTGGCCCATTTCACTTTGCAGCCCACCTTACTTGCAGTAAAGGCTTTCTGTGGCCACCCCACAGTATGTGACTAACTTTCACACCTTTATATAGTTTTTTTTTTTAAAGCCATGTTTTGGTTAAGGGTTTCCCCCCAGTTTTTTTTTAACAGCTATTTAATATTGAAGAAAGCTTTGGCTTTTGCTGCTGACAATTAAGACAGTGAATTGAAAACCACTTCTGGAATGGGTTTTGGCTTACTTTGAGGTATTATGTCTCTGCAGAGAGAGGGAGAGCAGATCCTGCTGGACAGCACCACTTGTAGACCATTAGGATCCTGCCTGTTGCCATCAAAGCACCACAGGCCTGGCCCCATGGGAGTAGCATGACTTTAAGCAGTCTCTGCATCCTGCTGTGCTCAGATTAGTTGACTCTGCCAAGCATATGTCAGCCTTTCCAGGCTGAATTGCTGGGAGCACCTGTAGGGCAAGGAGAGAAAATCAGGAAATAGTTTGTCTGCACGGATTGATTCAGACTTGTCATGTCTCGCTTGTGCATTGTGGTGCCTGGCTGTGCCATCTCAGTGCCTTGGGGACACAGGGTGGCTCAGGTCGCAGAGTGATGTGCTGGTGAATCCGAGCCTTCAGACAGGGCCCAAAGCTCAGATGAGTGTTCCCAAAACCCCTTGTCTTGCCATCCATGTGGTCCTGCAGTCTTAAGGTTATTTGACTTAGTGTGCAGGGCATTTCCTTCAAGTTGAGTGGCCTGTAAGTAAACTCTGTAAGGCTCCTTCCTTCACTGTTGCTAGAATTTTTTTTTCCTTCCTGAAATTACAAGTAACTCATAGCCACTTTTTTCTTACTTCCAGCAAAAATTAGGGGACATCTTCTTTGGGTAAAGAGAGCAGCTCTGAGGTCAGAGAAGCCTAAGGCTTGGATGCTGGCCTGCCTCCCTTTGGCCCCCAGAGAGGGAACCTTTGCTCTTTTGAAATTCCCACCAAAGCCTCTTTGCTTCTGCTTCCAGTTTAATCATTTATTTACAGAAATTGTCTTTTCAGAAAAATCTGCAGGATGTGCCCTGAGCGCACTGATGTATTTTTAAAGAGCCTTCAGGTGATTCCCCTGGTGTGAATGATGAGATTGATTAGGGGAATAAAGACCTGTTAAAACAGAGAAGTAGGAGGTCATTCATTACCCTATACCACCTCATACTGCTTGGTTTCCAGCTATTAAGATTACATGAGATACAGGGCTGTTGGAAGTGGACACACAATCCTTACTTTTATACTAAGGTAGACTCTAGCCCATGTAATTCAACAGTGTCCTGAAAGTCCGGCTTATATTTTACAGGCTCATGGCTCTGAAGTGTGATACTGTTAGCGCTCAAGATATGACAGGCATTGAATTTCAGCACTTGTTAAATTACGAATAATTGTCTCCACTTTGTGTAAGGAAAGAGCCAAGCAAGATTTCCACATTAACCATCTGAGCTCAGTTGTGCCATGCCTGTCAAGTAGTGGAACATGCTCAAGTTTCCCATTGCATTTCCACCACTTTCTTGGATTTGTAGGTATTTTTTCCCAGCTAAGGAAGTTTGAGGATTTCAGGGTAACCTGTTGGAAATGTGTGGGAATGTCTCTCAATAAGCAATCTGTGACTACTTTGGCTTAAGGTAAAATTTAGCATCCAGGCAAGCCTGTAGAGGAATAAAGACATGCTTTCTTTCCCCGTGTGGTGCATGGAGCCGGGGCTGGGAGGTGAGCGTGGAACAACACTGACAGTGTTCCTGGACACCCGGCTGCCTCCCCTGCTGTAGTTTTCCACAGTGGCAGAGGGAGTCAAGCAATCTGCAGAGGCAAGGCAAGCCTTTAAAGGAAAATTATGTGCACAGAGAAAAAGAAAATAAGGCAGTGTAGTGATTCCCCAGCCAGCATCTTTGCTGTGTGCGTTCAGTCAGTCTCCAAGCAACCAGCAACGTAATAAAGACACAATGAGTCACACTCAAACAGCACCGTCTATGCACCTTCATATCGAGGTCTGTATATATTCGGTGTCTGTGAGTCCAATCTTAGCTTCCTTATCCGTGCTAATTTATTAAATGTGAGGAGCTGGCAGGCAGCTGGCCACCCTGCATGCTCAGTGCAGCCTCCTCAGCACTCCTCCAGCTGGAGTGGCTGGGTGCAGGTCATCATCCCCACTTCTGCCAGGCTTCCTTGCAGCCATCTTCAAAGCCTACAGCTTATTTCCCAAGGACTCCTTCAGTTTTGCAGCTTCTCCAAAGCTTTGTGCTGAGTCTGTTGCCTTCCTCCAGTAGATTTGCAGCTTGCCTGGGCTTTGAAAGGTGAAGGTACATGGAGAATGGGTAATGACTTGTCTGGGAAAAGAGGTCTCTGAATTTCTGAGCACAGAGGGAGTATAGATAAGAGATGCACAGCACATTTGGATTTATTGGCCCTGTCTTGGCGGCGACATTGGCAGTACCTGTACTTGGCACAGGTAATGGCTTTGCTGAATGCCTGGTCTTGGTGCCAGCACTGCTGCAGACAGCACAGCTTGGTGTTCGGACACAGGAAAACACACTGGGGTAGTTTCATCTATTTTAGGTGCGTCATTGGAACCAACTCAACACAGATATAATAAAAGCACACTTTGTAGCAGAGAGGAAACTGCTGAAAGAGAATACTGTTGCAAAAAAAGCATGAAGGAAATTTCCACTGGTCGCATAAACCCAGCTAGGTATAGCCTCCAGACCAAACCTCCTTCAGTCCTGAGTACAACTCTTTCAGATGAAATCAATATTTTTGATTTTTTTTTTTTTTTTAATTTCAATTAGCACACTTTGGAGGTGATTGATAAATGTAAGAAATCATAAATGCATTACTTTGGGCACATCTGAAAGTGCTCAGGGCCAGGTTGGATGAGGCTTTGAGCGGCCTGGTCTCCTGGAAGGTATCTCTGCCTGTGGCAGGGGGTTTGGAACTAGATGATCTTTCAAGGTCCCTTCCAACCCACGGTCTGCATTCTGTGGTTCCATGACAGCCCCAACCTGGGGTCCGTCAGGGAGGCTCCCAGATGGGGCTCTCCACATCTCCTCAGGTCCAGCTGCTGGTGTAGGCACCTCTAGCTCTTGTAGCCTTAGTGCAGGGACCCAGAGAAGGGCGGCCCCCCTTAAAGGTGGGATGTCACACCTGATCCTGTCAAAAAAGCTTCAGCAATTAAGAGCAGGGGAAAAGAAAAAAAATATAAAAGCATTTATTGTTTGTGTCAAAGCATTAGCCCTTTTGGGATGGCAGTAGTTGTGCTGGGCAAGTAGCAAAAGCCAGCCCAAACCCACAGACTGGTAATTTTTAATAAAGACAGCAATTAGAGCACTTGGGTCCCCTGTGGAATTTTTACTGTCATAAAGAGCTCCTCTTCACAACAAGTATTTGCCCTCAGCTAAGGAGTGGAGCACAGAAGCCCGAGGAGAGCCCTGCCTCAGCAGCGTTAGCCAGGCCCACTTCGTGGCACACTCCCAAAAGCTTCCTGGTGGAAAAACTGTGGATAGTCACAGGCTCCCATCCCCTTGGGAGGGGAGATGGGAATATTTTGTCAAGACCCCAGGATTTTGGCATGGGTGAAACCCAAGCCTGGTCTCTCTGTGGGACATAGCGATGTTGCTGTGTGGCTTTTAGTGGAAATTAATGGTCAGGTTCTTACAGTAAATGCAGTGCTAGACTGTCCTAGCAGTTAGAGCATGTCACCCCTTCCCAAGAAAAATGCCCTCTTCTCATCAGGGGTTTGAGCAGCAGTCTTAATTTAGGCAATCTCTAGGTCTGTTCATGACTGTGTTTTCACCCATCTGGCTAATATTGGTAGTTTTCTTTTCTTGAATTATGCAAACCTTTTTTCCCTCATCTTTGGTGGCAGTAAAAAAAAGGCTTTTCTGGAAAATAAAAAAGCTTTTTGAGGAAAACAACAAAAAAGAAGTTTATGTATTAAAATAGAAAACTTACTTTAAAAGACCCAGCTGTGAGGTTGGCTCAAAATAGATTTGTTAACCATACAGTCTTGATCCAAACCAAAGATTACACTTTGTGGATAAAGAATCGCTTTTATTTTGTAAATTCTTGTACACGTTATTTTAGTCTTCTGGAAAAAAAAATCACTAATTTATTTTACCTTTTTACTACTTTGTTCCCCCTCCCCCGTCTTTTACATTTCAGTCTCCATGATCTATAAAAATAACCCTAATTCTCCTCTGCTCTGGATAAACCCATAGCTATTATAAACTTGAAGAAAAGCCCCTTTCATATTGTTGATATTGGATGTTTGTTTAATTTCAGTGGGGCTTTCTAGAAGTGTAATGCAAGTAGAGTTTATTACTATTTGAGTCTTTAATTGCTGTAGTAATATTTTTTTACAGCTCCTTATTTTTATGTTTAAGGGTCCCCAGACCCTTTGATTTATTGGCATTGGTGAATGATTGATAAATGAACGAGGTTACATAGAAAAACTGAAGGCATTGTATGAAATAGAAGTGGTGCCAGAATGACTGTGCAGGACCCACCAGTGTATTGAACGTGATGCATACTACACAGCTGCTGCAAGCTGCAGCCAAAGCCATCACAAATATCAACTGTTCCCTGGGAAGAGACTAAAAAATGTAAAAACAATAAGAGCAGGGGGTTTTCCTGCTCATTGGGAGAAGTGTGGTGTGTTCTCTTACAATCCAGCTTTCCATTTCAGTGTCTCAGGGTGTTTATTTCTGGGATATTATAACTACAAAAAAAAAAAAAAGAAAGGTAATAGGCAGGGTTTGCACAGGCACCTAAAGCAGTTAGACATCCAATTTCTGTGATGTTTCAATGGGAGTTGGTTATTTTTCTCTCTTAAGCTCCTTTGAAATGTCAAACAAAGGTTTCTGTTTCAGGCTTGTTGAGCTTCCTCACTGCTTCCGCTGCTATCGGTTGTTATTCTGCTTGCAGAAAATTTGGGAGGCTCAGGTACCTGGCAGAAACTGTATTTTTATATTATTTGTATTTTGACCCTAAATTCCAAATGGTTTACATTTACCAGAGTAAGAAGTAATGGGTGCATTCCTGGGTGAATGCAGAAGACATTTGCTTGAACAAAACACTTCTGCTGATAGCACTCCCTGTGTTAAGTCACCTCAGGTTGCTTTTTTCCCTTGATGTCTTAAAATGTATTGAATAGCTGGTTCTTCAGGAGGAAAAGCACAGAGATAAGTGCAGGATGCCTGTGTTGGAAATGGAATGGTCAAACAGTGCAAAAGCTGAACAATGAGCACTGATTGTTGCCCTTGGCTTGTTTCTTAATTCCTAACTTTTAAAGCTCCTGATACTCTTCCCACAGAAGCACACTTAGGTAGGCAGTAACTCCTGGGATGGGTGGTGGATGCTCCTGCAGGGTCAAGCCCCTGCACAGCAGAGAGGGAGCCCTGGTAACTTTGCATTTGTGGCAACGTTTTGTGGAGCCCTGTGGGTAACCGGACAGACTGTCCCTGGTGTTGGATCTATGAGCAGATCTGATCCAGGAAATGCCAGACAGGGCAAGGAAACTGGGACTACCTGCTTTGGCTGGAGTCCCCCACTGAACTGAAAGAAGCATGACACAGAGCTGCACCCTGACAGGCGCCAGCTGACTTCAGCTGGGATCTGGAGCAAGCCCAGCCACGGCATATGTTCACAATCAAAATGTCATTAAAAATTCACATAGACAAGTTACACAGTTTGGAGCCTGTCTGTGAAACTCTGCACTCCAGCCGATGCAGTAGCTCAGGCTCGATGTTCCTGGTAATCTTCCCTGATCCTGTGAATCTGCAGGAGATGGGAGAAGGGCACTTGCTCTCGTTGGGTTTTCATTTTCTTAATCTTAAGGGAATGATTTGCCTCCAGTTGGGCTTGGCGTGGATGTCTTCTGAAAGGCTTATCTCTGAATATCACCTTTCTTGGCATGCATTCTGCTGAAACTCAGCATGGGGGGAAAAAAAAAAGAAAGAGTAATTAATTTTGTCCCACATTAATCGTGCAGGTTAATGCTGTCCTCTGGTTTGGACTCTGATTTTGGTTGATAAATACAAGAGTCATTAAAAGGGCTAATATGTGAGCCCTCCTCCCACTCAGGATGCTGCCATAGGAAATCCATAGGAAGCCGGTCATCCACAGGCACCTTAGAAATGAAGTGAGGTGCGCAGTAACATGCAATGAGTTAGATGAAAGCAAGTTTATTCTGGGTTTATACAGCACTCTGGCAATGAAAAATAATTCTATACTGGAAAAGCAACAAATTAGAGGCCCCGGTAATTTGCTGTTGGCAACCACACTCGTACTTGGGTGCGGCGTGATTGACAGGTACTGCAGGCTTTCCATGAATGTCACTGCCACTTGGAAGTGCAGTGGGCTTCACCCTCCTGTGTGGGAGGAGACACTTGCCATTATATATTTCTCTTGGTCCTGTCCTTCTCTTGCAGACCGTGTCACAGGTGCTTGCTTCCCAAGGGATTGGACTCTCTGTGGTGATCTCCCATTAGAAATCAGTAGAGACTCCCTTCTATAGGTTTCCTACACAGCAGCTTTCACTGAAGGTGAGGATGGAACTGAAGTTTATACTGTCCTACTTACTGAAATTTCAGTGCCACCCTTCTTTCTGTCACTACTCTTTCAAAGGTGCAGACAGCCCTTGAAGGAAGTAGAGGAGTAGGAGGAGATGATCAAGGAGTCCACTTTTATTGTATCCCAGGGAGAAATCCAGCCCTGAAGCCATTGCTGAAGAAGCCAAATTCTTAGCAACTTCCTTGTGGTATGACAGTCTTTGGAAAAATGAAAATTATTAGGTAGTCAGTCCTTGCTTAGAGTTGAGCTTTGGATAAATTAGCAACTCTTCAAGGCACAATTTTGTTAATCGCCAACAATTACATACTTTGTTTTTACATTAGACCAGCTGTGCTGAAAGTTCCTGTGCCTCTAGTGCATTTTCCATTTTTTAATGGGCTTCGTATTAAGCCTCAACAATCAGGAGATTGTTTTTATGTTGGAAAAAATTCTCTGTGTGATCCGTAAAATTAACTGAGTAATTTTAGCTTTTTAGTTTTATTTGCAGAGTCGTGTTTGTTTGTTTGTGAATCCCTTCTTCCCTTATTTTAGTTATTCAAGTAGAGTCTTTTTTACTTTGAGGTTATTTTTACATGACAAATACCTAGCTGATCTCAGAAAGAGATGCTTCTAGTCTGGATTAATACAAGTCTGAAAAACTTGGCTGCATGCTTTTGGAATATTAAACAGCTTGATAAGGTGTGAAAATACGTTTTTAATGTTTATTTGCAGATAGTTAAATGCAGTGTAAACCAATTTCTGAGTTTATTTGCTTTTATGCATTCACTCTGGCATGCAGGCTAACCTCACTTTTGGGATGTGACAAGGACAAACACAGGGCTGTGTAGATTAATGGGTGTGTTTGCCACAGCTGAACATGTGGTTCCTGAAGTTCAGGACGTGTAAAAATACAGAGTAAAAACACTGATGGCTTGTGCCAGGCAGACACTGCCTCTGAAGGGTGGGGCTCTGAAAATGCCTCTAGGCATTTCTTTCCTTTCTTTTCCCTCTGTGGAAAGGGGAATTGGCACAAAAGGAAAACTCTCCTCTCCCCTGAATTAAAGAGAAGGCATGCAGCTTGCTCTCGGGGGAGAATTGTGTAGTACCAACTCAAAGCATCAGTACAGGGCTCTGCAGGGGTAAGATGGGCAAAGAGGTTCTCAGCACGAGCCAGTGTCAAGGCCAGAGTGACCAAGCAATGACTCGTGGTGTCCACATCAGAAATGGAGGGCTGAGGTCCTCATGTGCCAGATCCACAGTACCTGGATGGGAATGGGGTGAGCAGATGTCTCGGTATATCCCAGGCTTGTTGGGCTGTTTCTTGGACCTCAGCAAACCTTGGTTGAATCTGTTCAGTAAGCCTGTTCCAGGAGGTGTGGAAAGTGTGCGTAATTTCTCAAAGTACCAGAGTAAGCAGATCCAGAAAAGGGCATCCTGGGGCTCTTTCAGCCTCACTTGGTGATGGGAACTTGACCAAGGATGGTGATGTTTGGACTGACCAATTCTCTGGAGCTGTCGCCAGCAGAGGTACGGTGACATTCATGAGGTGAGTTTGGATGCCAGTTCTCACAGCCATGTTAGGTGCTAGCTGGCTCCTTTGCCAGCTTGGTGAGGACTGAGCTTGCTGGGGTTGGTATCTTCTGGTAGTGATGGAAGAGAGCATTGATATGCTTCTGTCCCTGCCTCCTCACCCTCACAGCTCTCAAAAAACCCAAATACAAGCAGGAGTTAAGTTCCCTGTTGAGTGGGAGGCTGGCTATTGCAACAGTGAAGCTTTGCTCCTTACCAGAATAACTCTTCTTTTTAATACCCATTGCAGGAAATTGGTGCTGTTATACCTGAGTAATCAATTTATGGTTTTCTGAGACCCTCTATAAAATAAAACCTGCTATTGATCTGGTTCGAAGCCCATTTGAGTGAATCACATGGACTCCCATGGATTTGTCAGTGTTTATGAATCAAGCCCTATAGCTTTAGTATATTACAAACAGAAAAGTCTGTGTTACTATTTTTGGTGAGCCACTTGCTCCTAGATAGCTCTTAGCAGGGAGTGGCACCTTCAGTCAGCACTCTTCCCCAAGGAATTTCCTCTCTGCTCCTTCAGAAAAGCAACTTCTGTTCTTGGAGGCAGATTTTAATTTTTGTCATTTCCGTAGTTAACCATTCAGCAGTGACACACATTAACCTCATTCTTCTTCCATATTATCGGGTCAGCCCTCATTTATCCAAATAGCCAAGCAGCTCTACCCTGGAGGCCTGGGCTGTGGCAAACCCTTGCACCCCTTCCCAAACCCATGCTGCTGCAATGCCTTTGCTGCCAGCTGCTGCACAGGGTTGTTTTGCCCATATATGCTGGGACATCTCTCTTCGCCACTGATGGAATCTGAAGGTCAAGATCATCTCCTGTTTTTCCAGAGCAAACTGTTGGCAGGTGGGGCTTCTGTCTCCACTGCTGAGGCATGGCAGCAGGGAAGGACTTTCTACCCCCAAATTCATCCTCAGGTGCTGGTGTGATGAAGGGTGGGATGGATTCTCGCTTCATATCTTGTGTGCTGGGTGTAAGCTTTCAAAGGGTAGTAACAGGGGAATGATTTTGCCACTGCTGAGGCTCTCTGACACTTACTGAAAATACACAGGTTGGCAATCACTCTCTTAAACTCTTAGTGCAATCTCCAAGGGCCAGGTTTTCCAACCATCATTGGCTCCCAAATATAAAAAAATTAATGAGTTATGTATTTTTAAAACAAAACACCTAAGGATGTGTTTGCTTTTATTTCCTCTTTGGTTTTTATGGTTTACATATCTATCAGGGAATTGTCCTACTTTTCCCCATCTGGTGGGTCTCATGTAGTTATGTCATCTAGATTCGAATGTCATCTAGGTAGCCTCGTCCCTTCTCCCAGAACATAGTGGGATTGTGAATCTTGGTTTATAATCGAAGAGGCTGACAGAAAGACATTCTCAGATCCTGGGTCTTCAAAATGCAGTCTGTGTTAGGAAAACTAAAATTAACTCAAAACAAATTTTCCAGAACTTTGAGAGCACATATGAATGGGCTCCTGGCAGAACAATCAATCCTTTGTAAATTGAATTCTTGGAGGTTCACTACTTTAGAGGCTGAATGATAAGTGGTGTATCTCTCATGCACGGTCTAATTTTACAAACCAGTGCATTCTTAAAGGCTAGTTAGGGTTTGGGGTTTTTTCTCCTATTCTTGTTTTTGTCTGGATTAGCTGCAGGAAAGAGTGACCATTTTGGAGTGGATGAATGGATCTGCAAACATCAATTAAAGCGATAAAGCAGCACAAGTTATGCCTGATGTGCAAGAAAGTCTACAGCAGACTTACTCATCCAGCCCTCCACCACACAATTTTAGCCATGCAAACAGAAACCTCCACAGACTTAGGATGTGCAGGCTGCACGAGCTGGGTAGCTCTATCAGCCCCCTGGCAGGCTGGAAACTGTTTTGCAGTGGGACATTGGAGCATGACTGTTCTGCAGCAGGGCTCAGAGCCAAACTCCTCAGAGCAGCATTTGGCTGATCATTTGGATTGAAACAAATGACACATTGAGATTACCCCTTCCTGCTCCTGCAAGATTTCAGGCAGTGCTGCTTTTATTTTTGTTTGTTTGTTTATTCATGTATTTAAAAGAGGAAGGTATTTCAGTGCTTATGAAAAGCCAATACCCAGCAGGACTGAGAGCAGTCTGAAATGATGCTGGCAAGTGCCAAGGCATTTCCTTCACCCCACCAAAGCACCCCAGGCTTTCCTGACAATAGCCCTATTCCCTCCTGTGCCCCTTTAGAGCAATGATTGAAAATTGCACCTCTGTGTTGATTTCTTGTTGTTGTTTTTTTTGAATATATAGCATGTATGTGTTTTAGTCTTTATTAGCAACCATTAAAAAGTAAATGAAACAACCAACAACAAATGAAGCTTTTATTTCAAGCGGAGGTAGGTTAAACAAATGATCGGTCCTTAGCTGAAGGAGTCAATATAGTGGTTACAGAAAGCAGACCAGAAAACACACAGAACTGCTTTAGAAAAAGAAAAAAAACCCACCCCGAGACAGCAGGAAACAAAGAGTTATTCAATTGATCAAGTGATAGACGCCTGTGAAGGGGTCAAGGGGTGCAAGACGTGTTGAAGAACAGCATTTCATTTTAAATACCCCAGCTTAAGCCTGTTCTTTGGAAGGGAGTTCATACTGGAAAAGGCAGGATATATTGCTGTGCCTATCAGCAGTGATGGGGCATAAAGAGCAGCAGTGTTGGATCAGACTTTCACTGGTAATGTAGTGTTTCCACTAGGAATTAAACATAAAACTTTTTTAGCTTTTATAATGCAGAAGCAGGCAGTCTTGTAACAAACAATAGTTTAATGGATGTTTGCAACCCAAAACAGCGCTCTAAAACTATACATAACAGTGCTATTGCTTTACAGAGGTGAGGCAAACCCACCATCTGCACACAGATCTGAGTGATCTATGCCAATGCACAGCAGCCCAGGACACAGGGCTGTAATAATTTTGAAAGCTTAAAATGCAGCTTTAAATGTTAACATGAAAACCATAGCAGTGGTATTGTTAACATGACTGCTTAGTTTGTGTTTTAGAGTGCTCAAATGAAGGTGAGGGCATACACTGTACACCTTCAGGGTGAGGAGCCACCTCTCCTGTGAATTGTGTCTGCCAAAGCAGCCTCTGGGAGGTGTGGGACTTGAGATGGGAGCAATTCCCAGATCCCCAGCATGGCCCAAGGTGACACGCTGCTGACTGACTCCTACACTCAGTGCTGTAGCTAAACTTCCAGAAGAACAAGCAGTGCCATGGGAAGGCTGAAGATTTGAGGGACCCAGCCTTTCTGTCTTGATGTGCCCTCTCCTGTAAATGTAGGGAAAAAATCCCAGCTACCTAAATAGCATTTTTTTTAAAATACATGAATGATTTCAGACTTGAAAAGTGAAACTATAGACTTTCCAGGGTGATGTGCAGCAAAAGTACATGTGATGAATTTTCTTTGATTAAAATGTTGTTTACATAGACCATATCAAGTCAGTTGGTTTCAATGTTTCACAGATTTTAGGGTGGGGAGATTTCCTTTAACCCAAAATTTCTTCTCCAGTGGGGATTGCATGACAGGAGACTGGACTGTGTGACATGCAGGAGAGGGGAAACCCTGAGCCCATCCCTGCCATTAACTCCTTCCTTTCCTGCAGGGTAGCAGATAGCCAAACTATGTGGCTTAGCCTCTCTCAAGATTATTTCAGGGTACAGGGATTTTCAAACACCCAGGGTAGCTCCAAAATTTAATAGTGAACTCTAGGAGTCATGCTAAGATATGCAACGTAACTGGGATAAGCTTTTGGCACAGGTCTAATTGTTTCTCGTGTCCAGGGTGCCAACATAGGCATCTCTGCATGGTACTGAGCTGGATTATGTAGAGGCCATAATGTCTCTAGAGATCCTGGAGACTGAGGCATGCTATTGGGATGTGGCCTTTCTAAAACTGGATTTGGATATCCTTAACTGTCCCTTCCTGGACCGGGAATCTTGAACCCTTAGGGTCTGCCTGGTTCCCCATGGGAGCTTCTGCAGGAGCACAGGAGGATGCACAAAGCACCTTAGATCTATTAGGGAACAGCAGAAGGCAACAGCGTGGTGACCACAGCAAAACAGCTTCCACTTCCAACAGGGATGGTAACATCCAGCTGTAGTAGTTCAGAGAAGAGATGTGAGGACTAAGGAAGAAGTGCCAGGAGAACCTGCCTGTTTTGGGGTTTGTTATTTCCATAGATACTAAGCTAGCGACTGGATCGCCAGGAGTGTTTTCTGGCACTCGTTTTAAAATTTTTAAGGCTAATGATGAACTGTTTGAACCAGCATTTGACTTGACTGAAGTAGCTTTAAAGAATTTCTTTAACTAATCAAAATTGTATGCTAGAAAGAAAGAAAACCACAGTGAGGGCTGGAGGATGGAACAGCCGACCAAAATGAAGTGAAATCCAGCAAACGGCGTTTAACCTTGGGTTTAGGCATGTAAATAGTAATACTGACTTCAGCTGAGCTGTTGTCATGAGGGCAGCCAGCTCACACTGGGGCTTAGTGCATTTGACATCCATACAGAGATAGAAGAGATCCCAAAGGTAGATACTCCTGCTGTTGATAAAGTTTCCTGCTCCAAAATGGAGTCAGAACTGTGCAATAGATGTGTATAAAAATTAGGGCAAAGTTCTGCCCCCAAACAAGTAATTAGCAACCCTTATAATTGCCAGGCACAGGTTACAATTCTTTAGAAGTTTTGACTTGCATTCCTCTTTGAACTTTTAAATAAATCTTAAAGACCACTGTAGTTCCTTAGTTATGTCCCTATTTTCCACTCTGAAGATTTCCATTTATAGTTTTTGAAATATTGGCAAGTATGCAGAAGATGTAGGCTGTGCTATTGCAAAACGCAGCACATGTCAGCACCAAGCAATTGCCATACAGGGACCTTAAATTAGAATTATAACGGCCTTGGTAGTAGTTGAGCTGAATACTTGATTTCTTTAGCTGGTGGATCATCCAACAAAATAACAGAAAATGTATCTGAGGTGAACCAAAGAAAGGGATTTCTCAATTAAAATGAAATCCAAAATGAAGGGATTATGAATTAATGGTTTTTGTTCTCAGTCCAAGCTGAATGATTTTTTGTGGTATAGAAAAATAATTTCTTCCATATTAGTTTTCTTTCTCCTACCAGTGACTTTAAAATGTTTTTATTGATTAAAGATTTCAAATTCTTGCCCACTACAAATATGCCCTTTTTGATTTAAATAGTTTGTGGAATTTGTGGCCAGATTTGTTTGGCCTGAGGTATATTATGAAGGAAAAAGAATTGCTGCAAAGGAAATTTGCCCTACTAACTTGCACTTCTACAGTCCTGTCTGCTTCCCTGGACACTAGTTATGTGTTTCCACTTCACTTTGTTCTCTTTTGGGAGAAGATGGAGTGATTCAAGTCTTTTTTAATGCAATAATTATAGTTTTACACAGTGAGCAGAAGGATTTGGTGTGTTGCTTTGTTTGGGTACTTAAACTCTTGTGTATATTGCTGGCCTGGCTGGGCCCTGGCACTGGCTTCTGGACCCACCACCTATAAAATCAGGCCAAGTTTTGCTCAGATAACCTTAGGATTGCAGAGAATTCCAGCCTGTGCTATCTTATGATAAGGCTGCAATGCTTTAGGCACTCCTTTATTTAGATTAGAAACTTTAGTATGGTAGCACATCCCTATGATCAACATGAAGAGCTCATAAGCTGGTGCTTCAAGGAGTAGTTCTCATAAGTGCAGACTACAAATGAAGAAGGTGGCAGTATGTGCAGGTACATAATAGCAGCCCTCAGAAAAGATAATTTCCAGAAATGATTATTTGTTACTGCTTTCACAACATGAAAGCAGAATGAGGGCATTCAATTTAATATGAAAATAAAACTTAACAAGAGGTGCTCTTAGTATGAAAGTATGGCAGGTGAGAGAACTGTTTGGGAGCAGTGACATTATCCTAATTTCTTGCTTTACTACAGCTTGCCTAGACATAATTAAGGTTGAAAAGTGCTTGCTTTTCTTCTTCTGGGGTATAAAATATCTAACAGAAGGGGAAGGCAGAATTTTTGTGAGCAGCATTGTCCTGTTTTCAGCACTGGTCCAATGTAGATCTTTTGTTATGTGTCAGACAGAGACTTTTGTTACTTCATGAGCTTCTTATTCAATAAATACAGTTTAGGTTTGAAGAATGTATGACATTATATAGCCTGCATTTCATAGAAATATTGTGGCTGCACAGGAAGCAGCAGATACTTTATTCCTTGATGTCTTAGTAGTGCTCCATAATCTGTTTAAGTTCTTCTCCTTGACTTGTGATTAGAGTTATTTAAGAAGAACAACCTTTATGCAGTTTTGTGCAAAATCTGTGCCAGGGTAATAGGTGGATAATTCACTGGTGTTTTAAATTTGAGAGCAAAGCCAGTCTTTTCCAAACTCCCATTTCCATGAGTTAGGTGTCTGGTGTCTTGAGACCACAGCTCTGAGCAAAGGATGACATGATTACAATGGGGTTGTTGAGAGCTGTGGGGCTGGGACAGGGCAAGGGGTGCTCCCCAATCCCACTCGAGGATGACTGCTGGGATGGAGGGTGCACAAGGACATCATTTATGCCAAGGGACTGTGCTCAGCACAACTCAGAGGGGTGGAACAGGAGAGAGAGTCAAGGAAACCATGGGGCTCTGGAACTGTTTTCCCTGAAAGCAGACCATGGTTTCAGGCAATAATATTATTCAGCAGCGTGGATAGGAAATTGTTCCTGCCTTTCTACGGATCCGTGCTGTCACTGCACATGATGTGCACGTTTGATGTTTGGCCCCATACCTAACCTGTTTGCTGCTGCCTTTGTTTCCTGACAACCCTGCAGTGCTGCAGAGATGTCGTGGTTCTGAGGCTGAAGTGTTGTTTGGATGTAAAAAACCCCATGGAGAGCCTTCCGGGTGCCACCAGCAGCCTGTCACTGTTGTGTGGGGCTTGCACCGTGCCTTCTCAGAGGTTTTAGCCATGCTAAGCACAACATTTGTGCCTGGCCCAGAGACATTTTCCTCAGCAGCCCTGGCTGCATGTGAGCAGGTGTGTCTTGTGTGCCTGGGTATCTCTGTTCGCTTGTCTTGTAGCATTGCTTTGGGGCTCTCACCCTGGCTGTTTGATCAGATGCCCCCTAAACCATTCCTCAACCCCTGGGAAACCTGAGAGTTTGTGTGATGTGGAGATTTTATCTGCATTTCACGTGGGAACATAGGATTATACTGAAATAGTTGTACCAGTTCAACACCTCATGTGAATGTGGTTACATGCAGCAGGTGCAGGATCTATTTAACTTTACAGCAGTAGGAACAGAGAGCTCATTTGGATCTCATAGCTGGATGTGTGTAATCAGCTTCTGCTTGTAGGCTGCCTGATCAGGCAAGATCTTGAGGCATTACCATGTCAATTTAGTCCTTCTGAAAGGACTGTGGACCTTGTGTCCACAAAGCTCAGTGGACGTGTGCGACAATCTCGGTCCTGTGTATTCACTGCACAAATATATATTTAACCTCTCCAAATGTAGAACGCGATGTGTTGGGGACACTCAGTGGCACTTGATCCACAGGTGGCCTTCCCAATGTTCCTCTCCATCTACAGTGGCATGGGGTAGCCACTGGGACAGGCTGGTTGTGGTGTAGTTGTGCTGATGGGACACCTAAGCAGGAGCATCCTGGGATACGGCCACAGGGCATGGAGTGATGGGGGAAAGGCTGAGATTTGGGAAGCTGCTAGGAAAGGACGAGGCCCAGGCCAAGGAGGCTGCTGCAACCATCAGCTCCAGCCTTGGAGAAGGCTGGGTCTTCAGCCTGCCTCCAGCTGTCTTCACTTCTGCCCCATTGCCATCCTCAGCCCATTTTTTGATGTCCTGAAAATGTATTTGTTCTGCCTTTTGTCTTTACCAATGGTTATTGCGGGGAGGAGGGAGGGAGGGAGGCTGGTATTTTGTTTTTAATTCCTCCAGGAGAGCAGCCCTCATTGATACTTGCCAGGTCTGAACTGTAGCAGAGACACTTTGAGCTGAGTGCAGAAATGTCTGCGGGGAAAAAAGAGAGCTGGTTGGTTTTGCTTTAAAAATAAAATAAAGGTCCCTCTAAAATTCACCCATGGGCCAAGGAACAAACGTGATAAATTGCAGCCCAGAGGGTAATTCTTCTGGAAAGGTAAAATCATCTAAAAATAACACCTTAGAATGAAAGTGCTTCATTGACAATAACTACAGTGTTGCTACGGTGATGCTGGAAAAAAATGATCGTTGTTACTTAGACTGCCACAGAACTGCTCCCCCGCCCTCCCATGGCACGAATCAACTGCTAGTATTAAAATCACAGACAAATTTTGTGTTATATTTCAATTTTTTTCCTTGTCTGAATGCTTCTCTGTTCTAGTGCATGTCCTGCAGACAAATGAAACACCATCAGGGGAAGGCATTGAAATAAAATTTATTGGTCAGCTCAGTGCGATCTATCTGTACTATCTCAATTGCAACTCATGCTCTTTCTTTTATCAGAGCAGCTTGCTTCCAGAAGAGGGAGGCAGCAGTCAGAATGAGACCCAAAGGTAACAGCTTAATGGGACTGTTCACAGATTATTTTTTTTTTAGCCTGCAGCAAGTAAAAGACATAATACTGATGAAATCCGGAGCCTTTTGTTTCAACAAGTTTCAAGTTAAACACCTCCCAGGGTGCATGCTATCCTGCTTTGTGAGGATTATGAGGGATGAGAAAGTTGAAACTCCAAATTTCTTTTAAGAAAACATAGTTTGGCAATAG
This sequence comes from Coloeus monedula, assembly GCF_965178545.1. Taxonomy (NCBI): domain Eukaryota; kingdom Metazoa; phylum Chordata; class Aves; order Passeriformes; family Corvidae; genus Coloeus; species Coloeus monedula. Next base: position 21,535,925 of record NC_138784.1, read on the forward strand.
TGTTTCTTTTAGCATTCATACCAACAACAGAAGAGCTGGGTAATACCCTTTTGGTATAGTCATCCCATTCAGGCCCAATTTGGGGGATTTGAAATGCAACACGACTTCAAAATGTTTATGGCTCTGCAGAGACTATATTTGCAGGCAAGTAAAGCTTCACAATCTTTTGTGTGGCAGCTGAAACCTACTTAACCGTCTGCCTTAGGTGAAACTGGTAAATGGCTCTGTTTATACAGCAGCTGCATCTCAAATGCAATCCATACAGCTGGCGGCGGACCAGTTGCAATGTAGATGATATTTTAATTTCCCCATCAAATGCTGTCTGTAATTTGTGAGGCTTTCCTTAGAAAAATGAAGCAATATTAAATCACACAGTGGGTACTGTGTGATACTTCCTGCCTTCCTTGAAGAGCCTGGAGTATGCTAGTTACACTGTAGACAATGTTGTATGAATGTGAAAGAAAAATATATCCATGTGTTCTTGAAATTAAGTTTAATTTCTAGCTGCATATAAAGTCTCTGACTTTCTCCATGTTGATGTTGGGCTAGAGCCATCAGTATGCAGACAATTGCTTCTATGTGGCACCTAGCCTTACCTAAAGAAGATACAGTGTCAGTCTCACAGGCTCAAGAAATTATATAATTAGACTTTTAGGGGATTTGTAGCCCTCTGAAGCTAGGAATTAAATTTTTTGAAGGGTACTTTTAAGAGTGGTTGACTGGCAGCGTGGAAGGATGGAGCATTAGATGGCGAAAGAGGAGGGTTTTATTAACTGTCTTTCTCTGGTTTTGCTTCAGGACAATTATTGGGCCAAACTACCCTGAATTCAGAGGAGATGGAGGCATCAGAGACTTTGTAATGTTACATAATCTTTTTAAACAGCGACTCAAGCTCTGGCTTTGCTAGCTGGAAGGTTTAGTGCTCTCCTTTGTAGCTGGTATTCCAGTGGTGAGGAAGAATAAGAATGTACAGGAAAGTGAGGCTGGGTTTAGTTTTTCATACTGCACGCAGGAAGATAATGATGGGCTCTTATCACGACGTGGCACTGAGTTGAAAGGATTCAATTCAGCAGAGCGTTATAGAAACATAAAGAATTTCATAATGCTTGCCTCCACGTGTTTATATATAGCATATTCCTTTTGTTCAGCTTTGCACAGAGTTCAGGTATGAAGGGCTGTGTTTAGAAGGTATTGTGATTCAGGTTTAAAGTGATGCTGATCCACGCTCGCTGAAAATAATGAAAGACTTCCTCTGACTTCAGCAAGCTTCAGTTTGGGGTTACAAGGCAGGGAGCTCAGACACGAGACCTCCCTCATACACCATAATGCTCCAAATGCAGATTGCTCCAGCTGATAGCTCTGTCATGGAGAGCAGAATTTGCACTTCTGAATGTCATTTAATGCAGACCTGCTTTGCTGCCGGCGAATACACAGAGGCAAACAGGTATGCCAGGGAACAGCAAAATTTGGCACAGCTGCCAGGATGGAGTGCAGACAATGGGAGTCGTGGTGTCCAGTCCAAGAGGGTCTGAAATTCAGTGGGAGCCTTGTCCAGAGGCAGGATATTGCTGGGCAGCTGCCAGGTGTCACAGTGCCTCTTTGGGAGGCAGCTTCTCCCAGGTCCTGCTGGTCCGTGCAGCCCCTGATTTGGGAAGGAGGGAAGCACATCCGTCGTTCTCCTGTGCTGCATCTGCTTTGCCCTCTTTGTAATTCTGAAACAGAATTGGACCAATAGCTTAGAGAACTGAAAAACAGCATTTCAAAGTGATGTTAATTCTTGAAGAGATGGATACTTACACAAAGATATACAGATGTCTGGCATGGTGGACCAAACTGTGTCCTCCATGTCCAAACAGGACAGATTATGAAATTGCAGGTTTGCTGACTGTGCGTCAAAAGAAAGGTCACAGTGGAAACTTCTTTCCTAACTGGAAGCTTAGTTCCTGTTAGAGTTCTTGCTAGTGGGAGGTAACATTTACATGCTGGTAGAGTCAGATTCCAGAACTAGCTTTTGGTGCAGTTAACCAATCCTTCTCATTGTTTGCAATTCATTTTACAGGGTCTGTCTTTTTAGTGTACAGATAGTATAAGATGATCTGTTATTTTACACAGAGGCCACTGCTGTCATCTCCTGGAATCATCTTAATGTGGGTTACAATTGCTGAATACTTTGCATGTGTGAAAATATAAAGAGATTCTACAAATAAATCATGGGGCATTTCTGTTCTGGAGAAAGCACAGGCTTAATGAAGAGTAGTTGTCTAGGATCTGCTTATTTTACCGCTGGCAGAGCAGTTGGTGTGAATACATGCTGTGTAGTGTTAGATCCCTTGGGGATCCTTCGAAGTATGTTAAACACCAGCTACATATTTCTCCTTCTTCCCTTAAAGACTTGCTGACTTTTATCAGTGTATATCATTCCTTTCTCTTCGCCTTTGATGATAAGTGAGTTTGCTTAGCAAATGACTGCCCTACAATGGCCTCTTAGCTCTCCTTTCTGGGCTTTAGAACTAAACATTTGTTCAAAAATCTGTAAAAGGTACTGTGGTGTTAGCTTGAAGCTTGAAAAGCTTTGCCTATCCTTGGATGAATATGTGTAAAGGAAAAGTAACTCAGAGGGCATGATCTGTGATTGCCTCAAGGAAACAGGCAACAAAGACCCTCTGTGAATCCAAACCACCAAAGAGTTAACTCTGGGCTTTCACAGGAATACAGGCAGAGTATTTTTCTACATAGCAATAGAGGCTAGAAACAGGATCAGATACTTGAAGAGAAGATAGGAAATGGCATGTGAAAACCATTTCTCTGTGGAAGGCTAGCACATAATTTGCGTCCTCTTTTAAGACCCAGACAAGGCCTTTTTGCTAATTTTGCCTCTTCTGAGAGCTTTTCCCTCTTCTGTAGAGGTAGCAGCCTGTAGAGAAGCACCTGCATATACATATGAGACATGTGCCTGACACAGAGCTGTGTGCTCACCCTGAAGTCCTGGTGTTTTTAGAGCAGACACTAAAGACCCCATTGCCTGCAATGAGCTGTGTCAGTACAGGCTCCACCAAAACACCTCCCCAGTCTGGCAAAAAAGGCACCCTGAGCTCTTCCACCCACTTCTGGGCAGCACACGTGCATGGGGCAGCCCTGGTGTGGACAGGGCAACAGAAGCAAAGAAGCAAAGCAGGTGAAAGTGGAGCGCCTTAAACAATGGATCTCAGCCTTAGCAAACATGCCTACCTCCATTTCTGCATCTACATTATCATCCACCCTCTTTAGCTATTCAAATAATGACAGGCTGAGGGCAAGTGAGGGGCACTGAGGCATGACCTAGCCCCCCATTGCCCTGAGGCTGATGTGTTTCTTCCCTTGAAAGACCCTCCAAGGCCCTGTGTTTCTGATTCACTTCCTGCAGTAATTACCGTGGCTGATGTTAAGAGCTTGTAATACCCAGTGCATAAATTGCTGTGGCAGAATCATTGCATTTTATATCCACTGGGATTAGACTAATCTGTTGTGTTATGCCGAGAACTCAGAAAGTAAGAGGAACCCTTTCATACATTACAGCCTCATTTAGTAGAGGTTATCTAAAAGTTGTTTCTGCATCTTGCTGGAGGCTCTTATGAAACAGTGACCATGAAAGCACTGGTCTGCAATATATTCATGTGACATGCAGTGCTTACACTGCGATTAGTGGAGATCGAGGAATGAGTAAACAGATGTCCTTGGGAGTGATCTCAGCCTTGGCCTGAAAAAACAGTGACCTCTCACAGCTGGGATGCGGATATGTTAATTGCTGATCTTTTAACAGCTCCAGCCGCTTCGCTGGATAAGTCCCAGGTGTGTGAAATATCATCCTTTTGTCTTGCGTTTCCGCAATTGAATCCGTGTAACAGAGAACTTCCAGCGGGCTGCAGGGTGAGATTTTATCTTCTCTGCGGCATCAACTCAGCTGCTTCTTGAGTCCTTGACCACACACAAAACCTGCCCTTCTGGATGTAGTGGCGAGTAGGAGCTGAGGTAGCAGGCTCACCTGGAAATACATTCAGGCACACCTTTGCTTCCGGATGCTGATTGGCCCTCTCTGCAGCAAGGGTCCTGCAAGGACCATCCTCCTCTCAAGCGAGGATATTCTTCTCATACTGCTTCAGGATCTTTTGTTATTCATAGTGTGCCCAGAAATACAAACAGGACATCACTCTGTTGACTGCTAAAGAGATTCTTGCTGAAGCCCAGGAGATTGGGTGATTTTCCCCAAAAAGGCTTTGCTGTGTCTGGTGCTTTGTGTGAGGATGTACTATCTCTAGTAAAGCTTTGCAAGATGTCCACTCAAAATCAGCTTTGACTGAGCAAGGCAGCCAGTCACCTGAGCTAACTCAGCAACAGAGGCTTATCGGTAGTGATCAAAGTCAGCACAGACTGTTCTGTTGTCTTGAGTGTGGCTTTTGCTTAGTAAGAACACTCAGTAGGAATAGAGCTATAGCTCAGGCTTTCAGCTGCAGCTTTGTAATTCAGTGTATATCTCTGTAAATGCTATGCTGTGGCTGAGTTCCTGACAATTCCATAAGGCTACAAGCATTTATCCTCATAGACAAGACAGAACAGTTCTGCTCTGATACTTCTTTGGTGCATATATGTCTTTTTCTAGCTGATTGCACCAACAGCACAGGCCATCTGCCCTCTTGGGTTAGGCTTTAGCTCTGAGTTTGGTGTCATCCCAGTATCTGCCCCCAGCCTTGAGGCTGTCTATTTCATGAGTGAAAAAACAGCTTTTCCCAGAGCCTTTTTTGTTTGTTTGGTCTTGGTTTGTTTTGGTTTTTTGTTATTCTAGCTCAGTAAAGCTGACCTTGTCTTGAGGTTTTGAAGCCCACAGACTCACAGTTCAGAGCCCTAGGGAAGAAGCATTAGGGTTAAATATCTGATCGCTGAGCAGGACTGACAGTGAATAAACCCCGATCTCTCAAGACACTGTTTGTCTGCAGTTGGTTTTATGCCCTTCCCTGAAGTTCCAGGAGATACAATGGTCTCCTGGTCTGCCAGAGATGAACTTCATCTGAAAAGAGTCCCTTGAGCAGTCACTTATTCCCTACAGTTAAGCTATATCTGGGAATATGTTGGTTGTGATTCGACTGACAGGTCTGTGAGTCAGTTTTGTGAGTTCAGCTTTGGAAATAACTGTATTTAGTTCCAAGAATAAGAGCTCTATTGTTGCTTGTGACCTGCTGTCCCCATTCCAGTAATTGACCAAAATAGTCAGCATCCTGAGGATCATGCATTTTTGAACCTACATTATTGTTCTTGCAGAGAGACAACCTCTTTGATTTCTGTAAGAATTTAGTGCATTTGCATGTGTTCATGTTGTAGAGTGCTTAAAGGGATTAGCAAAAGATCTTTTATCATGAGTAGTTGGCTAAAGGAAATAATTCTCCTTAATCTTTGTAATTTTCCCTATATTGACACTTCTCAAATCTTTTCACAAATAATATAAATTAGAACAATTTTCTTAGCAAATCTGAGGATGTCTGTTTTCTCTTTGGAGCCCCTCCTGTTGCCTCAACACAAATGCTCCATTGACTTGTCTTTGTTCCGTTGCTATTAAAAGTCATGGTCATCACTAACTTCAGGTTAAACACAGCTCCATGCAAGAATTCAAGGAAAAAAAAGTCGGTCTCTCAGAATTTAGGAAAGAGTAGGATTAGAGATGCCTGGTAACCTTAACATGGTCCCTCTGGGTGTTATAAAACAAACTTTGATTGTGTAGATTTATGTGGCCCAGGGGCTTTTCTAACTTGAGCCAAACTAATGCGTAGCTCAGGACAGGAGCCAGTGTGGCATGTGCCTCAGCTTCCCCTCTCTGGGTACCCAACATCCTTTGTTTACACAAGAGATGTGAGGCCTGTTTGGCTACTGTTCTACATGTGGAACCATTCTCCACCTTGCCCATGGCATTCCCCGTAGCTTATAGGGGGAGGTTTTCTCTCAGAGTGCACTTTCACAGGCATTAGACAGCAAACTGATGGTTGGACCCAATGATCCTGGAGGTCTTTTCCAACCGAATGATTCCACGGTTCTGTGAAGTACAGAAAGCAGGAATAGGGTATTATAATTCCTCTTCTGTCTACCATATAAGCAATACAGCCTGTAATTAAATCACAGTGCAAACCTAACATTTTGGGAGAGCTGTAGCTTACAGTCCCGGTAACTGAAGGACAACTCCGCATTTACCCATCCCTTCTCAAACACATCAGCAACCAAGAGAAAACTTCCTCAAGGAAGGCACATGCTTCTGAGATATGTAATTCTCCATTGCCACTCCCTAGTTTGGGAAGATGGGAGCTATGAATTTGTGTCTAAGGCAGCACTATTTCTTGGTTTCCATCTCCAGTTTGTAGCAACACTTTGGATCACAAAGCCTTCCTCACACATTTCTTAACCTTTTAAAGGGAGTAGCAGTGGAGGATGATGGTTGTCTGGCACGAAATACCTTCTATGAGAAATCAAGTGGCGCATACCACATGGCAAGATTCTCTGGAATCACACATTTGCCCTCAAAATGTGAGGATAATTGCATCCTTGTGTGTTGAGATACCATAGCAGTCATGAAAAGAGATAATGATGGTGATGATTTTGTAAGGGCCTCCAAGATTCTTAGCACATAATGGGGGATGGAGTAACTTTTTCTATTACTTTTTGTAGCTATTTCTTAAAAAAGCAGAAGGCACAGTTCTTCAAAGTGACAGAACAGCTGCTTGATTTTCACAACAACGAAGCATAGGCTTAATGCTAAACGCACGCTGAAGTGCATAGCTCTGTCAAGATGATGAGCTAAGTTGGAGTCTGATATTTTCTCCAAAATGTATGTAAATTAGAAGATCTGTAAGATGTGATCTCTGCAGGCCACTAACTAAATCAGCTGAATGCCACTTCATGGATGTGTGCTCTGAAGTAGACTGTGCCTGTAATGTCCATCTATACAAACAGCTCCCTTCTCTTTCCTGAATGAAAGGCGAAGCTTATTCCAACTTACACAGTGATGCCAGTAGAAGTGTTGAGTGTCTGAAATGGGTCTGTGTTACTGGCTGTGTCTCTGATTTTCTTCTAAGTCAGTTGTCATGAAAAGAATTTACCTTTATGAACAAGACCAAATGAAAATACGCAATTGTGCTTTGTGAGTGTCATGGGTTAGCAAACCGCTACAGTGAGTGAGATTGAAAATGAAGCCCAGAATAACCAAGGACTGAGTGTAATGGTCTGAAAAAAATTGGTGCTTAGTATTTAGTTTTTGGGGATATGCTGGTAGTGGTGAAAGAGCTGGATGTATAGACTTGTTTTAATATGCTAAATTATAATTTCCCAGCAAGGAGCAAAATTTGGCAGGATTTGTTGTTGTTTCTGTGATAATGTTCATTGCCAGAAGTCCAGTTTGATCAGGAACTTTATACACACACTACCGTACCAGACTGATTAGGGTTATATACATTTTTCTTTTTTAGCTTTACCTAATGGATTTCTAATTCTCTTGATATCTAAAGTGAGAAGAATTTCTCTGAAGCTGAAGAGCTGCTTTACTGCAGAGAAAATTCTGCTCTTGTCTCTATAGGAAGAAGAGGCCCCCTGTGCAGGCGTAACATGGTGATGGCCCAGGGAAGCTCAGATGGTGGGGTAGGAGGTTTGCACCATCTGATACAGAGCTCAGCTCCTTGGGGCTCCTGGCAGGAGGCTTTGAAGGGGTGGAGGAATGCTGCTGGGTTCAGTGGCCATAACTGAGCTGCTCCAGAGCTTGGCAGAAGGAACTGCTTACGCTCCACACGTCTCCAGCAGCCACCCGTGGTGCTGACAGAGGCTGCTGGCACTGTAGCCAGCAGGATTGGCTGTGGCATCCTGGCAGCCTTTGGCTGGAGGTGGAGGCTTCTTGGCAGGGCTCAGTAGGATGGCTCTTCATGGGATCCAGGGTTCCACCCTCTCCAAATCCCATGATGCTCTTCAGTGGAAGGATGAATGATCCATCCCCAGGGAATGGTGAGGGGTTAGGTGACAAGGACGGGGCTGTTAATGTCCCATCCGGATGTGTGTGTGACAGGGGTCATGCAAGTTGCGTGAGAAGTCTGGTTCAGGTAAGGCATCATTAGATCAGGCTGCTACCACAGTGTGAAACAGGCTCTTGACTACCATGAAAGAGAATTCTTGTAAAGGTTTAGCATCTACACCCAGTATTACAATGGCATCCAAGTGAGTAAATGTAGGACTGTAGCTAGCATGAAGGCTTACCTACATTGAACTAATTACAGGATCAATATTAAAACATGAATCACAGCTTTGTGTGATTTGTATCAAGAGCAACAGAAATAAATCAAGCAGCATGGTGTATTTCATTTTATAAATGCTGGGAAAATGCATACTAATCTCCATGTGAAGCAGCAGCAGTAATTGCCAACATTTTGTAGGAGGAGAAAACTGGGACTGAGGATTAATGCTCCTTACCCAGAGCTGCTAAAGCACTTGGTCATAAGAGGCATTATTCTCAAGTACTCTTTTTTTTTTTTTTTCAAATTAAAATCCTAGTTTTCTCCTGAAATGTACATAGCATCTGCCCATTCTGACCTTGGTAGGAGGCAGCCAGGTTGGGAGACTTTCCTTTTCTGCCTACACCACGGGGGTGCACACCCTCTTGGTGCCTGGTTGTATACAGGGGTTGTGCCTCTACATTGGCAGTTCTGCTCATTTATTTGTCTTTGTACTCACACAGTTTCCATTACTTTCATTTCATTTATTTGCCTTTAACTGTCTATAGTAAGGTGGCTTCTGCCACCCAGTCCTGGGCAACATCCCAGGTGGCACCTCCTGCTGGAAAACCCTACCCTGGGAGTTCTTCCTGCGTAAGTTTTCCAGACACTGGTATGTAGGCAAAAAAAAAAAAATCATCTAATTTAATTTGCTTAACTTTTCACTGAGTCACGTGCTCCAGGCACCTTCAGCCTGAAGGACAGACCAGCCTTCCAGGCAGTGCTGCTTGAAGACCTCAAGAAGCTTCATGAGAATTTCTGAAGCTCACCATGTCAGTGCAGAGGGCTTAACATTGACTCTCAAACCTAGTCCCAGCATGACTGGGGTCTTACTGTCCAGCAGTGTCCGATCCTAACCTCAGCCTCACAAAAATTCAGGATTGTATTTGCACTGTTGTCGGAAGCACTCCCAGAATGGGGATGCTTCCTTGTGAGACTAAAAGGTGGTAGCGAACACTTTGTGCTCAGAGCATCCGAGGGGGATGTCAGGTAACAGAGGATGGCATTTAGAAAAGTGGGCATTATTTAATAATGCTAATGACACCATTAGGGTCGCAGTTATCCGGTCCCCTCTGAGCAGGGCTGCTTGTTGGAAGGGTTTTGCACATGTATTTTTGGACTTCTGTGCTTGTATCAAGCAGCTTCTAATTGCATAAACAAGAGTTATGACATGGCTAAACAAGAGTTAATTAAACGGAATATAAGGTACTAATTTTTCAGACTGAAAAGGAAGGATTGGGGTGGAGGGATGTCCTAAAGCAATGCCATTTTATCTAATGCCACCTACGTGAAATGTATCCAGAAAGCATTGATTTTTCCTTTGGAAGTTGTACTTCATTCACCTCATTTACCTAATTATTCTTAAAGGCAGAGGTTTAATGAAATTACTTTGGATAATAAACCATTGGGATTTGCCATCTGTGGAATGCCTGGGTTAACTGGCTGGAACTGAGAAAGAACCTCTGTCCTGCTTCTGTGACTCCTTTGTCATCATTCACAGCAGTGTGATTGGCACTGATTTGCAACCTGGATTGCTCACGTGGGTCCATAAATCATGCTGTTCCTGTCTTCAGTGCCTCACCAGTTGACCAAGAATGCCTCCCAAACTCCTCTTCCACCCACTTCCTCTGCTGGGTACAGCACTGGAAACCGCTCGTGCATTCCTGCCACTGGAAGCTCCTCTCAGGACTGCTGCGAAGGGAGGGCTTGCTGGGTCTCAGGACTTCTAGGTGAAGAGCAGTTACCACAGGCTAAAGGCAGCCTTCAACTTGAGTTATTGTGGGACTAAATTAATAATTTCTTGTAGATGAGGCAGATTTATGTACAGCCAGGTAATGACTTTGAGCTCTTTCTCTGCACATTCCATGGGCCAGCGACACTGCAGATCGTTTCGTCACTAATCCTAATCACTTCCAAAATTGTCATGCTTTCATTATGCTTTGTGAATGTTCCTTTAGGCAAATAACTCCACCATACTGGAAGATCTAGTGCACTGGGATGCATTAGATTCATAAAGGTTTTGATGAAAATGTTAAATTGATGGGCAACATCACTATTCTTCTTAGTGCAAACCAAAAGACCAAAAAGGCTTTTAAACTCAAAAGCACATCAGAGTATAGATCAAAACAGCTTTTTAGAGCAGAGAGAGCAAAAAGCTTGGGATTTAACAGCAGGCAAAGAGAGCCAGTCTCTGCTCTCTGGCCCAGAGATGAGCTGCCAGGGCACAGATTGCTCCCCTGCAGCTCAGCTGCCTCACCTCCTAACCAGGACTGCCGTGTCCAGGCCATCCAGATGGTCCAGGGTTGGCAAACCCTTGAACCATGCCCAGGGACTGTCTAGGAGAGGGCTGCATGGCACCAGCCACAGGGATGGATGTGGCAGACCAGTGCTCAGGTGCAGGGATGAGTTTGGCCAACCTGATCAGTCTATGGAGTAGCTTTGGACTTGGAACACTTTCAGCAGAAAAAGGCTGGCTTATGAATGCCCTTAATCAGGTAAACTTCATCACGTGGATTCAGTATTTAACCCATTTTATTATGACTGCACAGTATATGCCATATCAGTGGTCAAGTAACCTTTCAACCACTACCTTGGAAGAAAGCAGGGCAGGACAAACCTTTCCAATTACCCCAAGTCTTGCTATGGTCTTGGATGATTTTGATCTGAGAAACTCCATCCTGTCAGCCATCTGAGAGCATGGGAGTAAGAACAAACAGATCATGAAGGGTGTTTGATGTAGTTGCTAAATATTATGAAACCTGTGGGGTCACAGTTACAAGAGGTGAAGCATAATCAAGGTCTGTTTTAATCACAGCACTCAAATATGGTGTAATAAGCAACCTTTTAAATCTCTGTTAGGGTTTTCATTATGTTTTTAATGAAATACTGATTAGCCTGTGCTAATTGACATGAACCCTGAGCAGACAGCAGCAAATGAAAACAATCTGGCAACTGGTTGCTACCTTTTGTTGATTCTGTCCAGCCCTTCCTCACTGCAGGCTGGTGGGATGCCAGGGATGGAGTGAGGTGGTGGCAGTATTATAGGGTCTGTTTCATGGATTTCACTATTTAAAGTGTCTGTTATCTTCTTACTTTCTTCCTCTTCTAATTCCACGTTAATTGAGTTCATTTCTTAGACCTGCTTTACTCACATTTCTGTTTGCCGACTTCTCTGGGCAAGCAGTGGCTTTAGGCAGCCAAGTAAAATAGACTCGTCCTCAAGTCAACCGTTGGTGAATAGATTTTGTATGTGGCTTGGTGGGTTTTCATGAAAACTTTTCAAGCTCAGCTCCTGTTTGCTCTCTGCCTGCTTCCAGGAACAGGATTTCGTACAAGCAAAACATTTTTGTTTATAATCAGTATATTGTATTCATGGTATGTCTGTTGCTGAAATGCTAGTACTAGATGTAATACTTTTATCTGAGGGTAGGTGCCTGACAGCTTTAGCAAGATTGACCTTTCAATTGGACTTCTAGTCCTTAGGATTGCCTGGCAATTAAGTGCTTCCTTTGATTTTAAATGAAGATTTTCATCCTAGGCACATAAGCCCAAGTTTAATCTTGAATCATCTTAACCTGACTTTCAGAAAATCAGGTTAAAAGCCCAGAGCCAGCTGAAAATTAAGCTACTTTAGTTTATCTAAAGTTGATTTTTGATTGCTTGTTACCCACTTTAAAATACATAGGCCATTATCTCTTGCAGTGTAAACACTGTGGAAAATGTCACATTTAATAAAACCCATGACCTCATTCTCAGCTTCATTTTAAATGAGTTTCATTATTTTACTCAATATATTATTTATTCATGTATTCAAATATATTTATTCAGTGAAGGCAGAGATATTTTGATTAATTCAAAGACTAAATGCTCTGTACTTCTCATGCAAATTGGTGCGGGAAAAAATGGAAAAAAGAGGTAAAACTCTCTTTGTACTCTGAGGCCTAAATGCATCATCAGAACGTAACAAATGCTGTTTGTGCACAGTCAAGTGAGGAGTCATGTTATCATGAATCTCTCTCCATGGCTTTTATTATCGTAGCAAAAATAAAATTTAACACATGGGTTATATATCTGTTCAGTCCTTATTTACAGACCCCATTTAGATGGGGAGTAAGTGGTCAGATGAGCCTTGCCAGTTACTCAGGTATTGCAGGATGACTCCAATATTTCTTTGCTATTATTTCTATAATCTACCAACTTTGCCTTTCTCAATTGAAATTTAATAATTAAGGAAAAAAAAAACCCACAAAACATCCTCCAAAGCAAGAGAAGTGGGATTTTCAAAGAGTACTCACCATTATAATAATTAATTCCCCACTGAAGTGGGGAGTTAATCTCATTGACATGACTTTGGTGGGGGCAGAGCTCAGGCCAGCACTCAGCACTATTAACACGCAGAGCAGTGATGTGTGGTAAAGTTTGCACAGCTTGAAAGTATGTCCAGGCTGTGGGAATTTCAGCAGGGTAAACCCTTAAAGGGCCTGGACCAGGCCTGTTATTTTCAACTAAAATCACTTGTAGAATTTTCATAGACATAATTCAACTTAGGAAAAAAGCCTGGTAAATTTTGTTACTTTTGGTTTTCATACTTATTTGTGGCAATATGTGTACTTTTAAAAGCACAAGTCTTGCAAGGAGCAGCTGAGGGAGCTGGGGTTGTTTAGCCTGGAGAAAAGGAGGCACACAGGGAACCTTCTTGTTCTCCACAAGCACCTGACAGGAGGTTGCAGGCAGGTGGGGGTCAGTCTCTTCTCCCAGTCATAGGACAAGAGGAAATGACCTCAAGTTGTGCCAGGTGAGTTTTAGATTGGATATTAGGAAAAATGTCTTTACTGAAAGGGTTGTCAAGCATTGGAATAGTCTGCTTGGAAAAGTGGTGGAGTTGCCACCCCTAAAGGAGTTTAAAAGACATGACCAGCCTCAGCTAGGTCTGGTGATGTAGATGATGATGATGAGGGTATAGCAACCATGGGCTCTTCTCCAGCTCATGCACAATCAATCCAGGGTCAAGGTCTGGATGCCCAGGGGTCAGGAAACCTTATTCTGCATCACCCAGATCCTGCTGTTTCCCCTGTCTATTCTGTGGTTCTCGACAGGAAGGGAAAGCTGGCATTGCACTGCAGAGTAATTTTGTTACGTGATTCCCCATCTGCTGGGCCTGCCAAACAAACAAATATATCATGTCTGAGAGATGAACATGGAATGCTTCCATATGGCCTGCTGTAATACAGGTTATTATTCATAGAATCATAGAATGACAGAATGGTTTGGGTTGGAAGGGACCTTGAAGATCACCGAGTTCCACCCCCCTGCCATGGGCAGGGACACCTTCCACTGGTTGCCCAATGTCCCACCCAACCTGGACTTGAACACTTCAGGGATGGGGCATAATCCTGTCTCTGGTGTGAGTCCCAGTTGTGTGCTGGGCTGCCTGCCTGAAAGGCTGGAATTTTTAATCTGATCCTCTTTGTAGATATGGCTGGAAAAGGGTCCAAGGTAGTGGAAACCCAGTGCCTCTTTGCTATGCAGGGACTGACAGTGGCATGGGCCAGGTGTTTTCCTGAGCACCATCCAGAAAACAGCCTTTCCAACTGCAGGGTGAGAATTTCACTCTCAGGTCTCTGTACCCATCTTTCTCTCTCGTATTGTGTTCGGTCCCCAAGAGGGAATTTCATTGACATTAACTGATCCTCTGTGCCTTATGGATCTGAAAGCAGAAATTCTGTGCTGAGATTGCCAGAGTCTGTGCATACAAAAAAAAGTCAGCCTGCTGCAGCCCTGTACCAATCACTGGTAGAAACAGGAAGGTTTTTGTTCTGGTTCTCCATAGATCAGCCTTAAGCACCAGGTCAGGGGTTCCCACATCTTTGCAGGCACCACCAGGCAATATTCTGTCTTGTAGCAATTGTGTACAACATAGAAATTGATGGGATTATGTAACACGGAAGTTTCCATCAGAGGCACCTGTTCCTCTTACCTACGATAAAGTCTCCCCAGCCACATGTCTGTGCTGTGGTTCATCTGAACCATGAAGTGTAAAGCCGCTGATCTTTTTGATCAAGGTCTAAATTAGAATATTGAAATAAGAGCATTCCTCTTTCACTTAGAATGTCTGTATTTCTCTATTGCATTAACAGGATTCTGCATTACTAATTTTTAACCTATGAAGCACAACAAGGCAGTAGCTGTTTGTGCATCTAATAATAGTTATGCTATATCAATAAGTTGAGGATATCCATCTGTCTACGGAAGCATGCCCTTCACATGGGATTTGCCCAAAATAAAAACTTGCTGTTCCAAAAGTCTGGTCACAGAAATTGGAATGTTACTCAGAGCATGAGATACTGCCTTGGCATGAACCTCCCACTGGCTCCTGGTGTCTGCAGAGGCAGAGAAAATGACCTGCAAGGTTGGGAAAATGTCTTCAGGTCAAAACTTACCAATTGTTGATGTCTTAATTATGTTCTTCAAAGTGAGAGCTCTTAAAACAAACACCAGCACTGGAGAAGGCACCTGCAGAGCGCTGTCAGTCTGTTGATCTAGACATCAGATTCTTCTCATCTGTTTGCAGTTCTCAGTCACATCATTGTGTAAACTTTCAGGACTGGACATATGCTTAGGATGTCAAAATACTTGCCTTTGTCTTATTTTTTCAATTTCTTCTGTGTGAAAACTTGGCTGTGAAACTTAATAATAAAACCCATGGGCAGCTCTCCTAATAATATAATTCTCCCTTGTGTCAGTGGGTCATTTGCTGAGCCCTTGGCAGGATGTGTTGCATCTTGCAAGAATTCTCATAACTTTCTCAGGTAGATATTTTCATAACTACTGGACAATTTCCATCATTTGAGACTGATGAAACAGAGCAGCCCTGTAGAGGCATAGAGTCTGGAAACACTTGTAGATTTTTTGTTTTGTGGGGTTTTCTTTACAAAAAGCTTTTGTGCATTCCCTCATTATACAAAGTGGTGCTTTCCTGTGAAATTGCTGTTGATGCTCTACCCTAAGGCGTTTGAAAGAAAACGTCTTACACCTGCCCTTGTAATGACAGGAACATTGCCATAAAGAGGCAAAGCATGTTAATGTTATTTGTCTATATTCCCACTGTTTCTCATTTTCTTTGCCTTTTAATTTGGGTCTGCTCAGTTTCTCCATTATTTTTGCTATTTATTGGAACAACATTTACTGGTCTCAGCTAGCAATCAGCCCTTCATGGTTCTGGACATTGTACAAGCGCAGTGGAGGAAATTCTGAATTCCTCGAAGTCTCTAACAAGCTTGACATTAGTTTTCATAAGGCACATGATCCAAGCCACAGTCTTCTTGCAGTGCAATGTGGATGTGGTAGAAACTTGGGCTGTCCTTAATTCCAGCCTTGTCAATGGCACATTTTTCATTGAGCAATGAACTCAATGAGAAAATTGAAAATTGATGCAGAAAGGGAAACATTGGACAAGAAACTGTGAAAGCTTTATTTTGATTATCTTTTTTCTTTGGTAGATTTACTGCTTGCAGAAGCTGACGTTGATGACAGGAGACTAGGACACTGTTGAGTCAGTCTGTTGTCAGTCTGTTGGCTCTGCCACAGACTCACCATGTCAAAATGACCAGGTTTCACATTTATTGGGCAGTGATAATGTTTGCATGCTTCACAGTGGGCCTGAGAGCTTGTGGGTCTGGGGACTGGCCATGCTCCTACACAAACAAAAGCTGTCTGCTTGTTTACAAGTGTTCCCAGTGAAAGGCTGCTGCTTTGTGTGACAGATGGGTTTGAGCTAATCATGTTTTTATTGGTGTTCACCTATTCAGTGTGCAGCAGTGAGCACTGCTGAGTGCTCTTCCTTAATCTCTAAGTAAAGCATATGTTTTCTCTATCTGCAGGTCTTGCTAAGTTAAATATAAAAGATAGGTTGTTGTGAGTAGAGGTACATTGTCTAGACTCAGACTTACAGCCACTGAGCCTGGGAATAATCTGTGTTTTCTCTGCTTTGTTGAGCCACAGAGGGAGCAATGCCTGATGACCACAACTAGAACTAGTTGAGTAGTTTCTTTTTTGGTTTTAATCACTTGCCATTTAAATGTCTAGAAGAGGCACTGATTTACAAGTTCTGTCAAACTTCACACAAGGTTCAGGAAGGTCATGAGTGCACAGAAGGCAGGGCCATTAGAAAAAGTAAAATGAGGGTGTCAGCACATGCATTTTAAAAATACATCCATAAACTTCTCATCCAAAATTGTATTTGTTATTCTTCACAGTAGCTGTATAGCTGTGAACTGCCTATCAAATGACTCAGGCATCCTTGAATGTAAAATTTTGTGGTGTAAATAACACCCAAAGGTGCTAGAGAACCTTTTTAATCATCCCACCTCTGCCCAACCTGTCTGATTCCAGATGCAGAGCTTTTTAAATCTCTGTGAAGTCATATGTTACATCCCTAGCTGCATCCCCACAATTTCACATATCCACACATTCTGTTAACTTTGTTAATTTGGCAGCCAACCTGTCAGATTGGCCAGTTCTGGGAAACCAGATGGTTAGAAATGCTCAAGGGTCCGTGAGTCACAAAACACCAGGTTTTCCACAGACACATCCATGAGTTTGGCTCTTCCACTGTGGCCGAGCTCAGTGGATGGGTCACTGCCACTGCCTCTCCCAGCTCTGTCCCTGCTCTCCAGGTGGTTGGGTGACCTTGGGCAGGTGAAGAGACCCATCTCCATTCCAATGGCACGACAGGGAGAACTGGGCTCCTCTGTGGGCTTCTTGTCTGCCTTGGCTCCTGGAAAGGGATAGCTCAGAACCCTTCTCCAGCTGCACGTCTTGCTCCCACTGATGGTGGCACTGGACAAGAGCATTCACGAGTCAACACCATAAAAAATTGCCAGGAGCTGGACACAGTCCGTGGATTTTCTATAAAAAAGTAATTATAGACTTTATTGCAGAGTACCAAATCCATTTTTCCCTCTTCTGGGAGCTATTCAATAAACTTTATGTTCTGAGGTAGAGCAAAACTGTCCTAGTTTAATGCAGTGTTTTATGCGTCTTCCCTGCACTCTTAACACCTGATTGTTGCTAATAGCCCAGTGTGGATTTTCTTTTTCTTTCTAAATTACATTAATAGGTCTGAAATGCCCTGTGACTTGGCATTTCCCTCTGGACACTCACCCTTTGTTGCCCAGGAAAAAGCCAGTATCTCGAGGAGCAGTTGCCTGTATTCAGGTGATTAGCATCTATGTTTATACTCCTTTCACAGAACCATCAGGCTTTGTTAGTGCAAGCTCTTGGGCATAAACCAGAACAAACCATGCCTGGAAATTAAAAACAACCCTACCGAAAATGAAAACCTCATCCAAGAAATGCACGTACAGAGCAACAAACTCAGAACTGAGGTTGTCACAGTGGTTTTTATTCAGCCTTTCTTCACTGACACATTTCCACATTCATGACCTTCTGGCCACGGGTATATTTAATGCAGGGGGAAAAGAAGAAACAAACTTCAGCAGAATATCAAAAGAAATGCTTCTCAACAGAGAGGTGCACCAGGATTATAAAATGCTTTCCTCCCCTAAAGCAAATGTCCTTCAAAAACAAGACTAGGTGGTGCATTGAATATGGCACACTATGATACTCCACAGCAGGAAGTGAAAACATCTTTTCTAGCTCACAGCTGTGATGGGGGAAAATTTTCAAAGGCTTTAAGAAGCCACTGGTGCAGTAAATCCCATATGCACTTTCAAAAATAATCATCTCCATAACACTGCAGGTGACACTCCCCAACACCACACGCCAGGATTTGGGATGATCCTCTACTGAGCAGAGAAGCTGGGCAATTTCTGGCAGGAACCCTTCAGTCCTATAGAATCTCTGTGTAACATGGTGTGAGCTATGGGATTTCTTTTGGGGGTGATAGTGATACATCTCTTAACAACATCAGAAATTCCCAAAGAGTCAAATTTTCAAAGCACTTGGAAATCAAGAGGAAATTTTTATTAACTTCAATAGCTTTTGAACTGGGCCTGTATGTGGGGGGTTTTGTTTTGACATTGCCTGAGACAGGGAGGAATTGGTTTTTTGATAGTGCAGCACCAGACTGCAGGCTCTGCATCTGTGTTTTTTTTAATTCAGAACAACTCTGCTTTTATTAGATTTGTGTTATCTCTTTTTTACTACAGTCTTTTTTGCATTTCATAAATATTAATTCCCCAATCTCTTTTGTTTAGCAGTTTTAATCTACACAGGCTTTTCCGTTTCCCTTTCCTCTCCCTTCCCAGAGAGATGTCATCCTCTGCCAAAAAGCAAAGAGCTTCTCCAAGGAAGCTCTTCAGCCCAGAGATGTAGGAGCAGAATTTTTGCTACGTATCATTTTTGTTTTGTTCTTTTTGTTCCTTCCCCTTCGCTTTCTAACACCAGTTCCAGGCTCTGATTTCACTTGCTTCCTTGGAGGGGACTGTAATGCTCCAGGACCTTGTTTACCAGTGTTATATTTTCTCTTGTCATCC
The DNA here is from genome assembly GCF_965178545.1 of Coloeus monedula. Lineage (NCBI taxonomy): Eukaryota > Metazoa > Chordata > Aves > Passeriformes > Corvidae > Coloeus > Coloeus monedula. Next base: position 21,554,691 of record NC_138784.1, read on the forward strand.
ATGGACAGGCATTTTAGACCGTTCATTCATCTTTGCACTGATGTGGTGGTACCAGGCTGCTTTAGCAGATGCCATTCAAACCCAGAGGGCTGTTCCCAGGCAGGCTGTGGTTTTGTTACTATTTGGAGGTTTTTTAATGGATTGCTCAGGCTGCTTGTTTTCCTTCATGTTTTCTTTCACCTTCTCTGCTGTGTTTCTAGTTATTTTTAGCGCCGATGAGTAAGTTGTGGTAGGCTGAAACAGGTAGGCAGAGTTGTAGTACTTCATTTAAGCTGTACCCACTAACCAGCTTATTGATGCTGCTTCTCCAAATCAGGTTGGTTTGGCTTAATACTGTCCATCTATTCCAGATAAACTGTTTGCATCTCACCCTTCTCTTGTCTGCACTGAACCAGTATTTTCAAAACAAACAAAAAAATTTCTAGCTTTTACTTTTTGCCATGAGATTTATAGACCAGTGAACTTTATGGTTTGGTTTTTCTTTTCAGTAACATACAGGTTGATTTTCAGGGCTGTGGCAAACTCATGTTATTAAATTTAAAAACAGACCAACACATGCAACCCTTCTATTTTGTACTTCAAGTGATTTCTTTAAATCCCAGTACAACATCTTGGAGTGTTCTGACTGTACGTAACTCTGGTGACTTTCTGTGAGATCTCAGTGGCATTTAAGATAGTAATTTTGATAAACAAAAAGCTATATGTGTTACTGCAGAACATGCTACATATTTCTCAACAGGCAGTGCCAAATGTATGCTACTGATTTCTCACAGACACCAATGTGCTGTGGAAGTTAGACCCAAAGGTGAATCTCAAAAGTGTTGTTCAGGGAGGAAATGACAAGGAGGGAAAGGTGTAAGCCTAAACCAAGTGCTTTTGAATATCTGTAATCTGCTGATTCCAGCATTCTTTACTGCCACAGTTTCTCAATCTGAATCCTGAGTCTCTGATTTAATCCATTTACGTAACCTGTCTTCTAGAAACTTCAGGGAGGACAAATATTTGGAGATATATATCTTGTTCTGCAGTTCTCCCAGAGCAGTACCAGGAACCAGGGCTGAAGAATAAACCCCATTTCCCCTCTTAAGAAAAAGGCAAGATGACAGAAAATTGAAAGTTCTGGTAGCATTAGGTCTTGAACCCGTCAGTTGCACTTGGACAGAGAAGAGGTGTGGGAAGAGGACAAGGTTCAGCTTGTGAAGATGGTAGAAGAATGCAGCAACACTGGACTGGTTCTTTGTGGCTGGCTTCTCACATCTGGAAAGTGGGGATGATGCTTTGAAGTTTGCAGATTGAAAAAATATCAGATAAGTACTGAGTGTTGTTTTTATCCCAGACCTCGATCTACAGTAGTGGCTCGATGCCGCTCCAGGAGGAGTTATCCATCCTGCCAGCACCTGGAGATCCCTCTGCAGTTTGTCTTAGCTTTATTTGGGAATAAGCATTTATTCCCATTGAATATGCATCTGTTGCCTACAGTCCCTGATGAGGCCGGTCATAGCTAAAATATTCCCCATGTTTTAGTGGACGTGGGTCTGCTCCACTGCCTCCCCATAGGGAGCTGAGCAATCTCAGAGTACTTCCAAAAAGCTGTACTTTGAGGCTGCAGTTGAGCCCCTGAGATTTACTGGTCTCAGTTGATCCACAAAAACTAAGTGGGGAGCGGAGGATGGGAGGGGCCCAATCCTGTCTGCAATGGGTGAAAATGGAACAAAAAATATTGTTAGACTGATGTGCAGGCTCTTCATAGCTTTGCTGGCTGTTGAGCAGTTCAGGTTTTCTCAGTTAATCTCAGCAAGTGTTTTCTTCTCCTGGAAATCGTCTGAGTGAACCAGCAGTTTGTCCCTGCTCAGGTGGTCCTTCTCTCTCCAGAGCTGTAGACAAGAGGACATGAATCGTGAAAAGCAAAACAGGAGCAGATGTTCTGCATCAGGTTTAAAGCAGCAGTGTATGGTAGCTGCTTTATCTCGGTCTCTTAAGAATACGTGTGTTTTGGAGCAGCCTTCTACTCATCCTGTTTAACATTCATATCTTCCTTTGGAAATGTTTGCATCTCCTCACTCTTCTCCCAGCCCTCCCGTGGGTTCGAAAGTTCAACTTGAGCTTCAGTGGTGTTGAGGGCAGCTCGCAAAAGGGGCTGTTAAATAAAGAGCAGTTGAGGAGAGAGAGGGAAGAGCAGGGAGAGGCACAAGTGCAAAAGAAGCTCAGGCAGGAGGAAGAGTTTAGGCTAACTTTAAAATAACTGGGATTACCTTAGACCCTGTATTGCATTAACCAGGGCTGACTGAACACAGTGGTGTTAATAAGGTGAGTTAAGGGGCCATAACCACTTCTGAAGGGCACTGGAAAGAGGGACTGAAGTTGTGGGCTTGGACTTGCAGGTGCATAAAGAGAGGTGGTGGAGAGCTGGAATGAGAGTGCCTGGGAAAGCAGAATAAATTGAATGAAATTACAGTTTGTTCCTGGAAGCAGTGGCTCCCACGTACTGCTTTCCCCTGTGAACAAAGTTTATTTTTAAACAAACAAAGTCAGAGATAAAGTTAGGTCATGAAGCAGGAAGCGAATGTCTCTAGAAACAGTAGGAGACGTTGGAAAGAGGCTTTGTGAGACTTCCCTGCTCATGCTAGCTGGGATGCATATCAGTTGGCAGATACCCATGGGATGGATTGCAGGAATGGACACAGAGTTGCAGACACCAGATCAAAAGTGTTTAAGTGTGGTCCTTACAAATGGGCCTTCGTGCAACGACCTGCTCCAGCTAGAATCAACCATCAGAAGGGATTTAGAAACAGCAGGATAAGCAGACTTTCACGAAATCAGTTTTATATTTGAAATGCAAAACAAAGAGGGTTGAAAGCAGTTGGATGTCATTGTTAATCCCTAGGTCAGCTATGCTGATATATCTCATAAAAGACAGGCTACGTTCAAAGAGCAAAATCCACTGTTAATTATCAGCGTGTTTGTGGAGGCATTTGTGCCATGGAAGCACCTCCATGAGCTGAAGGGCACGGAGCACTTGGCAGCTCTCCCTGCCTTGAGAAGACAGGTCCTGAAGCAGGCAACGCTGCGGGGTGGAGGAGAAACCTTTAACTCTTCATTCATGGATCCAGTGGGTGGAAGCTCCTACAGAGACAGTCTAAAATGACAGCTCTCTTAGCAAGAAACTGTAATTTAGGTTTACTTCTTCTGTCAGGAATATCAGCTCTTCCTGCATTGTGTGAATTTGTCACTTTTCCCTGCTCCTAAGTCCATGTCACTTGGCAGCTCTGGAGAAGGACAGCCTCTATTCAATAAGCCTGGACATCATCAACTGCCGGTGTTTCTCAGGAGCCATCGGACATCTCCTGACTGAAATCATCAGGGAGGTGGCAGTAGTTCCAGGTACTGACTGAGTGGGCTCCATGGATGCTTCTCACATCAACCTGCTAAGGAAGATCAGCAGTAGTGTGTGTTTTCCCTCCACTGAATTTTTTCAGTCCCACCTGCTTACACATGAGAATGTGTTTCAGTGCTTCAGTACAGCCTGGGAGCACGCATGAGCCCTGGTCTGTGACCCACATAAATGTGTGTGCCATCTCAGTGCTTACTGCTTGGATGTGGGTAGGGATGCATATACATGTATCCATATGTATGTATAAAGAGAGATGTATGCATTCCTGCCCAGCTTATTGGCATTATTTCTTAATCAAAGAGAAAATAAGCAGCTTATGAAAGCAAAAGTCCTGGGAACTGTAACAGCCTGGTAAGGGTGGGCAAGCAGAAGTCAGTGGTAGCTGGGCTGTTGCTGGCCAAGCAATCAGCTCCCCCATAAGCACATTCCCAAGGCTGCAGTAACAACAAGCAGCACAGTGAGTGTAAACTGCCAGGCTCTGCGTTCTGCCTGAGCTGAGGGGAAGCTGCCCCTGTGAGCAGCTCCAGGCCAAGCGCTCCCTCTGCCACACGAGGAGCCCCGTGGAGGTGGAACAGGCCGGCCCTGTGTGCGGGACAGAGCCACCCTGTTCCCCACGGCACAGCAGTGGGCACGTTTCCATGGAGCACACGGGCGCTTTGCCATGGAGAACACACTCCTGGCTCTCCGAGCCCTGCAGCTGAATGCCTCGACTCACTCCTGGCTGTCAGGCCGTGTCCCTCGGGCTGCGGGATGGCACCTCTCTGCCTTGCCTCGATGCTCAGGGAGAGGGGAGATCTTCCCGATCTTTCCATGCCCTCCAGGCTTGCCAAGGCCACGAGTGCCTGCCCGGTGCTGCAAGCATGTTAGCTCAGGGACAGCGGGGAGCTGCTCCAGGGGGCTTTGCATGCAGAGCAAGAGCTAGCTGGAAATTTAGTCCTGGAGCTCTGTTTTCTTCCAATCTTTGCTGGCATGCTCTAGCTGCAGGTGGGATAAGGCAGCTGAGAAGGGTGCAAGAGCACGGAAGAGGGAGCCAGCCCTTTCAGCAGATAGAGAGGGAACTGATGAGAGGCTGGCATGCCTTCAGCATCTGTGAAAGGAGCAGAGAGCAAGGAGACAGTGCTTGGCTGCAGCCAGAGAAGGATCCCAAGAGCCTGAACTCAGAGGGATCTTTTCTGCTCATTTTCTTTGGGAAGTTTAAAAAAGAATGAGCATTAAAAAAAAAAGGGGAAAAGAAGATGATGTGCAATTTCTTTCAGGCTGTAGTTGAGGTAACAGTTTGAAAAAAAGAGCTGCCATTTAAAGAGATACTAAGAATCTGTTCTTCTATTGTAAAGCAACATTTAGTATGCAGTCCCTAAATGGATCTGTTATTAGATGAGACAGAGAACCCTTAGAAATCACAGTAAACACAGCTGTAGAGATGAGGAAAAATGAATGAGGCATCATGCTAATATTTGTACCTTCCAGTTGTCTTGAATGGCTGACGAAAGGGGCTTTTAACATTGTCCTAATGCTCTGACATAAGAAGAATTAATGTAGCAAGTCAGATGCTTGAAAATGCAACCAAGTCACCCCAGGCTTGTCAGGATTTAAAGGAGATTACCTAGGTGTATTTTCTGCTCTTTTATTGCTGTGCTGAGGACGTAGAGGAACCCAGGAGGACTGGAAGTTTCCATCAAGGGCCTGGTGGTCGGATCCACAGAATGTTGGATATTGTCTGTGCAGAGCTGGCACAGTGGATGGAGCAAGCTGGCATCCGGGAAGAGGTGTCAGTGGCCAACAGGGAAAGCAGCCTTATGCATACATTCTTTGCTTCCCAGAGAAGCCTGTGGTGGAATCACTTGTGGTTGGCTACTGGCAGTGGGTTTGTTTTGGTGCACAAGGACTGAAACAGCAGGGGGTTTTAACAAAAACAAAATATTGAAAAAGCAAGTTATTTTCTCTCCTGTGTCATGGTTCATCTTCTGTCTTTTGTCCTGGTCCCTCTTTGGGCCCAATCCTGACAGGATCATAGTTGGGCTAAAGGACTACTTACTGCTGGCTGGCTTGGGACTGAGCATCCCTCGGGGTTGGAGTCACTGGTGTTTATATCAATAAAGAGTAAATCAGACCCAGGAAGCTATTGATGAAACAGGCTTTCCATGTTAACCCAGAATCTTATTTCTGTGCTACATTCTGCAGCAGGAAGGTTTCCTGGGAAGCGTGTTGTAATTAAGATTATAAATGAATGCTAGCATTTTAGTATAAGAGGCCTTTTGTCTTTTCAAGCAGGAGGTCATCTAATTCTTTTTGTAGAGCAGCAGAAAGATGAAGTTTCCGGTTAACTGTAATTAAGGCCATGGAGAATGAGCAACCCTGGTTAGTCACCTTCTGTGAGCATTAGTGAGCAGCACAGCCAAACGTGCCAGAAAAAGTTACCTTAGAACAGCAATGTTTAGTCTGAGCAAAATATAACCGCACCAAGGGGAAGTAAAATAAATTCAATGTTAATTTGTAATAGTTTAGTCAAGGAGAAGAAAATCATTACCCAAAGGATTTAGGTATTTTGCCAGTCTGTGTCAGGATGAATTCATCTAGACCATTACAAGAAAAGAGAGTCATATTGAGACAGGAGATGAAATCTGTTCTTGTTTCTGACGCTGGCCTGCTGGGAGGCTGAGATTAGCTCTCTCTTCCCTTTCTCCTCTGGACCTTGGCACCATCCAGTTAGACAGAAGCAAGGCTCACAGGGCAGAGCTTACAGCAGGGTTATACTTAGCAGGCATCAGCACTCCTTCTTCCAGCCTCTTACCTTAAAAATAACAGCATGGCATTTCTTGGTGGGGGCCTGAACCTGCATCCCTGACCCACAGGAGCTGAGTTCACCTGACCTGCTCAGAGATACTGGAAGGGACATCCCACAGTGTCCCATTCCAACCAAATGCCTGCTCAGGTTAGGGAACAGGGACTCAACACGCTGAACACATAACTGCGGGGTTCCCCTCTCCTTGAGGGGGTTGCTAAAGCCTATGAATTATATGTAAGGAAAGCAGCTATGCAGCAACTCTCTCCTGCTTCTCCTATTTGGGTTTCAAAAGCTCTGGAGCAATATTGGTGTGTTGCACACTGAGTTAAAAATTGGAAACATATTACCCTGATTTAGCATGGGACTGAGTAAATTGTATTCACTTAAAATAGCAGATATCCTGCTGAGAAGAAAATAAGTATTTCTACTCGACTGTGTGACACCTAAGCTGCAACCCAGAGGTACAGGAGGAGAATTTGTGTTACTGAGAAATCCATAAACGTTGGCTTCCAGGTCAGAGCTGCTGGGGGGAGCAGGGCACATGTGTCCCAGGCAACTCCAGGCATTCAGACCTGCTGCATCACCTCCCCACGTCCTGTGCAGGGTTTCACACGGTTTCTGTCTTGAGCTCCTGGCTGGTCTCTGCCCACCCTGGAGTTTGACAGTGTTGCCTTTTCCTCAGGGAGGTTTCATTCACAGCACCAACCGGCCCCTGCCTCTATGGCAGTGTTTGCTGAAAGCCTTGCTCCTGGAGCCTGTGAAATACCGAGGCTTGTGACAGCAAGCTTAGCTTACATAAGCCACCATCCCAGGTCTGCAAAGCTTGAAGGACCTGCAAGACAACACCTGCCTGTGTGGTGGGATTATTTGAGTCCCTCTCCCTTCTTGGGCAAGTGGATGTTCCCAATGCTGGACATTCCTCATTCTGTTTCAGCACACCCATATCTTACCTTTCTCTTTGGATTTATCCTGTATCTGAGGCTCTCTTGTTTAGCTCTATTACTACTTGTCTTAACCAGACTGAATCCAAATTATTCCTTTCCTCCTTGTGGAATTTCTTCTGTATTTTTGTATTTACGAATCTACTCTATCCTGTTTCCCCACTCCACCCAGTTTATCTCACCCCTGCAACCACAACGCCTTGCAACAGAGAAACAAATGTCAGTTTTTCCATTGTCTCCTAGATGCCAGCTATGCTTAAATGTAGTTTCTTACTCTGTTTTTTAAGGGCTACTCCCATCTCCACCCTGGCTGACTCCGTGCATCCCCAGCCCAGTGCTCCTCCTAGTGCATCATTTGCAGATGTCCATGGCATGCCTTTTCCTAACCAATTCTCAAGCCTTTCCTTGAAAATCATATCTACATCTCCCACAGTAAAGATGTCATAGCAGAGTGCAGCAGCTACAGGTCACTCGCTTGGCTTCAAGCTTCCCAAGCCATGTGCTTGTCCCCAAGTTTGGGTTCTCACAGTTTATGTTTCATCTATGCCTCGACTGTAACCTGGCAGTTGTGAGATAAAAAGTGGAAGCCTCTTTGACCCTGTCTGCAGTCCCTGGTGACTTGGAGACAGTTCTGCAAGCCTGGCTCTTTGCCAAGCACCTGTGGGCAACAGTAGTGTATCCTTGGGAAAGGAGGGTTAGAAGGACAGTGGTTGTGTCCCTGCATGTTACAGGTTCCATGCACAGCTCCAGAGAGCACGAGCTCAGCCCCAGCCATCAGACATGCACATGTCTGTCCATGTGTGTGTGTCAGAGGGGAAAGGACAGAGAGTTTTCCTTTTAAAATTAAATTCATATGATAGCCAGGCCTTTCAGCTTTTTAATGCAAACAGTGATTTATCGCTGCACTTAAAGAATGAGCCAGGAGCAAAGAGATTCATCACGTGCTGTCCTTTCGTGTCAGAGCGGCAGCAGGTGCCTGTGGCAGCAGTGCAGAGAGGTTGGGTCCCAGCACAGAGCCTCTGCCGTGGGAAGGCAGCACAACTCCATCACCCTCACCCCACCATGGCTGCTGAGGTCCCAGCCTGGGGTTTCATCCATTTCTTCTTGCTGTGAGAGAAAAAAAAAAAAAGGATTGACCGTCTGTTCCCGTTCTCCTTCTTCCTTTCTTTGGCTGCTGGAAAGACAGTGCAAAGTGTACACGCAACATGAAGCTTGACACTCATCTTCTATAAATAAAATCCCAATAAACCCACCAACATGAAGATTGCTTGCTTTAAGCATTCCCAGCTCAAGGCTTCTCTAGCCTTCCTGAAGGTTTCTTACCTCTTGCATGTATTGCACTTAAACTCAGTCACTTCAGTTTTGCCTGCCCTGTGTTTGTAATATTCCCCCAGAGCTTCAGAACAGCAACATGCATAGCAGCACATCCTTCACCCTCAATGTGCCTAGGCCACAGGTCTTTCTGCTTGATCTTCCTGGGGACTTCCAACTTGTCCCTCTTCTTGTTCTGAGGAGACACTTTACTTTATAAGATACTTACATTTATCCTATTATCCCCAAACCCTGTGTGTGGTATGAGTCCTGATACAAATAGTTCCTAGCATGGAGAATGAGAATGGACAGGCTTCCAAAGATTTTTGGGATTATACAGGAGAAGGTGGCATTGAAAGAGAGCTGGCTCTTTTCTTCCTGGATCCGTATCTTGTTGTGTGACAAGATGTCTTGTTTTAGCCTGATTAAAAAGCTGGTTTTTATGTACAGCTGGTGTCATTTGGTGTCAGTCTCTGATTTTTCAAGATTTTGCATCATTTAGCCTCTCTGTGGTATTTTACTTTCTCTCCAAGATGAAAAGGTCAGTACCTAATGACCTAGTCGTGAATTTTTCCCGGGAAAGTATCAGCATCTGTGGCTGCATTTGTGTCTGTTGCTAGATTTTGACTGGTCCAGTGTTGTTTTTTTCCAGCACCCAACTAGTACTTGTCTAGTACCTGGATAAAGAAGAGTGAGTGCCAAAGTCAATGCAGGCTTGAGGGGTGTCATTAATCAAATCAGTGTAGCCCCTACAGTAATGCAACTGCTGGATTATCTCACCCTTCTCTGCTGTACCCTTCTCTGAGTGCACACAGACACACACAGAGAAAGTTGGGGATAGGCACAGGAAGAAGGAGGGAATGTATGAAGCAATTCAGGATGTTTGGCAATAGAGCGTTGGCAGCTACTGTGTATCACCATTTTACTCTCAAGAGCTTTGATTCTTCTTTTCATAGCCCTGGTGCATTCTCTGCAATGGCGACTGAAAATTGTCTGGTTATCTTGGTTTGAAATACCAAGAATTGGGAAAAAATGCATATTTAGCCTAATCTTCTCTATAGGGCAATAAGTTCAATTCATGAAATGGAGAAAAGAGGACAGCTTTGTAATATTTCAAGAGTTTCCTTCAGAGGATATAATTTGCTTCTAAAATGTTCTCACTTAGTAAAAATGCTCCTAAGTTGATATTAGCTGTATCTTCTATTATCCAGCCACTCTGTACAGACATTTTCATAGCAAATTCATATTCCAGTTTGTCTGTCCACAAGTTGTCAGGGAAGATGTAAAGCATTTCCATCTCTAGTACACACAATGTACTTTCTCTTGACAAATATTAATTGAGTTTTGGTGTGCTTCTCATTTGAGTGCTTGAAGTTTTTGAAAAAATTAAGTCAAAAATAATATGCTATGAAATGTGAAGTAAATCAAAGTCTGATTTGAAAAGCTGCAAAGTCTGAAAAGCTGCAAAGCTATTGCTTTTTTAAAAATTGTTGCAGTTCAGGTCAGTTGAATAAAATGCCTTTATTGAAAATGCGATTGTTCTTTTAGATACAGTGTTTTGATTCACATAGCTACAATTATCTGACTGTCATCTGTAGAAATCTGCACAGAGTAATAATTATTTGTGATGATTTGAGAAATGCTTGGACTGTCAAGTATGAAAAATTGCTAGCTCCCCATTATTGTCTAGTGCTGAACATTTTTAAAAATACAATCTAGAACCTGGTGTATAGCACATATATACACTAAGCAGGGTAGTTATGGGTGCAAATTGTAAAAGCCAAGTCTTAAAATAGTCTAAACCATGCTTGTAACTTCAAGGCTCTCAATCAAGGTTGCAAGAATCTTATTCACACCTTTCATGTGAAAACAGGATTGGAAACATGCTTGCATGTAACCTCATGCTCAAACCTCCCCCCCCCCCCCCCCCTTTTAGCATCTGGGAAAACAAAAGGAACACTGACAAACATTTTGTATATTGAGTAACAAACACCTCCTAGGACTCATGGTGTAACTGGGGGGCTGGGGGAAGGAGAGCTGATAATTGAGATTTCAGACAACTGAAAGGCTCTCTCGATGTCACAAAACCAGGACCATTAGTGCCACCTATAGTTAGTCTGTCTGACACTTCTCACTTTAAGACCTTTCTTTCTGTGGATTCTGAGGCTGCTGCACACACCCCTTCCGAACAAATACTCTTAAGAAGAATTCGGTGGAGATGAGCTCTGATTTTAACAGTGCTGGATAGAGACAGCTGAGTGTTAGCTGGTTTTTAGTCGATGGACCACAGATAAGGGGAACTCTGCAGCAACTTGCACAGTTCTAGCATAGGACACAAACCAAACCTCCAAACACAAAGGTAACTGAAGAATTAAAGGCAGATGCAAAGTCTTTGTTAATGCAAAATTGAAGAGAAAAACCAATTTAGCAAGGAAAGGGACTGCAAACCCCATTCACAATATTCATCTTCATTATTCCACTCTAAACTGATTTGGATAATTTTAGCCTTCAGTCTGCCATGATCAAATGTCATGTGAGCAGTCCCAGCATAGGCTGGTTGTGAGCCTGGTTGCAGTAATATAGAACTAGCTGCAGGCAGTGCAAGAGAAATAAACAAAACCCTGCCTGGTAAATGTGGTGGCTACTTCTTTCCATGATAATTTTCTATAGTGAGGCAGAATTTAATTAATGGGCTTTTGGAGTGACACTTCAGTATTTCCATCCTTTTGTTAAAAAACTGCTTTCAGTGCAGGTACCTGTGAATTGAATTGATCTCTGTACCTAGTTTTCAGCATACTACTATATTCAGGAAAAAAAAAAATTAAAAATTCCTTGTGTTTAAATCTGTACTTGCTGCTTGGCCATCAAGCTTGGAAAGGTCTTCAAAGATTACTTTATCCTGCTGTGCCTAAGTAACCAGAAGGAAATACCTCCCATCTCATTACTCTGGTTTACCTTGAATAACCTTTGCCTGTAATGAGTTGATGACTGCCAGTTGGTCAGCATATGCATTTCTGGTCAGTATAGTCTCTAGTGCTCTCCACAAAAAGCCCTCCTGCCCCGCCCTGCATACACACACCCACCTTCAGCTGAACAGAAGAATCCACATGAGCAGTGTGCTGGACTTGCCTCCCTTGCTGTTACTTTGGGACTGTTGGAGATGAGAAGCTTCTGGGATCAGAGTGTCCCCAGACTACCTTTTTCTTTTCCTTCTTTTAATGCCACTGAGCTTGGAAGTCTCCCGCTGCTCATGTCACTTCACTGTTCAACTTGGTTGCTGCATCAGAAAAGGAAGGACAGCTTTGATCTTGACATGCTCTTTTTCTCTGTCCCCCTTTACAACTTCTGTAGGAAAACAAAAACATGATTAAGTGCATCTATGGTGTCAGTCCTGTCAGGGAAGAACAGCTGCTTTTATCAGATGTCTTCCCAAAACCTTTAATGCCCTGATGAAGTCCAAGTCGAACAGTCAGAGGACAGACCTGAGCATTGGCTTTATCACCATCCCCACACTGCTCTCAGTGCTTAAAATCTGCACACAGGCTTAAAAGAGTCCTCTCCCAAAGTGGATTTACACCATTACTTATTGTGGTTTCTAGAACTGAGGGAGCAGCAGGGACCTCTGGTAATGACCACAGACACAGCCATCAGTGTCCAGGCAGCAGCTACACACTCACAACTCTGCTGTAGCCACATCTGTAACAGCTTTGGAGGAGGACAGTCCATGACCCTAACTGTTAGTCTTGCCCTTCACCATCCATGAGTTTAAAGATTTCTATCCTTTGGATCTTCTCTCTGGCTGCTTAAATTTGTGGGGTCTATTTTCCTCATTAGCTGTGAGCACATTTGCATTTTTACTCTGGCCAAGTGGACCTCTAGTTTAAACAAATGTACTTCCAGTCTCATTTAAACTTTCTGCTTCCCCAGTTCCCCTCACCAGCTTCAGGACTGAAATTATGTGGCTTAAAAGCCTTGCCTGTAACTTAGAATGAAAAGGAACCATATTATCATCAGCTAACTCACTGCTAATGCATAGTTTCAAAATACTAAATTGAAAATGCTGTTATGATTACCTTCCATGGTGCTGTAGACTCTAGGGGCCACAGAGCATGTCCTCTGTGCAAAGGAGAGTTTGGTGGCTCTTTCATTAAAGATGCCTTACCTGACCTTTCACTAGAGCAGGGTGAATGTGGCCTTCCTATCAGCCACTCCTTCAGCGAGAGGGCTGTTCCCATCAAACCTTGAGGAGAGCCAGCAGGACTCTTTGTGTCTCTGGGGGAAGCAGGTAGGTCAGCTCTTCCAAGGTGCATCAGGTGTGTTAGTCAGCTGCAGTAGAAATGGGCTAGTTGAGCTTTCTATTTCCTACATGGCCCTTCATCCATCAGCCATACCAGATGGTGTTGTGTTTGATGGGAACAAGACAATCCCCTTTTACTCTTGCATTGCTATTTAATACATGTTCTGTGCACCCCCAGGCAAGCCAGAGCACATGCACAGCTCACCCTCGGATGCTGCTTAGTAAATGTATACTTAGTAAATGTAGCTCACCAAACTTTTATGCCATTTCTTCATATTTTTTTCCATGTTAAAAAGAGCGAGAGGAAAGTACCACTTGAAAATGCACAAGTGTAATCTTCTAAATGAATTTAATGTAGTACAGTCTCATTTGCAATTGCAAATACTAAGGCTGCATTTTCCCCCTTACTCTAAATGTCTGAAAATCTCATTAATGTTAATGTATGGGGGAGAAGTGCTTAGCCTATTGATGGAGGAATGAAATCAGGAGCAAAGCACAGCTCTACAAAGATTCATCTGCAGATTAAGGTCTGAAGTAACCATTAGATTATCAAATCTGACCTTCTAATACAGACCATAGATTCTCATCCACTTAATTCTGTATTTATCCTAAGAACAGCACCAGAAAATCAAATACAGTGCATTAACATATTATAATGTAGCAATATATTCAGGCATTTCTCTTTTTTTAACTAAAACCAGAGGCAAACAGCACTACTGTGCTATATGATTTTTGATGAAGATCTTCAGAAAGAGAGAGATTTCAGCTTTTTATCTGCAGCAAAGGAGAATTTGTATGTCTGTGTGTTTGCATAGGGTTTTGTTTAGTTCTTTGAAGATTATTCACTGGTAACTCTAACCAGTATAGAGCTGGTTGAGAACTATGACTTCTGTTTTGCTCTGAGGACATCATAAATGGAAATAGGGATTTTTAATTTTTTTTAACAGAAAAAGTAATTTCCTTGAAAAATCTGTGTGGGCCTTGACAACTGCTTTCTAACATCTTATTTGGAAACTCCCCACCAGTCAGTTTTCCTAGAAAGCATGAAGCACATTTCACATCTGGCTTCTCATCTCTGACTATAACATAAAACTGCCCTTGAAGTGCACCTGGGAGGTATCCAGGGGGATACCACCCACACACAAAAGACAAGACAAGCTGTCTAAAAGAGCTGCACTGGACTACTGCACATTTTAACCACTAGCCAGCATTTTACTGAACAGAGGGGCAAAAGAGATGAGGAAAGTATCAGGGAATTCAGAGGAGAAGTGGTGGGTGGCACTGTGCAAAACACAGAGGTCCCAGGCTTGGCACATAAACACTCTCTTGAAGGAAAAGTCTTCCTGCCCAAAATGGAGCTGCACCAGCCCCTTGGTGTCGCTTCTCCCCTGAAAACATTTCTCTGCAGCCCACCACAGCCCAGACAGAGGGAGAGTTATGTGCTGCAAAAGCTTTTGCTGTCCCTTGGGTGGGTGAAACTTGGGCTCTTAGGGCTCATCTGCAACAATGCAATTTCTATTTCCTTTCTCTCCAAAGCTCAGAAATCCTGTGAGTGGCTTGGTCCCATCTTGGAGTTTCATTTGGGTTTTGACTCTAAAGTTTATTTGGATCCTTTTCTTTGAGTCTTGTTGGGTTTTTTAAAGACGAATCATGGCTAAGTACTGCTATTGAAAGCAGAGATTTGAACCCATGATTGCAGGAACTGGAGGTTCAGTATGAACTCCCGAGATGGTGCAAAACCATTTGCCAAGGACAAAGGATTTTGCCTGGCATATACTGGTTTTGTCTGGTATACTGGCAGGCAGGAAGACCCCTATAACCAAAGGAACACACACAGCAGGTGTATAAAGTCTACATTGCCTCAAATACTTCTTTTCAGGGTCCTGTGATTCATGTTAATTTAACAAGAAGGTACTAGATAAATACTTCTGAAAGACTCAGCATACAAGAAGGAATCTCAGACCTCCTTGCCTATCAAATAGGAAGGTCAATACTTGCCTTAATTCTTGTCTTTGAGGCTAAATTAATTATTGAGCATAAGGCTCTTTGAAATTCACAGGTAAATGGTGTTAAATAAATGTAAATAACATTACTAAAATCTTCCCACTGTTGCTTTGATGCAGTGTATTCTCAATATGTAATAAGGTATTTGTAGCAGTGAGGATAGGGGCTGCACAGCAAAACCACCTCTGAATAACAAACACAGGAGCCCTGCACTGGCATGGTTATCATATCTGAATGAATTTTCCTCTTGGAGAGTATCAGGAATATCCATGGGCTTCATTTATTCTGGTCATAGCCATATAAGCCATATTCAAGGTCATAGCTAAGAAACATGACTATTAAATTCTCTAACGTAAAAGACACCAGTAAGAAGAACACACACAGTTTCCATTTTGTCATATTTTCCAGCTCTGGTGTCTTCCTACCCCATCTCAGCAGCAAAAGGTCTAGCACTGCTGTAGCTGTGGATTGGACTACAGAGTGGAGGCAAGATTTGTTTTCCAGGCCTAAGCAAAGCAGTAACCACATCTCAGGATGAGGGTTCTGTAAATACACTTGCCACCATGCTGTGTGAGCACTTGTGCTGCTTTGTGCTGTCTTCAAAGCAAAGCTCTGGATGCTGTGTGAACAGCATTTAATCAGTGTGTATCAAGAAGTTTGGAGACAAAAAGAGTTTATCTTCTGGAATAGTAACAGTTGTACTCAGCCACATAATGAATTATTCCATGCAGGGGAAGATCTGCTTTTCTATGAACTTGTGTAATACGCAAAAGAGGCAGTTAGAGTTTCCCAGCCCTTGACCTACTGGTGCCTGTGCTTCCTTTGCAGTTGTCCAACACAGCAATTCTTCATCAGATCAGACGAGACCAAGTGACAGACACGTGCCGAGCAAACAGCGTGTCCAGCAGGAAGCGCCGTGTGCTGACACCCAACGATCTCAAGCACCTGGTTGTGGATGAAGATCATGAAATGATCTATTGCTATGTTCCCAAAGTGGCCTGCACAAACTGGAAGAGAGTCATGATGGTTTTGACGGGAAGAGGCAAATACAGCGATCCCATGGAAATCCCGGCCAATGAAGCCCACGTGTCTTCAAACCTGAAGACCCTCAACCAATACAGCATCCCAGAGATCAACCACCGCTTGAAAAACTACATGAAGTTCCTCTTTGTTCGTGAGCCTTTTGAAAGACTGGTGTCAGCCTACAGGAACAAGTTCACCCAGAAGTACAACACTTCCTTCCACAAGCGATACGGCACCAAGATCGTGAGGCGCCAGAGGAAAAACGCAACCCAGGAAGCTCTGCGGAAAGGTGATGACGTGAAATTTGAAGAGTTTGTGGCGTATCTCATCGACCCACACACCCAAAGAGAAGAGCCCTTCAATGAGCACTGGCAGACTGTATACTCCCTCTGCCACCCTTGCCACATCCACTACGACCTCATAGGAAAGTACGAAACGCTCGAAGAGGATTCGAATTACGTTCTCCAGCTGGCGGGAGTCGGCAACTACCTGAAATTCCCCACCTATGCAAAGTCTACGAGAACTACTGACGAAATGACCACAGAATTCTTCCAGAACATCAGCTCCTTGCACCAAACGCAGCTGTATGAAGTCTACAAACTTGATTTTTTAATGTTTAATTACTCAGTGCCAAGCTACCTGAAATTGGAATGAGGGATGGGTTGGGGGGAAAGAGGGGAGAGAAAGCCTGTTTTATTTAAGATTTTTATTTGTCATAATAAATATGGAGAATGGGTTATTTTGTAAATTAATATTTTCTTTTTTTGAATGATGCTGCGAGCAGCACAGTCAAAATTATTTAAATCAATTGTAAGAAAGGACAGCTCTCTTTGCAGGGTAACGGGATTGTGACGATCTAGCTGTAGAAATGAATAATACTGCTACACTGTTTAAACAAATGTTAATTGTGTTCTGGTGAATTTCATTGATCTTGCATTCCTCCAGTTCTAATTAATGTTATTTATACTTATTTAAAACATTGTCTCTTGGTAGGTTTCACTTCAGCAGCAGAGATAAGATAACATGTGGACAAAAGGAGTCTGGTTTTGTGCTTTTCTTGATTCAGCTTGTTCTGGGTAATAATATTCTTCCATTAGCCATCAACGCAGGTAAATACGGGAATGGTTCTTGGTACCACATGCTTTGAGAAGAGTGGTGAAAATAAGTTCTTTAGAAAGTAATGTTGCACTCAATACTAGTACAAAATCTATCTTTCTAGGCCTGAAAAGGAAAAGTAACTTAGATTTCGGTAGATTCATGATATCTAAAACCCATGACTGAAAGAAATGCGAATGTATTCCTTAGGGAAGAGAAACCATGAACCTTTTATAAGTCTTAATGAGTTTATGGAGAATATGACCATTCCCATTTGTCTCTTATTTTGAAGCCTCCCAGCCCAAATGAATTGAGGATGGTCCATCAGAAAAGAATCAGCATTCAGAAAGTGACTGTAAGAGACTTTTGAATGCCCAGAGCAATTGGCATTGACTTAATTCATATCCAGGATGGGGCTGTGGGGACCTCCATCCTCTTCAAGTCATGCCTTCCTAATTGATCTTAAGATGGGCAACCAAAACTGGCTTGAGAGACACCAGTCATGGTATGTTGCTATAAGCGATCTGGGCATGCCATTTGAAAAGTCAGGAAGTCATCTTCATGTTGATTGTCTAAGCATGCAAGGCAATTACAAAGGTCTCATCTTCCTACATGCTGGTTTCATGGCTTTTTCCTAGGGAGAAGAAGAAGCCTTCTTTTTTAGTTGATGCCTAAATGCCATTGACAGGGATTTTTCTAAGTTCCAGTGGGTTAGAAATTAATCTGTCACCTCTAGTGTAAGACCATGACCTTTTTTCTTAAGGGGAATATCTCAGTAGCAGTTGTTTTGTGCTTAACAGCTTTTTGGGATGGCAGATTGTTTTGAGTAAGCAAATACTAATCTATACACAGCAGATAAACAATGAAAAATGGGATTTCAATGTGGATCTGTTAGCCAGCTAGTGGGAGCAGAATTTCAGGCTTCTCCAGATGTTTGCTTCAGTGGATGCAGGTGAGGTGTATGGCCTGGGAAATGCTCTGTAGGCACTTCAGCGCTCGCAGGCAGCTGATGGGCAAGAGGAGGCAGAGGCTAAACTGAGGCACTTGTGAAAATCCAAAATCCATTTTAAAGTTGATAGCTGGTTAAAAATGGGGCATTTAACTTGCCTGCATGTCAATCTTATGATCAAAACAAACCCTTTCAGAAATGACTGATGATTTAAATAAACTCAGCTGAAGGCAGAGCTGTTTCAACTGTATCAGACCCAGATCCTGAAAAATGTCATATTGTACAGTAGCCAGTAATATCCACTGAATTATATTAGTTTCCAGGACACAGATGTGATTAAAGAAGAAAAACAGTTTGTATTTTATTTGATAAAAATAAGTTGCCGAATAAATATCATTGAAAAACAAATTAACATAACAAACAGCAACTGAAGCCCTTTCACAACTGGGTTTGGACTCAGGCAGGGTTCAGGTCATTATTTTTTCTATCATACCATACAAATAAATCTCTTATCCATTCTGTAACAGCCACAGTTTTCATAACCCAGGGCCTATTTATAACCCAGAGCACTGGCCCAGTGGCTGGCAAAGGGTTGGCTGGCTCTGGCTGACCCCTCTGAATTCCTGATCCATTGCTGGTTGTTGTTTTACTTTAAAGCACTCATTGAGAGTATGTGGAGCTGTTGCAAGTGCCTCTCACAGTGTGCCCTGGCCTTCTTGTGTTCGAGTTCAATGGTTGTATGCTTGTTAAAAAAAACAACTGTCTGAGGCAGGTTCTCCTTTCCCCCCCCCCACAATACTTCCTACAAGCTATCTGTGTGCTAGTTGGGTCTTGCATCCCACAGTGCTCATATTTTGGTCCAATTTCCTTTCCAGTTAGCTGTTAATCCATCCAACAGAATGTGATGTGATTTTTTTTTGTTTAAGACAAAAGTTGCTTCAGAAAGTAAATATTTAAAAAAACAGGTTGTGCTTCCCCCTTTTTTTTGTACTTTTCTCTGGCATCATCCCCACATTTTTATGCGTTCTGAAATATTCTCTGTAGTTTCACAGCTTTGGAGACACAAAACCTCTATATGGTAGCTGTGATAGAAAAGCTTTGGGTGAAAAATGTGTACAGGACATCTGAGGGGTGACCATTGCTCCAGCTGGGATTTTTAGCAACAGCTTTGGGTTCGATTACCCAAATTCTGGCTCCCCACAGAGGGTAGCTCTGCAGATGGATGCTCAGCATTGAGAAGGCTTTTATGTGGACTTCAGTGGGTACTTAAAGTCACTTGCTTTTGAAAAACCTTGATTCCAAACTACTACAACCTGGCTATTTAGAGCATTATATCTATTTTGAGGTGCTGTGAATGGGCTGTAGATCTGTGTTTAAAATGAACAGCTGACATGCTGGATTTAGTAGTGTCCTGTGCAGTGAGCAGCAAGCCCTCACCAGCTCAGAGCAGGATGACAAAAGTTAATTTCTTTTGATCTACTGGGTGTGTTATTTTGACTGAGCCAAAAAAAAATCTCTCTTTTCACTGCAGCCACACAGGAAGACGTTCAGGGTTGTTTGTGCTCATCTCAGTGAGCTGGCAGCCACCACCTGCAGTGGGGGCAGCCAGGGAACCAGGTTGGTTTTACCCTCTAACTCTTTACTGGGTTTCCCAGCTGGAGGAGAAGAGGGGCTGGTCTGCTCCTGAGTTCTGCCTCTCTCCCGGCTTCATTTCTGCTGTGGCCACAAGCTGATCCTGGGAGACAAACAGGCAGCAGTGAGCCACAGTAAAATGTAAAATACAGACATGCCCGTGCAGCTGCAAGGGCCACCCAGGAAGCTGCTGGCATAGAAGGGTGTGTGTGAATTATGTCGAGTAGTGATGAGCACAGAGAGGACCCAGTGGGGAAATTCCTGCTCCCCACCTTTGTCCCCAGCCCCCTCAAAGCTGCTGGAGCAGTGATCCTCATCTCTGAGCAGCTGATGCCTCCCTGTAATTTGGCAGGGCCAGCGCTGAGCCCAGCAGTGCTGGCAGCTCCGTACTTGGCATGATACCCACAGCTGAGGGGTCGTTCCCCCTGAAATGGCCCCAAGCACCTTAACCTGGAATGCAGGCTGGATTTGGCCCATCTGAACATGGTGGTGACTCCTGGCTGGTGGGATGTCCCCCCAAACCATGGCTCAGTCCATGCTTCAGCCTCTTCATAAACCACGTCCATTATCACAGAAATGTGCAAACTGCCTGAACCATGCGCTGTGTAAGACAAGTGAAATAAATAATCCACAAGCAGAAGTGCTTTTAGAAGTGAGTTGATCCCAGATGTTTTAGGGTTTCACTGTAGTCTGCTGCACTTTTCAGGTACAAAAAGGGACTGTCCTTACTATTACTCTTGTTACAGAGAGTGTTATTTTCTTACATGCATGCACAATACAATGTGTACGAATAATTTAACATCAATGTGGGGTTGGATTTTTTTTTAACCTATTTGTATGCAGTAGAAGGCTTGTTGTAGAAAAGTATCTCCTCATACTTAAATATACTGTTAATAAAGGAAAAAAGATAAATTATACATTGCCAACACAAGTGTGAACTGCTCATGAATCTTTCCTTAAAAAAGCCATTCAAGCCTGATTATTTTTCTAAGTAAATTCAATTAAATTGAAGAAAGAAAATTCCTCTCTGTGTGCTTTATTTATGGCTTATGCTTTCAGGGCGGGATTTTTGTCTGCACAGCTTTGCTTCCTCACCTGCCTTATTGTATATTGTAGGCAGGACACACTGAAGACTCAAAATTATCTACTCCTGTGGAGCAGGAGAAATCCCTTGATGGGGTGCCTTGGCAGGGCAGCCAGGGGACCAAGCCCAGGCAAGGGGGAACCAGCAGCTGCAGAACTCAACCACAGAGGGAGGGAGGGAGGGAAGGAGGGAGGGAGCTGGGGAGGGCTTTACAAAATTGAAATCACATGCACACAAACCCAGAAACTTCCATTTTTGGGGTAACGGAGTAAGAAATGGCTTCTCAGCACAGCTCTTGGGTGCAGAGCTTTAGGGTGATTTCCTTCATTGCTTGTAAGTGGAAAGAAAGCCCAGTGTCTGATACTGCCACAGAGATTGACAAAATTGGATTTGCACCATTGGAAGAAAGCTTGAGGATTTGTCCTTTTGGCAAGGCTCGATTTTTCCATTAAATAATTGCAAATTTACAAAATCCCTTCCTGTTGGTACCCAGCAGCTGCCCTGTGATACCAGCCTCAGGCAGCTGCTGTAGGACAGGAGAGCTGGCAGCAACAGGGCTGTGTGCAGAGGAGGGGGATGTGGAGCACTGGGGGATGTGAAAAAGTGGCAGGATCCTGCACAACTGAGGTGTCCTCTGACCCAAATAAGAGATTAAGTCCAGCAGAGATGATGCAAAGTTTGAAGAAAGCTCCCTGTGCAGGCACGAACTCCGACTCTTCCCAACCTTTGTTTGGATGGAAATACATTTCATTCCATTCCACCATCATTACAAAAGAATTAAAAATATGGGGAATGGGAAGGAAAAGAGGAAAAAGTCAAGCAAGTGCAGCCAGCAGCAGAGCAGAAACCAGAGCAGAAACCAGAGCATATGCTTGCCAACCGGCAGCACCGTGCCTTTCTCACTCACTGTGTTGCACATCATCACGTACAAGACTCCTGATGCCACACAAAAATATCTTGCTTTTCCAGTTGCACTTTCAACTTTGCCAAAGATTGAACATGTTGAAATATTAGAGTCTGGTTTTATTCCTCAGCGTGCTAAAAGACAACGTATCCAAATGCCACCTCCCCAGATTGCCTGCTAATCAGTTTTTAAAGGAAATCTATGTTAACAGAGAAAAATCAACTTCATCTTCCCTATTGGCAGGACAAGAAGCCAGCTTTTTCTCCTATTACTTGAAATATCACTCTACTGGTGTGCTCGAGCCTCTGGACTCTGAGATACAACTCACTGTTGATGAAAACCTGCTGGCTTAGTCAGAGGCATTTAGGAACAACAGTAGTGGCTTATTCATGGAGGAAAAAATATGGAAAATATTATCATTCATTTATAAATTGTTTACAATATATTTTGCCAATATTTTAATAACATTACTGACTTTGACTGTCCCTATTTTTTTGAGTAAAAGCAACCTGAGCTAACATTCCTTTAGGTGTTCAGGAGCACACATCCTGTCACTGTGCAACAAATGGACAGATCATGTTGGAAAATGAGACATAGTACTAACAGTAAAATTATGTGGGTTTGAAAATCTCATTTCAATCAGAGTTTTTAATTAAAAAACAACCAACCAGCAAAGCTGTTTTCCTCAGTCAGAGAAAAAAAATCAATGCAAAGTTTATGCCCTGGTTTCTGTTTTTTTCATTAATACGTAAAGCTGTCAGGGTAACATACAGCTGAATAATAACAGCTCAGCTATTAAGCTTTGGCTTATTCTAAAATCTAGAATTTTACTGTGACAATTCATGACTTTTTAGCAGCAAGAGGTCTCTGTGCTATCAGCAGGTATTTGCAGCCCTACACCAAGTCAAAATCTGCAACCCACAGCAGTTATAATTTCCCACAAAAGCTTGTGCAAAGTCAGGGTTTAACCTTTACCTAAGCCTTTCTTAGGCTCAATTTATTCAGACTTCCTTTAGCAGATAACTGTTCTAGCTAAAACTGATTTAGTTTTATGTCTAAAGTGGAGGGGTTTTTAAAAAGTGATTGCTCTATGAATGAAATCAATCACTGCATTTTTTACTGTTTTTTTAAACTTCAAAGAAATTAATTTAGAAAGAAAGGTCAAATCAGAGCAAGCAGCCACACCATGGAGAGGCAAGCACTGTTTGCAGAGGTGTCCAGGTAAATGCTGATGTCCCCATTCAAGAAAAACAAAATATATTCCTTTGAGGAATTACAGCTATTTGTGCTTTATTAAGAAACTTGCCTTCAGTTATATGGAAGGACATAACAACTTCACTAGTTTGAATTAATTTTGCAATGTGCTTTTCTAGTTTATCATAGAAATGTTCCTGCTCTGTGTGCAATATGATTTTACATGCTGTATGTATCATTCCCAAAGCAGATGCTTTTAAAGCCTCCCTTTTTCCCTTAGAAAAAACTCAAAAATTAAACCCACAATTTTTTAGTGAAAAAAGCTCTTGAAGTTAATGGTGCAAAGATTAGAAGGAGGCACAGCTGAGTGCAATTCAGGTGAGAAATTAAGTCTTTATACTGTGGAAAAGGATTGCAAGATGGGAGGAAATTTAAGATGGAAGGTCTTGGTTTGGGGAGTCTCCTTGTGAGACACTGAAAAATAAATTAGAGGAAATGTTTGAGAACACAGTGGGGTGAACAATCTTGCTTTGCTCATTGTAGTGTGTTTCACATTACCCAGCAAATCTTTACAAGGGATACTGGAAGCTGATTAAAATCTATAAATGCTCACATATAAAATGGTATTCCATGCTGGGAAATGCAGCCAGAGCAGAGCACATAGGCTCCTAAGCAAGGAGTTACAAACTTGGTTTGCAGCATCTGTCTTACTTTTCATGATGTAAAGAAGTCATATGGAAAGCATTCGGGTGAACACTTCTGAAATAATTAACTGGCTTCAGGTTTAAGTCAATTTGTGCTTGGTTTTGAGCAGCAGAAGACTCATTTAAAGAGGATGGAATTTTCACTTGGGAAATATATAAGTGCCCTCTATACTTTAGACCAGGATAAGGCTGCAGTTAGCCTTTTTCTCATGTGTGTTGTCACAGTTCCTGTGAGAGGTGTTACACTTAACTCCTCCATTATTATCAAATTACTATGCACAGTGAGCTTTTGAGTTGTGCAGAGATCTCCAGTTGGAGACAGATACTTTGCCTTTCCTTCCAGCAGGACATTTCAGAAGGTGTATTCAACCAGGTGTGCTCCTGCTTGTGAGTGAAATAACATGCTCACATTTTTCCTTTGATTAAACAAAAAGCCTCAGGATAATTAGCTGAAGAGGTGATGGTGATAACTAATGGTTTCCTTTTCCATCAGAGATCTTGCTAATGCAGTCTGGATCTACCTCATGATAGATGTGAACTGAACGCAGCCCTGTGCTGCATTGCAAGATACTTCCCCCCTTTTCAGAGGCTGTCATAGTGGAGAGGCATCCTAAACCTGGGCATCCTATCCCCCTGTCACTCACAGTCATTCATTTCCATCCAGTGACCGTCACTCTGCCATACAGAGCAAACACAGCTCCTCGCATTTTTTGGCCTCAACTGTCTTCCTAAAAAAGTTTTGAAGTTAAATTTGCCATGGGTTGTTGACTAAGGATTCCAGGCCAACTCTCCCATTTCACAAGAGGAGTTAAATTGGTGTCAGTGTCATACAAAGCTGGCTCTGCTCCATGGCCATCCCCCTGTAGCCCTGAGGCAAGCACACAGGCTTGCTCCTACTTCTGTGGCAATAGCCCTCTTGTTCCTGGTCCTGAAGGAAAAGGTGTTCCAGATTATTCTGTGGCTTTCTGAGGCTTCCTGCAAACAGAGAGACAGCTGCCCTCAGAGCATACAGAAGGTGCATGGGTCTTGCCTAGTCCACAGAGCTGTAAGCCATACCTACCTAAAAGCAGAAGAAAAGGGGAAAAAAAATCTCTTATGTGTGGCAGGAGCTTTCTACATAAGCATGGACAGGACAAAATGGATTGCAAATAGATATCCTTATCTAGCAGCAGACTTGACCATGAAAAGAAAAAAACAGAAAACTACAAACGAGCTTCTGCTGAACACCTCCATTCCATAATATGCCAGAAAACTGGATGCAATGTTGTTAGAGCTGAATGAGAATCAACAACCAGAAAGGTGAGCATTCATTTTGTGAGAGGGTTCCTATGGTAATAGGACATTTTTCTCCTTCTTGTAATGAGTGCTAAAAATGTTTGTTTCTCTTAGTGCCAGTCTAAAAGCCATACAAATTCCAGAGGTATGTGTGCACTAATCAGTGCTTTAAGTGCAACCTCTGTATCTATTAAACATTTACGTAATGCAATAATCTCAAGTCAGAACGACTTTAAAATATTTACAGGTTTTACTAAATGTTTAAAATGCAATTTTTGTGGCAAACAGCAGAACTGCACTTCCTTTGAACTGCTGGACTTGGTGTCAACTCAGAGCCCTGTGACAACCCAGTGTGAGGCCACAGTCTGCTTAATGCCAAGGCTCTACAGTCAGACTCAAAGCAGGGGATTGAGGTCACCCTGAGGGGTGAATGCTGTCACAGCTCATGTCAGTCTCCTGTACAGGGCACGTAACCAGACGTGGGGTCTAACAGAGCTGCATTTCCTGCTCTTTGGCTCAGTAACCTTACAGTGCTTCCAAAAAGTCTTTGAAAAAAAGAAATGAAGCAGGTTTCTGATGTGGGAACAGAGCAAAGGCCAGCTGGAAATGAAACCTGGGAATGCGTATGTCTTTTTAGATCTGAATTCACAGCATCTTAGATCTTTCATTTTTCACAAATGACACACTGGTTTTTTAAAGGTTTCTTTTTTTAAAGGCCTTGCTGTCTGCTATTACAGTCCCCATACATATGTGGTAGACTTCACACTACAATAGTACTTAGTGGCCTTAGTGGGTTGGGTCTAAAGAAGCCACAATGGCCATAGCAAAGCTTTAAGATGAAATGAATGAAAGAGAGCTGATCAGCCAATCTTCATGTATCAGACAAATACAGAGCTTGCTTTTGTCTCCAAATCATCCAAACTTTTGTCCACAAATTGGTACCTGAGCTGATCCCAGATACCTAAATGTGGTCAAGCTTAGCAAGTTCACTTTGATTCTGGAAATCCTCCAAACTTCAGGGATTTTAATCTATTTTAAGTGAAAGCTACCCTTCATCTCCCTAGAACCAATCAGACATGTCTACGGTTTTCTATGTAATGAGTAAAAATTGGTTCAGTCTTCAAAACAATTGACATGAAGTATGTTCGAATATTTCTCCAGAACCCTGGATACTATAACGTAATAAAAGAATTAATTGTGCCAGCACTGAGAAAACAGAAACAAAAAGAGGGGGAAAGGGCTTTGGATGATCTAAAGTTAACCATAGTATGAGGATTCATAGGAAAGTAGCAGATGATTGCTTCTCAAGGACAAAACAAGTATTGTTGCTCATAACTTTTGAAATACCATTTAGAATGTCAGATTTATTAAAATACTATTCCACTGTACATGGGACATGGCAACAATTTCATTATTCTGAACCAGGAGATGACAGAAAAAATGTTAGCAAACAGACAGAATGTTTTTAAAGATCCTATTCATAGTAAAACTTAGAATGCAAATCTGAGAACTTAGCATTATTAAATCTTGAGGATCTGTTCAGAAGTCAGTAGATGTCTACCATATAATTCATTTGGGATTTCACTTGCAAAAAGCAGATATAGAATTATTCAAGGAAAGCACTTCCTTGACCTCTCAATACTTCAAGCAACTCTTGAAGAGGAAACAATCTCCCAAAAGAGCAAGTTGAAGAATGCTAAGTAAAGCAAGAAGCATATTTCAAGTATAGTTTGGACTGAGAAATAAAAGCATAAAGAGACGATATGATGAACTAGCCTGCATATTAAATAAACAACTAGCAGGACTTGAAAACAAAATAATTTTTTAGCTGCAGAGAAGGTAAAGCCCATCCAGCCCTGCCAATGCTGAATGACTCCTGCTCTTGGGTACCCACCCAGAATATGGCAGTCTTGTATATTTAGTAAACTACAGGTTCTTAGCTTTAATTGTGTATTATTCATGTCTTGCTAATATTGGATTCCCCAGGCTATTCATGCACAGCTTG
Organism: Coloeus monedula; assembly: GCF_965178545.1. Classification (NCBI taxonomy): domain Eukaryota; kingdom Metazoa; phylum Chordata; class Aves; order Passeriformes; family Corvidae; genus Coloeus; species Coloeus monedula. Next base: position 21,581,285 of record NC_138784.1, read on the forward strand.
CATGATGATCAAATTTTTGTTTAATTTAACAGAAAGCCTTTCCTTTAGGACTATCAGAATGAGGCTTTAATGACAAAACACACCTCTTTCCTAGTTCTTTACTGATACAAAAAACTGATCTTTTGACTTCAAATACATATAGAAAAATGATAATGCAAAGGATTACTGAGCAACAGACTGACATGATTAGGAAGGGATTAGAGAACACAATTAAAACAATGTATGGTATCACAAAAAATCTAGCCAGAAATAAAAGAAAAATCCTGCTAAGAGACTTCACAGCACTTCCAGTCGTTTTGGTACTATCTGTGAGCATTACCTTACTTTTTTCAAAGAAGATTATAATTCAATTACCGTATTCTGTTGCCATTTTCTGCACCTCTAAAGAGACTATCTCATTTGCAGTAGCAATTTTACCATTACAATAATAATAAGGAATTTCAAACGCTTCATTTCACAGAGTACGTGTACTACTGTTTCCTGACGTCTATTCTGAGCTATTCTTGCACTTAAGAGAGCTTTTTGTGATGCTCACAGCTGAAGTGAAATAGCAAATAGATTAAAAAGATGATAGGTCTTATTTTGAATCCTGATTCTGCAAACTATACTGCATTTGTGAAGCCTTAATCCTCATGCTGTTCTAATCTTTGTATGAGAAAAGTATAATTTTGTTTGCAAATTATAATAGGAAGTGAAATTAATTTGCTGCTCACCAGTTTCTCATCAACATTCTAAAAATCCCAGTGAAATTAATATATTAAACATGGGAGTGGGAGATAATTTTGCCAATTTAAACATCACAGATTAAGAAAAGGTGTACAGTAATGCTATAAAAATCAAAATATTGATCTACATTTGTTAAAAGAAGAATCTTCCCCTATGTCAAACAGCATAATAAAGCTGAGAAACAATCCTGGCTATATAATTACTCTAAAAAGAAGCTGGAGTCATTCAGTAACTCACTAGAATGATCATTTTCAAAGTGCTACACAGGAAAAGAAAACACCTATGCTATGAAACACTACTGACTCCAAATTTTAAAGCTGCATCTGGCTGTACTTTATAAATGGGATTATCACCTTTCATACACGCTCACAGAGCAATTGAGGTGGTCACAGAGTCCTTCAGAATGGAAAATTACACACACTTCAAATGACCTGCCTGTACTTCTACTTAGGGATTTTTCTGAAGCAGAGGCAAAGAAAGAGCAGACAGTAAGAATGGCCAAACGAGAGCACTCCAAGAGTTACTCAGCATCAGGTTACAGACAGTAGCTTGTAAGGCAAACCACTTGGAGCTTCTGGCTGGTCTAGCTCATAAGCAGAATGAAAATGGTACAAGAAGTTGCAGGAGGAGCTTTAGGATGACCCACAACTTAAATGAGGTGAATGAGCTGATAAAAACAAGAATCAAAGAAAGTGCTCCATGCTGACTCAAAAGCACAGAGATGTGAATCAGCCAGAGCCCTAATGAGGCAGATTATAAAGGAAGGTTTGAAACAATCTTCTGGCAGGTTGAGAGGAGGAAAAGACTTAATGAATTTTAATACCAAAAGTCATCATTTTATCTGCAAGACTATAAAATATGGCTGCTTTGATAACAAGAGACAAGAACATCTCAGGATGTCCCTTTCAATTGTACGTTTTGAGCAGTACAAAAAGCACACAATTTGTCTCTGACAGAATTGCTGCTAACATTTCTTACCCGCACATAGAGTGAAGTAATTCACTGTTCCTGGGCCGTGTTTAAAAAATCAAGTAGGTGGAACACTGTGAAGAGGCTGACTTGACTACAGTTAAAATTGGTTTAGGGAGTCCAGCTTTTGAGTACTTGAAAAAATTCTCTGGAATCCAAGCACTCTTTTGTGCCACCTCCCATATTATCCTCATGGCTGGAATACATGAAATGTGGTAAGAGCTTTTTGCCTTCTTAACACTAGGTAGCAGAGTTTGCAAACCCTGTAAGTACCTAAAATGCTCCTTTCACATAGGAATCAAACCCCTTTCCACATCATAGAGTATTTATTCCTTGTTCTTCCAGATGTCAAGGTTTTCCCTGTTTTATCAGTGTCGTACTTCTTTCTTCACTCAAGCTCCTCTTTAATCACATCTGAGAGCATTCTTTTTTTCCCCCCTCACTTCCACCATTCCCTAAAGTATCTCTTTTTACACCTCTTCCCCAAGTCCTTTCAACACAAGTTATATTTTTCTTCCCTTCCTGAGAAAGAGGTTTGGCTGTGCCTTTTGATTCTTTTCTCCAAATAACTTCCTTCTGCTTGCTCTTGCCTCTCATAATGAATGCTGTGTGAAAGTTTGCACCTTTTTCTTTCCCACAATATGGGTTTTGCTCTCTCAACCATGCAATGGACTTTGCCCCTTACTGAAGTACTTAATTTCCCCATTACACTTTTCCATCACTTATTATTTCCAAGCCCAGATTATTTCAGTCTGTCAATATATTTCCCTTTTTCAAATTTTACTTAATTTTACCCATGTAACATTTCTTCCCCAGTTCAGTGATCTAAACAGCGTACCAACAATTGCTTATTTACAGGGAAAATATTTAGGATACTAACCACTAAGGATACTGCCATGACTAAATACTACAACTCCCTCGTGCCTGAAGGCCTCACAATAATAATGAATCCCATTTCATAACTCCCTGTTTTATAACTGAAATAATGAAGACATAACTGAAATAATGAAGACATAACTGAAATTATAGAAGTACCTTGACCAGTAGGTTATGCAATCTGACCACTGTGGACGGTTGGAGGCCGCTGGGGACACAAGCAGCTCTTGGCTGGTTGGCCAGGTGGCCACTGGTTCAGCCCATTGGGATTGACCACGTGGACCTTCAACTCTGTGTAAGTAAAGGAGGACTCCATAAAAGGGGGCTGTTGTGCATGAGCCCAGTGTGTCTTGTCGCTTGTCTGGCTCCGAAACTGTGACACTCGGGCATCAGATAAGCACAGATCGCAAGTATCTCAAGAAATTTTAATTTTTAAGGATCCTGCAATTCATTTAAAAATGACCTTAAAGTCCAGTAACTCTAATAAGTGCTTGAAATGTCAGTTGAGTGGATTCAGATGGCAGTACTAACAAAAATAAAAAAATTTGCATCTACAGCTGCATCAAAAATAAATAACCATTATCAAAAAAAATTCAGTTACATCTATTCCATTTTAAACAATTTAATAATATTTCCTGCAATGCTACATACAAGAAACTATTTTAAATAACATTAATACAAACTAAGAAAAGTCAGAGAACCTGAAGCTAGAAAGATTTCATCTTTCTCTCACATAATAAAAGACATAATACATAGGATTCATTCAAACAACTATATTATAATAACTGTAAGAAAATGCTTAAATAAAAAGGTTTAAATGAGGGAGCTAAAATTCAGGCATCTAAATCCATGTGTAGGCACTGAGTAGCTGGTTTAATTTTCAGAGTTGCGAACACTTTGAACTTCTGAAGAGTTTAAGGTGACCAACACATATAGAAGTCCCATTAACACTTATCCACATCATCTACTCATCAAATATAGGTCCATCAAATTAAAAACCATTTGTATGAAGAAAGCACATGACTAATGTTTACAGGATTAAACCATATGCTGATAAATTGATTCAGTTGTCTAATTTAAATATCAAAATTTAAAACTTTCAATCACAACATTTAAAATACGATTTGTTTATTTAATTATGCATTTAGGATGTATGCTATAGTCTTTTAAAACATCTGCTCTGAGGAACTCCCAGTAGATTTTAAAATAGAGTAATTAGTACCTTTTTTTTTCAAAGTGGCAATCAGAGTCCTCATGATCAATGTATTATTTGAAATATTCATGTCTACAAATAAGAGAAATCATTGAGAAGCCATAATTTTCCTTATTGACCATATTATTTCCACAGCTTGAAAGCGGATCCCCTGTTAGAAGAGATTTCTGCTTAGAAATTGGTGACATAGCTCTGGAATTTGAGAAGTTTATGTAACTTCCTAAGTGCCTAAAAAAGAAACTTCATCTTTTATACTGCAAGTTTCAAGCAGGGATCAGTATATACAGTTAAATCAACACCTCTAAATACTTCATTAAAATCAGGATACTGGCCACCACAACACCATTAATATCAGTTAGTTAAATATCTTTTCAGTTGCTAAATGAACATATACTTTTCAACACAAGGAATTTTAATCGTTTACCCATTATTATTGACCAGGTCAGTGTCACATTATTATTTGCCTTTACTATTTTTGTTCTAATAAATCTCAACTGCAAAATAATTAGGTGGCTCACTTTAGCACAAAGAAAACGGGCTCAGTCCTGCAGACACTTTTCAAGTGTCTAATTTTATAAATGCTGATTGTCATATTCCTATACAGAAAATAAAGCCTGGGAAACAATGTGTGGACCATAACAGTCATTACTTGTATCAAGTCTGTAATGGTCAGAGAGCTACAGCACTGAAATTGCAAGGTAAGAACATATCATCAACTCTTTAGGCAATGCCTAAGAAAATGAATTAATCTGAGGTCTACTATCCACTCTTGTGGCAAAATAAAAAATATACCCATTTTGTCCCTCGGAGGGAAAGACAAGGCAAGCCACTGATTGGATCTTACCCTTTTCTTCACCACCACTCAATGAGCAATTAGGGATTGTTCTGGTTTGCAATACAGGTAAGGAACTGTTCTTTTAAAAGAAGAGATCTTTAAAAAATTTAAAACTTGATAAAGGATTCATCTGCCCTTCATTGTGTCTACTCAGATATCTTCAGCTACCAGCAATTCACCTTGCTTTCAGAGTAAAGGTCTCAGGTATCATAGCTCCATCCAAGTTTTTAAAAGCAAACCAAACTAAAATCATTAAGGCTGTTTTAGGTCTGTGTCAACTGGTTTTACTTAGACCAAATGGAACAAACACTTTGCGGACCCTCAAGTGGAGTGATCTGTCTTGTCAGTATTCCAGGAAAAGTCATTGCATCCTTTGAAATAATTAGTCACCAACATCACCATCTCTGTCACCTATGAGCCACAGAAAATGAAAACCTATAGCTAATAAGGCAGTTCCAAGAAGATCTCCCAGTGCAGTAAGATAAGGGATAGAAAAACTGTCAGGGTCTTTTCCTTTTTTCCAGAAGTGGTGCACCATCCAGTCAGCAATCCACAACAGAGTAAACACCTACACAACATCAAACAAACAAAATCTGTATCATTATCATGTAAGTTACATCAAAAGGAACTCAACAGCCAACATTACTGTCTCCATACTAGGCAGAACTGTTGTATACCGTTGCTTTTGAAAAATATAAATAATTAATAAGAATGAATTTCAGACTAAAGCTGCCCACAAGCAGAGAGAGGAACACTTAGCCAACTTCCCTCAATCACATGCAGAGCTGGAAGGAACATACTGAATTACTGACAGCATTTTTCACCCAGTCTGTGCTTGAGGACTTCTGAAAATGGCAAGAAAAACCAAAAAAAGTTCCACCAAACATGCAACTGCACTTCTCACATAACACATCATTCTGTACAGAGAGTGCATAAGTGGGGCTTTGAGATAATTCAGAATCAAATCATGTTGCCTCACAGGAATAGGCTCAACCCAGGCATAACTCCTGTTTCCACAGGTCTAACACTGACCTGAAATCAGATGTGATGTAAAGAACAGCCGGTCAAATTAAGAACAGTTTCATCTGGGTTGTGTGAACTGCAAAAAATGGCCTAGAACCTACTTTTATGCCTGAAATACCACCTTCAGCCCTTCTGTAGTAAGGCACACCTGCAATATATATTATGAAATTGTCACTCCAGGCTGAATTTGTCCCAAAGTAAAAGATTTAATTCCCAGCTGTGAATGTCTGAACATTTGAGAGGCTTGATCTTCATACCAAAGGTATGCATAATCATTAACCCAATTTGAGAAAAAAATAATCCTTTTAATGTTGCACAGCTGTATGATAAGAGATTTTGGTTTAGTGGAATCAAGTGGTGTGGAATGGCACAAGATGAATGGAGAAAGGACCACTAACTGAGTTTCATTTCTTCTTGTAGCTTCTAAGGAGCTGCTTAAGTTGAAATAAATTCTGCATTTTAGGTATTTTTAGTTAATCAGATATTTAAGAAGGGTAAAATCAAGACATTTACTACCATAATTAATTTTTAAAAACCGTACTCACTACATTTAAAATAATGTAGATATCAAAATAATGCAGTATCAAAAGTAGTAAAAAGGACAACATTAATATTTTATTTAGTAAATTATCAATTACTGGCATCAAAAGCATACTTATATATGTATACATTCATTCACTGAAATATTGATCAGATGGTTGCAAGACAGTTCTCCACTATAAGTATAGCAAAATGAATGTCATACAAAAAATTAATCTTTGCTTTGCAAAAGTGTATGTTAAAATACAAGCCTGAATTTGTAATTAAAAAGAAAAAAAAGAGAAAGGAGGAGTATTTGCTTAATGAAAAATGCATGGCTTATTTATATAAATGTATCTTCTGAAAAGGGAACTCTGTAGTCTAAGCTAATTATGCAAGTCCTAGGTGTGCTGACTGGAATCCAAACAAATATATTTAAAACAGATGTTTTCTTTGGAAGACTATCAGATTCCTTGAGTCAGCTCCTTCTTCTTACAGAGACAAAAAGAGGCCTGTTTATAAGAGATCCTGTACATTCCCATCTCCTACAGGATGTGCTCAGAAGACGCTGCAGAGCCCCACATCTACAATAGTTATGCATGTTCCATTGGAAGATGAGAGCATTCATTCCAAGAAAAATATATACTGCATTTATATAACACAACCAATTAGACATAACATACACAGTCCAATTTAGATGACAGTATACACTTTTGACTCTTAAAAATCATGACATGAAAGCCTTTCAGTTGCCTATATATTTTCCACTCTGAAATAACTGACTTTAGACTACAGTGAAATGTTGGCAGTTTGGAAACTAAGCTTTTGTGAACCTTCCCAAATAATTATTTTTGCTGTGTTAACTTATGGGTGCACAACAAACAGTGCAAATTATAAGAAGCCTGGCTTCTGCAAGTCTTAAGAAAAAGTTATAGCATATTATATTAACTGATACTCATCACAGTATGTAATGGCAATTGTAACTTAGTGCTTACAGAGTGAGTTACCAGACTGCAGCTCACCAGCCTTCACTTATTTTGGGGAAGGAATAATGCTATCATGCATCATGCATTTGCATGGCTAGAAACTCACTAACAGTCTTTGGAAATGGTTCCCTATTTGCCCACGTTAGTTTGTAATGCAAGACAGAATCAATGTGACTAAGTCTTCGAGAAGATTTTGCTTCTCATCACTGTTAAGAGAAGGCAATCAAAGTCATCAATCAATGATTATTTTGGAAACAGAAAAAAAGAAAAGGCGTGTCCTACTATGAGTTTGCTGAATTTTTGAAAGACAGTCTTGAATTCAAAGTGATAAGTGACTCACAAAGATCTGACACATTAAAAAAAAAAAGCCGTCAAAGAGATGTTACAAGACGACGCTTCAGGATTTGTGAGATTTATTTATCAGTGACAGATACTTCTGTCAGTAAATTGATGCAGATGGCACAGCAGCACAAACACTGTGCATTTCTGCCCTGCACTCATGCTATGAAGAAGAAAGACTTCCTTCTTTCAACTGAAAACCAGCTGGTTTTGAGGGAAAAATAAAGGGATGAACATCACAGAAAAGCCTAATAATACAGTACCAAAACGATCTGTTTAGCATGAAATGCTGTAGAAAATTGATAAGAAAAGCTTGTAAATACATGCAGCACTGTTCAAGATGTGAGCTGAAATTATTTAGTTTAGAAATTATTTAATAGAGAGTTTTCTGCAAAAAAGCAGATGAGTAGTAGTAGAATTACAAAAGAAAACTCTAGGAATTCTTCCAGACTGAAGGATAAAATAACTGCAGGGTTTAAGAAAAGTAAAAAAGAACTAAGTATCTATCTATGTAAAAAGATCTGTCTAAGAAAAGGGAGACACTCAATAGTCACTGATCAAGAAAAAAAAAAGCCCCAGAGACAAGATTGCAAAAATACAAGCAAAATTCCAGATGTTTCAATGGTTTAAAAGGAAAATCATGCTATATTATTATCATCATTACAGGGAGAAAGTCACAATCAAAAGAGTGAAAAATGAAACTAAAGGCATGATCAGATTTAGACTGCATTTCTAAAAATGACCTTTGGTCTCACTGTCAAAAAAAGTCCTCAGAAGCAGCAGAATACAGCAATAAGAGTAGGAGGGAGGGGAAAAGCTTGAAAAATCCTAATGATGAAGAATATAAGTACTCATATTATTTTGTACAACAAAGGACAGAAATAGAGAGTAATTCTTGATAGTGAACTTTCTGACTCAATTTATGAATTTCAGATTGGAAGTGAAATTGAAGATTAATACTCAAATATGAGTGAGCTTTACTATTTTGAAAGTTCAAATCTTATGCCTGCAAGACTAGAAATGGGAACATTACACACTACAAAGCAGGTTTTTTCCCTTTTTTATTGTGCACAAAATTTACTTTCATTCTTTCAAGGTCTTTAGATACAAATAACAAGGAAAAGCTAGGTGAAGAAAAGTTATTTTTGATCTTTTGCATGTAGTATGTCTGCATTTTCTCATGGAATTAATTTCGTATGGGAAAAGAAATTTCCCCTAAAATGAGCAAAGAATGAAACTCTGTTATTTAAAATAAAAATACATAACTCCTTCCAAACATTCTTAATATTGTCTAGGCTTCCTATAGCCCAATTAATAAGTTGCAGGATGCTATAATATTTTTATTGTTTCTTTCATCTGGCATGTCCATATTTCATCAATGGATGCATGTCAAATTCAGTGATGAAAGTGTAATATTCAAATTAATAACTTCTGTAAAGCAGAAGAGAATTGTTCACTTTTATATTAGTTTGTACATTAGTTGCTGTGATAAGTGAATTCCAACGCCAAGCTGGAAGATTAAAGTTTGGTTTATGTAATTTCATATGCTTTTCCAAGTGGGCATTATCAAGATTCAACTATAAGTTCAGTATGTAGAACGAAGAGCTTTTAGCAGTTTATTTATCATGCCTTGGACAGGACACCCTGCCTGTTGCTAGTACTGATGATTCCACCTTAAATTGTTTCCATCTGAAGGTGCATTACAAAACAGTTGTATTAGGAAACATAGAGGTAAATAAACTGAGGGAACCTCTTTTCATATGTATTTTAAGTTTCCTTTACTTTCAAAATTATATTGACTCAAAATTTACACATAACTTAACTATGAAAAGATCCTGAAATTACTGCATAAGAACTATGAAATTCAAAGGTAAGTTTATTTATTTGGTCTTTTAATTATGAGTAAAAAATCCCATTTAAGAATCTCTAAAGACTACTGTGTTCTGACTCTCTCATTCTCGCCAGAGTAATGATTTAGGTCTTCTAGTGGCTTTGACCCTTCATTAAGTTAATTTTCAAATTACACATTACATGTGTCCAATTTTAAATGGCTTTTGATGAAGTAGTAACTGTCAAGTGCTTGTAATAGATCTACCCTGAACTCGTTGACTTTCCATTGTCTAGAGCCAGAAATCTGTAGTCAGTGAACTCTCAGAGTAGGGTCTTACACACATCTTTCAGAAGACATATTTCTGCACTGTTTTCTCAGGTAGTGTATCTGGCGTGGATCATGTCCAGAGGGGACAAGTAATTATTTCCTCCAAACATACAGAGATTTCCTTCAATCCTGACTGCAAGAAAACCACTGAACAGCAAGTTTTTTCTTGCTGCTGTTGTTTGTGTTGTAGCTAAGTGGTATTAGCTCCTCTAAGGTATCCAAGTACCAAGACAGCACACCGTACATTGATGTCAGACTGAGACCTCATTGAAGTAAAAAAGAGAATACCAATTTAACTGAAGTTGTTTCTGAGTCAATTTGATTATATTGATGTAATTTTGTGGGAAGAAACATTTTTTAAACTTCAGTTTGAATCAAGTTTTTCAGATTGTCATCTTGATTTCTTTGTAGCTTTGCCACACACCCTGGTTTGACCAAAACAATCTTAATTTCAGGCTGTTTCTCAGCTATCTGCAGGGATGTGTAACCCAGACCAGTAAGTGCTCTGGCATGTTCAGCCTGCAGTAGCTGCAGCACAACTCAGTGTGTCGTGCTACGTACACAAGCACTTTGAGCTCAGCCTTCTAGAGGCAAAAATGATAGATCCCTGCTATGACTTGGTAGGAGCCGGGCTTCTACCACAGACAGCAACATGGCTGGAAAGGAAGGAGCTGCTGATAGCCCCAGTCAGACCCCAGTGAGTCCAGCAACTCTGCTTGTCATGCTGCAATGAGAAAGCACCGAGCATACAGAACTATCCAGATTTGGGCTTGAGTTTCCATATTTCCTTGAAATACGGTCTCTTTAGCAGTTATACGCTCCATCTTTCGGAAATAACCTTTCCTGTTAGAAAAAGCAATATTTAAAATGCATCAATATTTTGCCTATAAACACAACCTTCCTTTTTTCTCTGTAATGTACAGTACATCCCATGAGTTATGTTTCCACATTAAAGAGGCCCATACCATCATTAGAATCCTCACACTGGTGAGAAATCCAAGACATTTTTGATGTGAGCAGGAAGTCGTTATGAGCACCGCTGAATTCTTGGTTTTCTATTGCCCCAAACAGCACTGAAGCACTGCAAAAGTGACTTTACAGCTGTACACATCTGACCTTCATCGGGTAAGAAGAATTTTGGAATTACTTATTTGCTTGGTAATAGCTCTGGGAATCTCCTATTGTTTGTTTATTCCCTGAGACTAACTGTGTGTTCAGATTTGGTCAGTAGGTGTGAAAATTCCTCGGAGGGCGTTTTACTGGCTCAGTGAGAACATGCAGAACAGAGACCGCCTTTGAGTGCTCCGAGCCGTGTGCCAGGACTGACAGCTTGGCAATTCCAGCACTGCTCTCCTTCTGCTCCAGGCTGACAAGACAGGGGATGAAACTCTGCTTGGTGCACAGCCTCATACAGTAAAAAATACTTGTGCCTTTGTGAGGAATAAGAGGAGGACTGTTTTCCAATTAATATAATAATCTTTGTTGGTCAAATGCCACATCGTAACTGCACACAGTGTGCTGGTGCATTGTTTGTGGCTTGCTTCTGTAAGATTTTCAAGGAAAGAGTATTCCTCTTAAACAGAGGCCACTCAGCAAATCCAAAACACACTTAAAATCATTATACTGGGTTTGATTAGGCACACTGGCTTGCCCCAATACTGTACAGTGCATTGTGTGAAGTACCCTACATACTTACAGGGCATACCATCCCCATAGCACTTTTTATTGTATTTTCCTCTGGTGCTGCCATTTGTAAACACAGAACAGGCTCTTCACTACAGAGCTAATTCAGATCTCTTAAACTTCAGCCTAAAAGTTTTACCTGAATGCAGATTAATAGAAACATTTGTGCAGTTTTCCCTCCCTTTATGGAAAAATAATTGTGAAATCTCGGCCCCTCTAAAGATAAAGGGAGTACAGCCTTGGATGTCACTACAATCAATTTATGAATTTAACTGAAGAACATTTCAAGAATATATATTTATTTAAATAGAAACAGCTGTACTATTAAGGGTAGGAAAATGAAAATGAAATAAAATAAAATGTTTTCTGGGGTTTCCTAAGCTTAGAAACCTGGAACTGTTTTGTTCATAGAGAATCAAAAAGAATGCAAATCATAGCTCTGGCTATTCATGTTACTTAAAATATCTAACTGTAATGATTTTTAGAAAAAACTACATATTCAGTGAAACTGTACTTTGTTTTATTAATGGCATATTTTCAGTCAATAACAACTGAATTATACTATTGATAATACATCATGGCATATTAATTATTTAGTTCCCATAAAAATTTCATTTAAATGACGTGCTGTGGGGAAAATATCTAAGAAAATCTCAGAACAGGTAGGGAGAAGAGATGAAAGAAGCTGGCAGGCCTGGGTGGTGAAAAATCAGCAAACAATATAAGCATCAGATTTGGATGAAAATGAAACTAACTCTCTGACTGGAACTTCAGCAATACTGCATAGAGCTTTCAATGCAAATAAATTCCATTTTTATCACTTTGGGATGGATAGTGACGATTACAGGCAATTTGAAACAGTCTTGTTAAAATGCCAAATGGAAGTCATATGTAGTTAGTTAGTCATATGTATAAGTTAGTTTTACTGTAGAAATAATGTGGAACAGCATAAACTGAAAGAGAGAGAGAAATATAAAAGCAATAAGCAACATCTTTGCATTAATATTTTTTGGATTTTTTTTCCATTTACTCCAACATTCCAGTTCTACGTTTGCCATTTCTCTAACTCTTTCCTCTTCATTTTAAATAAACAGAGCTGGACAGTCAGAAATAATAAACACAATTCAAAGTCAATTAACAACCTATTGCAGTCCACTGTAAAATACGTCGTTAAATAATTTAACACCTTACAATAGTCGCTTGAATTTTAAAGACAGAAAATTCATTTAATTGCTGCTGTTATTTTTTAATTTGGCATTATTTTTTTAACATACTGAGGAAAACCCTACCTAGGTGGTATATTGCCATAATCATTTTCAGCTTCCTGCCTCCCAGCTCAACAGAAGTAAGGAATAGCAAAGCAGTGATATCAGACCTCCTCACAGGACTGACTATAGTTAACTCTTACCTTTGGGAATCACTGTATTCTGCTAAATTATCATCTACCACCTCAAACATAAAAGATACAGCTTGCAAGCAGGACTGTAGTTTTTGACATCCATTTTCATATACCTTCCATGCAAAGTGAAAATAAATACAAAGTCCAATATATTATTAAAAAAGGCCTAGAATGTAGATCTCCCACTGCTCAAAAGACTGTCAATGGATTTGGTTTGTTGTTAATTGAAACAATAATACTTAGCTGCGAGGTTTTTCAGTTTTACAGCAGAACTGGAAAAGCTCTCACTGGGAGGACAAAAATATAAAAGAATTCTAGAAAAATAAGATCAGTAGCTGTTAGGCTATGATAAAAGAAATGGCAGCTTGAAAACTGTTTTTTACAATTTCCAGGTGCATAGATGATGTCACTGAAAAAGGGAAGAGGAATGAGTACAAATATTTAAGTGCTTTCCTCGAGAAAGAAGAAACTTAAAAGCATGAAACTGCAGTCTGGAAGTACTTCAGACCGACAGGCAAATAAAATGTGTTGAAGATTTAAGGATTAAAGCAAGCATCATCTCCCTGAAAATTTAAAATCTGCTCTAATTAGAGGTGTGCGACACTACAATAATCACTACTAGAAAAATGCCAGAATAATTCAAATGGGGAAAGGAATCTATTAAATATTTTCAGAAGGTCTTAAAAACCACGGTGTTTCAAACTGTAAATATGTCAAGACCCATGAGAAGTTATAGTTTGCAATAGTGGTACTCAGTTTCAAAGTAAATACATCTCAAAATGCCTTTTATGACTAACAACAGAAGACAAAGAGGAAAAAATAATCCATAAAAGGGAGCAGGGAAAAAGAAGAAAAAAGCTCTATATCTGCTTTATAGGTGAAAAACCAAGAAAATCAGGTGTATGTACTGCAGTAGAGACACATGACTGCAAAACTGAATACTCTAATCAGATCCTGAATTTATGAAAATGCAACTTTACACCTGTATATGTGCTGTTGCTGGGTCTGAATTACTATGTCATTTGAAAATCCTGCCATAATGCCTGAACTTGGTTTTCAGGTGAACTTCTGCATTTCTCAAGTCTTGCTGCTGAAGAAAAAGTGTCCCTAAACATGCTGTGATTGCAGTTCTGCTAGCAGGAGGACTGGATTTATGAATTCAGGTTGATTCCCATGGGAAATCTCGAAGGTTTAATACTGACTGAAATCACACCGAAGTCTTACATTAACAGGGACTCTTTCCCCAGTCCAGACAGAAAACATATAGGAAAGGAATAGCATTATTTCCTCAGGAAAACACATTATAAAACAAGTGATAAGGCTGGAAACTAGGAATATTATCTAAGAGGAAAATGAAAAGTAATTTATGTCTTTTAGTACAACACTCTCACTTGCAAAGGTTGAAACATTACCAGTCATGTTCTACCAGAAAGGTGTAAATTCTCATATGAAATAGTAATAGTTTTTGAAACCTGTCCTTACTGAAATAGTAGTGTGATAAACAATGGGACAATTCAGAACATTAAAAATTATAATTTTACTAAGGATTGACCTGTTGATAATGTTGTTTGTATATTAAAACTAAATAGGTCACATTTTTTGAAGCAGTATGTATATTTAAATCATGGATATTTCAACCACACTTCTACCATGTAACATGAACAGTCACTTTTTGGTTTTAAGGTGCAATGAAACATTATAGTTAATTCAGGCACGTTATACTTAAAAAATGGGTGTGATTTTAATAAAATATTTAATTTTGTATTAGTGATTTTTCAAAATGAAATCATTTCACCTTGAGACATCGCTATTTCAAAAGGCATCTTTCAAGAACTGCCCTTGCTGGGTATGAACAGATGACTGGGTAAAACAGCCAAATAAGGTAAAGAAGTTTGACAATTAATGCAATTACAGCTTCTTGTATAGTGTTTGCTGTCGTATTAATTTAAACTAATAAATATTAAGAACACATTAAGGAAGCTGTAATATTTTCATCTGCTCGACTATGTTAACTAAAACAGTAATGTGAACCACTTTAGGAAATTTCTTTAAGAATCTTCCTTAATTTTCCTTATTCATAAATGCTACCTTTCCTTCTTTCCATTTCCCCTCCCTTCTTTCCATTTCCCCTCTAGTTGATTAAAATGATGGGGTTTTAGATGCAATGATTCCAAAAGCATGTGAAAGATGCGTGACAAGGAAATAATGCAGTCAAGTGTGTTCTGAAAAGCACTCACAACAACAGTACACCTGTGTAAACTGTATATAAGTGGAGATAATCAGCTACTTCAGAGCTGTGCTGAAAGCCTCTATAAACCCACACTTTCTTGTACCACTTATGAGATTTCAGATACCAGAAAAAAATTATTTTCTTTGAGAACTTGATTTTATACAAGCATTTGCCAGTTGTACTTATTCTTACCTGTAGCAGAGCTGCAAACAAATACACTGCTATAAAGATGGGGGTTAAGGAAGTATGTCCGCTTTTCATTAAATGGATAGTGTACAAGAAAATCAGGTGTCCAGGAATCACTAAGAGAAGCAGAACTTGGGCTGATTTGTTATTTACTCCTACAATTGAAAAAAAAAAGAAAAATCCAAAATTCAGTTAAGTTCTTCAATTATTATATTAGATTTTTACTCATTTTAATATAAAACCACCCCATTTTTGGAATTCCATAGCATTGACTACTGTGGAACAGCAGGCATTAATTTTTACTAAAAGACTCCTTGAGGAATTTCACTGCCTTCCAGAAAAGGTAAGCAGAGCCCTTCTGGAAAAGGGTGCAAACTGCCTTCATTCTGTGCTCATGTAATACCATCTACATTTTTGGAGCTCCTAAAGTCTTACTAAGAAAGAGGATCTTTTGGACTCCATATTCAAGACATTCTCAAAAGTACCTTATATTTCTAAAAAGTAATCCTATATTTACTACTTTCACATCTGTTTCAATTCATTTAATAAATACGAAAGTGTTATACATGGTGGTGACACATCACATTTCAGCACAGTTACTGCATCATTAGGAGAGAGGGAAATACATGGGAGGAATAAGCTGTGAAGAAAAAATCTAGTAAGAAAATGGCAAATTGGAAATAGAAAGCAGGGAGTTGGCTTAGTAATAATGTCTGATATAATGGCTGGCCCTAACAGGAAATTGGTTTGAAGTTCTGAAGGCAGACAAAAGTTAGGAGCTGGTAGAGAAGCTAAGGAAAGTTGAAGGCTGAAACCCTTCTGAGTGGGTATCACAGTGTCCTGCCCCACCATCCCTTATCTTCAACCCTTGCCAGGGCTACATCCTTCTCTATGCTCCTCTCTACTCACCCAGTCCTCAGGGAGATTCTTGTGATTCTCACAGGCAAAGAGCTGCAGGCAAAGGAAACTGCCAAGCCTCAGCTACCTTTGAATAGCACACAGCAAGCTCAGTTCATTGCCATTTCTCACTGGTGGCACAGTATGGCATACAGGGGCAAAGAGATGTGAGACAGGATTTTTAACTGACTAAATACATACCTGTACCATAGTATGTTCTGCATGGGTAATAGCAACCCTTGGCTTCCTCTGGCAGCTCTCCAGGAATGCTATGTAAATGGAGGTAGGTAGAAATTCTGCTAGCTTGAATAGCTACTAGATTGCCACCAATACCTGAAATGCAAAAGGGAACCAATGAAAAGGTTTCAGCTATTTTTTTCCTCTAGTAGGTAATATTTTTGCAGATTTACCAATTTCCTCTATGTTTATCACAGTACCTTACATACAAATGTCAAAATGAAAAATATCTTTAGAATGTATATTAGTTACAGAGAGGCTACAAATCATTCAAGTAAGTCCAAAAATGTGGATTACAGTTTAGTGTATCACTGGGTATTTGGAGATTAGTTTTGTATCACGGTAAGTGCAAAAAACTCAAAACCTTCCAAAAGGTTCAATCTTATGCTTTCTCATAAGTGAAACTCCCTTTTATGCCTCTTCTTTGGAAACCCCTCTTGGAACAGCAGAAGTATGACATTGTTGTGCCACTGCTGGATTACCTCCCTAGGTCATTATTCCAGGCCAGCGTAAGTAACAAAAGCAGCTCACTACCACAAACATAAATGCAGATTTCACACACACAACCACAGGACCAGAAAAGGTTTCAAGAGTTAATATATTCATTCCCCTCTCACACAAAGCATAAGTAACTACAGTCTTCTGTCACTCATAATTCAGGCTGAAAGAACAAGATGAGTGTCTGAATAGCTGATTTTTAAAAGAATGGTAGTGATGGAGATTCTACTTTCTTTCTTGTAAGTGGCAGTATGCACAAGTTGTAGCAGCAGAGCTTTCATCTCAATGTAAGAAAGAAATTTCTTATAGTGAGAACAATCATTCCCTGCAACAACCACCTCAGGGATGTGGTCGAGTCCACTTCACTGGAGGTTTTCAAGATGTGACTGGACCAGGTGCTAGAAAATCTCATCTAGGCTCCCTTTCTCACACAAGGTCGGACCAGATGACATTTCAAGGTTCCTTCCTCTCTGGGCTGTTTCATGTTCTATGAATTTTTACTTCAATGAACACAAAACTAAAACAACTCATTATATCTACACTGCAGAATGCAGTGACATGATACCCTCCTATATACTCGAGCTGTCTACTTGCATATCAGGCACATGCTTTTTCTTTCCCCCTCTTCAGATGCTCTACACAACAATGGGTTGGTCTGAGAAGAAGCAGAAGAAATGCAGATCTTGTCCCCACTTCAGGACAAAGGCCTTGTTTATTGTTATTAGTAGAATCAGTTTATCTGATGCTTACGGCTTTGTCTGGTTGCAAAACAAGTGTTTGTGGTGACCAGGAGACACTATTTGCCAAATTCTTTTGGTGACTATGGACGGGTTAGCACAGAGATCTAATACTGAGATCTGAAAGAAGATGTCCTGCCTCACCACTGCTTAAAGACAGTAAATGGCTGAACCTGACGTGGAAGTACATCTTTCAAGCAAAAACTTCAGATACAAATTAGGAAATGCATGTTCCCAGTCAGAAGTTACAGGGATAAAATATGAACTACCAAAAGGTTGAGTCAGAGTTTGCAAAGCAAATTAAAATAACAGTAGCTCTTTTTTCAGATGAACTACAGAAAAGTAGCAAAGTAAGGGATTTATCTAAACTACGAGAAGTTTAAAAAGATTAAAACCAATCTAAGTAGGACTCAAAGTCTGTGCTTCGATTGAGAACAATAAACTAGAGATTTCTGACTAATGAGATTAAGGTACAGAAAGAGAGGCAGAAATAAAATTAAGGATCAATGCACTACATTTGGATGGGGATCAGATAATTTTTGCAACTGAATTATGGAAAAGCTGTTATGTAAAACCGCATCTTAACAGAGCTACAAAGATCGGGATGATGCCATAGGACTGGAAAATATGAAACAGTTTCTGCTAGAAAAGAGAACATAAAGGCAATCTGGGTAATCACAATCAGGCTAACAAATGCAATAACTGATATATTCACAACAATACTAAGAGAAAAAATTAGTAAAATATTCTGTCATTATCTGCTTCTCTGATAGCACTACAGAAAGAAATAAAGGACAGAAGGACATAGGGCTGCTTTGAGTTTTGTAGCAATGCAACTACAAACCACTTTGGCACAACTCTCTAGATTTTAAGTATTTCCTAGGATGTCTGTAATTTTGTTTTGTGACTGCTAATTATTTGCTTCAACAAATTCAGGCACTGAAAAATATGATAAATGCTCTGGACTTTTTTCCCTAGTTAATAACATGGGAAAATGAATGAGATAAAAGAATTAAGGAAAATGGAAATAAGTCCATTTGAAATGGTGATTAAAAAATCTGTCTGGACAACAGACACTGACAAGTCTGTGAAAGAAGGTGTAAGATTGGTTGTCAGTCCTTTGATGGATAGCTATTAATGACAAATCTTTTCACTTTCATAACCATCACTTGGAGAAAGTATTCCCCAAGCCCTATTGCTCATGCAGATAGCAAGAAATTACTGTCAAGTATTAAAAGTGGTTCTAAAACAAACTGGCCAGCCATGGAATACTGGTAAAGGAGGTGATAGCTGCTCTGCAAAGGAAGCTGACAGCTGCTCTGCAAAGGAAGCTGACAAGCTAACCAGAACAGCCAGTATGGAGTGTGATTTCAGGAGGTGTAACTAGTTACAGCTCAGTTGAACATATACAATCTATTTTAGCTAACTGGAAATGCAGTATTTGTATGTTCAGTAAGATTATTTTAAATTTTATTTGTCTGAGCCTCAATAACCTAATATTAGTAGTGTAATTTTAACTCACAGAAGACAGCCTGGTATAGTGAAGTGTAAGTGCTTCTAGAATCCATACATCCTGCTCAGTCTCAGCCAGCCAACAATGTATGGTGGCGACAGCAGCAGTGATACTGTAATTTAGTTCTGTCCATTCACCTACCAATTCCTTCTTCTAATTATTTTTGAACCTTTGGGCCAATTTCAACCATGCCTGACATGAGGACAGACATGTTAACTACTTCCAAGTATGGTTAAAGAATCTACCAAAAACGAAACAGTGACTAGATAAATAAAGGAAAAGATCCAAATGCATGTCCTCAGTGAGACAAAGACAGTAATATGAGTTATACAGCTAATGGCATATGCATAAGCAGGCCAGCTGGCCAGTCAGCACTCAGCTTGGAATAAAGCATGATGCCTCTTGCTCAGCCAACAGCTCAGTGAGACAGAAGAGGAATGACAATGAAAGCAGAGGGAAAATGGAGAGAATGTTGTGAGCAGCGGGTATAGCAGGAACACGAGGCAAAAGGGAACACCGCAGGTTGGAAAGGCTGTCTAAAAACCTCAGGATACAAATGAGAACAATCAGGTTTCATTCTGCTGGTCACAGAATGACTCATATAAGGCTGTTCTTGCATTGAATCACTTGGATATGTACAGAGATACTCAGTTTGTTTGGTAACAGCAGCTACTGTGCATGTACAGTTACCATCTCAGCTATACCAGACTAATCAGACCCCTGGAAGAAACAGAAAACAGATAAAACTGCGTAGGTTGGCAAGATGTCGATATATAAAACTGATAATGTCTCAGCATCTTCTAAATGTATAAAATGGTCACATATTCAGTAGCTGCTCATATTATTAAAAGCTCTGTAGATGTATATGAGGACTGTTTCCATGAACGTTTGATTAATCCAGACATTTTTTCTCCTGGAAAACCCTCCTGTCGTCATCATAGCAAATACTGAATTTGTGAAGACTTACTTCTTCAGTTTCCTTTCATTTTTGCAAGAACTACAACATAGGGGAAAACAATTGTTTCAAAAGTAAAATCCAGCAACTATTACTTCATGCCTCTCAGAACAGCAAATGTGTTTAACCTCAGTATGAGAGTGTTGCTTTGTCAATGTGCAGAAGAGATTTGTCTGCTAAAGTGAGAAGGATGTCGCACTGACTTAAAACTTTAAAAGAAAATTAAAAACCTCATCATTTTATCAAGGCAGTTAAGGGCTAAGCAAGAACATTTCTTCTAAGAATTGTTATCACAGCTCTTTTGTCTAACAAGCACAGAATCCCATATTGTAAGTAGAGCCAAAACCATGTCGTGTATTTGCAAATAGGCCTATGGGCATGATTCATCATCTGGTAAAAAGAATTTTTTCTAATAATAGAAGTAACCATGCTATTCAGAAAACCGCATTAAAGCTCTTTACATCAATGAGTCTTAAAGAATACTTCAAAGCAAATCTGTGTCTCATAACTCAGTGCAGGTAAAAATCCCCAGAAGTTAAGGGAAGCTGGATCTTGCTGATGCAGATCAGTCTGAGATCATCCACTGCTCTGTGGTAACACATCAGACTGTATTTTTCCCTGGATCTTACATCTCACTTTTTGATAAATAGAGTAAGATTTTCCAGGGAATACTGGGAGGAGTAGTTGATAAACCAGACGGCTGTGCCGCCGTTCAGAGGGAACTGGAGAGGCTGGAGAGCTGGGTCAAGAGAAGTCTCCTGAAATTCAACAAAAGGAAGTGCAAAGTTCTCCATCTCAGCAGGATAACCACATGCACCATGTTATAACTAACCAGTAAAAAATCTGGTATCAGGTACTTGTTTAGTGTGAGGGGAGAACAGTACAACAGACAACCTAAATTTTTCAGAGCAGTATTCAACTACTTTATGTATGAAGTCCCTTCCTTTCCCATAGGTCCCCATCTCATTCTTATTTTTGTGCATTTCCTTAAATACACATAACTAAAGAATTGTTCCTTTAGAAAACTGCCTCCTATGAAAGTACTGAGAGCACCAGAAAAAGTGAACATACTCAGCTTTAACGACCAGAGCCATAACTGTTCATAAAAATGTAAATATTTGCATGATGGGGCACACAAAAAATTCTGTAAGAACAGGCAAAGCAAATCATTGAGATTAAAAATTTTTAGAAACCCAGTTCTATGGAGAGAGATTAATCAGTCACAGAATACTGTGTTGTTCCCAAGTATCTATAATACAGCTTGTGCAATGGGACCAAAATCAATTAATATCTACATAAGGGGAGAATTAGGCCAACATAATTCCCAAACTGATTTTTCTTGTCTATCTATCAAGAGAAGGAAGGCAAGAAGATTCTCACTTTTGCACACTCCTGAGCACAATCCATAGCTCAAAATAGTCAGTTTTGCCAAACAGGCTTTTTTGAAGTTCAACATCTGCGTCATAAAAATGCAATGAAAAGGAAGCAAAAGACTCTCAGTTTCAATGGTGACCAAAAGCTCTAAATTCTGGAATAATCTTCTTATCTTTCAGAAAATGCAAGATGAATTTTTTCCCTGACCTCTCTGCCATTAACTTTAAAAATCCTGTTTTATGCAAGTGAAATACTTAGATTAGAAAATTAACTAGCCACCTATTTATGTTTTTGAGGCTTTTTTTGGTCCATCTTCCATTTTACTTTGTAGCATTTCTTTTAATACTTACAAATGTTTGAGGGAAAACAGATGGAAAATATTAGCTTTCCCTAGATGGATGTTTTTTAAGAGAAGTCTTTATTATATATGCAACCATTACATTCCATGTTTGATTTCACTCATAAATAATTTCTTTCCTATGACTAATAAAAAATTGTTCCTTGACTGTCAAAAAATGAAAATGCTCTGGCTATAATTGTGTTGTGAAAACTACACAATGATTACTGAAATCTCCTAAAAAATTTACAAGTAAGACTTAAAAGAAAAATCACACACTATAAAAGTATATATGCAGATTTACATGTACAGGTTAGCAACTAAAAGGTAATAAATCTATCACACAATAATGCATCAAAAGTAAGTAAAAGAAATCAAAACTCTCCTCCTTATTCATGCCAAAATAAAGACTGATTTATAAAGTTCTCATATAGTAAAGCTGCCTTCTGAGACTAACACATTATTTCCAATTCAGGATGCAGAAAAATTAATTTGCTACACAGCCACATTGCTCTACTACCATCTAGGTACACTAATGTTTTCCCTTGTGATTTACAGAGGCAAATTTCAGATGTTCAACTCTCTGAGACAATGGTTATATCCTAATCAGTTGTGCGAAAACTCAAAGTACAACTATGCTAGAAGAAATTAAAATATATAGATATTAAAATATGTTGGGGTTTTTTATGGCTGTTTTTTGTTCTGTTTTTTTTTTTTTTTTGAGGAGGAATGGTTTCTTGTTGGTTTTTCCATATTTTCCAAAACAATTTACAGTAAAAGCTCTCTGAAAAACCTGAAAGTCTGTCATTCAATTTACCTTACTAACAGATAAAAAAGGGATGGTTTGGGGAATGTATTGCATAAACTTAATTTTCATCTCCCAGACAACTGGCATTCATTAAGTTCTAAATTAAATTTTCTCATATATGTTTCTCATATTCCTTGATACCTATGTATTCCCTCCAGATAGCAAATACTTTTAAAGTATGCACAGCCAAAGAGTAAGAAATATTAGGACAGGCTTGTGTTACCTGTAAAAAGTATTGTTTCTAACCACCTGCAAAGGAAAGTTTTTTGATATAAAGTATTTCCAATTTTCAGGTGTTTTCGGAATTAATTTGCAGAACTTTCATTCTTCAAGGTGCATAAAAATGGGATAGTCTGCTGACATGTTAGTTATTACCCAGTAACTTCTGAAATGCAAATACTTAGAAGATATCTCACAATGTTTTGTATAAGCATGCAATGAAAATGGAGACGAAAGTGGCTCTATCTGGTAACTGCACCTTAGCTCATTTCTGTTGCATATTCAGAAGCATAAAATTGTTTAAGATATTATCTCTTTTTCTGCACAAAAGGAACTCGGTTACTCGCAAATTGCAAATCCTGAGCCAAATTCAACATGCTGTGATGCTGTAAGAGGATTTGCAAATTTTAACCATCCCATTCATGGCAAAACACAATAATCAACTTGAGTATCCAGACTGAAGCACGGGCATGCTCGGGCTTAGTTATTTTATTCAGAACTTTGGTACATCAAAGAGACATCTAAATCTCAAGTAGTCTGCAAGTTGCCTGAAACAACAAAATGATTTATTTATTTTCAAAAAGCAGAGATGCAATTTAACCCAGCCAACCATAGAATTAAAAATAATTATTCATCTCAAGAAATGTATTTTAATGTGTTTAAAATGGAAAAAACAGTTGTGAAATATGTCTGGCCACCAGCTGTAAAGTAGACTATAAATGCCTTTCTGCTTAAAAACTATTTTAATATTTTGAACAAATATTTGTAGTTATTGTTAATAGGGGTGGGAACCTTTGAGGTTGCTCAAATTCCAGACCAGTATTTCTTAAACTAAAGTATTTATGGCTCCACAGTGTAAGACATGATTAAAGTCATTTGTCTCATCTAAGAACAAGCAAACTATCTAGACAGGACTTAGATGAAATGTACTTAATGGTGCACAGGAAGCCTTAGATCTGACCATTTTGCAGTGAATACTGTTCAGGTGTTCAAGATACGGCAAGTGGCTCTGAAAAAACAGTGACCACGTGAAATTCTGGACAAATTTAGAAACTGTCCTCAAATTTTGGCTGGACACATTCCCAGTGGAAAAGAATGTTCTTTCAGGTTTCCCTGTTGTTGTTTTCTCCCAGGATTTCTGTGCCATAGGAGCAACAAACTTCAAGGTAAAAGAAAATGAAACGGGAAAACCCTCAGTTTCTTTCGCTACTTACAATGAGAATTCCAAGGCCAAGAAAGCACTGGTAGAGAAAACTTTCTGCAACAGTAATATTTAAAACCACCTGTTAAGTGCCTTAACACACCTTTCATGTCAGTAAATGAGTGTCAACAGATGTGCTTTTTTAATTGCAGGACTTCCTAACCCCAGTTTACTACACTGTACTGACCAGCAATATCAAAAGGTGTCAGTAGAATTATGAAACCCAGGAGAGGCTAATCTAACAGCAACTCAAAAATTACCAACCTACAGTTTCCTTTTCCAGGAGGTGTACCATAAAACTCTGCATCCTCTACACAGAACATATTTTCTCTATATTATCCAATAGAAATGCATCTATCCTTAGAATTCTGAGTCAAGCCTGCCTCTCACTATCCCAGCCTCCTTGAAAGACTCTTTCCTTCCCTGCCTGCTCCAGCAGCCTCAGCTTTCCCTCTCTTACATCTGCCTAACTCTTCAAAGACCTTTTGACCTGTCAGCTAAACCTGCAGGGCTATATGGGTTTTGGCTAGTTCTTTTCCCATAAAGACAGTTCAAAAGAATGCATGGGCATTGCCTTAATCGGTTTGGGTACACCTGCCTAAAAAGAAAAAAAACCAATCCTCTTCTCTTAGGAAGCAAATCCAGGAGGTTACCAGAAAAGGACTACTATAAGAAAAGTTACAGGTGTAAAGCAGAAAAAAGCTGAAGATCAACATGTCTGCCTTGCCTTTTAGGTATCTGGAAATCAAAATGGAAACACACAAAAGTTAGGTGGAAGTACTTGCAATTTTGAGCTAATACAAAGGCAAGGAACAGGCAGGGAAATGTAATGGCTGAAGTGTAAAAATTAATTTGCAGTTAGCAAGAACACAAGTGGCAACATAGAAATGTTTCATGTTAAAAGCAAGAAGAAAGGATATAGTGGGCCTTAATGAGAAAGTAGAGCAAGCAACATGCTCCACTGAAGATTGAAATACTCAGTTCCTTTTGCCTACTGCCTTCATAAAAATGGTGATATCTGATCACAAGTAGGTATGTACTAGGGCCTGGGGGTTAAGTTAAATTTACTGCCTCTAGAGAGCTAAATGAACAATCCATGAAGTATTAGTGATAATTTTTGCTAACTGATTATTTTGGAGGTTAGAGAATATCTGAGGGATGTAATAGAGAAAACAGAAAATATATCTTTAAAGTGGGTCAAAAAGGATGATACAGAGAATCTGTATATCAGTGAAATTTATATTCCTACATAAGAATTAGAACAAATTATTAAAAAGACAATTTATAAGCATCCAGAAGACACAAAAGCTGTAAAACAAGGGCTAACACGAATTTGCCAAGAACATGCTTCTGTCAAAGCCTCCAACTGAACAGCTTGTGTAATGTTTGCAGCAATAGATCTACTAACTCTCAACCACAGGAAAGCTTATCAAAATGTTTGGTGCTATCCACTGTACCCAGTGTTACATTTCCATTAACAATGTCCGGAAAATTAATTATATCAGAGTAATGTGGTTCAAAACTAAAACTCCATGACCATATTAACATCTTATTATCAAGGTGGAAAAGAAGTGGCCATAATTCATTTAATTTATAGCTTAGAAAACGGAATAGAACATGCTCATGTGGAATTTGCAAGGGCCAACTTAAGTCAAAACAGAATCCTCTTGTTAATTGGAGAAATGGTTTTAATAACAATACATGAAAGTGCAAATTAATGTAAGAAATCAAATGGAAAAATACGAAAAGAGGAAAGAACAGCTAGACAGCAATATTGTGGGGACAGATCTGGTGATTATAGTTATTGCAAGCTAAACAGGCATCAACCCTGGGGTACTGTACTAGGAAAGAAAAGCATTTTCAAACTGCACCAGTCTAATCAGTTATTAACTGTTCTTCTAAAATTTGCCTTGTTCTTATCATTAGAAGATAGAACCCTAAACTTAAGGACCAAATTTTCAAAAATTCATTCCTACACATCTGAAAGGTGCATACCAATCATCAGAAACAACACACATTTTTCTTGAGAAATTTATTTACTTGCTTGTAGCATGCTTCTTAGTGTTTATATCTATCTACATTACATGTCAATAGTAAATTATTGTTTGAAAATTTGTCCTTGGAATTCAGAAAAAAATCCTTTGAGATAAAACTTCAACTACATTTTTCCCAGCCATAACTGCTTCAATATAATACTTGATAATTTAATATTTGAATATACTCCTTCAATATTTATACTTTCAGTTTCTTAAATCATACTTGAGGTTTCTACTTCTCACATTCTCTATCATGTTTTAATGGTTGTTGTAAAAACAGGAAGCACTTCTTAGGTGTTCAAATAAACAGCTGTTGACATCAAAATCAAAACTTGAAATTAATGTACCAGATACTAATTAGCACAAGAGAAATTTACCGTAATAGACAATTCTCAAAACAAGGTATATCAATTGATACAGAGTAGCAATTAATCCTGTCAGAGTCTTACCATTAATTACGGGGGTATAAACAACAATTCCAACCAAGTTAGGATCAGATACAGTTGTGTCCAGAATAAGGCCACCAATACTGAAAAAAAAAAGTACAATATTTGGAATAAGGCAAGCAGGACCATTAAACAGCATTTAAAAATTTTTATAGCAATGTGACTTAGATCATCTTCAAGCCACAATTTTAATCTCATCTTTCCCCTGAGCCATTACCTCATTCTGAGCTACAGACTAACATCCCTATAGCTATTCATTTATTAAAATTGGCTTCTTGTATAACAAAGACCACAGAGTATTAGCCAATTCCTCTACTTTTAAGATTCATAACTTTCATTGGATTAAATAATCTCTTAGACCAGTGCTAAAATTCTAAAGCCTAAATTCTAGAGACTCCTAATTATCCCTCTTAAGTACAATCAAGTAAGAAATACAGAGATATGGGATGACTATCAAGATGCTTCCATGCAGCAAGACAAAGAGACCTACCTGCTTATAATCATGGCAGTTATAACAGGCTCCCATCCTGAATGGAGGACAGTTCTGGTAGCTGGGTGTTTGGCAGCTATGACAATCCCCATCGGAGTCAGAGCCAAAAAAAAGGCACCAACCAAAGGAGATACATAGTAATATGTCTCTAAAACAATAATAAAGAAAAAGAAAACAAGCCCCTTTTACTTTCCAAATATTCCTATATGTTTCTCCTAACTTAGAATTGTAAAATAAATTATGAACTATGCCATAGAAGTGAGGAATTTAATAGTCTTCATTACTATTACACCTGAAGTTTCAACCACTGCATGAAACAACATGGTTTATATCTGCCATCTGGATCATTGTCTCTCATCTTCTCAAGGACATCTGTACAAAGAAGAAATTCTGAAGACGATTTTTGTAAAATGCTTCATGATAAAAATACAGTAAGAATGTAGAATATAAAACATTATTTTGCAACTGAAGAATAATTTTTAAAAGAAACTGAATATAATGAAAATGCATTTTGTTTATACCCAGATTCTTAGCATATGTACACTCCCTTCTTCCCAAAGCAGGTAATGTGGTAATCTTTCCAGAAATAGCATATCTAAAATTATGCAAGCACAAAGTGCAACACTGAGACATTTATATCAGTAGCTCAGTTGTTTCATAGCCAGTCTGAGTCTGAAAATTAACAGGCAATTCTGCTGCTTGCACCTATCCATGAGAATTTCATCCTATTTCATAGGAATACAACTGCAAACACTGGTGAGTACCATCATAAAGCTGAGACTGTAAAGCAAACAGCTGCTTCCCCAGAAAGAACACTATTTTTTTCTGATTACTTGGTTTTATAATCCCATCCTCAAAGAAGCTACTACAGTGATCCAAGACTTCCTAATTCAACAGTGAGGTAAATAATAGAAAATTTATCCTAATGTCAAATATATATGTGTAAACTGTGCAAATATTTCACTTTTAAATATTTGTTTTATGAGAAATGTACTCATGTATCTTATGTTAAAATACATTTTGTTGAAAACTTCAAAATTTAGACAAGTCTTACAGCAAAACATATTTTAAATTAACAGGCTGAAATAATTAATATAGATCACACAAATGCTTTACCAAAGAGTAGTAGTTGGTATATAAAAAGTATTGTCACCTATGCATTATGGCTTATTACAATGGCTGCAAATCCAAGCAATTACTACTTCAAGGTTACCTTAGTGTATCTCCTGAAAGAACTGATGTCGAATTTTTTAGAAGTTACTACCCTTCTGCATTGAGTAACAACCTCTGCAGCAGAGCCAGCAGAAAATGTAGTAAGTTATGTTTTCCTGGGCAAACTGAAATTAGAAAGCTATTAAAATGAGAACAAGACAAAGCCCAAAAGAGAAGTAATTTTTTCCTTTCCTTATCTAATTATTCTACAGTGTATTATTTCCGTCTTCCTTTGTGGGGCCTTTTTTTCCTCCTTTCACTTCATTCTGCAACCTAAGAGCTGGACCAGACAGAATACTCAGCTTCAGTCTAACTCTTTGGAACAGTGAGGGACTTTTTTTTTTTTTTTTTTTTTAAATCTATGGGAGACTCTTCCTGTAGAACATCTTACTATAGCAACCTAAAAAGATTAACCTTGAGATGCATCTGTAAAGGAAGGGTAGGTATCTTCCTCTTCATATTTAATTCACAGAAGAAGCAAATAGCTGGAGAATGGGAAAATAAATGGCTTCTCTTTTAGGGCTTACTTCACTCCATTTTTGATAGATTTATAGCAGGTAGCTTACATGGGAAAAGGAATCTTGCTCAAATAATGCAGCCTCTAGTAGAAATTAGAGGTAAACTGGAAATATACTACTTCAAAACAACTGGTAGGAACCTGAAAACAATAACGTGAATCACACAGCTTGCCTTCTCAACCCAGATTCAACATATCCGGGAGCTAAATGCACATTCTGTGAGAAAAATGGAAAGCTTTAAAGAAATTTTCAGATCATTACTGACAAATGACAGGCATCACGGACCTCCACATTTAATTTACTGGGTATTCCTTAATTTACTGGGTGTTCCTATTCCAGAGTACTTCTCGTGTCCTGTTGGAGGAAAGGTGCCAGGTCCCAGCGCCGGTCCTGGGGAGCCCTCTAGTGCTTTCCCCCAGCAATTTAACGAAGATTCACAGACACAGCTCCTTTTACGGAGTTGTTAAGAACTGTTAACCTTTTACTGTTTAAATCTCCGTGTTTGATAACTTTGCCACTATTTTTAAAGCACTCTAATGAACCTTTAAGAAGTTATATACATGATGGTGGCCAAACAAGGTGCTTCATCTGGTCCCGGCATAGATAAAAATCCTGCAGTCCTTCCCCTGTCTCTTCAGGGTATGACATAAAGTATTGTATCAAACCAAAGGCTGCACACCTCTGTTACAGACAAACATAAAGCTTGTACATAAGTAATTTTCATTCTTCCAGACTTTTTGTCTGAAAATAACTCATGCCATGCAGAGAACAGCCAGAAATGTATTTTGCTCCAGATCATTTCATTAGTTAGGCTGATAGAGGGGAAAATAGTTAATTCTGAACACAGTTCAGAAGGGAATGCCACCAGTTTCACTACTACCCTACAAACCACAGGTTTCTTTTTAATATTCCCATTGGGATTCTTATTTTAGCATTGAGAAAGGAGGGAAACAACAGAAAGGAGAAAAAACATTCTTAAGAGTATCTGTGCTGGATGAGGCATAGTTCTCATCTAGCATAATATCCTTTGTCACACTGTGGTCAACAGTTCAGGCTTATGGAGAGAAGAAAAGAAAAATTACACATTTAGAGTGATGCTTCTTTCAGCGTGACCTGCCAGCTTCTGCTGTTGTTTGCATCAGGGATTTCATCTCTCAAGTCTCTGTCTGCATCTCTCTGTTCAATACACCTCACTGGGTTCCTTTCTTACTAGTCTATCCAAAGTTTTCTAAAATCGCTTTGGTCCTCTTTAACACATCACAGCAGTAAGTTTCACATCCCACTCATGCATTGTATAAAAAAAATTCTTTAACTTTTTTAAACTTGTTGCCTAATCATTGTCTGAATGCCTCTTCCCTGCCATTCACAACTTGATACACCTCTCCTGAGCTGAAGGTACTCCATACTTTTATTCCTTGTTACTATTTCATAGTTCAAATATATGCATCTTGGAAACCACCTATTTCCAAGGGCTTTGTGGCATGTTCTTTCTTTAGAAGGACTCTCTTGTTTCCAAAAAGAAATACAAAGACATTGAAAAAATACAAAGAGCAGAAGCAGTTGTTTTAGTGGTAACCAGATAATTACATACTTCACCAAAAGACAAGTGTTTCCAGAAGACATTATAGACAGAAAATTTGGAGTAACTCTTAGAAGCACATTGATCCTTACCACTACACTTGTGGGATCTGCCTTCCAACTGCAGTTGCCGAGAAAAATGTGAGTGGTCATGACAGCTATAAAAGCAGCAAAGGATCAGTTCAAACTATACCCACTTCTTTTTTATTCCTCTGAGACACATTAGAACACCTGTATCTGGAAATGTAAATTTCTGGAAATGTGTGAAAGGAAGAAGGAAGTCCAAGTTTCTTTACATAACTTTTTTTTTTGGGGGGGGGGGTCGGAGTTGAGTGTTTTTTGTTTAGACTGGTAGATTTAAAAAAACAGCATCTTATAGGAGAAATTGAAATATTAGTAGTAATTACTTACTTCTTTAGAAAGAGAGAAACATAGAATCTGTAATTTACATAAAGCATAGGAAACAGTACTGGATACAGTACAAAATAATATATGTTGTTTATTCGCAAATTACATATGTATCTACTATTAAAACACCAACACGTGCAACTAAGTTTTGCCTGTGGCCACACCTTAAATTTTTTTTTTTTAGAAAGGAAAGAAGTAGAAGAAGCTGTTCAAAAATGGTAAGACTCAGTATTAACAATTTCCTGTCTTTGAGTCATGTGGGTTCCACTTATACAGGGGATACTAGAGATCTCTAACTGAGATTAGATGCTGACAACCACTTCCAGCTCCATGCCTACCCAGGCTGCTAGTACATGCCAATAATCTTAGCTAACGCTCTCCTTCTGCCCAACTTCCCTGGCACATCACTGATAAGTATAAACCCTAATTTAGAACTGAATTTCAATCAAACATATCAATTGTTGGGGCCTGAAATCTGTTTTCAGCAGAATAACCCAATGTTCCAGTCTATTAAGATTTTGGGGCATAGCAATAAATCTAGATAAACAGACTCTAATGAAATAAACTCTAGTTATTATCCCAGCCGTAGCATTAGCTAGGGACACTAAATTTCATGAAAATAGAGGCTTCTTCTCTGTTTTTCTCATCAGAAGAAAAGAAAGAAGAGGTGCTAAAAAAAGATCATCAATTTTCACTGTAAATTTACAAACTTCCCTGAAAGAAGCATTTAAAGAAAGTATTTGAGAAATACAGGTATTAGAATAAAATATGAAAGATTTAAATACAGCTATGAAATAATAAATCCTATTTAAGTTTTAACAAAACCACAGAAAATACAAAAGAAATACTTCTTTGCACACTGATACATCTAAGCTGACATCATGTTAACACTTTTTAAATATGAAAGTTCAAATACCAAAAAAGTAACTGCAAGTCACACCATGGTAGCCTGAGTCTTATTCGATGCTTTTTCTGGCTGATGTTGTAATACTTACATACGAAAAGTTTGGACAATGAGCACAGCTGTAAAGGCTAGATGTGATGACATCAGCATCTCTGGTAAGTTATGGACAACACAATATTTTATCTGTCTACATTTGTCTACAGTTATGTCTTTTAAAACACAATAAACTTTAAATAGTTTCTATGGAATGAGTTAGTTGCAGCAATGATTTCATTTTGAATAAGGTTCTTAACATTCTTTTTCCCACTGTGAGAAAATGTTTTCACATTTTTGTTTCTTCATTACCACCATTTGCAATCCACATGTAGGTATGTACTGTGTTATTGTCAAAGTCTTTCAGGTATTCCTAGATTGTTCCAAAGTTCAGGTTAGTGTACAAAACCAAAAACATGTTTTGTTTTATAAAAATAAAAAGGGAAAACCAAAAAATAAACAAAAGGGAAAGAAAAACACAAAAAAACAAAATGGAAAAAAGAAATCATGGCATAATGTTGCACTCTTAAGATTTACCATTAAGTGGTATAAATGCTGACAAAAATGTCAGTCAAACTAAAAGGTTTGCTGAACCTCTCCCTCCAGCCTTCTTCCCACCCTCCTAACCCAAGAGAGGTTCCTGAGGAGTCATACAGATTTCAAAGCACACTTACCAAGGCAAGTATACAGACCCTGGCTTATCCATGCTAGTATAGCAAGGGTGATGAGATCACCAAAACTTGCTGCTATAGGAGTGGCAACATTGTCAGGATTGATACCAGTCTTCTTAGATCCAACAATAACTCCAACCATTATTACTCCTAAATTCAACAAAGAAGACAGTACAGTAACTGTATCCACTGCTGTAATTCCACAGAAAATTTCAAACTTAATGAATAAGAAGTCAGTGCTTTTTTCCCCAGAATGATTGTTCTTCCCACCTGATTAATGACTGTGTTTTTAAGTTTTAGCCATTTTGAAAAATGGACATATACATTTTAAAAAAACAGAGTGAGCACACACACAAAAAAAATCAAGAATCATCTGTACAATAAACTACTTTGCTAATGACTAGAATTAGCACTATTGAAATTGTAAAGCAACTATTTCCTGAAGAAAAAAATATGAAGTGTATTATTTTCCAACCCTGGTAACTTCCACTGACTGAAATTTCAATCAACCTAGGCTGAAAATAATGCAAGATTAAATACTTTGACATCTGATATTGTGCAAGACTATCAAGGAGTTAGCCCCAAGAAGCTACACAATAAGTTAAACCCAAGACAACATATAAAAAATATTACTTGCTACACATTTGAAAAAAATAAATTAAAGGTGTTAATTTCTAATTTTTCCTATAAACAGCAACACTAACTTTTGAAGACTAATCTCCCTGCAAAATGCAAGTGGCCACTGAAAATAAAATTGGCATTGTTACTAACAGTCTTTGGCACAATCTGAGTAATTTCCCTCTCATTACATATCATATGTAAGAGCTTCAACTGTATATGCCATCCTTTATGTTATATCATGTATGGTAGGCTACATTAAGAGTTCACTTTCAGAGAAACTTACTAAGGAGTTATACACCAGGAAATACTCAAAAGAAATAACTGCAGTGATCCTGTAAGATCACAATATTTCACAAGTGCCTGGTTCATGTGTAGGAGAAAGAAGCTTAGAAAGTAATTTCTTGCACTGGCCCATCACCAGGACAAAAACCAAAGTTTCTCCTCATGTCCAAATCATACATGGGAAGTGTGGAAAATGCACTCTTGTTTCCCAGTTCTCTTGCTGCCCTTAATTCTGCACATGATCAAACTCAGTGACTTTCTAGTCACTAGAAAACATGTGTGCTCTTAATTCCATGCAAAACTTCAACAATTTTGTATTTTCCACATAAGTAAGCATATCAAAGCAGTAAAACAAGGAAGTTACGCATTTTACTTGACTTACTATTCTTAAGACTGCTGACTGTATTTTCATTAAGAACATGTCACAAGTAGAGGTACTTTCCTGCTCCCCTTCACACCCATTAAGTACAATCTTTTATGGTTAAATGTTTCCTGACAATTAGGAAGAGAATATTAAATTCATCATGCCATATTGCTCCAGACAGACACTGCCACTGTTTGTAGAGCTGGACTTGAACTTGGTCCAAACCCTTCAAATAATGAGCCTAATTGTTCACTTCAGACACAAAGCAGAGCACAAACTAACACACAAGCAGCATGGGCAACCTGGAACTTTGAATTCAGCTAAGCTAACATCCGGGATCACCTGAGTTTAATTATAAATAAGTTTTACCTGCTAAGTACTAAGAATATATTTTGTACATTAATGAATATAGAAAGCAGGGGGAAAAGCTCTCCATCATATTAAGTGAAATCTAAAACCAACACTTTTTTGCTTAGGTATGTTCAGGAGGTCATGCCAATCAAAAGCTTTCCAAAGACTGTGACAGGAGAGGAATGCAATATGCCCACCTATAGGGAAACTGCAAAAGGGCATCTTATCCTCAGCTGGTTTGCAGATGTATTATTCCTGACTGGATTTCAATTTTGAAGGAATATCAACATATACACATTCAGCATCCACAGAAAAATAAATAACTGCAAAAAGTAGCACATATACCCCCTTTACCTTGTAAAAGGGAAGCTATGAAGGCAGTTGCTACACTGCTAGAACACAAAAGGACTGAGTGATCAAAGCGGTATTTGCCCTCTGGAATCCAGCCCAATATAACTGCTGCCACTGCTGCCAGAAAACCAACTACTGTTGCCTGAACCTGGAAAAGAAAGCAAATTCTTAAAACAATTGACAGACTTAGAAGGACCACAGAATCATTTTCTGTTAGCCTTTCCTCCTACCTACATTTACATGCCAGGTATAACAGAAGCATGCTCATCCATTTTGTAGAGAGGATGACAACTTTGGATGATTAAGAAAAATCTTAGACCAGCAGAAAAGGCTTTACCAACATTTGTCATACTGCAGAATAGCAAAAGTAAAATCAGGGAGAGGAGTTCAGGATTTACGAGAAGCCAATTCCTAAAGAAGCTTCTAAACCACTTAAAGTAGTGAAGTCACAACATAAGTATTTCACGTAATTTTTGAGAGCGTTACATTGTAACTTCTGAATAAGACATAGCTCTCAATCTTAAGAAACAACTGCTTTGGAGGACATGCACACTTTTCCTCAAATGACCCAGCTATTTAAAATATTGGTTTTTATCCAAAAGCTCTATCACACACTTCCTTTAAACATTGAATCCAACGCAAAATCAGTACTAGAAACATTTGAAAGGTCAGATTTAAAAGGTTTTGCCAAATCCAAAATTTTTCTCTAATCATCCTCAGATCCTTTCCCAGAAAAAATTATAAAGGAAATATACCCTTGGTACAGTCAAAAATAAGACTTTACATCTTCTTCTAATAAATATAAGCTCACATTTTTTTAGAGAAGAACCAGGGTAGTAGAGCTAGTTTCCCATTAACACTGTTCATCTCCATACTTACCAATGATTGTGATTAAACTTTTTCAGTAACTTCCCTCACTTACAACAATTAATCAAATAAACCCATTATATTTACCTGCTTTAAGGCCAAATTGCCAATTATTAGGTTCCATTTCTCAATGGGAGAATCCATTTTTCCAATATTTACCTATCAAAATTAGAAAAGAAATTCAGACATTTGGGTTTAAAATGGTATTATTTGAAATTGCCCACAAATAATTCAGCTAATGAAGTAAAACATTTTGATTAAAAACAAGCTATATTTTTAAAAAGTCAAACATTGCTTTTGATTTTAAATCATACTTACAGTATCTTTCCAAAAGCAGCTAAACTTGATGCAGTTTTACACAGTAACTTGTTTAACATTAGCTTGCTCTGCAAGATATACCAGCCACCTACATTCCTGTAATGTCCAAGCACCACCAGGGATTAGATCAGTGGCTGGAAGATCCCTTTAGACTGAGCTTGTTTCTATGGCACTTAAATTCTGAAAATAAAATATGCTAAAATCCAATACTGTTTAGCATTCTAACTTTTCATTTATGCAATACAGCTAGAGATCTCAGATGCTATAAATGATGTAAGTCCAGTATTAAGGTAGTAGCTGAAAGATAGCAAATAAGTTATTCTAAGAAATTTAAAAGTAGATATATGTATGTATATATACTTAGTATTTCCTACTTTTGCATTTTTTTTTGAGTTAGAGGACAAGATCTGACAAACAATACAAACCACTGCAGTATGACTGTGTTTAAAATAACTTTCTTTTTGAGATAACAGACTTACAATTTTTTACGTGTTGAGCATAAATTTTAGTGGCTTTTCCTATACAATACCAATTTATAAGATAACATACTTCTCAAAAAACAGAAGGACTTCATGCTTATATTTTTCATCTTTTGATAATTTCTTTTCAGTAGATTTCAATTAAATTTCTTTTCCATTTTGTTTCATTTTGTGATAGTAGTGACTTGCAAGGAACAAAGTATTAAAAGAAATGCTAATTTAAAAACAGAAATATAATAAGACACTTTATCTTAATCACACTATAAATATTTTATAATGTTCAAACTACAGTCAAAGCTCTGCAAATACATCCACTAAGTTTAAGTAGAAAAGCAGTTGCTTCAGGAACTACTGATAATCATCTCCTCTGCACCCTTCTTAAGTATATAAATGCTCAACGAACAAAATGGCAGAGTTTCACTTTTTCTCTCCTTTGAAAAAGTTTTGGAAAAGTATCCAAAAAAATTAACAGTATTATTTAACAGTATTACTGTTTTAAAAAGTAATCTTGCAAAGTGCTTAATCTGGCCTAAAGGTGAGCTACTGCCAAACGCCACAGCTCTTCCTTCCCCTGCTGTCACCTACATATTCACATTTTCTTTCTTGAACCAGATCCACCAGCTCCATCAGAAAGTTCACGGCAACATAAATCTGCTGGTTTGATGGAAAACACTTTTTCCAGGGAGCAAAAAGGGGTTATCTGCTATGAAATGATCTGATCCATTACATCCAACCATGCAACCATGCACAAGTGCTCTCAGGGCTTGGTAGGGAGAAAGAGCAGGACCACTCCTTGCAGCTGCAGATTTCCACAAACTGGGATCAAGTTTATTGTGACACTGTGAAATAGATGGACCTAAACAAAAGGTTTGTAAAATCACACTGCTAATGACTAACCCTGATAACACACAGCCAGAACAAGAGTCTGCACAAGTTTACAGGACTGATTAAGTAGTGTTTTGGGGTTGGTTATGGGTCATTTTTTGGGGTATTTTTTTGTTGTTGCTCTTTAAAAACGAAACAGGAATAGAGAGAAAGGACAGCAGTGTGAATTGAGACAATGAGAATGACCCAGAGAACAGAACAAAGCTGAAGAACTGAAGGACACAAACCACAATATAAGTATTGTGCTTGAATGGACAGTTGACCTCAGGGCACCTCCCACAGTTATGCCAGCACAGCAGTGGGCAGAGGGAGAAGGGTTTACAGAGATAAATCTCCAGAAGCACCTTTTTGCTCTTTGTTGTTGGTATTCTACATATGAAGTAACTTCTGGTGGGATAAAAATTAATGTTTTAAAAACAGTAGGCAGTAAGATTGCCAGGGTATGGAGAGTTTACACTAACACCAAAGTGAAGTATGCTCAGAGGCAGATGAAAAACACAGTCTTGAGACAGATTTAGTGAAATAACTGATTCTAAAGTGGATGGGAAAGTGTGAGTGACCAGTAAGAAGCAGCTAAAGGAGAAATTTGGGCAACAAGATGAATGAAAGTGACCAGACAACACTTGAAACCAGATGTACTATGGGTAAGAAACTTGCTAAGAAGACACTACTCTTTGACTGACCACTTAACTAAAAATAAAGTAAAGATAATTAGTTTACAGCCCCAAGAGCACAGACGTGTCTGCAAATTCAGATGCAATTACAAGCTAAGTGAGCAAGCAGGGCATGAATTAACTGCAATGCTGAACTCATGTCAGAAATTTCCTCTTCAAAAGGTAAAGCTGGTCACAGGGGCATAGTCTTGCATTTACTTTAAAAACAAATGTCTGGTGGGCAGCCAGATTTAGCCAAGGCAGACCAATGGCAATTTCTGGTACTGGGATGACAGGAAGCCTTCATGGCATACTTGAATAAAAACGTCAGAAACATCAGCTGATTTATGTCTTGGTGAGGCTTAATGACACTGGTAAGAGGCACTGGTAACACTCCTCAAACTAAGCCTTGAATTGTTTGAGTCTTGGTAGAGCTTGGGGTTCAAATGGCCAAACTGCCTCTGAAAAACCACATTCGAGATATCTACATGTTGAAGAATACATTTAGTGCATCCTTAATGTACAGATCATGTTATCACTGTTACTGGGATACTTTTAAGAGTGCCATTTTGGGCTGGGGAGAGTGGCCTGAAACTCATGATGCCAACTTTGGTTTACCCACTGGACATGCAGCCTGTGCTGTGGAAACTCCAGTGTCCTGCATCTGTGTGCATGAGAGGGGGATTGGCTCCTGTTTTAGTAAGAGCTGATGGATAGTAAGAACCAAGGTCAGGAGTCACAGTGCAGAAAAAGGGTCTGCGTGACCCTTTTCCAAATGTCCCCTGAGAGCTGTGATGTTCACAAATGTGATGGCACTGGTGAGGGTTGGGAATTCAGCAATGGACTGACCCAGACAAGTTCTGGATTTGTGATCTGGCAAAGGTCATAAGCTCAACTGAGACAAAGAATTAAAGATCACATTAACTGAAGCAGAAGTGGTAAAGCATATTCTGACCTTCTTTCTCTTAAGCCTTCAGTAAGGCACTGGTACATCTTGGACTTGGTATATTTTTCACTATGCAATACAAGCATTTTTAATCCTCAGGCTATGAACTGTACTAGTCAGAAACAAATTAAGCAACACGTCAACAAAAATCAAAAGGTAAGCTAATAGAAAAAAGCATTCATGCCTGACAGTAAAGGCAGTAAAGTTTAAACACAAAATGCTGTTAAGGAACAGTAAGAATACTCAGAAAAATAAGAGCAATCAAACAGAAAACAAGACTGAATGGCTAAGGATGACGTTGATAGAGATACAATAGAACATATCAATTCTTATGTATGAAAGTAATCAATTTCTGTAATGGGCATGACACAAGCAAACCTTCATAGGACTGCCAAGGCTACGTCCATCACAGTATGCATTCAGGCAACAACTCAATTATAATGTAGCAATGACATTTATTAATGACAGAACACTGGCAGACCTTGTCAATACAAAGCATTGTAGTACCATACAAAAACTGAATGTCCTTGAGGGTTACAGCAGCAAAAACATAAAATTCAACAGGAGAAATGCAAGGTCATGCACTTATAGACTAATGATATTTCTGCCAGAAGACGGGAGTGACAGCTGGAAATGAACAAAAGCATAAATAAAAGGACAGTCATTGATCACAAGGTGACTGAGAGGTCTAGACCTGACCCTTCCAGGCAAGTAAGTACATAAAACCCTAGAAAGTTTCAAGAGCAATATTCTACAAAGACATAGTAAAATCTCATCTGGAGTTCTGTACACCTTTGACCAGACGTACTAGAAAAATTCATTCAAGTAGGAAGAGGCAGAGAGTGGGGACCTTGCTGGAGAACTGAAGCACTGCATTAGGCAGTCTTAGAGATACCCAGTGCAGCTATCAGAAATAGTCTAGCCACGTTCTTAGACTGATCTAATCACTGGTTATTCACACACACACAAAAGATACACAAGAAGGCAATCTGGCTTACTTAGACTAGAAAAATGAAGGGGTAGAATATCCCCTGAAATGTAAAAAACAGCTATAAGAAATACATGAGAAAGAACACACAGAAAAAACTTAGTTACTGCTACATTATAGTGTTGACACACACAAAAAATAAGCAGACACAAAAAAACCCAAAACAACCACAGCACAATAAAAATAAATAAATCTATTTAGCCAGAAAGCTAAAAAAAAAAAGTTTCCTGCAGTTTGATCAAAAGAGGTCTCGAATAGCAATGTTACCAATGCTTTATTTTGGTGCCAAACATATGGTCTTTAGAAAAATGTTTTCTTAGACTATTCAAAATCCCTCAAGGTCAAAGAGACCTCTCAACCTTACACAATACACCTGTAAATCTCAAAAATCTACTTTGTCTGTTCTGAATGATGAGTAGGAAGAGACTTAAGAAGTGGAGTTTCAATGTATGGAGACAAGGGTCACCTTTTTAACTTTGCCAACTTAATAACAGATTTAAACTGCCCCATAACAGCCAGATTAACTCATAAAATAATATTAATTCATCAAAAAATACCTGTGCCTCAAAGATTTTTTTTCCTTTTTGAAATATTTTAAACATATATCTGAAGAGTAAAAAGGAAGAGAAAGTTACTTACAGCAGTTGACAGCCGGGATGCCAAGGTCATTTCCAAATTTCCTTTGAGACCAAGAAGTGCAGGAACCAAGATAAAGACTTCAGTAACATTCTTGAACACATCCCAGTGCTATACAAAGGATACAGTGGGAAACATTTAATTGAAAAGTTCTCTTTAGACCATCCACAAAGTATGCAAAAAAATTCTGTAAATCATAACTTAGCCAGCTAAAAAAAATGTAATCGTTTTATATTAGACTTAAAATCTGAAGTCAAAACTGTTACCTATTTAGATAAAACAGATTTATGACTGCATATTACTGCTTCAAAGATGAGAAGACTATAAGCAAGAGATACAAAACCTGGCCTTAAACAAACATAGTTAAAAAAAGAAGTCATTAATTTGAAGTATTTGTTTTTCATGACTTTAAAATAGTCCCAGATACTATGACTGCTCTTGAATTCTGCTCTTAATTTTCAATAATATTTTCATCTTTTCCCCCAGCTGTGTAGAAACCTCACATAAAACCAGCAAGGAATCAACTGTCATATTAACAGAGCCTGTAAGGAAAAAAAGCTTCTTTATTCTTTTACCTTTAAGTGTGAAATTTACAAGAGCACAGATTTCCAAAACCCAGACTTTTAGAAGAAAACTCTTAATTTTTTGTGCACCAACTTCTCAGCACCGAAGTGCTGTGTTTCTTTGTATGTCTTGTCAATGCATGTATTTAATTCATCATCATTTACCAATTTTAACTAAACTAACAAAGCTGTAAATTGCCTTTGTATTGAGGAATTTGCAATCATTTAAATGATTAATTTAATGAAAATAAAAGGATTCAATTAAAGCAACTCTACAAAGAACAAATTGGTAAGATGTACATGAACAAAGCACCAGACTGGTGTCAAATAGCCCACAAGCAGTAAAGTTTCTGTGTCAAATTTTATTTTCCTTTTTCTTGAGGTAATGAA
The DNA here is from genome assembly GCF_965178545.1 of Coloeus monedula. Taxonomy (NCBI): domain Eukaryota; kingdom Metazoa; phylum Chordata; class Aves; order Passeriformes; family Corvidae; genus Coloeus; species Coloeus monedula. Next base: position 21,622,193 of record NC_138784.1, read on the forward strand.
GTGTCTTTTCATTGCAACTGATTGAAGTTCAAGCTTCCTTGACTCTCTCAAGATTTTGAGTGACAAAGATTGTCATCTCTTGCTCCTATTTTAATTAACTTTGTGAACTCTTTAAGTGTAGCTAAAGAAATCCCTAAAGCTGAACGAAGCAAAACCAAACAAAAGGGGGGAAAATCCACACAGATTAATTTCTGTATTGTATTTCTGTTTAAATATTGTGGTTATTTCAAACCTTTTAAATAAGGCGTGCATAATAGCAGAACCATGTGCAGACCTAATTACATCTCAATATTGCAGACATCTACAATGTCACATTAGAACTACAGACCTCACAGACTACCTGTTAAAAAAGAATCTTCCAAAGCAAATACCAACCTGTACAATATCCAAAACCATGCCAGCAGAAACAGTTCCAAATCCTGCTAGCAAAAAAGGTACGAGTATCTGCAGTGCCATAATACTACTTGATTCTTTGGGTTGTTTTCTTCTTCCTTCCACAATGATATCTTCATTACTGTCACTAGAGAGAGTGTCATCCTGCAACATGGCATCTGTTTCTGAAGTATCCATGCCACCACAGTAATTATAACTGGTAAAATCATCATAATTAGGGCTACAGCTAGATGGGCTGTGTCCATTGCTGCCATGAAAGCTTGGTTCTGAGAAGTGATGGTACTCTGTGTGTTGTTCTGACCTGACATTAAAATTGTGTCCTGCTGGTTGCAATCCATCTTGCCAGACACCATTCACCTTTTTGTGTTTTTCCTCTTGGTTTATTTGGTAAACAACAGGAACCATACTTAAAAGCAGTCTCAAAAATTTATCAGACTGAATTGTATTAAGATTTACAGTCCAGTTTACAAAGCCTTCTCTGTCATGGACTTTGCTATTTGTTTTGGAGATGGTAGATCTGCCTTTCCAGTTAGTCATAGTGCTACAGAAGTACAGGTTGAAAAGCACTTTGTTCTTCAGATGTCAGCCTATAAATCTTGTAGGTGAGTCTTCAAGCACCACACTTACATGTGGACCAAAATGTTCCTTTTCTGCATGGAAAAGTGTTTTTTCATTGCTCTCAGATCTTCAACAATTCCATAAGCAAGACTGAATCTGCAAAAAAGTAGAAAGCATATATTTAACTTTTAAAATATTTCAACTCTACAGAATACAAAAGACATTGGTTCGATTTTTCAGATCACAATCTTTTCTCCTTTCTCTTTACTGTGATTTAAGGTGAAGTTGTTTCTACTTTGACATTTCCATCATGGTAGGAAATTAAACAACGACATACTGACAGTCTCAAGTCATTTCACATTCCCTCCATCAGAAGCCACTTTACCTTCCTTTTCTTTAATCTTCACGTGATAACCGTGGCAATTTACTAAAAGAACAGTTCTAATTTGACTCAAAGCTTTGCTGACTTTGGTGTTTATTACTAAACTCCATAAATACAAGTAAATGATTAGCATAAACAGAGAAACAAAGGTCAGGGAGACTGCACCAACATGATGTAGGATAACACAATTCCACACGACTTTGTATCTATGCGAAGTTGTGAAAACATTATACAGGCTGCAGGAAATGAAAATATTCTAGAGCTGGAGGACTTTTAATCTGCATTTCCTAAGAAATTCAGCCTCCTATAATCATAGGAGGATGATCCTATGATCATCATTTTTTATGTTATGATTTCTATACTTCGCTTCCATCTGTTTCAATGCTTTTAAGTCCTCCAGTATTTCAAGAGCAATTTTAGATAGACTTTACAGTGAGTGGAGATGTCAAAGCTTTTAGCAACTAACAGCCTTGTAGGAGAACCAAGTTTGTGCCTTTGCTGTTAGGCATCTTCAAACATTACCTAGGATAACTCACTCCTCTATGGCCAGAGCAAGTAAAATTCAAAATTCCTGCTGCTCATAGAACTATTTGATTTGGGCTTTTTGAGTGAAGCGATGACACAGAAGCAACATGACGATTTTCCCTCTACCACTTGCTTTATCCAAGGAAGCTCTGACCAAGAAACGAGTATTTTAAAAGTGACAATGGAATTTATGGCTTGATCTAGAAAGAAGCCAAGTTTTGCAAGAAACTGCAATTTTTTTGCCACAAGACCAACTGAGGAATTTAAATAACCAAGATTCCTGCAATATCTTTTGCTGCCCTGCAGCAGATTGTGCTACACTGAACCTTTTAGTTTCAGTACATAAAAAATTCCTAGGCCTCAATTCTGGTTTCCATACACTTTAATTAGGAATAACAAAACAATTTTTGCTGCTATCCCCGAGCAGCTCTAACCACAGGTGGAAACGGTGCTCTGTTAAGTGCTCAGAAAGACAGAACAAGAAGAAGAAATGGAAGGATTTCATTTCACTCCCAGGAAAATGCATTGAGAAAATTTTCTGACAGCTTTAACAAGGCAGAGTCTGGCTCTCATTGCAGTTTCTCCCATATGTCCTCCAGTCTCATCACCAGAGTGCTAGACCAGTGACTCACAGAAATTATTCATTGCTCTGGAACTCTGGCCAAAAATATTTGGGTTAATTATCCATATCTTGTGTAACATATGGATTGGTCTCCTTTTCAGTTTTTATATTTTGGGTTTTTTTTAAGAAACAAATCCTTCGATAAGATTGTGGTTTCATTTAATATAAGAAAGTATTAGCAAATAGAAATTGTACCTAAAAGAGAAAAAAAGAGGGAACAGAAAAATGATTTGGTCACGTTCCAAATGGAGGAAGAGGCTAGCATGGATGGCTAACTGTTAAAATAGTACAAAGCAGTTTGGATGGCAGCCATTTCTATTTTTCCAACCACAAAGTCTTAGAATGACAAAATGTGAACAATGATAAACGCAGGAAAAGGAGAATTTAAGAAGATAAACTGAAAAATGTAGAGTCATAAAATTGTTTAGGTTGGAAGAGTATAGTATAGTATAGTATAGTATAGTATAGTATAGATTGAAGAGCAATTGCTCCTTCAGAGCATACAGAGAGAAGATAACTACAAACCCTTCTAAATGTAACTATTGATTTCTAAAAACATGTTCCAACAAAAATAATTTTCTAAATGTCATCTGATGCAATATTTTCACCCTAAGTTACAGGCTGTTAATCATTACTGTATTTTCAGGGGGTTTTTTGTACCTACAAGATGCAGCAACCCTTGTTGCTCATGTTGTTCTAAGGAACAACAAGAACTTCCCCAGAAGCTTTATCATTGACAAGAAAAATGCCTATGTTGTTGTTGTTGTCTAGAAAAGATATGGGAGCTAAAGAAGCAAGCTCTGCTCGAGTAATTCATATGAAGAAAAGGCAGTTAAAATCTCAAAAATACCTCTCCCAGTCTCTGTAGGAAGAGGAGATAAGTGGTTCTGGTTTCTTGACATATAATCTGGAGGTTACAGAAAAAGATGAAGTACTGAAAAAAAAAAAAAGAGAGACAGACAAAGATCCTTTGAGAAGTCAGGAAGCAGCTTCAGATTTATCATATCTGGCATATTATATATGAAATGAAAGGGCACCTTGTCTATGTCCCTACAGACAAAATAATGAGCTATGCCCAAGCTATGAAAATAATAATTCCCTCTTCCTTATTGTTTCATAAGTACTTACATTTAATTTCGTTCTTTTCCTTCATACATTTTATACCACATGATAATTACTGTGTACTTCCCACCTCTCTCTGTCTCTCAGTCCTGCAAGCATACACAAACATAAAAAACCAGTGTTGTAAACATAAATAGGAAATACAGCCATATCCTGCCATTTGCCAAAGATATGTTCCTGAAAAATGAGACACTTGGCAATCCAACAGAGAGCAAGCCAATTTTACCTGTAAGGATAAATACAACTGATGCACACCGCAATTTAAAAAATACACATGGAAACAGTATACATGATGGCCAGGCAGAAATAATTGCTGTAGAAAATAGGAGCACAAGGTGGGAGAGATGCTGACTTTCGGAAATGCAAAGCTGCTTTAGAAAAATCTCAGGTACTTCAGCTATGAAACTGAACACCTGATCATGATCATATTTTTCCATCCTTCACCTTTGATTGGCTTGATTCATCTGAGAAAGATGAAATGACCAAAAAAATTAAACTGCTCAGGAAGAAGCTCAAAGAACTCTCTTCACTATTGTCCAAAGAATTGTCCACATTGTTTTAGACACACCTATAATGCTGTTCTCCAGAGCATGGGAAAGAAAATGCTTCTTCCATACTTTCCCTTGGTTTAAAGGACATCTAGCATTAGCAGGATTAAGGGACCGGGTCCTACAGCTAAATTTGATCAGATAGATATTAGACTGCCAACAATTCATTTAAAGCGTGAACACAATAAATCACCATGACCTTTTAAGACCCTTTAAAAAAACAGGAAGGAGGAAGAATCAAGCATAAAATTTCTGTTGAGTCAACATTATGACAGGCTAAAACAAATACTTATCAAAGTCTAGGTCTAGGGAAATTTCTGATTTCTTTCAGAGCTTGGCTAACAGAACCAAAAGATAACATCTATCTAAATAATTCTGAGGGCTTTCACAGGACCCAAAGCTAATAACACCACAGTCGAAACCTGTTTTTCCTAAAAGTTGCCAACATTTTTCACAGGTGGTCTTGTAAAGTAATAGTAATCTCTGCACTGCACTTCTAGGCAGTCCACAATAAAATACAATTGTGTAAACATGCCTGTCTGAGAAATGCCTCTCAGGACAAGAACAAGCCTTGGAAGGGGATTCAGGAAAGTAATAACAAATGCTAACGAAACACTGAACTTTAATATTTTGCCATAATAAGCAAAGATGAAACTGGATTATTCCCCAGCTTGAAAGACTCTTTTTGTGTCTTCAGAGATGACGCCAGACTCTTCTCACTGAAAAGATGAGAGGTAGCAGGCACAAACTGAAACACTGGAAATGGCACTGAAACATAAGAAAAAGCTGGGGGTTTTTACCACCGGTTCAAACAGGTTCTGGAGACTTCATCCTTGGTGATATTTGAAACCAAACTGGACACGGCACCAAGCAACCTGTTCTTCTTGACCCTACTGAGCAGAGGTGGCTGAATAGAAAATTTCCTGAGATTCTTTCTGACCTCAGCAATTATGACATTCTGTAAGGGTGGAAATGTGAGGTTTTGGGGGCATTTTTGAAGTTCAGAATACAGGTGATACAGGGATCTGCATGGCTTCTTCTCCACTATCGTGTTGTATATACATACAAGTGTCAGTATCACACTGATACCCTTATCACAGCCATGGCTAATCATTTACATTAGTGTAGTGGGCATATCAACAGAAAGGGAAAGCTACATCATATCACCTCAGCATTATAGAGAGTAAACAGGTGGTATTATCATTAACCATTACATAGAATCTGGAAACCAGTAAGTACAAGATTACTTATACCAGATATTGAATGTTAAAGAGTGTAAAACATGCTGAAAATTAATAAATGTTGTATGCAAGGCAGATATAAGACCATTACATACCATTTTTAAGTATTATGAAGTAAACTGTGTTTATTGTATGGCAGTTGCTGGTTAAATTAACAGCAAAAGAAACAAATCACAAGGGGGAAAAAACAGATTAAAAAACCTCCAGATGCCTTCTTGACAGTAAGACCTGCCAGCCCCAGGCTCAGTTTTCAGACAAGTTTGAGACTGCTGCATTCCACTTCCTGAACACGGCAGCTTTCGATTTTGGCCCCAAGAAAGAGCAAAGCAGATGTGAGAAAAAGACTTGGTTTGACCGCACTTTTAAAGCAACTCATCTAGAAGAGACCAAAACAGAGTCAAAACACAGCAGCAAGGCTGTGAAATGTGGTTGGTTGTAAAATGACCCAAATGGAATACCAGCATGAAAAATACCACGCAAATCACATCCTTCAGCCCACCAAAAGCAGGTCGGAAAGTATGAAATGTAAGAGATAATGCAGTCCTCTAGATTAAGTAACTGATACATACTTACCAGGATGAATCCTAACTAGTCTTTGGGATCCTGATTACCGGTCTCTACTGTCATCACCAAGGAGAGATTAATTACTTATTAACTCAGGCACTAGGATACAGACTTCACATTGTTTTTTGTGGATAATATCATACAGGTATTTGAAAAGAAAATTATACGCTGTTATTTTTCCTCCTGAAGTGTCTACCAGGCATATTGCAGTATTTATGGATCCAGTTTCACAACCTGTTTAGGGTAGCAGATGTAGGGAATGCTGCCAGAACAGGTCATCCCACCTGCTCTCATCTTTTTACCCACATTGCTGAACTGCTAAAGTGAGGGTAACTAGGCATGTCTGCTAAACATTGCTAGGATTCTTCCTAAAGATTAACAATTATTTCATTGTCTATAACCTGGATTCAAATGTGAGTGAAGAAGATACACAACTATACCTTGGACAATGGGCTGGGGGAAGCAGAAATTATAACATTCACTGACAGTAAAGAAATAGACAACTACAACCTGAACTTCATGGAGAATTAATGAGAGAGTAGAAAGTAAAGTGAAATAAATCACAAAAAGCTCCTATGTTTTGGCAGAAAAGTATGGAAAGAGAATAAATGTACCATCACACATTAATTTACAATGCTTGTAAACAAAGAAGACGTGATGGTTGAAGTCTGTACCTGTGCTGTTCAGGCAGGGGTTTCATGCTTGTCTAGCACTGCATCTGCGGTGACAGAGTCTGGCACGTTTTTATGGGTCCAAAGGTGGGAACAGAACTGCCTGCACATACGGACGTAAAAGGTGCCATGGAATAGGGGCCACTGGGAATGTTGGGCAGGTCTTGTGCAGGCACAGAGAAACCAAAGAAAAGGCTCATTGTCCAGGCTACCTGGAGCAGTGCATAATTACGCGCACATGATGAATACCCGCTGTGGGGCTCTGAGGATCGCAGAGTACCGGGGCGCGGGCGGCCAAACGCGAGGCAGCATCCGCGCTCCAGACGCAGGACATCGGCCCGGCCGGCGAGCAGCGGAGCCCGCCCGGCGCCGGGGGGTGCCTGCGGGGTGCGGGACAAGGGCGGGCTGGAGTGTCGGGGCCCGCAGCACGGGGAAGACGAGCCCCGCGGCACCCGGGGAACACCGGCCGGGGCGGGAGGCGGGCGGCACCGAGAGCCCCCCAGCCCTGAGCACCCCGGCATAGGGGCGGGCCGGCGCGGCGCTCGGGGGGCTCCGCCACTCGCCAGGAAACTTTCCCGCCCACGCCCCCGCCGCCTCCCCCGGCCCGGAGCGGCAGGTCCCCGGCCCGCCCGGTCCCTCTGCCCTCGCTCCCCGCGCCGCCCCCTCGGGCCGCGCCCTCCCCTCACCTGGGCGAGAGCGGTGCCGGCAGCGTCGCGGGGTCGCGCTCCATCGCTGCGGCGGGGAGGGAGCAGCCCGGCGGCGGTGACAGCTCCGCGCTAGGTGAGCGCCGCCGCCACTGAGCAGGCGCGGAAGCGGGCGGCCCCCGCGATGATGTGGCCCGTGATGCGCAGAGCCGCCGCCGCCGCCACCGGCCGCTCCGAGCCGCCGCCGGGCGGGGGAGGGAGGGAGGAGCCGAGCGCCGCCGCCCCGCGCCGCCCGTGGGACGGGACGGGACGGGACGGGACGGGACGGGACGGGACGGGACGGGACGGGACGGGACGGGACGGGTGCCGTGCCTGCGGTCGCTCGCAGTCCGGCCCCCGGGGGAGCCCCCGCTGCCTGACATCCGCCGCCCGCTGCGGGACCCGCCGGCGTCCCCTTGCCGCTGCGCCGTCCCCCCGCCCCTCGGCGGTAGCGGGGGGCGAAGCTGCACCCCCGGCTCGCTGCCTCCGCAAGGGCCCGGCCGGTGCCCCGCAGCCGGGGGAGACAAAGCGCTGGGGAGTGGGGCTCCAGGGCGCTCCCCGGGCGGAGCCGGCGGTGGCGGTGCCTTTGCTTCTACTCGCAGAAGCTTTCTTGGTGACAAGAGCACGGGTTCGCCGTTTGACTCCTGACTGCCAGCTACCAGGACATTGCCGCTCTTTTCTGCCAGCTGGCTAAAAGCAGCTTCCTCGGGAATCCCATTTTTTTTAAGTGTTAGGGTCAGTTGGAATATCTGGAATAGTTCTTGCCCAGCTAGGTTGTACACCCTGCACACAGTGTGTAAGTCTGTGAGTTACTCCATGACATCAGCTGCCTCTGTTTAACTAAGTATGGAGCCAAGGCCTTGCTGGACTCCTGTGCTGAGAAACACTTTATATTAATACATCAAAACAGTCAAGCCAGCTAAATTTGTGCATTTCTAGTTTTGTACATTACTAGTTTTATTCCTCAGTTGTTGCTCAACACTTTGAAGTGGTGAAGGATGCCTTAACAGGAAGGTGAAAGAGAAGAAAGGAAAAAAGAGGATGAAAAGAGAAGATTTAATGACGGTGACAGCAGCTGAGCCTACAGCATCCCTTTTCATGTCTACAGAGAGAAAAAAAAGACAGCACGGGCAAATCACCAAGTACCTGCCATAAACTGGAGCTAGGTGTGGTGGGGATGTGTGGAATAGCAGAAGCTTAAGCAGAGCGAAATGCATTTGCAGGAGTGGGGCCAAAACATTCTGCGCTACAAGAGTGAAACATACAGCATCAGCTTGAACACTCAAGTCGATACCACCTTAAATGAATGAAGCAGCCCAAAGCTCGGAGCTATTAATTCAGCTGTCTCAAGCCTGAATTTATTGGGGATTTGGGCTACAGAGCTGTTGTTTCCCTATCCTTGTAGGAACTGTATATATCCATGCTTTGTGTGTGCTCAGGTGTTACACAGCATGGATACTTAGTTGGGCCGCCTTACAAGTCAGATAAAGATCACGTCTGCTTCTGTTGTCAACAGGTTAGACTGTAAACCTGAGGTTTGGGAATAGCACCTGAGGGTGCTGTTTCTGGCTTTTCTAATTGCTTGTCTGGTTATCTTGGGCAATCACTTCAGCACTCCCTACTGCAGGTTCCTTGACAGCATTATGCCCCACCCTCCATGGAAATCACATAATACCCATGGATGAAATATATTATTTGAGGTTCACGCACTATTATTTTGGGTTGTGTACAAATTCAGAAAGACTCGCTTTTGAGGCCCAAGGCAAAAACCTCAGCCCTCAAGATTTTTCAGTCATTAAAGCTAGCAATGGGATTTTTCTGGAAAATGGAAAATCTGGAGCATAGTTGGGTAGAAAGGTGAAAACCAGGTAGCAAATTCAGTGGAATGCAGCTGGCACTGTGGGTGGGCTGAGGAAGTGACACAGGACACTTGTTCGGGCCAGTCTGTCAGGAAAACAGCAGGGTGGTCTCTTGCTTGAGGCCTTGCAGAAGGTTTGCTTCTTATTCATGTTTATTCCAAGAGACTGGAATCTGGGTGATTGTGTGTTTGGGTTTTTTCCTGTGTTCTTTGCAATGAGAGCCTATAAACACCACTTACCTGATTACTATTTTTTCTCATTTTCATCTTGGGCTTCCCATCTTGTTTCCTATGAACCATTCAGTTTTCTTTTTGCAGTTTTCACACTGTCTAGATGTGAAAGGACAGAAGCTGCAGAACAGATAAGGACATAAACTGAGGAACAAATCCTGAATAACAGGTTGGCCAGTGTCAACTGAACTTGGTGGTTGTGTAAGTTTCTTTTCCAAAGGATGATTAAAACTCCCTCAGGCTCTGATATTTAATTTTAGATTCATTTGTCAAACTCTGAAAATGAAAATGGGCAAGTTTTCAGAGATAAGCAACTGCTGGCAGGCGTTCAGGTGACGTTACCTGCTGGCAGCTTGGTTCCACATGCTCATGGCTCTTCCAGGTGAAGGGATGGACTTTTTGTGCCAAATCACAGAATCAGTCAGGTTGGAAGGGAGCATAATGGATCATCTGGTCCAACCTCCCTGCTTAAGCTGGCTTGTCCTTGAGCACTTTGCACAGAATTGTGTCCAAACAGTTCTTGAATATCTCCAGTATGGGAAACTCCACACTCTCTCTGGGCAACCTGTTCCAGTGTGTGGTCACCTGCACAGCAAAGAATTTCTTCTTCATGTTCAGGTGGAACTTCCTGTGCATCAGTTTCTCCCTGTTGTCTCTTGTCCTATTGCTTGGCACCACTGAGCAGAGCCTGGCTCCATCCTCTTGTCACCCTCCCTTTACATACTTATGTACATTGACGAGGTCTCCTCTCAGTCATCTCTTCTTGAGGTCGAACAGGCCTCCAGCTCTCTCAGCCTTTCCTTTTAAAAAGATGCTTCAGTCTCTTAATCATCGTTGTTGCCTCTGCTGGACCTGCTCCATGTCCCTCTCGTATTGAGGCACGCAGAACTGGACACAGCACTCCAGGTGCCTCACCAGGGCTGAGCAGCGGAGCAGGATCACCAGCCTTGACCTGCTGGCAATGATCTTCCTAATGCACCCCAGGACACCACGGACCTCCTTGCCCGCAGGGCTCGCTGCTGGCTCATGGACAGCTCGTTGTCCACCAGGACCCCCAGGTCCTTCTCCGCAGAGAAGAGCTGCTTCCCAGCAGGTCGGCCCCCATCCTGTAGCGGGGTTATTCCTCCCCGGGCGCAGGGCCCTGCAGTTGCCCTTGTTGGATTTCAGAAGGTTTAAATCGTTTCATGACGGTCTCCGCGGCGCGCTGTCCCCGCTGTCGCGCCCGGCTGCGGGCGGCAGTGCCGGCCCCTCACGCCGCCGAGCTCCTCCCGGCCGGTAGGGGGCGCGCTCCGCGCCGCCGCCTAGGGCGTGGGCCGCTCCACTTCCGTGCCGGCGGGCGCATGGCGGGGCCCGGCGGGGCGGCGGGGCCGGCAGAGTCCCGGGAGCTGCTGGACGTGGGGCGCCGACCAGGTGAGTCCGGCAGCGGCCACCAGCGAGCGGGGGCTCGGCTCGGGCAGGCAGCCCAAGGGAGGGGTTCGTCGGGCCGCCGGGCTGCTGGTGAGCCACTCGTGATTGCATCCCGCGTGCACTGAAGAGCTGCTTTCGCAGGCAGGTCTGTGGTAATGCGAAGTAAATAAGCGGGGAAAACCACGTTAAACGATGGGCAGTCGTAAAAACGTTATTATAAGACCAGAAAAAAAGTTTAAAAGACAGAACGCTTCGCTTTAGTTAATGATACGGGGCGGAAGGCTCCGTTGGTGGTCATAAGGATTAATGTGGTTAATTAATGCCGAATTCCCTGGCATCGTTTGGGTTTTGCGGCGCTGCTGCTGCCCTCAGATAGCGGAGGGCATTGGCACCACGCAGATGAGGGGAGGGATTTAAATCGGTGCGGCTGGCACGCCTCAGCTCCCACCGCACCATGCCTTGGTCTGGGGTGTTACAGGTAGTTTTTCTATGCGTTATAACTCTCGGTTAATCAATCTTTGGCTCAAAAACAGCTTAAGGAACTTTAGCTTAAACTTAAGGAGTGTGTAAGAGGTGACCTGCAGGGTGAGAGCTGTGGCCCGTGTAGCGCAATATTTCTTCCAAAAGCAGCAAAAGCAGATGACAATGACGGAGAACTTGTGAGCTTAAGCACTGCAATACTTATTTGTTTGTTTGCAGGGCTGGAAGACATTTTGCTGATCAATTCAAAATGTAGCAGCAACAAGACCACAACTTTACAGACGGTTAAGTTGCCAAGGAGCAGTGGTAAGTAAGGAGGAGCTTGTACTGTAACTGTGTCAAGTAGTAGGTAACATTTGTGACAGAACTTTGGCTTCAGTGCTTTCCTTGCGTAGGTAAAGGGAGAAGCTCTTGTGTTCAGTGTCTACAGGTGGTAGGTCCTCCTCCCATTACAGTTCCATGTCCCACTGGTGAGTCATTAAGTGCTGCTGCTGCAAAAATTAGATTTTGCAATGCTAGGCATTACAGCTCTAAGTTTTAGGGACAGATTGTTCTTTCCCAGTGCAGAGTTGTTCCTTGGGCTTCTTACCTCTTTTTAGAAGTAATTTGTCAGTATGATATATTTGTTGTATAAAAGCATTTAATTTAAAAAGGATTCCTGTCAACTTATTTTGTTCTCTGCTTTGTGATCGAGCTGAAATTAAAAAAGATTGTTACATCAAATTCTTTGTTAGATAAAAGTCTCTACAAAGATGACAGTGTTTCAAAGGTAGATTATACCTGTTTCCTTTTGTGGAGCTCACCTGGAATAGTACCTCTTCTCAAAGAAAGCAAACTGTTTGGCTCATCTCCATGTGTGGAGCAGTTTATTTGGAGAAACTCTGGAGGTGAAAATACTGTCTTCCTCTGTGGAAGGCATAGGAGTTGATTCTCCTAATTGCATTGATTACCTTAAAATTCTTGTGAAGTCCCACTGAGCTGTAGAGGATAAGTGCTTTAAACTTCAGCGTGGAGTTTCCATCTCTCTCCCACCATCTTAATTTCAAAATTTCTTTAGTCAATTGTGTGGACCTTTCATTAGTCTATCATGGCATCTGCTACAGCTAATTTTTCCATCTTCTTTGAGGCCTTCAGTCTATACTTAATTATTGTAGATGGCTGGAAATTACAGTTGAAATGGAATCTGTTTAAAGGCTCATTTCTGAGGTATAAATGTGAACACTAATGGGCATCTCTTTAACTTTCTTATATAAATGTGATAATTGGGTTTTTTTTCAGTTTTGGACCGAGTACAGAGCTTTTTACCACAGATGGCCCAGGCAAATGATGAGCTCAAGAGAAAGATGGTAACAGCACCAGCTCATGAGTTTGATATTGAACATCTAGACAGTGAAACAGAAAAAGTTATAGAAATGGTAAATACGTTTTTTATTTTAACATAAATTTAGATGGGATTAAAATAACTCCTCGATCTTAGAATGAGTAATATGATAGATAAAGTGAAGTCTTTACCATAGTCTGTGATCTGCTAATTCAAAACTTTTATATAATAAGGATGCTTATTTGGTTGAAATTTACATCCTGGTTTTCATACTTGCAGAATTTAATCACTGGGGATAAAGTAGTTTAAGAACAGAATAAGACATGCTTTTGAATCAACAACTCTGAATCAAAAGTCACAAATTGTATTTTAAAAGTCTCATAGGTAATTTGGTAGCAACCGGACAATATGAGGCTTAGTAAAGCTTAACAGGAGGCTTTAGTGTAAGTGTAATAACTGGCTTTCAGCTCTGCTCTGTCATTATTTTTAGGACTGAGTAGATCTTGGGTTTAGAAAAGTTGTTAGTGTTGTTGTGATCCTTTGTTGTTGGTATTTGTCTATTTATTTACAGTAACATAAATATTTTCTTTCTGGTTTTAACTGAAGTGCTGCAGCCACATGCTTATATAAGAAAGGTGATATATGTGCATGATCCAGTCAAGTGCCTTCTGGCTAAGCAGACGTCAAAAATCATGGCTCTGTATATGGATATAGGAGATCACTTCAAAAAATATACTGGTGGTTTAAACTGCTTGCTGTTTTAGACTAGTTGTAGTGCCCTGAGTACTATTACATTATCAGATATGAACTATATTGATAAATATATATATATATATGTGTGTGTGTGTGTGTCGGTGTATTTGTCATGACCCTGTATGCACTAAATGGTTTCAATTAAATTTTTTACTGAAAAGTGGTATTGATGCCTGCTTCTCATCAGTTTAAATACCTGATTTTGACAATCTGAGATCAGCTATGCACTCAGTTCTTTCTTGGATAGTGATATAAATATGGCCTTAGATTTGCTATAGGCCAATATAAATTGCAATTTAAATATTTAGGAATCTCTTCATGATATTCATCATAATCCTAGGAAAACCCAGAGGTCTTTTTTATTGTGATTGTGGTTTTCTTATGGTAGCAGGCTGTTTAGTGTGTTTGCCTTATGTTTTACTCCAGTGATAGAAGTGCTATAGTGTGTGTGTGTGTATATATGCATGTATATATATATATAAATAGTATATGTAATGTGTTAACCAAGATCTTTTTTTTCCAGAATGTGGCTGTAGTTGAACTGAGTGATTCTGATACAGATGAAGATTTGCTGACTTCAGAAGATGACTCAGAATCTGATGAAGATGATGCTGTAACAGATGAAGTGACAATAGACAACATTAAGTTTCCTAAACAAAAGGGAGAAAAGGGCAAAATAGAAATTTTGGACAGCAAAGAGAATGAGTAAAGCCATTTTATTTTACTTTAAAAAACTCCAAAGCAACCAAATCATGTTTTCTCACTTTGAAGAGTTGGCCCTTAAAATCACCTTGTTTCCCAGTGCAGCATCTCTCAGGATCCTGTGAAATGCTATAGTTTACATGGTGGAGAGTTCAGAATCCCCTCATGACTGTGGGAGGCTGGATTTCTGAAGAATTAAGTGTGATTTGATTCATCAAATAACAGGGAAGTGGACTTCTTAGTAGATTACACTAAGAAAACAGCTAGCGTAAGGGGCACTTGAAAGTTAAAACTCTTGTTCTGTTCCTTTATTGAAGAAAGAAGACTTTTTTTTTTTTTTATAGGATGATTGATAGAAGAAGTTTTTGCTTCAAGGGCAAGAGAGAGTTAGCTAGGAAAAAAGCTTTGGTTTTATATTCCATGTCCTGTGAAGTGCTATGTACACTATCTTCAATATTAAACATGATCCTTAAGTACCCCAGAGGTATGTCTGCATTGCATTCCTGACGGTGACTGCTGAGCACTGGAGCAGTGGCTGAGCTCGTTTCTAGCTGAGCCAGCCTGGGTAAGGACAGCCATGACGAGAGAGTTCAGCAGAGCATTGCTTACCCTGTGTGCCTGCACTGAGCTCCACACCAGCTCGGGAGGGTTACCAGGCTCATGTGGTGCAAATACCTTCCATACTCAAAGGATCAAGTCTGCCTCTGGGGTGTCACGATAGCTTTAAGCTACACTTTTCATCCCCCAGTTTCCCTGCCACATTTCCAATCTGCATTTTGGTAACATCTTTCATTTTCAGAAGGATAAAGAGGTGAATTTTCAGCTGGCCTGTGCTTAATTTGGCTTGACACAATTGTGAAACCAGAATCTGTGACAGTGTGTCTCATTCATACTTACCTCAGATTGATCTAATTACAGTGGTTTGGGCTGTTGCATTTACTTCACAGATCAGTTTGCATTTCAGAAGTATCTGTCATGCTCCTGGATGTCACTGTTTCTTAAAGGAACTTTCTATTTTCTACACCATTAAAGTAAAATTTTTCTATACTGTATTTGCTCAAATATTAAACTTAATATTTGACTTGAAACCTGCAGTTATTTATAGAATTTATTTTGAATCCCATACTTAAAGTTCTATCTGTTAATATATGTTAAAGTTAATATCTGTTTCTGTAATATTTCCAGTAAGAAATAACAAGGATTCTGGTCTTTCTTTTACAGTGTGGCTTAAATACAGGATGGAGATGATCTACTGATTAAACCACAGAACATTTTAGTGAAGGGGTAGGATGGGAATCAAAGAATCAGACTGCTACCTTTAAGGGCAGCCCACAGATAGATGAAGCTTTGGGTGTTTTTGCATTCTAAGAGCAAGGAGTCTTAACAGGCTTAGTTAAATAAGGTCTCAATCTATAGAAAATTTCTTTCAAACTGAAAAAAGTTTGAAAGCCAACATTAGACCTTGGACATTTTACAAGGGATTTTCCCACAGATTAAAAAAAAACCCCAAAAGTGTGAAATACAAAGTAATAATCGTGCAGTATGAAACAGTGATTACAGTCCATGTGCACAGACACAAAAAGTGATTTTAATCCATTAATGTAACCACCTTTCAAATTGCAGGCAGATCACACATTCTGTATCAACAAAAAGGTAGAAAATATTTTCAGCAACTTTAGCTTGATATGCATAGTTTAACACCAATGTTGAACTCTGTATGTACTATACAAAGATCATAGTAAGTGCACTTCCTTGCATTGATTTACTTCTTATGGCACAAAGGTTTTCTGTACTGCTGAAAAGTCACCAGAGCAGAGTGTTTAATTGCTACCATAAAACCTGAACTGGTTTATAGCAAAAATGGCATAATCAGTATATTTTAGTTCAACTTTAAAAGCCTAATGAATAAGGATTTAAAATGATCATGTAAACATGTCGCAGAAGTATGAAGTAGGTATGTGAGAACTTATTCTTCAGTTCTATTTTAAAAAAAGAACCGAACCATATTCTTGGGGTTTTTTTATCTGGGAGGATGGGGGGAAATTGTGCTACCAACTGTTGTTGCTGCATAATTTAAATAGCTTCAGGGTAATTTCCAAAAGCCATTGTCTGTCAGACTAAAATTTGGACCTAATTTATAGAAACTTATCCATAGAATGAGTGTTTTGTTTTGGTTGGTTGGTTGTAGCACTGCAGACAGCGTATCCTACGCGTGGCAGAGTGCTTCGTGTAGTCATCAAGATTGAAACTCTGCTGAAAGTTCACTTCCCAAGTGAAGCTGTTACTTTAATATTCCACAGTGATGGCTTTGGTTCTGAGATATTCATAAAGAGCTTCTTCACCTGTACAAGCACAATATTCACCCGTTAGAACAACAGCTAAATTAATTTTGTCAGGCTGTAACTATTATTAAGAAAAAAATTGAAACACTGTAGCCAATATTTGAGTCCTTAAGGAACAATGGAAACTAATTACCTTCCCACTGTGATTTACAGAACTGGTTTGACAAGAGGCCAGACCCGACAGATGTAGAAGAAAAAAGGAACTGGAATTTAACCATCAGCAGCAGCAGTCTCTAGATGGCCACCAGGGGCCCAGAGCTGAATTTATGAGCTTTGCTTTGCCTCTATTAAAGTTCGTAGGTAGAGAAGCTGTGTAAAAATCAGTAATCTTTTTTTCCCTGATACCACTAGACATTTTGGTTTCAGGAAATGTCTTTGGAGATTCCAAAGGCAAAAATCTGTTGTGTGAATGAAATTTGGTTTTCCTTTTTTCTGTGCCATGAGGCTTGATCTTTCCAGACTTGTGAAGTTTCTTTGGCAGAGTAGACTTCACTTTTCTAAAAAAGTTGTTTTGAAAAGAAAATATTTTTAATGCATCTTTTTCTGTGGCTTTTGGCAGTTTTTGGTGACATTTTAAGGTATAAAAATGTTTACCATGCTCTTACTCAGAGGAGAAACATTAATCAGCATTTTTCTGAGGGAAAAAATATTTTGGCCAATACCCTTGTTACTTGGCAACATTTTGTAGCCTGTACACAGCTCTGGACAAGCTGTAATTTGTCTGCTCACAGAGCTATAGCATCATTTAGCAAACGTACAGGAAAGGCTGAATGGGAAGTATTGAGGTGGGAATATTTAGGAAAGGGAGAGGAATTGAATTACTGTAGTTGGAGGAATGTAGGAGATGCAGGAAACGCACCCATAGTTCATGTTTTACTAGGTACACTGTACCCAGGCAAAGTGCTTCTTTCACTGATTAGGACTCTGAGATGAGAAATGAGGGAGGGAGACAACTTACCTAAATCTTTCCCGAAGCCAGACAGCTTAAATCCACCAAACGGTGCTGCCACATCAGTTTTGTTGTATGTGTTAATAAAAACTGTCCCAGCTTCTAGCTTTTCACTGATGTAGAGAGCTTTGTTTATGTCTTTTGTGAAAACTCCTGAAGCTAAGCCATATTCTGTGGCATTTGCCCGTCGCAATACTCCATCGACATCCCTATGGGGGAAAGAAATTATCTAATTGCAGCTAGGTAAAATAAACAAGTGTTAGCAACCTTCCACCTTCAGTGTCATTGAAGCAACTTTTCCCATGGCCTTTCTTCTCCACTGAGCTTTTTTAAAGATGACTTACCAAGGGCAAATATGTGTGTCAATCTGACAGATCCATGGAAATTCACACCCTTGCTTCAAGCTTGTGAAGTTTTTATCCTCACATCTCAATGGTTAATATCTACACTGAGAAATGCCACGGGAAATGCTGCTGTATGCATACGACTTTGCTCAGCTACTGTACAACTTGGGAATTAGAGCAATACAAAAATGCCTGTAAAGCAGATGATGAATCAGTTTGCTAAAATTTTCTCCAGCCTTACAAGTTAATGGAGAATAAAAGCTGAAATTTAAAATTCTATCAAGACACAACTCCCAGGCCATTTCCAGAGTGCCGTTTTCTAGCTGCATCTCATCTCCATACAGTTTCAAAAATCAGTAGTAGTTTAAAACTTTAAAAAATTCAACACAGTCCCTTATGACTACATAATTATGGATGTGAAGAGTTATCTACATGGCTGGTTCTTAACTTCATTATCAAACTCCAGAAGGGGAAACCTGATGGAAATACTTAGATTAAGATTCTATGTAGGGTTTTAATCTCATCTGTATGTAAAATAATTCTTATGATCTGGAATGAAAGATATTAGAAGTGACAGTTTACAAAATACACAGAGGAATTTTCATTTGCAACAGTAATGGGCTAGTATTACACCATACACAACACTGCAGTCTTCTGTAACACAAAAAAAATAAGTAATTCCACTGGAAAAAATACACATTTTGTAATTTGATCAAGCTATTGCAGTTACCACATAAACTTCAGTAAAACATTTCCCTGAGTACTACCAGGTATTCAGATTGGTCTAACAAGATTTAATAAAATGTTCTGTATGCTATCACTTCTTCCCTTAGGTGAAAATGGGAAAATAAAGTTTCTAACAGTAACCAAATGAGAACATACCCATTTTTAAATTTAGAGATCACCATCACAGGGCCAAAGGATTCTTCCTGGGCGATATACATATGGTCTTCAACATCTGTGAATACAGTGGGTTCCATGAAGAAACCTAAAGAGAGCATAGAGCAGCTTTTGAGCATGGTAAAAGTGCTTAAGGGTTTGCTGTTGTCCAGGCCATCTCTGTCCCATACTTTGAGGCCATAAATAACTTGCAATTTGAAATAGAAAATAGATATGAATGAAGTATGAATGGAAATGCATGCATTTCAAGAGAAATGGCAGAAAAAAAGAGGACAGACTGTAGCAATAGATATTGTAACTTACACTTCATTTGCACAGCTTCACATAATACAAGCTGTGAAAGCCATGTGGTATTGTGGGCTTACCTGGTACTGTTCCCATGATATTGCAACTCCTCAAAATACAGCTGAGATAATCGTGATAGCTCTTGCATAAAGCATAAAAGTTCCAAATACCTCTGGAAAGTGTTTTACCTGGCCTACATACTTGTCTTCCTCCGTACACCAGAGTGGCTCCTTCTTTGACTCCAGTTTCACAGTATTGCAGCAGCTTTTCCAAATGTGCCTTGTGATTTTGTGGACCATGATCTGTAGATCTGTCAAGTGGGTCACCGATTTTCATCTTTTTTATTTCTTCAACCTATGGGTTACCCAATTAAAATGAAGTTACGTAACATAGCAAATAGTTGTTGAGAAGCAGCATTGTCTATCATAAACTATGAGAAATTAAGCAACTGAAAATAAGAAACACAAGTGTCTATAAAACTCGTGGATCTTTCTGCCACAGTAAAACATCTACTTACTTAACTTTAATCTTTGAATATCTTACCACTTTTCTAACAAATTCATCATGAATTGATTCTTCCACGAACAGCCTGCCAGCTGCAATGCAGTTTTCTCCTTTGTTGAAATATACTGCACCCATACCCTGATCAGGAAAAAAACATGAATATTTATATGCATTTTGTTCAGTCTGCCTTTCATTCTGTTCCGTTAGGTTGCATTCAGTGTTTGTGACCCTAAAAGTCTAATGCTTTATGTAAAAGAATATCACCAATACAACATCTTATTTATGAACTTTGAACAAAATATGGCTGGTAGGTAAGGTGAATTATTATGATTGATGGTGAACTAAAAACTATATGGCAATAGGGAGCTCAATTCTTTGTTTTGTTGTAATTTCTAATGTATATTGCTTGTAGTACTTTTTGGGGCAGCATGAACAGTTAAATTGTGCTGGCGTAAAGAAACATCTGAAGGTTTTTCATGCAAAGGATCCCTGGCATTCTTTTTGGCAAGTCAAGAAGAATATTGCAACACTGTGAGGATGTACCACAAGGTCTTTGAATATATTTTACTTCAAAGTAACATTACCATTTTAACAGCTCTGTCAAGTTCACAGTCACTGAATATGATCAATGGTGATTTGCCACCAAGTTCGAGAGAAACTTTCTTCAGGTTAGCAGCTGCACTGTAAAAAATAAAAATAGTCATATAACCCAAATTTTTAATATCTTATTCCCTCATTTCCTTTGAATCATAACTAGTGAAAATGTATAAACCTCTATTGTCTGATAGAGACTTAGTAGAATTCTACATAGTGGTAAACGACCATATGCAGTTACTTTTTCATTATTTCTACGTGCACAATATATCTAGTAAGATACTTCAGAGCCAGACTAAGCAGGGTTTATTTATGATCTTTTGCTGAGAGTACCTCTTCATGATCTGTTTCCCAGTTGGTGTTGAACCGGTGAATCCTACTTTGCGAACATCTGGATGCTCAGAGAGGTGCTGTCCCACTAAGCCACCTATCAGGGTGAGGAAAGCAGTGTAACTGGATGGTACATGGGCAATTTTTACTACTCCTGCAGCAGCACTGTAACACAGAAGGAGCTAACACCACGAATCAAATACAGTATCACATCCTTATTTATATTTGCAGCTTTATTCCTATGACTGTGAAAAACTTGGATCCTGCTAGCATCTCTAAATTGTCCCATCTGTGTGGACTAATGAGCTTCTTAATAATCCACTGTAGGTGGAATAATCTAATTTGTAACCAAGCCTGCCCCATATAATTGCTTTGTCACTTTTCTTCCTTAGGGGAAGGAGGAAAATAGTGACATCAGGGAACACAGTGTGGACCATGACTACAGTGATGAATATGCATCTTAGCACCTTGCTCTAGGTCTCACAGTCACATTTAAATACTTCCATTTGATGATAAAATTAGGAGAAAAACTGAAGTCTTACAATCAAGTGAAACATGTTTCTCTGTAATACATTATTTTCCAGAGTGTTCATGTTAATTGTGTGAACTTGTAAAAGGTATAGACTGACAGCTCTTACCCCTAACTGAAGCCAGATTTTTCCCATTCTCTTCCAGAAACATGTGAAATTGCTGCATGAAAAGATGCAAGCCTAGTGCCTATGAACATACCTATGTAACAGGTCTTCAAAAAGGTGAAGAAGTTCACCAGTTTTAGCATGACCTCTCCCAGAAAAATGTTGAGTTGAAGTTTTACCTGAACCAGGCAGAATATTTATAACGCCCTTAGGAAATCCAGCTTTAGCTGAAAGTTCTGCAAACTTCAAGGAAGTCAGAGGTGTGACCTAAGTAGAAACATCTAGATTAGGTCTCCTATTTTAATCAAATGCACGATGAGACCTTTTATATTCAATACATCTTAGTTTTGATACAATATTCACCTTCTTACAGTATTGGCAAATTAGAAATGATGGCTTCTTGTGGAAATAAATTAATTCTTGAAAATGAGATTAGCACCGGAGCATAACTGGAGTCAATCAGTATCTTGTATCACCATGGCAGTTTGTATTATTGTATGTGCACTTTCCAACACATGACACAGTCAATCCATGGGTACCCATGACAGACTAATCTATGGGTGAAATCTCCTATCTTGCCTAAATCATTTTGCCTGAACAGGGGCTTCCGGGCCATCTGTACATTCCTTTTTGCTCTTACCTGAGCTGGTTTGAGTACGAGGGTGTTGCCTGCAGCCAAGCATGCTGCACTCTTCCATGCAAGCATCATCAGTGGGTAATTCCAGGGGATAATAATCGCACAGACACTTCAGGTAGGAAAAAACATGGAGAGATTACATATTTGCTGGCAGCTCTTCCATGGCTTTTCTGCATGTCAAGGCTGTCACTAAGAAGAAAGAAGTGATACTCACCCAATTGGCTCTTTCTTGGTGAATGTTAGATTATGGTTTGGCCTGGCCTGGTTAATTGGAATTGTAGCACCCTAAAAGACAGAGGAGGGACAGATCTTCATACTGATTAGTAATTTTTATTACAAATATATTTGCCATGTAAGTATGTTTCAGAAAGCTACAGAGTACGCTTCAAAACCACAAGCATTTTTGCATCAGGGAAAGGGGCACAGATGCTTCTGCTGTATGATTTCCTACTGTGGATATTGTAATCAATTCATGATGGGAGAACATTAAGTGAGGGTCTGATGAACAAAAAAAAAAGCTGGATGATATTCTTGATTGGTCTCAAAGACATTGGAGGAAATTCTCTTGAATGTGTGCCACATGCTGTGCCATCAAGCAAATTCACCAGCCTTGGTCAGACTGCAGCAAAGCACAGGTCTCTGCACTTACCTGCGTGGTGAGCACAGTGACATTCTGTTCCATGAATAATCAAGAGCTGACCAAGCAAGTATATCCATTGTGATACCTCAACTGATTTCTTAGATATTTAGAGTCACATTCTAAACCATATTCTCCAGCTGGAAGTGGACTATCCTTTTGTATTGACAGGGAGACCCATTCTAGGTAAAATTCTAATTTTGCTTTAGTTTTTGATTCCTTAATTACTTTTTCCTTTTACTACTTTTTGGCACTGTTTCAGAAGAATAACAACAGGAAAGAAGTGTAGAGAAGCACTGCCATTGATCATTTCCTTTACGTATCCACTTGCCTGAATTTTGTCACACCATCCAGCGAAGTATCTGAATGTTTGCACAGACATTCCAATATGAGTCTTCAGAGCTAAAGTGTAGACAGCCCCTGAGTCAATAGACTCTATTGTTGCTAACTCTTCTTGATGTTCTTCCATCAGGTCTGCAAGTCTTTAATAAAAATGTTTAAAATCTGCATCAAAGGGAAATGATATCTAACCATTGACAGCCCGAAATTATGTAAGTGTGGCAAAGAAACATAATCAAAAGAGCATTCCCACTAAATTTGGAGGTGGAGCACTGGAGACACTGCTCCTTAACATCAGTAAGGGATTGAACAATTGCCCATTAGTCTGCAAATGTCTTCACACTGGCTGTAGTAGACACTGAATGAAGACATGAACTGTGTAAACTCACCTGAGGTGTAAGTAAGAATAAGTAGAAGTATTACTAAGTTGATAATAACTATCAGAGTGTCTCAAAAATACATCTGCACTGATTGACACCTGTACTTAGAAGGCACTACTGTTAGTTTAGTGGTTCCCTGTTCAGGTCTGTTTGCATCAATCAATTTTCACGTTCAGTCCTTTGCATTTTCTCACATGCATTAATGTTTTTCTTCAGCTTCCTTCTGTGATTTGGTACTCAGACATATAATCAATGCTCCCATGTGATTTTAAAAGCTTAACAAAGTGCATTTGAGATCCTGTAAAGAGTATTCAAAGCTGGGTGTGAAACCTCTTTTTCCGTTATGTAAGTTCTGCCCATTTAAAGCATTTGCAGAGATTCGGAAAAATTCTCTCTAATACCTGTTTTAAGTGTATCTTGGAGACCCAGCTACAGGTCAGGGCACTGGCAGTGTTGTGTAAGAGAATGGATATGGGCATGTGAGGGACAAAGGAGAAGGTTCCATTTAAAATGCACTTAATATCTTCTATTAATGATTCCTTAAGACAAAGCAGCAGAGCTAGGAGCTTTAATGGCACACACATTCTCTTTGGTTCAGCACTCAAAATCTCCAGTTTGAACAGAGGCCAGAGAAAAAGGGCCCTTATTTCAATTAAGGTGGTCCAGAGAGAGCTTTTATTCACACTGGGAATGGTTTGCAACATAAACACTCTGGTGTTTTATCCTAGAGAATGATTTCCCTAAGCAAAGTTTAATCCAGGGATAACCTACGTGGTGTAGGGGATTTGTATTTTCCATACACCTAATATAGCTATGCTTGCAAATCTTCCAAGTGTAAAACAGAGCAGGAGTTCTCACACCTTAAAAATCTCTCTTCAGGTCAGAGTTAACTTCGTCTCTCAAGCACTCTACATTCCTGATACAAATTAAACACAAGTTTGTGCATGCTTTGAATATGTGCCCACTTGTGAAAAACTTAAGTGACCAGGTGTATTTAATGTTCAGTTCTGACTTGCCCATCTTCTCTTGTGATCACTACTCAACTCTGTGAGAGTCCTGCAGGCCTTTTTCCCTTTTTTGGCTTTGCTTTCATTCTTTTTTCTAAGATGCCTGCAATGTCTTGTAAAACGTGGCATTTTTTCAGTAGTAACCTGCTTCTTTACTCATGTCTACTCATTCCTTTGAATGTTTAGACTTGAAAAAGCAATGAAAGTTCTTCATATAGCCCACAAATGAGGCTTTCTTTATAGGGAAGCTCTGATGCTTCTAGTCACCTGAAGTCTGCAGACAGTGGTTCCCCTGTGCTTGGGTTAAGCATCATGCTGGATATGGAGAATCTATAACAATTGGGGTTTTATTAGCTGCCTCCAGTATCACTCTCACACTATCTAGTCAGCATTACCATCTTTCTAAGATCACCTCTTGCCCTTCAAGAATCAAACCCCACCATTAAAATACCATTAATTCAACAAAACCTCTGCTTATCTTATGAACCAATAGAAACACAGCCAAAAACAAGAACCAGGCATTAACTAGACACAGTGAGACAGATACAAAAAAGAGGTAAAAGTGTCTCAGGTAAATGTTGGATTCAGCTTAGAGAATTTCTGCACAGGACAATTCTTCCATTGCAGACCATAACACATCTCCTGCAGTGGGTCTTTATCCAGCTACTGGGATATGATCCTGGAAAAATCTAGCATCAGTTACAGTTCAAAAGTTCAAAATTAGTGGCAATGTAGCTGTATGTTTGCTGTAGGGAGTTCATATGCAGCAAGGCTTAGCAAGGTCAAATCTCTGCCTACCTAACCCAGGCACACTGTCTTTAAAGCTTAGCCTCATTTATATGGAAGGATGAAGGTTTACAAGGGAATTCTTAATCCTTGCAATGAAACTCATATAGATTAAATGAAGACTTCAAGTATTTAAAATATATTTTCCTCAAATTCTTTGTCTCCATTCATAAGTAGTAATGAAAGGATGGTGGCAGTGAGAGACCACAAGATTCTTCTCTGCCACAATAAAGGTTGGTCAGCTAAGATGTGAGGCTGGTACACTGAAGTTAGTCAGAGGATGAAAAGATGTCTAGTCTGGATCCTCTGAAAGTGGAATTATGAATATCCATCACATTCAGAAAACATATACAATTCTTCAGAGAAACAAAACAAGATTTGAGAAAATGAAACAAATGCAAGCTGTCCTGTACATACCTGTACATGAGTCGTCCTCTTTCCCTCGCATTCATCCTCCCCCATTCACCATTTTCAAATGCCTCCTTTGCTGCTGCCACTGCCTTGTCAACATCAGCCAGTGAGGCAGAAGATACACTGGCTATTACCTGTGCAAAGGTAGCATTGCATTAGCTCAAAAAGAAACACTGGGATGCAGAGTGTTACTCCTTCCTCCCAAACTTCTCAACTGGGTATAAGCAAGTACTTTATATCTTCAACTGTGGCAGTTGTCACAGGTGAGCCAGGCTGCAAATGATCAGACATAACTGAGGTGGCAAAATCTGGAGGACACTGCAGGGACTCAGATTCCTCAGTCTTTCTTCTTCTTCAAAGCAAGGTGTGTTGTCCCATTGGACCTCACCCTCTCTTCCCACATGTAAAACCAATGTGATATTACAAAAGCTGGAAGTCATTATATGTGGCATTACAACTTAATACCTAAACATGCTAAAACTACTCCCACATGTTCCATTTCTAAGGAATGGAGCTTCTGTTATCATAAACCACCATGAACACGCAGTATTTTAAGTTGATTGTGTTCTGTAAATACACATGTTGTAAATCCTAATACAAAATTGTTATGACTTTTATTCCATTCTATACTGAGTTCAGGAAAAGTATCAGAGTCTGACTTCTGATGATAGTGAAAATTGTGTCATTGATTTCAGCAGACTATTTACTCCAGAATTAAATGGCAACTACATGGACATCAGAATCACTTCTCTTATTTATAATTCACAGTTATGAGTTGCTCAACCAATATTGGGTAGTTCAGTACTGAAGTGCAACTGTATGTATTTTCCTATTGAAAAGTTATTTTTCTTACTGGGATTTTAAAGGGACATTTTAATGTCACACTTGCCCTAAGGTATCAGATTTATAAAAAAAAAAAAAAAAAAAGCAGTTGATTACTGACAGGAAATATACACAGCATCCTAAAAGAAAGACTTCCTTAGCAAATAAACTTCAGCAATTTCTGTTTGCAAAACTAAACAAGAATGAAATCAAGGTAAAATATTCAGCTGGGTATGGAAATTGACATAGTAATTGAAGTGGAAGTAGGTTATTTTTGCTTTGCAGCTTGACTCAAATGGAAAATATTGTAGAATACAGAAAATGTGAAGTAAATTGAAACTTAAAATTTTTTCTAGAGGTTGTTTAATATGTAGTGTATAATTTTATAAATAGCAATGTTCAGGCAATGTTTTAGATTTTTTAATAGGCAAAAAATGAAATAAACTGGTATTGATCACATTTAGAAATTACTTACTGATCCATCTGCTGGATTTATAGTGTCATATGTTTTTCCATCATCAGCATTTATAAATTTCCCATTTATGAAACATTGGTATGGCATATTCACAGTCATGTTGTTAATATTTTTTGAAACCTGGGAGAAATTAACAACAAATTGTTTTAAATATATAATAACTAATATTTTAATGTAGCTTAACAAGTTTTTGATATCTGCAGCCAATATACAGACACATTTTAGCCTGTATATGTGGCTGTTAGAAGTAAAATGTAATGGAAACCAAATACAAATATATAGAAGTTTGTATAACCAAATATTTATTTGCTGACCTACTGTATCAAGCAGTGTAATAAAATGCACAGTCTGCTCTCCCCTGAAACCCAAGAAAGACTAAGAAATAAGTGCAAAATTAAAGGTCTTACATAATCAATGACTAACTCTTCTTCTTTGTCTTCTCCTCTGAGTTTTCTGACAGCCATCTGAATAAAGTCTGCAAATTTAGTGGCCATATACACATCTTCATTCTGTAGCTGAAGTCCACCATGCTTCTGTTTGATCTCTTCTAGCATTCTAAAGATTTTGAAGAGAGAGCAAGTTTAATTATAAATGAAAGAATTCTTCAGATAATTGAATCATTTGAAGGTCAAAAGGGATCAAAACTGGGTCTCAGTTTGTATGGATGTGAATATGTCTGTGTGTTTCTCTGACATGGGCACAGAAGTGCATTTTCCTGAAATCTGTTGGTTTAAATGGGGATGCTATGAAAAAGAAAATGTCAGTTCTGGAATACTCTTAGGCAAACTTTCGAAAATCAATTACAAGAAGACATTGATCTCCTATTGGAAAACAGTATTTGGGACTACTCTAACCAATATATGGAGGACACTGAGACTGGTAAGAAATCAGCACAATAATCAGTTTGTTTAAAAATGCTGCTTTTATATTATGGCCTGAGTTGCAAAAAGAAGGCAAACGAGGTGGCCCAAGCCATGAAAAACTCAGTGCACCTTTAAGCATGGGCTCAATTCTTTCTGTGAAAGGCTCCTCTTTCCCTCTGGGGAGTTCTTTGCTCAGGTCCCCACTCAGCCCCCTGGTCTGGAGATACCTATGGCTGCATGCAGACAGGTTTGAGCATCACCATGCTCTCCCACGGGGCTGATGTTCCTGAAGTTAAGAGGAATTTTCCTTCAGTAGAAAGAGCAGGATTACATCAATATCTCATAACTCTGGGAGAAGAACTGTACATGTTTTCAAAGGTAAGAAAGGGAATAGGGAGAGTATTGGAAAACATAGGGGGATTATTTTCTTTCACACTACTTGATCAACTCTGATTTAAAGGCACCACAACAACTTTTTTTCATTAACTTTGGCTTCACAATTTTGTTATTTTGAATATTTTTACCTGACAACATGCATAGAGGATGCTCCAGATTTGAAGAAGTCTGTGGAATCCTCAATCACAGCAACATTGCTTAAAATTCCCTTCCAAATAGCCTAATAATACATAACAGTAACAGAGGCAATAATGAATAATCCTGTAATTGCAAGAACTATTTATCAAACTGCATTTTCTATGGTATCTGTGCCTACAGCATATATTACTTCAAATGTTTCTAAAACACAAAGTTATTTTAAGAGGGTCTAAAACAGTCTGGAGACTTCATGTCGGACAAGAAATTTTTCAGTATAATTAGATGATCAAAATACAGTATTTTGTCCATGGTAATTTTACCTAATCAGGCAATGAACCTGAATGGTACAATGCTAATAATTTTCAGGGCCAGTTTTTAAAGGTTTTTTATCGTCCAAATAATAACTTCCCATTGCATTATGGAATGTGTCATCAGTATAGGCAAGGACAGCCTGGAGCACTTTGTGAATGGATTGAGAGCATTTCAGGCACCTGGCCAAAGCTGCAAAGTAGTTTACGGTGCGTGCATGAGATGGAGAAATAAGCAGTTAAATAACTGGTAATGTAATATTTCAATTAATTATAATTGAGTTTCACAGTTAACAGGCAGTGTCACCAATTGATGAGTTTATACTTATTTTTATAATTTTCTCAGTCATTCAATAGCTCCAGGCAGCATTTAGGTTGCTGGCAAGCAGGTTCAAGATAATCTTGGAGCAGCAGCTTAAAATACTAGTACATCAAGCTGCCTGACCTGTACCAAAAGTTAATAACCCTGCAGCAGAGTTAGCATAAGGGAAGACATCTATGATTCATTTGCTCTGGCACAAAACTTTAATGACAAATGTGGCTTTCAGCTAAGCCCCTGACACTACAGAGGGATGGATTTCAGGAGAGGGCAGCCTCTCTGGCTATGAGAGTTTTCTGCTCCAGCTGTTCCCATCCCTCTGCCAGCCAGCTCCTTGTGTGTGATTGTGGCAGAAGAGACAGAGCACACAGGTACAGTGAGAAAACTGCTGCCATTTGCTTTCAGAAGGCTGTTCTGAGTCTCCCTGGAGCTTGTCCAACAGGCCCATTCTGAGCACATCCTAGTGATTAACACCACAGTGAAGAAAGGATTTGAAGAACTGTCCAAGTCTGCCAGTGTTGAAAACCCCACTTCTGTGAGGTGAAGGACTATTTGTTTTTCCTTACTCCCACCTTCATCATCCATAGATATTTACCATAGCTGAGCCTGCCATCACTATTTTTCTATCACTTGTATGTGAAAGGAAACTTTGTGAAGTGACAGACAAGTAGGCTAGTGAGTTCCCAGATCCGCCTGAGTTAATGTCAATAACTAAACCTTCACCCCCCCATACATTTTGAATACATTTTATCAAAAAATTATTTGCACAACTAAATAAAAGATATGCCTTGCCAAAAATAAGTATGTAATGCTTTTGTCTGAATAATATCCCACTAAAGCAGTTAGTGAATTACCCTTATATCTTCTGCCACTTTTTTCTCCTCTTCTGTAAGTTCCAGGGCAGTTGTTTCATCAGCAGAGAAGTATTTAGATGCAGCGATCATTTTTCCATCCTCAAACTGCAGATTTCTCACTAGTACCTGAAAAATGAGAGGACATGATTTTAAATAGTCTGGGAGGTAGTACATCATTGGGTGAAGAGTTTTTAGGCATTAATAGGGTGATTGAATTAGTGAAATAAATGGCTTCCAGGAAAGCTAATATAATGCAGGCAACTTAGCACAGGCCACTCATACCTGTCTTTCAGATTCTGTGCTAGTAAGAATAGATTTTACTCCATATAGGAAATTATTATGGACTGAATGAAAAGCAAAGCATGAATGTCTTCTCTATAGGATGGTAAAGGATTGATAAACTCCAAGTGAATTAGCTGCCTGTCATTAGCACCTGGATTTGTGTAGTTTGTCAATTCCACACTACCTGCCCTTCTTGCTAAAACTATTCCATCCATGCCTATGTCTGCCAGACTGAGCACTTACCATCTTCCCATCATTTCCAAAAATGACTAGACCATTCTTTGTTACAAGTCCAGGTCTTGAAGCACCTTTTATTGTCAGCTCTTGTCCAGCAGGCACTGAAGCATCAAGTAATGATGACCCATAAAAAGTTACCACCTAAAAAGAAATGTAATTAAAAGCACACAGATTCTAAATGTGCTGTAAAATTTTAATGATTTTATGATACTGTTTTGAAGCTTTAATATAACAGAAATAAAACATAATTACCTACATATGGAAAACATGTTACAGCAGTTCTAGATCTTTACAACTCAGAACATGTAAAATTTTTCAAGTTGCCTAAACCTGCAAAGCAGCTGAGCTGTAACAACGAGCATGCTGCAACCAGTCCATGAAAGGGAGCAGCTTTTGTCAGTGCATACCCAGAGTGAGGGACCACTCACTCTATGAAATTATATAGATTTATTTCTGCAGATTATCTAGGCCCAAATCTCCTTAAAATGAAACCTTCTGTTATTTCAGTAGCTCGCAGTGTTTCATTTTGCTGTCAATACTGTGATGTTGGCCACTGTACAGCGTGGGCTGCATTATTCTGTAATGCATACCTACTTCACAAAATAACTGGCACAGTGTGGTTCTACTCTTGGTACCTTTGTACCATGCCTTATTTTTTTTCCCAGATATTGTACTCATCTTTCTTCAAATTAAATGAAACGGTGACTAAAATAGTCTTAACTACTGTGTTCTGCATATTTCTTTAGGTGCCTGTTCTATATATACACAAAACATATAATCATCAAATTAGAGCTACACCAATGTAACACCCATTTGTATTCACCTGTATGCAGGCATCTTTAATTTTATAATAAAAAAGAGTCAAAAAGAGGGTATAGAGAAGAACATTCTTCTGGTTTTCAGAGCATACCTGGCCATTTATTGTTGTCCATGCTCCAGGCACTTTATCATGCCCTCGAATCCAATTGTGCAAAGCTGCTGCAGGTTGGTCCCAGGAGATCTAGGAAATCAAAACATGCCAGGATGCATCACCACACCTTCCCAACCACAAACAAGATCATCTAATGCAGTAGGGATGCTTAGATAAAATAATTCTCATATGGGTATTTAATTAATTTTAAAATCTGTGGTTTGTTTATATGGCCTGTGTTGGGTTTTTTTCCTGGAACCAGAAGGAAAGGTGCCAACACTTGCTTTTCCTGACATCAAACGTGTTTCTGGTAGAGAATTTCATACGGCCTGTTGGCAAACAGAGTGATCTTGACTCAACGTTGTCTTCATATATATCATGACATATTAAGAATCCACTGAAATTGCAGCTGCCTCTTAGCTGCCTGTACGTGATCCCGAATAGGACACAGTTTCTAAATACAGGTAACTGCTGAAAGGAAAAAGGAACTTAACCTAGGGCTCCATTATGTGCATCCTAGGAGGTATCCCAGGAAAAAGAGGTGAGGAAACAACTCAGTTAAAAATCATGTTAACTTCATATTACTGCTACTGTAATCTGAGTTAATAACTTTTCTAGTGCTCCAAAAACCAGTGTTACTTCACACTACCTCTGCATTTTCCTTTTTCTGGATCCCTTCATATGTTGCCCCTTCTTTAGGCTGAGGTATGCGAGGGGCCTTACCATCAGCAATTAGATGTACAGCTTCCACCTATGTGAAAAAGTAAAAGATTTAACGTTAGCTTGGTTCACCTTTTTTTCCTCAGTCATACTTGGGAATGACAGCAAAAGACTTTCTGCCACAAGGTGAATTGGTTTGTTTTTTTTTTTAAACCTAGTATTTCCAAACTCTAAGGGACCAGTGCTGCCCTGATTAAAAATGTGTATTTGCTTAAGCTTCTTTGACAAAAGAAATAGCCTCCGGAATTTCATGGGCGTACCTAGTCACCAAACTTAGAACAGCTGCCTGAATTCTCCAGGACAAGAATGTGGCTCAGTATGATTGCGTTCAACTTTTACCTTTTTCTTTCTGCAATAAGTTATTTTTCTGCATTTAAATGGAGAGAGAAAAAAAATCTCTAAAGAACAATGCTGAGTACTTTTTGTGCATTTTCTTTTATTCACTTCAAAAAAATACAAAAAATGAAAAGCACAGAAAACTCAAAGCCAATCTACCACGACTCTGAGCTTCAAACACCGTACTGCCCTTTATCCTTTAAAATCTCACACCTAACTTTTTTCTCACTGAGCCTTTAAAAGATTTTGTCTTGTGAAAGCATTTAAGAAATCTATGGAAAGAGCCACATTCTGAACAAATTTAACTTCTTGCCATCTGTGGAAACAGAATACGTTCTGCCTGCTGTCAGCAACAAATATTCTGAGGTCACACCCTCAGCTGTTGTGCAGCCGCACAGCTCCAGTGAAGTCTAAGATTTGGCTGAGTACCACAAGCTCTGTCTTTCCAAATGCAAATATCTTGTCTATATTTCCTTTACTTTCAACCTCTTTTCCTCTTAAAAAGCTGGTATTTAGAACAGCTAAACATACCATAGCCTTTATTCCTTCTGGGAAGAGAAATCGGTTATATAAGTCATCCACGGTATCATTTTGGCCAACATCACATTCTCGCTGCAGAAGTATTGGTCCAGTGTCCAGACCATCATCAGCCCAAAAAATAGTAAATCCTGCCTTCTTATCTCCTTGAATTAAAGTCCTGGACATAAAAAAAGACTTACAGTAAATACAGACAAAAGTAAATTAGTTTGGAATATCAACTCATGTGTTACACATTTTCTTCAGGAAGATAGAAGAGAAAATCCTAACAATTTTTGCTATACTTTCATTGCTCACTTCACAATCAGGGACCCACAGTTTTGACACTGTTGATGTGTGGCTTCCACAAAGTGACATAAGAAATGCTGCAACTGAACCCCGGCTGTCTCATATGGTTCATTGTGATAATTATTTTAAAAGTATTATTAGTGGTAAAACACTCAGAGCAAAAGGTGTGCAACAGTCATGACAGAATTTGAAAGACAGAATCATCTAACAGAATATTATCTTAATAATTCATGGTTGTTTACTCTAATTAGCTAAGCCTCATGGCTCATCTGTAGGTCAACAAGGGAAGTACACTTGTCACACAGCTGAAAAAGAGTTAAACTCAGAGTGGAAAATTATGTACATGCAACTGTTTAAGGCAAAGTTATTAAGGGAATTAAGGCTATCCAGCCAGATTCTCAGCTGCTGTGCATGAACATAGCAATGCTTACAATAGACCTATGCTGTTTTACCTTGGCTCAGGATCTTCCTCTGCATCAGAAGGGAACTTCAGCCACCTTAAATTTTCCAGCTCTCCTTTGGCATGTGTCTCAGAATGATGGAAAATCAGGCTGAAGTGTGTTTAAGGGAACAGCCAGAAATGGTGAGAGAAGTATGTCCTGCATGGTTTTAGCCATTTGTCTGCATGCAAACACCAATGCTATTTTAAGTAATACATATCTCATGTGTTCCCTTGGCAGTCCTTGTTGTAAGAGAATCGTCTGAGATCTGGCTTATACACAGGAAAATTCATTATTAATTTTAAGCACTGAAAACTACATTATTAAAACGAGTGAAGCCCACATATGTGCTGAACAAGGGGTGAACTCCAAAGACAACTGGGGAAGTTGGCAGGTATAACGGAAGCGAAAGCTTGCAGAAGTTTGGCTAGCCCATATCAGATCTTTCACACATTTAAGCAGCATTTCTTCTGCTTTTTATTATGTAAAAATTCCAAAAGAGCACTCTAGTGAGAAATGGATGTCCTCAGCACGGAGAAGAAGGTTTCATGGGCAAATGTCTCTGATGCTAAATAGGTGACAAGATAAGAACTACTGTGTGCCCCCTCCTCTGTCCACCAGCTCCCTCCACAAAGGGCTGCTGATAACAGAGTGGCAGCAGCTGGAAAAGACTATAAAGGAAGTGAGTGAGGAACCCTCTGCACCCCAGGGCCGTTGTTTGTACCTGGTTATGTCTAGCCACGCCTAATTCTCAAAGGCTTTCTTGGTTACACTGTGCAGATAAAGGGTCTGATCAACACCAGGGCTGTAGCCACGACATGTGAAAGTAGTGATTAGAGCAAGGAGT
The DNA here is from genome assembly GCF_965178545.1 of Coloeus monedula. Taxonomy (NCBI): domain Eukaryota; kingdom Metazoa; phylum Chordata; class Aves; order Passeriformes; family Corvidae; genus Coloeus; species Coloeus monedula. The sequence goes on from NC_138784.1 coordinate 21,656,106, forward strand.
GAGAGGGTGAAACACAAGAACAGTCAGCCAAGGCCAAATCCTAGTTTAGTTTAAAGGCCTCGGGACAACAGCCTTTACCTGAGAAGGGCAGGAGCAGATGGATGCCTTTTGCAGAAGGAATATGCAAAATAGAGCAAGACACAGTGATACAGCACTGCAATACATTCCCGTTTCTGCAAACCTTCATCTCAAGGACTTCCTGAAAGAGAGTTTGTATCTACACCTTCCTGTGAAATACATCTTGATGAGCTTCTTATCCATGAAAGCACCCTTTTAGAGCTCTCTAGATATGAGGTCCCACAATTTAATGACATACTGCATGGAGTAAAAGTGCCTCCTTTATTTGATAAAATCCTACTACCTGATCTCTTTGCTGGCTTTCCCCTGACTTTTGTTTAGAATGAGCAATCATTCCTTATTCACCTTTCATGTCTTTCATGGCTCAACACACAGCTAGCATATGTCCTTCCCAATGACCTCTTTTCCAATCTGAAGACTACATCATTTGTCTCCAGTCATGTGAAAGCTGTCCTATACCCTTGTCATATCTTAGCCTTCCCTGAACTTATCTTGATCATGTTCCAGTTGAGATGCAGACAGTATTTAAGATCACAGAATCACAGAATATTCTGAGGTGGAAGGGACCCACAAGGGTCATCGAGTCCAACTCTTAAGTGAATGGATCCTTCCATGGTGTCTTTTCTGAGTAAAAACAATTTACTTTAATACTGCTTACATATAGTCAGGAGGGTTTGCCCCTTGTGTGCATTGTGTTATGTTTTTTAACTTTGAATTTGACCTCTCATTTTCTTATTCTCACATTATCACATTTACCTGTTTGCACAGAAAGTGTATTCTTTATGACAGATTCAAATCAGAGTCATTGATATAAAGTTTCCTGGCTTTCTCTTTCAGCCTTTTTAAAACTGGTATTGCTTTTGTTATTTCCCAGTCACTTGCATCAACATAATCTTAACAAACAGAAACGTTGCAGGTTGTGTCAAATCTGTAACTTCAAATTTGCTTAAGTCCCCTGGTCCTGACAAAGATTCTTACTCATTCATCAGTTTACCTAACATCTCTTTTACTCACAGTTCAGCTCAAGAGAATTGTTTTCACTTATTCTGCACAAAGAAGGACTGTAGGATAGTAACATCTTAAGCTCCTCCATCCTGAATACCAATACAGATTTCCTACTGTGGTATTCTCTTTGATAAATACCTTTGTTAAATCAAACATCTCTATCACTTACATACCTCACACCTTTAACATATTTGGAGGAATTGTTGCTATTAAATTTTGTGCCTTAAAAAGTTGGTTCTTTGTTTCTTTGCTGGACTGTCTCACTCTCATTTTCCACTGACTTTATGCTATTTTACTTTACACACTTGGACATAACTGACACTTTTGGAAGGATTTCCTTACCTCTCTAGTAGTTTCCTTAACACCTCTGTTTAAGTATTTCAGCTAGTACCTTTAACAGGAAGGATTAAAATTAACAAAACAAAACAAAATTTTACCTTGAATCCACAACACTGTGGGTTCAGATAATCACCATGCTGCCTGTAAGATTCTTTTAAAATTGTTTCTTCATATTTAGACAATTTCTTATTGAACTTAGACCCAGTACTAATGTCATTTCTGTTGTCACAAGAATGCCAGATTTGAATCTATCATGGTCATTATTGCAGTGTAGTTCTTTCAGGGTAACGATTCGAACCTACCTTGTGCATTGCTCTAGAGGACAGTGAGATAGGGTTTTATTCTTGTGGGCTCTTCTCTCTTCTCCCTTCCACTCTGTGAAATCTTAGGCTTTGTATCAAACCCTACTGTGATAGTTATCTAGTGTTTGTGGGGATGAGCCACAAGGACAGTGTCCTGCTTATGGAAACTCCAGATTGTTGATCTGTGCATGTGAGTAAAATATATGAATGTACACCACTGATCTTCCCAGAGTAACAGCTGAACTCACATTGGAAATAATAATGAATCCTAGGTACGAGGTGCAGTTCATGTGCCAAATAGTCAGCTGCTCCAGAGAAGCTCCTTCAGAGAGTTGCAAGTCAACAGAGCTGTGCCAGCACTTATAAGAGTAATGGGTGCAGACCAACATCCTAACATGACAAACACATCATTTTGATGCACAGAACTCACCAGTTGATTGCAGAAGCTCCTCGGTGGCGTGGTAGGATGGATGGATGGTAAATAATAGAGCCATGTTTTGGGCAGTCAATAACATCCATGGGGATAAACTGTGTACAGAATGGAAGGACATTTAGCTCTGCTCCAACTGATTTGTAGGCTGCAACTACTTCCTGGATAGGCTTGCCTTTAGCTCTCCATCTGGGGAACTTAAAAACAGGAGTGCCGTCCTTCTCCGCTGCCAGTGCTGAGGGACAAGAACAGTATTATTTTTTTCATTTTGTGTTAAAAATGCAAACTGAGTTCAGAGGCATATTGCATGACAACTCAAGCAGATCATCAAGTGTGTGACTACAGAGGGCCTTTCTGTATGCTGCTAAAAAACCTTTGTGCTTGGATATATTTTATTCATTCCCTCTTTGATTCTCATTCCTACATCTTATGTCAATCCCAACTTTCGGTTCACTCCTATGACTTGGCTAGTAAGTACCAACGAAAGCAGAAAAGAATGATGAATGTTACTGACTACTGAACAGCGATGTCTCATTTCTTGTCCACTCATTACATTTGCCTGGAACTGGTTTGGTTTAGCAGAACTCAGTTTTCTACTTCAGCAATCTTTATGTGAATATGACTATGTAAATCTAAGATTCACTTATGTCAGCAGCATTTTGTCACACGGTGCAAATAATCACCGATGCTAGTGGACATCAGTAATTTCTTCAAAATTCTGTTTACTGACACCTTCTGGGTATGCTTTCATTTATATGTGAAACACCCAAAACTAGGCTCAGAGGTGAGAAAAAAAATGCAGTAATTGCAGGGAGAATCTTAAGATGGTTGATAAATTCCATTGCACAACCACTTAATAACTTACCACAGAATGGGCTAGTAAAATCAAATTTTATGTCTTTGAGTTTTAAGTGTAGCGGGAAAAAAAGGAAAACAAGAAGAGGTGGAAAATTCACCGAATTTAATTTCTGTTTCTAATTTAATTTGTATTTCTAAACATGTATTTATACTTTACTTTCTCTTATTCATTTATGAAATTGAATCTTGAGCTTGACCTGAAGCATCTTTAGCCTGCTGACTTAGGTCTTAAGTAAATACTAAATTAAATGTCATTCCATAGAAGTTAGTGTGTACTGAAGTTAGTTTTAGCAACAAAGACTGTAGCTGTCTGAGGGTACAGAAACTTTAGAAAACATTCATTTGAGACTTAAGCTTTTGAGTCATCTGGAAGTAAAAAGAAATTATCCAGCAATTTAATTACCTTTTTTTTTTTTCCTCCAATCAGGAGAGATTGGACTAAACTAATCCTGTAGTTTTAGTTAAAATAAATATACGATTGAAAGATTGGAAGATTTACTTTGTTGCATTAGTTAGCATAATAACTGTACAAGAATAATTTATATAATGTAAACAAGTTATGCTACATTACATATAAAATTTTTATATAATGTAATCCAACCAGACTTGGATAGTCAAATTTCCATTTTCTAAGCTAATAGTTGCCTCCTCTAATTCTTCCAATGTGTGATTAAATCTTTTAAGGAGATAGAGTTGAGAATTACATGCTAGTCTGTGAGCACCATAGCACCGGTAAGCAAAATTTATGTTTGATTCTTCCCTTATGAGAGTTCTGTAAAAACATGTCAGGACCAGACCAAAAAAAAACCCCCAAAAACCAAAACCAAAAGAGACTTGAGACAGCTCATGGAATGTAGTTTTGATTTCAGATTATCCATAAAGGAACATTCCATTCTGGCACCTCTATTTGCTAATCATATTAACTCACTGTCTTTGTGTCACTGAAAGAAAAACCAAAAAAAGTGACAATTCAGATGGTTTCAAATAATCTTCTTTGTCATGCTGGGTCCTGAATACAATGAGTAAAATTCTGTATAAGCAAAACTTCTTTCTTTAGGAAGCCTAGAAAATCCTTATGCAGCTCAACACTGGAAAAAGGGAAAGCAAAGCCTCCTCCAACTTTTTGAATGTATTTTTCATAGCCCAAGTGGAAGAGAAATAGGCTCTGCAGGTACACTGCCACATGCATGCTTGTCAAAAACGGCAGAGAGCCAGGGATAAACTATCTTGGCTCCATGTCTCGAGTCCCAGCCAGCACAGTGAAGAAGGTGACAGACATTTGCACTTGAATACAGGCTCAGCAGCTATTTGCTGTAAGATACAGATCTAGTTCAGGATGAACATTCAAATAAGATATCCAGATTAATTTTGTTTTTCCAATATCTTAATATATAGCTCTGCATGGTTAGAAACAACTTCTGAGGTTGTTTTTTAAAGAACTGACAAACTGACAGGGTTAAACTGTTTCTGGGACTGGTGATTGTTAAAGCATAGTTCTTGTACTGGGTTTAGAGTAACAAAGGCAATATATGCAAGTAATTCCCATATAGATAGAACCTCCACATGGAAAGGCAAGTTTGTTATGTACTGCAATTTTAACATTTGGGTTAAGGTTACACTTACCCAAAGGATCAGCTTGTCCATTCTTGTCAGGCACAGTGAAGACGCCCACAACTTTATGTCCCTCTTTTCTCAGCTTGTTATAAACTTCTTGTCCAAAAATACTTTGACCTATAAGGGCTAGCTTTAGCTTCTGTTGATAAGCCTGGTAAAAAGAATTAAAACAAAGCATGTTCTAGGATGCAAAGAAAATATGTTGTTACTTACATTTCTCTCTTGCTCTTTCTTTATCAATGTTCAGTTTGATTTAAAATGGAATAGTCTTTTCTAACCTAATCACCTTTGAAAGAATAATAATTTTTTTTAAATTAATGACAAGCAACATACAATTCAGAGAGACTATACTTCACATAAAAGTATCATCTGATACTGTGCTTTTTTAGAATTTTCATTAGACAGACCCACTGCTTTTTATAAGAGGATCTATGGTCTGATGCATTTTTCGAAACATACATAAACCACTTTTTCTAGGCATGGTTTATATGCCTGGAACATGCCCTCTAAATCCCTATAATTAAACAGTGGTATATTATTTGTGGTTAACATGTACAGACTAAAGAAGACAAACTTGCATTGTTCCTGCAAAGCTAAAGGTGATGATCATCCATTTGACCCTCCTTCAAGCAAATAAAGGCACTAAAAGTGAGATTCCCTTGCTGAACTTCCACTGCCTGCTGCATTTGGATCCCAGTACACTGGACATGCGATTTAAGCTTCTGAGCAGGTGCAAGTGACCACCTCCATTTTTTTAAAATTTATGATAGTTAGAATCACAACACTATGATGATATTAGAATATCAGATACTGCTATGTTTTTCAAGGAATTGCATCCTGAGAAAATTACTTTTTCCCTCAGAGCCCTTTTAGATTTATGTGACAGCTGTGCTCCTCTCCTACCCTACCTCCAGTCCCTCACCTCTAATACCTCATTTTCCCAAAACTGGTACTCCTGTAGCTGCAAGAACTGGATTAGGGTACTGAAGCAAGCAGGCACTGACATGAAAGAATGTGGCTTATCCTTAACTGGATCTATTCACTGGTCTACTTTGTAGAACTGCCATGAGTCTTAACATAGGTTCAGGAGGGAGCAGGAATGTGCATGGAAATATGGCAGAAGGGTGGAACTGTCTCTATATGCATTGTCTTTGCACTTTTAGTCAGCTTCTGGAAAATGAAAACTGGAAATTTTTGAAAAACAAATGGAGTATCGGACCTGGTTAAAAAGGAAAGGTCCTCACAGAATAAACAGAAAATTTATCCTCCTCAAAGCTGAATCTGGTACAAACTATTGCTAGACTCAAACCATATAGATTCCTCCTCTCAGGAGGCCTGAATGAAAGGTAGGAAATAAATCGATGTAGTCCTCACCTTTATTCTTAACTTCATTTCTCACAACTGGACTTTGACTTCCATTTTTTCCTTATGACCCATTGGAGGAAACAAAGCACTGTATGAATGTCTTCACCACTGTCATTTGTTTTGCTTCTAAGTTGGCACTAGTATGTTTATCTCCTCCCTCCCCTTTCTTAGGGTGCTGGGACATGAGGATACTTTGACTGAGTGGGTTATTGATTGGATAACAAATGCTCTGCACTGCCCATCAGATCATAAGATAAAGAGAAATGTCCTGAAAAACAGGTTACTCAAAACCACAATCCACTGCAATTCATTTCACAGCTGACATATTATGGATGTATTTTACTGGTTTCAAATTACATTTTTGTTGTACAGCTGGCTTTAGAAAAGGGAGTTATGAATTGGTAGGTTCCATTACAGGAATGTTGAAGCTTGCTTTCTATTTTTTATATGAAACAATAGAAAATAACTATTTGTACCAGAGACAATATTTTCCCTCACAATGAAACTCCATAGTAAAACCGTCCTGTATTGAAGCATTACTCAGCACTAGTGCCACTGCAGTAGAAACAAGCAGTAAGATACAAAAGTGGACATAACTCAGGCCCTTGCAAAATCAGACTGTTATAATTGGCTGGTAAAAAGCATCTGTGAGACTGATGATGATAACCAACAATGCACAGCTGGCAGCTATACCAAAATCAGTCCACTATTTTGTTCTTAATAAGCACAAGACCTCGTTCTGAGTTACCATGAGCACAACTTATCCTTGCAATCCTTATCCAGCAAGGCCAAACAGATGCAGATAGTGCTCATTATCAATGCTTTATGATGGATGTCTTTACAGCAGAAATGTTTCTGCATTACAAAAAACAATTATTAGATTTTCCCAAGTATTTTAACTATAGCAGGCAAAATGGAGGAAGATTAACCTGCTGGATCACTGAAGATGTTTGGCATGGTATGAAATCCTCTGATTTCTGTGCTATGCTAATTTACAGTGGTAGCCCAACTAGTATATTGAATGAACATTAGAAATAGTCCAGATGAGAATTACTTATTCTACTTCTGTCCTTCTGCTGACATCTCTCAGTAAGAACACAAGACTGGAAGGGATCTTCTTAGCTAATAAATCTTCTCCTCTGCTGTCACGAACAATCATGTCATATGATTGCTTTTATAAATCTGTCTGACCTCCTTTTCAAAGTATTTTTATAGTAACCACTGCTGTACTCTCCTGCTTCTCTGATACTTGGACAATGTTTTTGTAATTTTAAGTCCAAATGTATCACCACTTTAAGAGTTATTTTTTCACAAAGAGTTTATTCACAAAGGCTTAATAACATGTGGATCCTCTATTCCTAAACTTTCAGTTCATGTTTCCCAGTGAATAAATCTGATTCTCATATCACATGGAATGGCATATCAGTTCCAGTTCCTAATCATGAATCGCTATAAATCAACATACTTTCAGTAAAGCTACACATGTTTAATTTGTGCTAGTTGTGGAACTGAATCCACAAATGGTGACAAGGAAAGAGATCACAGTCTGCAAATGAACAACAGATAAAAAAAACCCACCAAACCCAAACCAAAACTGGCAAGACTGAGAAGATTGCAGAGTGGGTAAGTCTGTAGTGCACAAAAACATCAGTCTGGCAGTAAATCAGCTCTGCTGTCTCACACTTACAGAAAGTAACTCAAATGGGGACTGGTTTCAATTGCAAGATGGATCTGGCAACGGTGCTGTGACCAGTGATTCTTGAGTATATCTTTCCAGTGAATGGTACATAAGTACTGCATGACATCTGGATTAGAGTGGTCATGCATTACCATACACTACCATCAGTAGAAAGCAGGAGACAAACCCACAAGTCAGCCATGCACAGGATTTCTACTGAGTAAAAAGAGAAGAAAGAAATCTGTGTGGAAGGGCTTGCATGATCAGACCATAAGCTCAGTCCTTCATTTTTTGTTTTATTTGAAAAATTACAGTTGAAGAACTACATGAGATCTTATAGCCATTCATATCATCTTTTGAAAAATCTCCTTTTACATTTTTACCTAAGGTGAGTTAAACCTGTGGAAGTGGGAAATTCCCATAGAAGAATTTAATGTGGACATAACACCCGATTAAAATGGAAAGTTCTATAAGATGACACAGAAAAGAAAAACAGTTTGGTGTTTTCTGTCTTACAGAAATGGCACATTTTGGCCAGTGTGCCATCACTAGCATTCATCACAAAACTTTAGAAAGGAATTCTGTTAAAGAACACCAAAACAATCTTGGTTTTGAATAATGTGCTAAATGGATACTCCATCATTATCACTAACATACACAGAGATTAAACTTTATTGCTTCTGACAGTGATGTTAAGAGAGTATATTAGATTTCTTTTGCAGTTGTCTGGCTGACTATGAACGAGTAGCATGCATGAGCATCGCATGTGAAGGTTAATGGTCATGTAGCATCAGAGTGGATCTTTGGCTGCACTTTGGTAAGATTACCCAATTCCTAGTTATAGTAAACAATGCAGTTCAGGTGGTTTAGGGAGATCTGGCCTTTCTTTTATGGTTAATCATAGAATAACATAGGTATTATGACATTGCCACCAAAATACAAGACTTTAGAAAGTTAGTTTTCACTCTGCTGTAACTCTGTTGTTTTCACTGTCTTAACTTTTAATTTCTTCTTTAACCTTCTATTTTGTTTATAACAGGATACAGATAACAGTGATTATGTTTTCTTGACTCAAATACTCATGATTTGAATGAAGAAAATAAGATAAAGGTAGAAGCATAAAATCCGAGGAGTGTTTGTACAAGCAGCCTTATCTTGAATGCTCAAAGCGTCTGAAAGTTCACATGTGTTTCACCACCTCAATACAAAAGCACAGATTTAATTTTAACTTCTATATTTAATATTCTGTCCATACAATCTGTTGATACCGTATTGGAATTTATTTTACAATGGTTCATTAAAAGTTATGCAGTATTTTAATGTTTGATTCCATTTTAATTCTTTCTTTCCTCCAAAGCACTTAACCAAAAATAAAACTAATAAGTAGAATTAAACGCTGAATATATAGCAGCCTGAAAAATGCTGGTAACTATCTTGTCAGGTTCTAGTTCCTAGAAATGGCAGATAAGTCCAACACCTACATTTTCTTCCCTAAGAAGAGTCTAAAGTGACATAATCTCTCCACAGGAGAATATTTATTTCTTGGGTAAAAATAATTTTCTGTTACTGCCTCTTTTGTATGTGCATCTAAACTTCAATTGGTTATAAGTTTCTAACTAAAATTCCTAAAAATCAAGATTTAGTAACTGCTACTCGGCTTACAAAGGTTATATCAAAAATATTACAATATTTTACTTAGTTTGCATAAGAATTTAGTGAAGCTAAAAATACTTGAATGTTACATCTCTTTTAAATTATCACAGAAAGATGCCTCTTTTGAAAAGCAGTACTGCAACTTTATTTCTGTTGAGATCCCCCTACATGTGCTAAATTCCAGCGCCTGCAAATAGAAACCCATAGTAGAGCCCCGCCCCCATCTACATACACACCCAGGGCAATGTGTTCCCACCGTTCATTCATTCGCATTTTTTTTGGCACTGCTGCTTGCATTTCCAAAAAGCTTCTGTTAAAGCTCCTTATTCTAATGCCTTCAATGCAGATACCTTCAGAGGATTGCTGTCCTCACACGAAACTGAGCAGCCAAACATGAACCAATGAACAATCTCTAGGAAAGAAGAAAACCCCCCAGCCTCATTCAGCTTGCCAGACTAACACATCTGGTCAGTTTGGACTGGACAAGGCTTTCAGGGAGCGGTTACTTGCAGGAGTTCTGCAGTCTATATATGTAACAAGACATAAAGAAAATGGCTTGAAACAAATGCGCAGAGCTGTAAAACACTAAACCACGGGGTGCAAAGGAATTTAGGCCATCAACTTCAGCCCTGAGCAGCCCACCATCCCAGAGCTATGAACCAGCGATAAGAAGGTCACAAACGAAACAGGCCGGAGCGGGGGGATTCTCTCTGGCACTGGAAACGAACATGGTCCCTTCTAACTGAGAAGACAGCCTTCAGCTTCTCGCAGGGCAAATCCAGCATGACGGAGGCAGCGAAGGGCTGCATCACATTGTTCTTGACACACGATTACGGGGCACTATCACAGCAACGCTGATGCCTGTTCCCTGCAGTTTCCAGGCACATCCCTGCAAGATGCAGCGCCAAGATGACGGCTGCGATCCCGCTCGCCGAACAGCCGGGCAAGATGCAGCCTCTGCACCCACACCGAGCCCTTTCCCGACCCTCCCGTGCCTGTACGCGCTTGACTATATCCTCGGCAGAGACAATACTCATCACATCCTGGAAAATACCCGCTCCCGCCATCCCCCTCCTCGTTCGGCCCCTGGTCGCCCCCCGACCGGTTCGCTCCCGGGCTCGGCACGGCACAGCACGGGGGGACCCGGGTCCGCGGCCGCCGGCCCCGCGCTACTCACCGCGGCCGTGGTGCAGATGGTCCGCAGCAGCCGGGGGGCTGTCCGCAGCATCTTGCGGCCGCCCGGCCAACACCGAGCCGGTTCCGCGGCCGCGGCGGAGTGCGCCTCGTCTGATGCAACCCGCGCCGATGCCGCTGGCGCCGGGCCAGCGCCTGCATCCGCGGCGGCGCAACCCCGCCCGGGCCCGCGGCCACCGGGGGGAGCGGGGCGGCCCCGCACCTGCCGCGCCCGCCGCCCCCTTGGCGCCGGGGAACGGCGGGGGTCGCGGGGCCGCGCGGGCTCGGAGGGAGGCGAGGGAAGGGAAGGGGCGGGGAGCCAGGCGAGCAGTGCCCTGGCCATTTACAGCTTGAGGGGACAGAGCCCCTCACCTTCACCTTTGCCCTCTTCACTGAGGTTGTTGGCAAGACGTTCCCTTGAATCTGTTGTGGCAATCAAAGATCACGTAGATTATCAGGATTAATTTTAGTTTATTTCATGGCAGCAATGCAGCTAAAGAACATTAATGACTTTCTGGAAATCCATATCACCACCACATTGCCAAGTATTTTTAAAGCAGCTCAATCTATGCAATGATTTTTTTAAAAATCTACCTCATGAGTTCTATTCATAAAAATGCTTCAACTTCAGTATTATTCAGAAGCTACAGCAAAATCTTCATATTAGAGGTATGGAGAAGATCCTGGAAATACAAAATCAAGGTGCTAAAAAGACCAGAAAGCGAGTGAAAATGACCCCAAAAGGGACAGGAATAGCAAAAGCAAGAATAGACAGCATGGCAGTAATATAAGCATCATTGCAAATTAAGTCAGGTTTAAGCCCCAGCAACACTTAAAGAACGTGGGGTGGGTAATAAACTGAAATACATGATGTTCCTGTCAAGAAAACAAAGAAGACAAAAATGGAAAATTTTTTCTTATAGCTAAATTGTGAACTATGTCAGAGAGGTCAGAGGCAATGCTTAAGCCAAAGTCATGACCTGCAGTCACCTTGCTACAGTTGAAAATAGAGTAGACAAAGTCTTACCTAAGACATGCAAACATCCATATCTCAGTGAGACTTTTTTATGCTTTCCTGCAAAAGAACTGCAATAGTAGTCACCAGGGTTTGAAGTCCCAGGCCCCCACCCTCTTCCTCAGGGTATTTCAAATGCTGAGAAGTACCTTAAGGACAAGGACTGCTGCAGTACTGCTGTTCCCTCCCTGTCCAGGGGGCACAGGAAGGAGAGGTGCTGCAAGAGGTGAATTGTGCCAGTCCCAAAGAAAGTCAGGTTGGCACAACACAGTCCCCCCACAGAGTAAAGTTACAGAAGGGCTTGCATGATGACTCTCATACCATTAATCATTCCCGATTCAGTCCTGCATAGCAAAACTATATCCTGCCCTTTATTCAAGGCTCTTGGCGGTCCCATAAGTGTAGGTGGCACTTATGAGTGGAAACAACAGAAATCATATCAAAAACTTTGTCATTAAAATAAACCACTGCACTTCAGTTTTGCAAAGAAAATTAAACGAAGAAAAATCATTAGTCAGTTCCTATATTTTCTTCTCTATGGGGTGAAAAAGCTGCAGGGGTAGTTGGCCACTTCAGTGAAAATTCTTCTCCTCATGGTGTCATGTGAAGTGTGGGGTGATTTATTAGATTATGGAATAATCAGCCAAGGGAGTTAGTGACTTTCTTTGCTCTGAGGTATCAAAACCTAAACAAGTAAAATTCATTAAAAAATTCTATTAACAAAGTGGGATAATAAGTTTATACAAGTAGTACCTTCTCTAGTATCTGTGGTACTGTGGGTTTAAAAAGAATGGTGTACAGTAATTCCAGACTTTCATTAAGAATGTTAAAAGATTCTGCTTTGTGGCTTATTCTTAAAATGGTACATGCTGTATTGTTATTGGCTACTTCCATGGTTATGCAGCCTCATATCTTCCCATTATCTCACAAAAAATCTACCACATTTCATTGCTAAAACTGTTTCTTTAAAATACTCCCTTTTTAAATTGTACAATAAAACCATTAAAACTCATAGTTTTGTTGGGCTAAAATGCATCATTTAACTCCTACAGGAGCTGTTGGCCTGAAATGCCTGATGTTAGTATCTTTTTTTCCTTTTTGAATTGGCAGTTTCCTTCAGCAAGATTAACTGCACGGTTTGACAGGTCATGTAGTAGCAATACAAGGATTATACAGGCTCATGCATGGCTCAGTTTGCAGCTGAGCAAACCCACAATCTGCTCAAATAAGAAGTACTGACTGTCCTTACTAAAAGAACGATAGCACTACCTCTGACATTAGGAGGAATGAATGTGTGTGTCGTATTCCCATGACTTGAAGGAAGTTACACAAATTCCATACAATAGAGTGCAACCAGCTTCTATTACAACAGCTGGCATCAAAATGGTCCTATAATGCAAGGTTTGGAACTGGATTAAAGCATTGCTGAAGTTCACAGAACCTCAAATCTTGGTTCATGATCCAAAATCCTCTACAACCAGAACACTACACACTTGGCATTTAACCACTGACATATAAGCTTACGGCAATATACCTTGTTTTCCTGGGAAAGCAATTTGTAACAACTTGTGGCTCTATTCCCTATACACACACAACATAGACAGTACAACAATGCAAGCATAAAGCACCAAGGTCTAATTAGTTGGCACACCTTCATCTCCAAACATAATTCCTAACCTAGTGAGACAATAATAGACCTTCATTTACTTTACAGACTACTAAAATGTTAGGTGACAGAAGGGAAAAATCACAAGAGAAGATGTGTGTTGTCATCAGAGTTATGCTATAAAGAAGAGCTGGGAAGGAAGACATGGGCTTGACTTTAGATTTCACAGCAATAAGAGAGGCAGAGACATGAACAGGAATAAAGGTGTGCTAAAACATAGACAAGGATGGTGTCTACATATCATCAGCTTCACACTTATCATCAGAGTGATGAATTCATACAAATGGGTTTTAACAACCACTTAACAAATTGTCTATTTAGAATTTCAAGTGCAAATAGTTACAATTAGTATTTTTGGTAAAAAATGACCTTTTTGAGACAGGTCTTGTATGACAAAGTAAACTCCAACATCAGTGTTAAACATTACAACAGTTACAGTGCATTCCTCTGGGCTTTATGTTGTTGGAAAAAGTGACACAAAGTACTACCCATTAATTTTTGTACCCCAGTCAGAGAAGTACCTTGCAAATTATCAATTTTTGTTCATCTGGGAAAAAAATCCTAGCACCAGTGGCTACTTTTTTTGGAGCACATTTTATACATTAAGCTTTCTTTTTTGATTTTTTTCCTTCCAGTTCTGATCCTTTTTCCTAAAGCCAAATTTCAGCTTTGGGAAAAAACCTGCAACTACCCATAGAAAGCTTTTCAGCTTGGGCATTTTCCTTTGTGTTACCAAATTTTCAAGAGATGTTTGTCAGTAAATGGCAAAAACTGATAGGGGAATATGTTTACAAAAACTCTTCAGGAGTTAAATGTGCTTGTTCAATACCAAATATGGGCAGAATGTGTTTGTATGTGCAGAAATGTACAGAACAAATGTAAGACCTAAGGCAGCTGAATATTTTTAATCCCTGTTGATTTCTGTGAAGCAGAAGCTGCTCAGTGTCTTTGAAGACCTCATCAAGACTTGGCAAGATCATTAGGAAAGACTGTATTCCACACAGAGTCCACATACTGAAGTGCTTGGAAACTTCTTGGAATCTTCCAGGATTTGCTTTCTTTTGAGAATCATGCCCTGGGACTCAGTAAACTAAATTAGCTCTGCATAGGCTTTTTGTTGTTGGAAATCAGCCTTGATGGGGCTTTTCATGATGATTAAAGATTTGGTCATAGTTCAGACTCAAATTCCTCAGGAGTACTTTAGAGTTCACCCAGTTTTAAAGACGGAGTAATTAAAAAATAAAGTAAGGCTTTGTATGGTTGTTCACTAAGTATGTTAATTGCACGACAAGTTTCAACTAAAATTTTATACAATAAAAACTTTTCACATTTTTCCACTTGCTGAAGCAAGATTTTACGGGAAAGTTACTTTGTGTGTTATCTCTGCAACATTTATATGTAAAATTTGTATTATTTTAAATCTTTTTTTCCCAGAGGGTCTTAACTAGACTTTAACCATTTAAAACCTAACACTTGACATTTTATTTTTCCAGATTAATCAAAAGGAGGCATACATATTTGATGAGGAAAGGAGATTATTTCACCAATTTAACAAGTGGCAAGAACTATCATGTGCAGATGCCTTACTCACATGGGTAAATGGAAGTCTCTCAGATTCCATAGGATAGAGTAGAAACTACATCTGTAAAAGTTATTGCTGTCTTTGTGTAGTAGAGCTGCAAAGAGCAGATCAAAGGTAAATCCTTTCTGGGCATTCTGCCACAAAAACTTTGAGCAAGATCTTTATTTTATTTAAAAATTTCAGTGCTCAGCATCAAATATTCCACAGACAAGAACATATAGAATAGTTGGGTTTTTGCACATACAGCAAGTCAAATTCTTTCTCCTGTAAGTAATTACAATTCTAGTAATTACTCACTGTTAATCTTGGTGGAGCTTTGCTTGTGTACACGAGAAGCAATTTCTGCTCTGGGTGCTTTTCACCCTTTTTTTTTTTAATAAAATGGCTTTTGTTTGGATTGTTAAAGTTATCAATATGCTTTCAGCTATCAGAAGAATACTGTTCAAATACCAGGCAACTGTATTGTCCATTGTAAAATGACATTTCCAACTGGGATTATTTCAAAGGAAAAAGGATTTTTAGCATCTTATGCAATAAAGCCCCCGTTGATTTATGAATCCACAGATACCTAACCACTTCATAAACAAAACAGTCATAGTACCATATTAATTCTGCTATATTTTGGACTTGTTTCTCTCACCTACCCTTTCTAGTACTCAAGCACAACAAGTAATTTCAGCTGGAACATATCTGTATTCACATTTCACTCATTTCCTGTGAAAGTCCACCAGGAAATTTCATTTCATGGTCATTTTGGCCTGACCAAAAGAAATGATTGTTTTATCAGCTATGTCTGTGTTCAGTAATGGTCAGGTTAGAAATCACTGTCTATTAAACAAAGTCTAAAGACTTTTCTTACTACTCTATTGCCTGGAGATTCTAACAGATGTTTGAGCAATCTTAGCAATTGCTATGAGTTTGTACCACATAAAAGGTACAAATGGCAGCTGTGTCACCCAACTTACAGAAATTGTTTGTAAAATGTCAGTAAATTCACATGAGCGAACAGCATAAAGCCATTCAATGATAAGACAGCCCAGCAAACTTATCAATCAAATCCAAGCCAGTCTTGCTGCCAGTGAGCTTCAAGATAAAGTCTAAATCAGATTTCCAAAGAAAACAGAAATTCTAGCAGAATCTACAAATGACCTAAATAATTCCAGTGTGAGCAACAAAACACTGCCACCTAGGGAGCCAAAGGAAAAGCCAATCATCAGTCATTTAAATAAGTGGACCATGAATGGCAGCATAAATTTAGCTGGTATACTTACTTGAGTATGATTGTGATTTTCTTTTCAGTTATGGAGCCTCCTGCTCCATTTTAGAAAAATGTAATATTTCAATACCTTTTCTTTTAAAATAATTTTCTTTTTCCATGTTTAAAATAAGGGCTACATCACTTATGCTGTGGGGATCACAGTGTGCCCTTTGGTGCAGCCATTGCACAGACCACCCAGTTGGATTACCTTGCATCCAATTTTGATGATCTCACAACCTTGCAACAAACAACCCTGCAATACTTACTTTACAAATTCAGTTTAGATGTGGGAAGTGAGGGCCCTATCAAGTGCCAGGTCTGCAAGTTTCTCCCTTTTATCATCCTGCAGAATTTAAGGACACCTTTTTCTGAGACAGAGAGCAAAAGGCCTGGTGACTACTTTTTATGCAGTCTGAAAGCCTCTGTTCATGTGCAGTCTTCCACAGCTGAAAGAAATGGTGTTTGTTTCAAAGAAAGCATACATAGTTTGTAAAGAAAACTCCTCTATTTTTTTATTTCATTTTTAAAAATTGGAAGACATACATTGGCTTTGAGTAAATGTATAGCAGCTATACTGAGTTCAATTAAAGCTGCACAGACAGAACGAAATCCTTAAAATCTAGCATGTTGTGTTTTCATTTTGTGTGATACTTATCATCTCCTTAGAGACACTTATGTTCAATGCCAGCTGTCAATGTCCTGCACAATTGAACTTCTAGTTCCATTAAAACCCAATGTGAACATCTTCAGTTTCCGTAAGAGGCAATGAGTAGAGGAGATGTACTGACATATTCACATCACGATTATTTGACATGTTCCTAATCAGAGTTCTCTCCTGTACAACCCCCCCAACAAAACAAACAAACAACTTATTCCAAACATTGTTGATGTCATTTCACACAAACCTCAACTTGATCTCTTCTTTCCCAGAATGGCCTCTTAAAATGCACTTTAAATCAGAAAAACTCATCAATAAATGCGATTGTTCAACCAACCAGATCTTTCATCCCTAGAAACTTCAAAATCAATAGGTTCCAAAGGATGGCTTCCTTTTAATCATGAAGCAATCAGAAAGCAGGTGCTATTTTCAGAACTGTTGCATTACCTAGTTAGCCTTTATGGATGGTCCTGCACTTACTGATACATCTCTCATCGGAACTGCTATTTTTGTTGCTCTTTTCCCACTGACATTGCTGATGCTGGCAATATTGCTTTTGAAAGCCATTTCCTTTTCTGCTGATGCTACAGATTCTGCTGAGGTAATGAAATTGCTGTGGTCACTGTTAATGGCCCTGAGTAGCTACTTCTCTCCCTATCCCAAGTGCTTCTATTTTTAGTCTGATCTTACACCCCCCAGGGCCCTGGAAATAAAGAAAAGCCGTGGCACGCAGGTAAGTACCTCATGGCCCTTGTGACCACAAATGACAGCGGGATGATTAGCGGGTGCTAATTGTAGCTCTCCCTGAGCTCCAGACCGTCCCAGAGCTGGGACAGTTCCTCGCACAGCTTCCTTCCTCCAGCACCAGAAAGGGGAAGCGCTGGGCCGGCTGCGGGGGCTGTCACGATATCGGCTTTAGCCAGCAGAGCTTTCTCTCCTGCCAGCAGCCGGGCAGAGGTGCGGAGTCAGTGTCAGAGGGATGGGGCTGGGGTGCCAAGCCCCAGGGAAAATGCAGAACAGACCCCAAAGCTCCCGAGGCAGGCCCTGCCTCAGCAGCACGACCGGCTCAAGCTGCCGGGGGTCGGCGGTAAGAGGGGAGGGAGCGAACTCCCTGCCCCGCCGCGGGCACCGGGCAGCGCCTCCCGCCCCGCGGGGCCTCCCCGCGCTCCCCCTCAGCTGTGGCAGCGCCGGCCGGCACCGACCCCCGGTGGCGGCGGGCGGAGGGAGCGGAGCAGGGGAGCAGGGAGGCAGGGAGGCAGGGAAGCAGGGAAGCAGGGAGGCAGGGAGGCAGGGAGGGAGGCAGGGAGGGGCGCCGGAGCGGCGCTAGCGCTGTCCCGCCTCCTCCCCCGGAGCCCATGCTCCCCCTCCGCCTCCATTTCCCGGCGTGCGGCGCGGGCGCGGGGCAGGAAGTCCCGTGCGCCTGAGTCAGGGGCGGCCGGGCGGCCGGTGCCGGGGTCGGCGGCGATGGCGCTGGAGACCCTCTCCCCGGACTGGGAATTCGACCGCCTCGACGACGGCTCGCAGAGTGAGCGCCCGCGGAGGCCGGGCCGGGCGGGGCGGGTGCGGCGGGAGCCGCCTCGGAGCGGGGGGAGGCGCGGGCTGAGCAGAACCTGCTCCACCCGGACCCCCCCCGCTGCATCCCCGCCGGGAACGGAAGGGAGGGAGGAGGAAGCAGTGCGGGAGCTGAGCGGGGTCGCCCTCCCCGGCTCCCCCCGGACCCTGCCCCCGCCCCTGCCGCCAGCCCAGCGCTGATCCCCCTGCGGCCAGGCCTGCGGGGGTGGGCGGCCGCTGTGACCTTTCCTCCCACCACCCTCTCCGTAGTTGTCGGGGTTGTTTTGGGGGGGCGGGGGGGAAGTGGCTTTTCAAGCCCTTCATCCTTTGCTCCTTTGGGGGAGTCGCCTGCGGTGCCCTCCGTGTGGCGGGGAGGGCCAGGCTGCTTGTGCCACCCTCTCTTTTCTTCCACGAACGGGGCTTGTCGTGGGGACGGTGTTTCTTTCCTTCCCGGTCATTTCTCGGGGCTCACAAATTTTTGCAGCGGCTTCCTTGGTTATCCAGAGAAGTCACGTCGAGATGTGTTGTAAGCAGTTAGTTGTACTCCGCTTTCATTGGTAAAGGCTCTTGTCACGGGAGTCGGGCGGTCACTTGCAGTTTCACCTTTAAAATATAATTGAATAAGACCTTGTGATGCTGAAATCTTTCACGGTGGATTCATGTGCCCGTCAAAATCCACGTTTTACTCAGCCTGTGGAGGTGACCTAGTTTCTAAACAGGGAACTTATATGGCTGTCACACTGTAATACACACTGTAAATTGAACTGTGCCGAATTAATTATACCAGGTGTTGCTGTGAAAATATGTCACTCATGGACCAACTGTTTCACATATAATGTTATCCCAAGGGGTGATACTGTTTATGCCATGTTCATTTAGTCTGGATTTCAGTGGAAACTGAAGCTGTCCTGAGCAGAGCTTTTTATCAATTCTCTAGTTGTGGAAAGGAAAACGTAGCTTTTACTCAGAATGCTAGATCTCCACTAGTTTGACCATGACATGAAGTGCAGCTCCAAGAAATTTACATGACTTTAGCATAAATTTAATATGCCCCATTACCACCATCTCAAGGGTGAGCAAACAGGCTGATCTTCCATCCAGAACAGCACACAGCCTTCTAGAGAAAAGCCAAAACCAATTCCTGTGATTTGAAAGGCATTTTTTTGTCCTTGTTGTCTACTTTCACTTTGTATCACTAACACTTAGCAATTACAACTTTCTCAACTGAGGGCATAAGATACTAAGTAAGTCTAGTTTGTTACATCTCTGTCCTAGATATGTATGGACATGGCACTTGCCAAGTCCTGTGAGCTATGAGTTCATTGTATATTGATATTGCTGATTTTATGGAAAAAGTTAAGATTAAGGTGGGGGATCTGTGCTGCTGAGTTGATCTCTTGCATTGTTCCAACTATAGTGCTTTAGTTTTATCACCTGAGGAGAAACTAAATCAAACTTTATTGTAAACACATTCTACCTTATGAAGTATGTCTGCTGCTCTGAAGAAAAGAATGATATCTGCTTTCTATGATTTCATTTTCTTCATCTGTGTGACTCAGTTTATTTAGGAATAATGTTCTGCATCTTAGAAAGCTTCCCTCATCTCCAAGTCATTTTTTATCTGCGCAACTCTGGCTATCTCTGGCTAGCTAAGAGCTTTCACTCTCTTGTTTCACTAAGAAAGTGAGAAATGATTCACACCTGTCTCTTGTGTTACAGATGATCAGTACAAGGTGACAAATTGATGGCTATAAATAATTAAGTATCTGGAAGTATTTAATGAGCTGTAGTGTTGTTTAAATCCATCATTTGTCTGCTAGAAAGGTGGACAGTCTGTGGATCTCTAGCAGAGTGCTGTTGTGAGGTTTTATTTGAGACATGCTCAAATACTCAATGTTTTTGTTTCATAGGGAACTGATTTGAACAGCAGTGCCAATTTCCTACTCTTGTATGACTTTGAAGTTTTTTCTCTTTTTCCTATAAAGCCCCAATGACTGTCAGTTTTGTTGTTCTTAGTTTGTCTTGTGTGTGAAGGGAGGAGATGTGCTTGGGGAAGTACCATAGCACACTTCTATAATATCTCCCCTACTCCAGATTTTCTAGCAGTAAAGCACTGAAGCTGGCTTGGTGGCTGGTTAAAATCCGTTCAGCAGGGCTGTGCATCAATCAGTGTTTTGCTGGTTTGCTGCAGCAGAGCTTGCAGAAAATGCATGGAAAGAACCTGAAAGATGAGATGGATTTGATGGAACAGGATAATACGATGATACAACTTAAGGGCTACGCATCAGTGCCAGGAGTGCTGCTGATGGAGAGTGTTTTGTTCACTTGCTTATCTTTCTACGTGAAATTCAGTCTCCTGATCTTGACTATGCTTGTGCCCTATCTATGCCCATTAATGTGGGAGAGTGTGCTGTGCTCCTTGGGTGGGCTTTGCTGTCTGCGTGCCTTTACGGTTGGCATTGCTGCTGCTTTCAGAGTACTATCTTAAAATTAATTCAGGTCTTCACTGCAGTCATTTTTCCGTCTCAGTCTCAACCTCCCTGTATGTAGTCCCTTTCATCTTTTCCTTATTAATTGGTCTTTATTCATTCCTCTCTTTCTGCCTGGTACAGTGTCTCAGTCAGATATTTTCTTTCTGCAAAAAATGCTTAAATGATAATTGATTCAGCTCTCCCACTGAAGTAGCCAACAGCTACCATTTGGCTCAGTTGTTTGCAATGAGGATGAGTAAGAAGTTGAACATGCAGAATAAAAGAATATATTATTTTTAACTATCTAGGCCAGTCTGCTTGCTGAAATGGACACATATAAAGCTATGTAAGAGTTGAATTCTTGTGTAAGAAAAGTTCAGTTGTTCAGTTGACCTGCATTCTCTAACTTTTTTTAGACAATCCTGTTTTCAACAAATAACAGAAGATTGTAAGCTGTTAGATTTGTTATCTAATTATGGAGAAGACACTTCAGTCTTCACATGAAAAAGGATTGTTCTTCCTGAGTGTAGAAGCCTTGAACTATAATAATTTACTCTGTGGTTCAGATTATGCAGCTAAGTCAGTAATTGTGTATGATATGGGGAGGAGTGGGGAGCATCTTAGTATGGGAAGAAAAAAAGATCAGGATAGAGAGAATGAAACTTTTCTTTGCACCAATTGCCTTTACATTTACTTTGCTAATTAAGACCACTGTTGTTGGTGTTCGACCAGCTGAATGTTAGCCTTTGAACCTATTTGTCCCTTTGAACCTACTTGCCTCTGACACTAACAGCACTGCTGTGCATTTCAGTGCCCAGCAGAAGAAAAATTCTGCTTGAGAAGGGTGAATTTGAAAGTGGGAAGGAATGACTAGAAGCCATAAGCTTTCCATGTAATGCTCAAATATCTTGCTGGGAGGGAGAAGTGGAAAGAGGATTGCTGGAGATTCAGCTGCTACTCAGGCTGAAATGATTAGACACATTGCCTCAAAGTTCTTATATAAATGCATATGTACTGAGGGGTAGAGTCACCTGCTGTGTTACAATTTCTACAGTCATTTCTTTGCTCAGCAAATTATGTGATTGTTAAGGTCTTAGTTTGACAAAACATGTACCTTAAAATAAAAACTTTCTGTGTACTGCTTAGATGTTTGATATTCTTTAAGTAGTATTTGAATTTCTTTTAAACCAACAGTAACTTATGGGATTTTTTTAGAGAAATAAGATTTTTTTATTAAAGCTGCATTTTATTAAAGAAAAATGCCACAGCTAAATCAGGAATACAGGACTAAAGCTGAATAGCAACAGATGAAATGTTTTTAATAAAGTTTTTTGATATTGCAGTTTATTGAATTGTCCATAAAACTGTACAAATGTTATCAATTCTCAGAAATTCATGCTGAAGTGCAATTGAAGAATTACGGAAAATTTCTTGAGGAATATACATCTCAGCTGAAGAGAATTGAAGATGCTTTGGATGACTCTGTTGGAGATGTTTGGGACTTCAGTCTTGATCCCATTGCTTTGAAGGTCTTCATATATTTTATATATATATACATTGTAACTGTTACTTTTCTAGTTCGTTCTTCCCTTCAAAACCTCAGCAGTAAAAGCTTGATGCATTTGTGCTCTTAAAATTTTGACTTTTGTGTTTGAGAAACCTATCCCATATGACTTTAATTATCAAGTAATTAATAAATTGGTGCATATCATAAGAGAAGATGTTTTCATATTATTATTTTCTAGTCTTATGGATACTAGCAGAAGCTAAATGAATTTCCAATTCTTCATGTGTTGGGAAGGCTGGTTTCAGCAGACTTCTTCCCTGTGACTGGTGGTGTTTTTATCTGGGGGCCGGGGTTCCAGGAGAGCTCACTAATAGTTGTAAAACTGTAGAGCAAACTGTGTGTGTATTTTTAGGTTGTGTTTTGACCTAATGGCCTTGGTACAGAATTGGCTGTTTTCTTGGTCACAGGTTCTCTCTCCTCTGAGGAGCATTATTTTTTCCTCTTCACTGAACTTCCAGACATAGCTTAAAAGCGCTTTTGTTGCCATATGAAACTTGTCTGTGCTGAAGATGCACTCTCAAGCAATCATCTGTCTGAATAATTTGAATAAATTATGTGTAGGGCCACCACAGTACTGGATGTTTATGCACTAGTCAAAATCAGGCTGACTTAAGTACATATTGTCAGTGCCTGCATACGGATGTATTTTCTGCTTCCTGTTTCTGGCAGCTGGGATTATTAATTAATGTTTTAGTTTTCCTGGGCTGTTTTTTTCCTACATATGCCATAATGACCATGCTTTTGCTTTTCAAGTTTTGTAAGTAAATTGTTATAAATGCTATGTAATATACCTAGTTATTTGCCTGTCTGCCTAGAGTGAAAGGAAAGGTATTCCCATGTAAAGGTGAAGAGTGAAGGTTTCCTGCAGTGCAGGTTGCCAGTAATGTGCAATTGTGGCTCTCTTATTACTGACCCTATTTGAGATTAAACTGGGGGAATACTTGCCTAGTTGGATAAATATATTTTTGACTAATGTTTTCTAAAGTTGCTTATTTGTTGTTTCTGTTTGGTTGTTCTATGTTTTTTTGTTTGTTTTTATTTTAATTTTAGCTTTTGCCATATGAACAGTCCTCCCTACTGGAGCTCATAAAGACAGAAAACAAGGTAAGTGCTCTATGCTTAACAGAAAAAAAAGTTGTTCAACCTCAACCCAAGCCCTTTAAATGTGAACTTGTTTGTAATCTGTGTGATTTTTTCTTTTCCCCCCCTGCTTTGAGTCTAGGTTCTAAACAAAGTTATAACTGTGTATGCTGCTCTTTGCTGTGAAATCAAGAAGTTAAAATATGAGGTAAATTCAGCTGACTTTTATTATTGTATATGAAAAGGTTTGCAATTTGGCAAGCTGATATATAGATTTATTTTTAGTAGTAAAGAAACAAGATATGTCTAAATAATTTTTGCAGCTTGATTACATATATCCTATTCATTAAAAAACAAATTTCTGCTTTTGTTGTTAGGCAGAAACTAAATTTTATAATGGCCTCTTGTTTTATGGAGAAGGAGGTAAGTAGCTCCTTTTACTGTAAAGGTTTGTAGTTTTGCGTTATTGCTTCAGGTTATATTAAATGCTACAATATCTGTAATTTTATAATGTGGATACATGCTTTCTCTGTGTCTTTAACTATTGCACACCAAATAGAGAACTTTGAGAGGATAAGGATACATGTTAGTGTCTTGTAGCTGTCCTGAGTTAGCCTAAGATGATAATAAGGTTTATCTGAAAAGCCTTGTTACCTGCTGTTAAGTATTGTTACATTAACAGGATATTTTGTTGCAGCCTTATTTGCATGGGAAGTAGGGAGTGTGAGCTGCTGAGGTTGTATTAAATATCTTATGTACAGCTTGTCTACTGTAGCAGCTGTTTTGCAAGGTATGGCATTGAAAACATGTTTTTCACATGTAAACACATCCTAAACCAACTTATTTTGTTTTGGGACTAGATTTGACATTGGTTGTAGTAAAACAATAACTCTGTGATTTAATGGTAGTAAAACAATGAAACCATTAACAAATAATTTGACTGAAGTCCTGACCTCTTCATTTATGCAATTAGTATTCCACAAGTTGGAGTGTATTGATGTCACCTGCCCTTCCAGAGCAGGTAACTCACACCACATGTTTAGACCATGGCATAAGATGGGCACAAGTAATTTTAAGTCAATTCACAGATCATGAGACCCTGCTTTAGGTGAAAGTTGATTTTTGTCTTGGAGTTAAACTGGTAACTCCTGAATGACTGGCCTTAAGCTTCCACCTTAAGGGATACTAGTGTGGGAATAAGCACAAATCTTGCTCACAAGGACTGAATATATTAAAGAGTTGCTTCAGAGACCTATCACCCAACTTTGTTTGTATTTCAGTAATTTGAAAGAGAGGGAAAGCCTTTTCATAGTAGTATTGTAAAAGGGCATCCTTAAAGCTTTTCAGGAGACAAGAGTGTGTGATGGAAATAGCAGGGAATGTGAAATCTTTGAGCTCAGGACTGTTTAACATTCATTTAGGTGTTATATAAAATGACTATTGTGGTTAAGGAGCATGGAAAAGTGGGGGATTTGTTAGCTTGTTATATGGGAGGTTTTTTGGTGTGGTGGTTATTTTTCCTTCTTTTCTTAGTAGACTTGCATGTCTTATCAGATATGGTTTTAAATATTTTAAAGTCATACACTGCCAAAATGGTACTGGGAGATCCCTCAGAATTTTCCATGTCTCTAGCATGAAAAAGTCAGACTGTAGCAGATTAATATACTGCAGCAGCAGTTTGTTCCTGATGGGGGTGGTGCAGGGAATGCTTGGGAATGGCAGGAACTGAGAGGTCAGCCTTCTGAGGTTTAGGTAAGAATGCAGAAATGATGTTCTCTATTTCCATGTCTCTACTTGTAGCACTTGCTTTGATAACAGCAAGCTTGCTTACTTTAAACAACTGGCAAAGTTACTGGCTCAAGGATGTCTGAAATTTAAACAAATACTATGCTGGCTTGTTCCATCTGTGTAAAGAAAATTTTTCCCTCATCTTGTCTTTGCATTGAGTAGGTCTAGGAACTTTAGGTAGTTGGATGGGATTTTTTAGGACATACATTGAAGAGATTAAAGTTTGCACAAAATGTGTAAAGAGGAAGCAATGCAATATTTAGTATCTTGTCCCAAAGCTCCATGTTAGAGAAGTATGGAGACCCTAATCTCTGACAGCTCTAAAAGAATGTATTTTATGTAGCAAGAAGACCTGCATTTCTTAGGCAGGTAAACTTGTAATTTTAAGTGAGCTTTTTTTGCTCAGAATGACCCAGAAGAAAAATCTCGAGTCTACAGCATCTGTTGTCTCAATGGAAAGACAGTATTTTGTCAGGTGATGTTCAAACCACTCCACATGACTGAAACAGTTTGGCATGGGTGATGTAATTATTGAATTTCTGTGTTCTGTGTCATACTGATAATGCTGTGAAGCTATGGTGGTAAGCCTGTTCTTCTGTTCAGAAGAATATGTAGGAAAAAGAAAATGAATTCCTTCTGGTTAATCATGTAGAATATTCTTTCAAAAAAAACCACCTGGATGTTTCTTGCAAGATAAATACCTAGTATTTTCATGCAAATTTCTTAAAAATGGAAACATTTGTATGAAGTTACATAATATGTATGCCTTTAAAGAATTACGGGTTTTATTCTTTTTCAGATGAAGGAGACTTTTCCCAGTTTTGTATCTAATTTATTAACCATGTAATTTTTAATGAAAAAAAACCTCCAAAAATAAGTCCACCTTAGGACAGCAAAATTAAGAGGTTTTGGGGCTCCATCAATACTTATAACAGTGCACTCTACTTGTATGACAAATAAATGGCTTGAAGGCCAAGCTTCAACATCAATTTAACAGGTACAACGCAGGTTTTAGAAAGTGTTGACAAATGTTTCTCTTTTAAGCCACAGATTCCAGCATGGTGGAGGGAGATTGCCAAATACAGATGGGAAGATTTGTTTCTTTCTTACAGGTAGAGTATGTTTTGATTGTTTGACAGCAATTGTAATCTTAATTTTACTTGCAAAATAGATTTAACATATCCATATCCTGTTTGCATTTTGCTGAAAGGCATAGCAGTCATTTGATATGTTACTATGTTTTGCCTGCAGACCTGTCACAACCAGCTGACATATCACATATTGTTTAGGGATTTTTTTGTACTGGAAATCTAATGAGAGAAGGAATTAGAATTTACTTTTAAAATATTTCAATAGGAGAAGATAAATTGAGGTTGCTTTCATCTGATGTTAAAGGTAGCTATTTTTATGGGTCTGGCTAACAAGTTTTTGTGTTCATTGAACACTGGAAATGGGTTAATTGTTTTATACGTTTGGGGTTTTTTTAGCTGGTAGAAGAAAGCAAAATCAAAGTATGTACCTGAAAAAATTTGCTTGTGTCTCCTTCAAATGTTTTTGGAAGAACACTTATTACTTATACAGCTTGGTTGTTCAGGATCCTTTGCATGAAAACAGGATCTGTTTGTCTTCTGAGGATTTCCTGTGCTCTTGGGTTTCAGTCTGTTGTGGAGTTTTTTGTCCTTAATATAACTTAAGTGACTGTCCCATTCCAAAAATGTTTCTATTTTTATGCAATATTGCCTATAATGAAACATCTGTGTTGAAGCAGAGAATATAGAGGAAGCTTCCAGAATGTTTAAACAAATTCTGGTTTAACAAGAGTTAAAATTCCTGTTCTTGCTGTATAGCAGCATGGCAGTAATCATTTACTGTGTCATGACAAGTCAAATGCTGTAGGAAGTAATTTCTCAACTTTTTACCATGCTGAACTGCAGTGAATTGTTAGGATCTCTTGGGTTTTCTTCCCCATTTTCCAAGCTCTTTGTTTTATCAACTTGGTAGGTTTCATCCTTCATTTTCTGTTTCTTTCCTAGCAGGTGTTTGAGACCTTTTAGTGTTTCTCAGGTGGGGCTACTGTACATTTGTGTTTTTCCAGAGCTAGGATGCTCTGTCCAGGTGGAAGCTGAGAGCAGGGTCTCTGGCTTTCTGGATTTCTATGTGCATTGCAAATGAACTCTGTAAAATAAGTCTGTTTATTTAAGGGATTTATGCTGATATGTATATTTATGGGGTAAACACTACACAAAAATACAGCAGTATTCCTTCTGAGACCACTTTCTGTGCTGTGATGTGTTAGGAATTGTTGAAAAACTTTGGAAGGAAGGGACATGCAGGATGTTACCGCAAAGGGAGGGTTTACTGTGCTAACAGATGTGTGCTATTTAGGGTAAAGCTATGAGGAAAAGGTTTTGCTTGTAAAGTTTGTTGCTTTTCAGCAGCGGTATTCTCTGAAATCTGTTTCGTGTTCTATATCCCTAGATTAGGAAATGCTGTTCTGGTCACTGTTATAAGCATATCCCCAGGGGTGGTGTGAAAATAAGAAGTTGACAAAAAGAGGTGAAAAGTATTTTTCATAGAGCTAATGTCCATGTATTGGTTTATTGGCTCTTCTGAGCTTTCTAGAATTAGCTAGATGCAGTAGCCTCAAATTTGCTAGGCAAAAAAATTTTTTTAAAACATTATCAAAATAATGCTCTGAAACATTAGTTTAAAATTACAATCTTGTCTGTATTATGTAGCTGCTAATATGCATGTGCTGTTGAATTGGACTACTTTCCAGAAATTTTAAAATGGCAGCTCGTGCTGCCTCCCCAGGAAACATGATCTCAGCTATGTATTAATCCATTCTTCTGGAATCTGTTGGCTTATTTCAGCTGCATTTGTTAGAGCAGTACAAGAAGTAATGTTTTGTGAAAACTGGTGACTAATAGAAGGCAGAAGCCCAAATAAGATCTATTTTTGATGGAGAGGAAGACACAATTCAGCTGTTAGCCAGTCTCCTGGCAGGCTGGCTGTTTAGCCAGTGTGGGCTGTCTGCTATAAAGCCATCTGTGTGCTGACTGGCTAGACTCATCACACACTGACATTTCCCTGATGACATTTATAAGATAAATTAATGAGCAGGTATTATTGCAGTTAAGGGAAACTCAGATTCATTTATCCTGTTGTTCAAGGAATGCATTGTTAAAATCCATTGTAGAAATTAAAACAGTCCTTTATATGGTCAGACTTGACACATTCTTACTCATTTTGTTACGTAACTGAGCTGAAGTTCTGTCTTGGTCAGGCAAACCTCTCAAAGACACTGACTTTGTTTGTTTTAAAGCAGTATTCTGTGGCTTATCACTCTTACATAGGTACAGGCTTCTGTGGTAATTTCTAATTTGAACTTGGCTATTAGCAGCATCCAGAGTGTGACTCTTAAATCTTAGTGGGGAAAAAAGCACAGCCTCTGCTAACAGGGATAGTGTCCCTGAAAGTACTTGGGCTCTGTTGTCAAGTCACTTCTTTACTGTCTTTGATAAATTGAACTGATAGTATAAACTGTCAGAGTTGTACTGGAAGCTTGTGTTTGGTAGTTCATAAGCTTAGTCTCAGATCCTTTTTCAGAACTGTTAGTGGGATGTTTTCCATCCTGCTGTAGGTCTGTCCACTGACTTGGATTACAGATATAGTTGGAGCTTGAGCTGCAAACTCTGTAGTTTATGTTTGATGTTTTAGGTGTAATGATAACTTGTGTATGAGGAGGATCTATGCATTTATATGCATTTTATTTTCTTGTATTTCAGGAGCTGTCTTGCTTTGTTACCCGATGTTACGAAGTGGTGGTGAATGTAGTGCATCAGCTGGCTGTTCTGTATACCAGCAACAAGTAATTATTCCCTAAAATGCTGTTTTATTTTTATGTAGAGTTAAATGTATAAAATATGAATGTTATATTTAAGGCATGGTCATTTTTGGAATTAGAGATATAGTGCTTTGCTGTGCAAGTTTGGGCTTCATAAATGGTTGTGGAAGTGGTTTTGGTTTATTTTCAGAAAAAATAGTGTTTGTGTATAATAAGATGCAAGGATTTAATGATTTGTCATTTTTAGTCTTTATGTTTGAGAAATATTGGTTTTTTCATCCTTGCTCTTTTTGAGATGCTCCTCCTGTTGCTTGATTACATAGATTAAAAATCAGATCACTTCTACAGTCTATTTTTAAAATGTAAATCTTGGCATATATTCTTCACAGAACAGCCATGATAAATATAAGCTGTTCTAAAGATTAAAAAGGCATTAAAATATTTATTTTATTTACAGGAATGCACCTAAAATTATAGAGACATCTGGAGTTCATTTTCAGGTGGGAATGATTTGGAACTCTTTTGCTTGTGTTAACATATATCTGGGTCTTGATGATTAATCCTGAGAAAAACAGCATGAAAGTGACTTTTGAAGACAGCTTTCAATTTGGAATCTCCTTTAAAAGTTTTATTTTATTAATCAGCTTTTTCTGGCCTTTATGTGGGAAGGCCTGGTATCTCCATGTCTGTCATATTCTAGCTTTCTTAGAAGTGAAGTGTTTGCATGTTCTGTTACTGCAATGTGTGCCTCTGCATACAGACAATATTAAAAATTATGCTTTCAGTGTCAAGATAGATCAGGGAATTTAGTTTGTGTGCAGACACCCCTTTAATATTCCTTGTGTCACTACAAATAAAATCTTTAAGCTGCCAAACCACAAAATCTCCTGTTTAACTCTCTAGCTGGTACCACGTTGGCTGAAAATACATTGAAAGGAACTGAAATTTTATGTGCCACATATGACTGCAGTAAACTTTCTAGTAATTACAGTCCTTTTCTTTCCTTTTTTTTCTCCTTGCAAAAACAGGCAATGTATGAGCATCTAGGAGAGTTGCTCACAGTCTTGATCACTCTGGATGAAATAATTGACAATCATGCCACGCTGAAAGAGCACTGGACCATGTATAAGAGGTGTGTCTCTGATGTGACAAATACTCCCACAGCCTAAAAGATAAAAGCATGTGCGTCTGTGTACGTTACAAGAAAGTCAGTGTGGGAACATGGATTTTGGTAGTCTCTCCAGAAATTTCAGTGAAGAACAGGGCTAAACTCCCATGGTGTCCTTGTAACAGTATCAGTAAGTTTTTAAAGTACTGAATGTTACATTTTCAGTGCAGGGTAAGCATCTTGACGAACAATATAATAGTTGGTGGGGTTTAAAGAATATTCAGTAAGAAATGTAGTACAGAACTGAGCTAAGACTATCCCTATCCATATTGACCATGGGAATGGGCATACAGCTTTAAGAAGGGATGGTACCTTAAGTAAAAGCTAAAGAATCAACAATTGTAAAGGTAGCTAAATTAGTGGAGTATTAATTGTGTGGAGCATTGTGTCCTTGAAAACCCAAATAAATGGGAGTTAATCAAATACAAATTGCTTATACAGACCTAGTGGATTTTTGTGGGGGTTTTGGGGGTTTTGTTTGTTTATTTTGTTTTTTTTTTTAATTTTGGGGTTGCTGCTAAGGGTAGGTGTGGGAATCAAAATCTATTATTAAAATAGTTCAGGGTATGACAAAAATGTGAGCATGTTTATGTGTGTGTTCCACACCTACTCCTTACAGGCTGCTGAAATCTGTCCATCACAATCCTTTTAAGTTTGGGATTCAAGAAGATAAACTAAAACCATTTGAAAAACTGCTGTTAAAACTGGAATGCCAGTTACTTGATGGAATGATATTTCAGGTAATGAACTTAATATTGCCCAGTATGATGGAGGAAGCTTACATGAAAGCAACACTCTTTTCAGAATAATTGGTTTGTTTGTTTGTATTTTGTTTTTGTTCTGGTTACAGCGATGTGTGAGTTTGGCTCTTGCATCTGTGCCTGGGAGAAAAAAGGCTCTGTTGTAAGATCCTTTCTTGCCCTTCTCATGTGCTTGAACTGTGCCAAGCTTTGAATGGTAGCAGTAAATGCGGACTGTTCTGCTGAACTAGAGAAACACAGACAACTTGGCATTAGGACTGTGTATTATCAGAATTCTGCTTTTGTCCACATAATAGTGAGCAGGTTTACATAGCATAGGTCTTTAATTTAGCTGCAAATCAATTAGTCACTTCAGTGATCTTTAAAATATTTTGAGTGTGACCTGTCATTTGTTGCATACAAGACAGGTTGCTGTCATTAGGGACCACTGTGGTGGTACATACCCCTGAAACATGTGGGGGCACAGGTGGATGAGAAGGATTTTATTACATTTTCAATACAGTTAAATTAAATGTGTTCATACAAGAATCCATCTCTTTAGAAAAGTGTATGTTACAGACACTGAAATGGGATGTTGTGGCACAGTGGGCAGAGGATAATGTTGTTGAACCTGGTCAAAGCAGAGTCAGTTGCTCAGGTTGTGCCATTACATCTTAAGTGGCTTAGGGGAAAAGGGCTTGTTCTATAAAAGCCTTCAAAAGGAAAATTGTAGGTAAATAATTAGGCACACTTTGGCTTATTCTTTCAAAGGACATTGCTACCAGCTATCCATTTTTCATGTTTTATTTCCTTAATGTTGTATAAGTACGAAGACTTCATTATATATTTGAAACATCAGTAGGATTTGACTGGTATTCATTCAGGAAGTTTCCCCTCCTGTCCTGCAAATGCCTCTTCCTAAAATTCATTCAAAAGATTGGATGCAGTCCTGTTAAGGACATTTCTAATCTCTTTGGGAAGTATGAAATGTGCCTCTATTTTTTGACTGTGACGGGATTTTTGCGAGCTCTTTTAAACTGCCAGCAGTAGTGTGTGATTTTATGCTACAAGGTCATGAGCCACATCCTACAAGAAACTTGTGTGATAATCTTGCTAAAGGACAGTTAGTAACATATTATATTGTGATAATACAAATATGCATCTAGTTTCTTAGCACTAGCTCATCAAATGGTTTCTTTAAAAATGCTCCTTAAAGGAAATGGGGAAATAAATAAAATGGGGCTTTGAATGTCAGGTGTAAGAGTGTTTTAATATTTTCTGGTTTTATACTTAAAAATGGAAGCATAGTTAAGAATCTGTATGTTGTAGAAGTCTAAGGCTTACTTTAGGTTAGTTTTAAATAAATGTGCTCTTCTAGTATTCTCTTGAAAATCAGTAGTCTTTTGAGGTCCAAATCTCATGGCATTATCTTGATATATTGATATTTTTCCCCGTTTTTACTCAGGCTTGTATAGAGCAACAGTTTGATTCTTTAAATGGTGGAGTGTCAGTGTCAAAGAACAGCACATTTGCTGAAGAATTTGCTCATACTCTTCGCACAGCTTTCGCAAACGTTGAAGCCAAACTCGGTAATGCAAGCTCATGCTTTTCCTGCCAGCTTCTCTGTGTCTAAAATTGTTTATATTGTTTGTGTGGGAGTAAACTTCACAAAGGTGTATTTTTTCAGGTGAACCTTCAGAAATTGACCAGAGAGATAAATATGTGGGCATCTGTGGCCTCTTTGTACTGCATTTTCAGATTTTTCGGACCGTAGACAAGAAATTTTACAAGTCATTGTTGGATGTCTGTAAAAAGGTGAATGCTTTATTCTTTTGTCTTTCAGTAATGAAGCAGGTAATTTTCTGAGTTACATAGCATAGGACAGACTTGGGAAAAGAAAGAACACAAAAAAGTCAGAGAGCAGAGTTAAGAATTCTGTACTTCTTATAACTCCCCCCTGTCATTTTCTTTTAAAGATGGTATAAAATTTGTGCACTCACATAGCAGCAAGGTAAAATAAACTTGCAATTTCTATTAAAATCTTTCTTCTCAAGATTAACCTGGCACTGAAGACAAAAAACTGTTAGAGTTATGAGTACTCTGGTGCTGAATAAATGCTGTGGGTTTTGACCTTGGCTGTAAACATTTGTTTTGGAAGACCTCTAAGTGCAAAGTTGACTGGGACTTTTTCATATTGGATGGTGTGAAGAAATTATTAAAATCTCTAATATTGTTTAGAATCGCTGAGAGTGGTTATAATTTTGCCCGTGGTGTCCTTAGTAAACATCTAGGGAAACTTTTTTTAACATCAATGTAATACTCTGTAGAAAACAGTTACATGGAAATAAACTGAACTGTGTTAATTGTGTTTAGTGGTAGTATTTCCTCCTCCTTTTTTTCTTTTCTTCCCAGGTACCAGCCATTACATTAACAGCTAACATTATCTGGTTTGCTGACAATTTTCTGATCCAGAAGATTCCAGCTGCTGCCAAACTACTGGACAAGAAAAGTATTCATACAGTTAAAACACAAAGGGAGAACTTTTTACAGCAGAGGGCACAGTCACTTACCAAGTATGCTTCCTAAATACTGCCTCATGAAGCTGTTTGGCAATTATAAGCACGTGGGCTTTTTCATTCAGTGTAGTAACGTGCTGTGTAGTGTCTCTCAGTGGTGTTAGTCACTTGTTCCACTTCACTGCAGCACTGAGTGTGTGTCAGTGTTGCTGCAAAAAGTTTTGGCCAAAACTAAGCTGCTTTTCATGTCATGCTTTCAGAAAAGTATATATTATTACACCAAAATAACAGTATTCCTGGCAGTTCTGAATATTTGTTTCAGTTACTTCTGTTTCCATATTTTCAAATTCCCTTTTGTTTTTTAAACTAGTGTCTAGGAACCTGGGATGCTTTGTTTTCTGTTAGGGCTCTCTGCTTTCTATGTGTTTATGGAGGTAAGCTGCTAGTAGGCTTATACTGGAGCTCTCCTCTGCTTGGTGATGATACTTTCTTTGCAAGCATTTTTTCTTTGTGACTGTTTTTATTGCTTGTTTAATGGTCTTTGAAATTATCTGTATTTGAAAAAAGCCTCTCTTGTTTTGTGTTCTGCGTGTAGTGTGCAGCTCACCTCTTTCTCTTCTAAAATATGCTTAAAGATGAGATGGAATATTTTTAGCTGTTAGTCTTAACAAGTGTACTGCACAGGAAGATGACAGGGCTAAGGTTTGTATGTTTCAGAATAAAAGAAGAAAGTGGAGACTGGGGTCTGTGGAATGGCAGTAAAAACTTATATTTTGCACATTGCCTTCCAATGCCATAAGCAAGCTGGCAGAACTGAGTTGGAGGGGAGGAGGGAAGGGGAAAAAGCAGCTCTGTGTCTGATTCTCTGACAGATTATTTTCACTTCTGCCCTGTTTCTTTTTCAATCCACCTTTTCCTGGCCTTAATTCTTTCCTGGGCTTCAATTCCTAGATAGGGCATAATTGCACTGCTGCTTTGCTTCTGGTCTTGGGCAGCGGTACAAGTCTTAAGATTAAGAAAAAGTTGAGGAAAAACTTCTGGGTATTCAAACACATTTCATAGAAACAGAATCATTTTACTTGGAGAAGGCTTCAAAGATCATCAAGTCCAATTGTAACTCTGCAGTGCCAAGTTCACCACTAAACCATGTCCCTAAGGCCCTCATGTTTAAATACTTCCAGGAATGGTGACCCAACCCCTTCCCTGGACAGCCTGTTCCAGTGCTTGACAACCCTTTTGGTGAAGAAATTTTCCTAATATTCAATCTAAACCTCCTCTTGGGAGAAGAGACCAGACCCCACCTCACTAAACTCTCCTCTCAGGGAGTTGTAGAGAGCAGTAAGGTCTCCCTGCACCTCTTTTTCTCCAGGCTGAACACCCTCAGGTCTCTTGCAGGGCTTATGCTCCTTCTCCAGCTTTGTTGCCCTACTTTGTACACACAATTTTGAGGATATTGTAATAAAATCCAGATTTTGCATCTGCTGATTTGAACTGTGCAAGTAACCTTTTCTTGCTTGTTTACAAATCCTTGCATTGGACTATTCCCTGAATATGAGGACTCTTTAGAAGTGTAATTTTTGGCAATGGAATCAATGACCTGAATACTTCCCAGCTACATCTGCTGTAAGAAGTTGTATTGCAGTGTCACGATTCTCTATTTAGCTCTACTTAACCATTTAATTACAACTAGTGTAATTGAAACAGATACACTTCTGTAGAATGATGTTACTTAAGAGCAGTCCAGTCTGGCATTGATGTAATGACAAGTTATATTTGTTTGTCTGTGGGTGTGTGTGTTTGTGGGTGTGTGTAAGCAGCAGAAATTCAAACTTGGAGGAAAAAAAATTAGCACCAGTGTTGGACTTTTCTGTCTAGTGTTTAAAAGCACTTTCTAGCAGTTTTATGTGGCCTTTTAATTTAAGGAAGTGTAATATATGCACTGCTAAGAGGGCCCTGTGTTCTCTTGAAAAGTAGATGATTTTTGACTCATTGTACAGATATAATTGGCAGAGTAACTAATCCTTGCCTACTGAGAATTAAAATGTAAATGAGTATAGGGTTCTGATACTTTTAGGAATGGTGAGTTTTTGTTTTGGGGACTGAAAGTTTAAAATATTTCCCTTGCAACACTTAAGGTTTTGGAAAGAAATAAGAAAAGAAAATCTTCATAATCTTCTTACTTGAAGTGAGCAACATTCCCTATTTCCTTCCCCAGAGATATGCACTCATACTATGTTTTTGTGAGCTCGTGGATGACAAAAATGGAATCTGTCTTGTCCAAGGAGCAACGTGCGACGAAGTTCTCTGAAGATCTTTCTAACCGCTGCAATGTCTTCATCCAGGTGTGCAGTCTTCTAATGTGGTGGTGCAGCAATCTGATGTTTTGGTGCAAGTTGTTGAACGTAAAAAGAAATCACAGCAGTTCTGTGATCATTGGTGTGTTATTTCACAGTGTGGGAATTCTTATAAAACTTGTTATGCCCAGTACTCTTCCAAGAAAATCTGTACAAGGTCTTTTGATAAAGAATATGGGGAAAGGGACTATGACTAAATATTCAGTGGCTAGCATTTTGGATTTTTCTCTTGACTTAGGAAACCAAGAAAGCTTCATTTTCTTGTAGTAAAGGTTTTGGGTTTCTTTCCTTTTGAGTCATGAGGTATGTAGGGTGGACTGAACCAGTGTCTTAATTTAGTTTTATTTAGGACAATACATACTCCCAGTAAAGGTTTTGTGTTGTTTCATTGTGCTTTGCCTAGTGATGATACTTTGCAAGAATCTTACTACGTTCCAAGACAGCTGGTTTTCTTTTGGCCTACTAACAGCATGTAGTCTTAATGTAAGATGCATCTTATTTCTGAATTTATTTTTTGCTAGTTTCTATAAGTATCTATCTGCCTGACAGAAATTTGATGAGAATAGGTGTGTGAAAAAAGCATGATCTTGAATCTTCTTTAGCTAAAAACAAGCATGTACTAGGCTCTGTGGTTTTTACATTTGAATTAATTGCAATGGACTTAAAAATTTGTTCCATACTGAACTGAGTTCCCTACACCACTTGCTGTCTTTTCCTAGTCTCTTTTTCTCTTTTTTTTATTGTTACTATTTTTTCTTTGAAAGAAGTTTAGTAATTTTTCGTCATGTTGTATATAATCAGCATTGTATTTAAAAGCTTAGAATGTGTTTATGTAGAGATGACTGGTATCTTTACTGTGGGATGCACATTTCTATTTAGAAAGTGTAAAACTGTAAATACTGTCAGTGTATTTATTCCACAGAATCTGGAAGGTTTAGATTGTTTTTGTGATGGGATGTTTCTTGGTGAGTTGGGAATTGTTTGATGGGTTGGTTTACAATAGACTGAAATTGTTTTGAGGCTCTGTGATTATTCAACTCACTAACCTGTGTTTAATTGGAATGGCTTTAGAAGAGGTTAATCAGATGATCTAATGAGTCATAGGCAGTTTCGTAGTGTCTGCTAATAAAAGGGTCTCATTCAGCTTTGGGATCTAGGCTCTCTGTTGTGCAGGGGCAAAAGTTAGCTGTCTGTCATGTATGAAACAAAACAGAGAGAGGACTTATTTTATTGACTTGTGGAAATATTAATTTTTAGTTTTTCTTCCCCTTGTATTCATTTTATTTTTAGGGTTTTCTTTATGCATACAGTCTTAGCACCATCATTAAAACTACAATGAATCTTTACATGTCAATGCAAAAACCTGTGACCAAAACCTCAGTAAAAGCCCTGTGCAGACTTGTGGAGCTTCTGAAGGTAGGTCACTGGATGAAAATTGTTTATTTCATGTAGGAATTACAGAGAACATTGACCAAATATCCCATATAAAAAAAAAAAAACTGTGATGGGAAGTGGTTTTGCATGCCTGGCTTCTTGTTTGTGAGTGGTTTGGTTAGAGAATAGATTTGGAGGGCTAGGACTGGTTTTGTTCATTTGTTTGTTTGTTTTGGGTTTTTTTTTATTCATAGCTTCTAACTGGCTTCCTTAGTTGATGTCACAGAATGATTGAGGTTGGAGGGGATCTCTGGAGGTCGTTGGTCCATCCTATCTGTGCTCAAGCAGAGACACCTAGAGCCAGTTGTCCAGAGCAGTGGCCAGATGACTTTTGAATATCTCAAAGGGTGGAGACTCTACAACCTTTCTGGGCAGCCAGGCTGTGCAGGCTGTGACAGTGCTTGGTTACCCTCATAGTAAGAAAGCATTTCCTGATGTTCAAAGGGAAACTTCTGTGTTTGTTTGTGCCCATTGCCCCTTGTTCTGTCACTGGGCACCTCTGACAAGAGCCTGGCTCTATCTTCTTTTCAC
Source organism: Coloeus monedula (assembly GCF_965178545.1). Classification (NCBI taxonomy): domain Eukaryota; kingdom Metazoa; phylum Chordata; class Aves; order Passeriformes; family Corvidae; genus Coloeus; species Coloeus monedula. Next base: position 21,693,827 of record NC_138784.1, read on the forward strand.
CCTCCCCCCAAGTATTCATGTACAATGATACGATTCCCCTCCAAGCCTTTTCTCCACTGGCTGAACAGTCTCAGCTCTCCCAGCATTTTCTCACATGCGAGATGCTTCAGTCCATGAATTATCTTCATGGCTCTTGGCTGGACTGTCTCCAGTGTGTCCATGTCTCTCTTGGGCTGAGGAGCCCAGAACTGGACCAGCACTCCAGATGTGGCCATACCAGTGCTGAACTGGGGAAGGGTCACCTCCCTCGAGCTGCCAGCAAAGTGTTGTCCACTGGAGCCAAAGCTACCATTGGTCTTCTTTGGGACAGGGTCACATTGCTGCTTTGCACTCAACCTGCTGTCCACCAGGACCCCCCAGGTTCTTTCCTTCCAAGCTGCTTTCCTGGTATGGTGGATGATTCCTGGTATATACTGGTATATGGGGGATTGTTCCTCCCCAGATGGGGGACTGCACATTTCTCCTGGTATTTTTTCCAAAAGAAAGGTACTCTATTTTGGGATAAATTCTGGAAGCAGTGGTGAACAAAACTGAAAAAAAAAAAACCCAAAACAACAAAACTTAAATCAACCCTAAAACTTTTTTATGCTCCTGAATAGCTTGGTCTTCTTGGTTTCTAAGGGTTAATTGTAAATGCTAGTAGCAGCACATTACAAAGTGGAAAGAGTCTGTATTTGCAGTGTGGATGAGTCACACATAAAGCCAGATTCTAAAGGCAGCAGTTTTAGTAACTACATAAACTAACGTGTTTTGGGATTGACTTCAGGCAATAGAACATATGTTTTACCGAAGAAGCATGGTTGTGGCAGACTCTGTGACACACATCACTCAGCATCTGCAGTATCAGGCTCTTCACTCTATTTCTGTGGCCAAGGTATGTAATCCAAGTTCTAATAATTAATCTTTGTCCTATCTAAGTGGTTTCAAAATTTATAAGCTTTCCTGTAGTTCCAAGCTTCTTCCTAGAAAACTGTACAGCATAGATGGTTATCTGGTTTTTGACCAAGAATGATTCACCTCTTCTTCTAAACTGCTGCATCTCTTGTCATCTTCCTCTTGTGTTCTTTTTAGATTTTATTTCTGGTGAATTTTCACAAACTGACCTTTGCTTACCTCTTTTCTGATGCACATTTATAAAGCAATCTGTTGCAGGTCTAAGCAAACAGCCTGTTATTTAAGTCTTTGTCTTCTTGGAAAAATAGAAGTACATGATGGCTTACAGGAACCTACTGTGGGCATAAATTCTCTATTTCATTGTGGGATAAAATGGCTTCTTTTGCTTATCAAATCTTGAATTTCAGAATTCAGGGCAAATGGGAAAATGAGACTTTAGTATGCCTGTTCTGATGTATTACTGATTGGTTTTATTCTTTCATCACATTCAGTAGCAGAATTACAAAGGATGTATGCTATTGTTACTGGTGCAGCTATTAAATTTCCTTTTTATTTGGCTGTAATCTCAATTTATGTATCTGGCATCTCTATATTTTCTAGGGTAAGCAAAAAAATAGTTGTACTTATAAAAAATTTATATATAGATATATATATATGTAGCAGGAATAGCATGAACTGAAGAGGTTCCAAACTTTAAAGTTACTAAGAAAAACTGTTTCTCTTCAAAGAGTACACATATATATGAGAGAGATGACTTTCAGAAACTTTTCAAATGGTATCTGTAATTACATTACAGTTATTTTTAAATGCATAGAAATATGCTAAGACTTCTGTTGAAGGATATTGGAAAGAACACATATGTGAGCCGTCCTTGGTATTTTGACTACTTATCAGAAAATATGTAAAAGGCAAAATGTTGGTAAATAGAAGGATCCATTAGTACTGCTCTTTTTATCTGCTCTGCTTTGTTTCTAAGTGGTGTAAGGTCTAAGACACACAGCAGATGAGGTTAGGAGCTTCATGCTGAGCACACAACACGTGTGGAAGATGTTTTATTTAACTCTTTTGTGAAACTTCCTCTTCTGCGTCCCTCTGCTACTCACAAATACATCTGTGACTTCCACTTTTTTGCCATTACACTTGGTTCCTTTCATTTGTTCATGCAAATAAGTTTGCACTTCATCTTCCTGGTACATTAGAGTTTGTAGAAAATTGTAAGCTGTCGTTATTACCATGTTTATATGTCTCATGGCTTTTCAGCTGTAAACTGAATTTTGTTATCAACAACTGGGAGTCATTGATTAAAAATTTAAATTACATGTCCGTTAGAACTAAATCTGCCATGCGCTCTCATGCAACTTGCACAGTGTTTGTGTACTGTATGACCTACCCTATGTCCATGTTGGCTGCACATATTCCAAGTTTATAGATAGGTAATATCACTAAATTGACAGAGTAAGTGAATCTGCATTCAGTTACCTCTGTTCACAAAACATAACTTGTTTGCAGAAATACTCAATTTATGACAAGTCCACAAAAGAAGAAATAGTAAGCTATTGCCTTTTGGGCTTAGGTAACTTTTCTCTGAATTTCTGTGTCTTTTTGTCATCAAGAAAAGGGTAATTTCTGATAAAAAGTACAGTGAGCAACGCCTGGATGTCCTCTCTGCTTTAGTGTTGGCTGAGAACACCCTAAATGGGCCAAGTACGAAACAGAGGCGACTGATTGTTTCCCTTGCACTGAGTGTGGGAACACAGATGGTGAGTGCCATGATTGTTCCAGCCCTTCATTTGTTTGGTAGAGTGTCCTATGAAAAAATATCATCCTTGTGATCTCGTGTTTATTTTTTTTTTCTTCATTTCTACAGAAAACATTTAAAGATGAGGAACTTATTCCCCTTCAGTTAGTTCTGAAAAAACTGGACTTGATCAGTGAACTCACAGAGAGGTAAGCAGTGGCAGCAGTATATAGAAGGCAGCAGTGTCTTGGGGCAGCCGGGTCTTCACTGTATGAATGTCAAAATCTGGTCTCTGCATGCTGGTGGAGATTTTTTGCATGTTTTGTAGACCAGGGATGGACAGAAAGAATTCCAGAGTTAGGTCTGAAGCTCACTTGTCTTTGGGCAAGTTATATTTCACCTGACTGTTGATTGTTTAGAAATTCTATCACTTTCTTGGATGACTTGGTTTTATGATAAGCTGAAGTGTTCCCCTTAACTCAACCCCAAAATTTATGAGTTAGTACCAGTCTGTTTGGGAGACTGGGCTGTTAGTTCACATGTGACACCATGTTTTCACTGCTGCTGTAGTTTCAGTGCACACTCAAGTTATACCGTGCTGGCCATTTGTAAACCAGGTAAATATCTGGGTTCCATGCAGTTTTTATGGAGGGAGAAAAACACCTTCAGTGGTTGACTCATGAGATAAAATCCTGGGAATAATGTAGACAAGTTGTATTGGGAGAGGCCTGTTTCTCCTTTGACTCACAGGAGAAAATTAGAGAATGTATGTTTGATTTCTAGGCTACTAATTAAGACATGTAATAAGAAAATGGTTGTTTTGGACTTCGCTGTAATGTAAGATTTAAATCTTTCAGAGACTGAGTAAATCTTTTCACTAAAGCAGGTACTTTTTATTTATAAATAGGCTAGTGGAAAAAAAAGAAATAAAAAGTTCTTTAACAAGGAACTTCTGAAGGTCAGTGCATCTGGAACATTAAATAATGATGTAAAACTTGGGCCTGAAATGCACTTGTCTTTAGTTAAAACACACTCACTGTGTTAGAAGAATGGTTTCTTCCAAATCTGTGTCTAACAGTTAATCTTTTATTCCAGAGTTCGGGCACAATGTGACTGTTGTTTCTTGTACTGGCATCGAGCCATCTTTCCAATCTATTTAGATGATGTCTATGAAAGTGCAGTGGATTCTGCTAGACTACATGTAAGTAGTAATGTTACAACTTACTAACTGTTGTGACAGCTTCAGATGAAGAGATGATAAACCTTAGACTGAAGCTCTTAAATGGAAAGCTCAAAAAGTAAATCCCTGGCTACTACTGAGTCAGACATTTCTCTCAGTCTGGGGGATGTAAAAGCAATCTTTGTTCTAAATCTATCTGTTAGATTTCTTTAAAAAATCTCAGGTTGCTGTTGTTAATTCTGTATCTCTGTGCCTGTCTCTTTGTTCCTCTCTTCATTCTAATTTGAAATGAACACCTGCTAGACTTCAGCATTAAAAACCTTTGTTTGTCATTGTGGTTACATATTTCTAAAGCAGGTATCACTGTGTTCAGTGATTCTGTGTTGAATAGTTGTCCTGTAGCTTTTCCCACCCCTCATCTCTTCTCCCCTTGTTGAAGTACTATGTACTTGCTGCTGATGTGAATCATGCTTTGGCTTGATAATCCTGATAAAAATCAATCGTCTGTTCCATGGTTGTACAGTACTGAAATGAATAAAGCGCAAATAATTTCTGATGAAATAGCTAATACTTAGGATCTTCCAGTCAGCAGCAAATAATACTTCAGGTTAAGGACATGACACTTCAGTAGGGTTTATGAAGTCCCTTTCTAATAAAAATGGGCAGACTAGTGATTCTGATTTTTGTTAGCTTTGAACTCTATTTGAGTTGCTGGTGATATATCTATCTGTTAATAATATATATTTTTTAATAAGTATATGTTTAGTGCACTACGGGACTGTGTACCTGCTATGATGCATGCAAGACACTTGGAATCTTATGAGGTGCTTCTGGAATGCTATGACAAAGAAATCATGGAAGTGCTCAATGAGGTAATTGGTTGTGGTTGGGAATTAAACACAGCACTGTGCTTGAAATATCTTTAGCTCAGATTAACATCTACTGTATAGCAAATCTGATATGATCTGTAAAAATTGCACAGAGAACTTTGGTTCTTTATTTTAATAAATAAGAAAGTGTTTATTTTGACTGATGATTTTGGTTCGTTAAGACCCATTTTTAATGATATCTGTGTTGGCTGGGAACATGAAAATACTGCACTCTAAAATTATGTAAGTTAACAAAACTTCAGTTACAGATTTGACTGTGCAGACAGAGGAGTGCTTTTTGTCAGATTAGCTTCTGTTTGGATGAATGCCTAAAATAAATGCTACTGTTCTTAGCGTGCATGCATGGCTTTTAGTAGTGAAGGGTCTGCAAATACAAATGGCCTCTTGACTGAATTATTATCTAGAATTATGAAGGAGGTTTTACAAAGAAAATGCAAATTTGGATTTCCCGAGTCCTAGTTTTTAACCTTTGAACTATGCTTTTTATTTGACTAGTTCAAGACCAAACATTACAGATTATTCAGAGAATCAGACCAAATTTCTTATTGTAAGACTCTTCCTCACTGAATTAGTTCGTACTATTTAGATAGATAGCCCTAAGCCTAGTTCCCCTTAAAATGAGAAATGAGAATACTTGAGTGTAAGTTGTGTTAAACTCCTGTGGAAGTTTTAGTCATGTAAAAGATGGCATTGAGTAGTTACACCTTTACCTTTTCTGAACTGTGTAACTTTTTCTTGCCATTGGGTACTGGAACAAGAGCACAGGAAATGAATCTCTTTCTGGTTCCCAAGTATTTATTGACTTTGACTTGTGTGGCCCTACCAAAGCAAAGCTTTCTTCACTAGTTTCATCAGTGTTACACATATCTGCAGAGAAGTGTTGATTCTGCTAACCAAGCATTGTAGATGGACACTGAACATCACCATTTTTTTGTGGTTTGCTTTTTTGTATGCTTGTTTGGGGTTTTGGTGTGTTTTCTTTTTTTTAAATTTAAACTTCTTGAATAGCACTTGCTGGACAAATTGTGTAAAGAGATAGAAAAGGACCTGCGCTTATCAGTTCACACACACCTGAAGCTGGATGACAGAAACCCCTTCAGAGTTGGCATGAAGGACCTGGCTCACTTCTTCTTTCTGAACCCAATACGTTTTTTCAATCGATTCATTGACATAAAAGGTGAGGGGAGTTGTACATTTGCTTGATTCTCTTATTTTCATCTCTTATACTTTGGCTTTGTATATCTTTTCCCTTCTTTCCACACTTTCCTAACTAAATAGGTAGCATTATTTTAGTTCATCCTTCTGTGTGTTCACAGCTTATGTAACTCATTACTTGGACAAGACCTTCTACAACTTAACGACCGTAGCTCTTCACGACTGGGCCACCTACAGTGAGATGAGAAACTTGGCAACCCAGCGCTATGGTTTAAGTATGACTGAGGCACACCTTCCCAGCCAGACTCTGGAGCAGGTACAGTGCCCACAGGACAGGAATAGAACTTCTTCCATTCCACTGTCATAGGACTGAGTAATTGAAATTAAAGTACCCAAGAGCAGAGAACTCTTTGGAATAAGTGACCTTTAATTTCTGGTTGATTTGTGAGGCAGGATCTTTATCTACCTTTGGAGATCACACTGATATCAGTTAATATCATGTTGGGCTTGTATTGTTCATTTTTTTAACATAATGAAATTAATTGAGTATGCAAAGTCAGAGAATGTTTTCTTGAAAATTCAGTTAGCAATTTGGCAAGCAGTAGATCCAGACAACTGTTAAAAGTATGGAATGACCTTTGAGTGGTGAGTCTTTTCCCCTAGTTTATTGCTAGCTTTTTAGCAGGTTCTGCTTCGTGATCATCAAGAGAAGCTATTTCCCAGGCTGGACATGGAGGACTTTTGGACATCTGTGAATTAGATTATAGGAGAGTGACTTAGAGCCTCCTAAAAGCTGCTAAACATGGTGCCATTCAGAATAAAGTTGTAGTGCCATCAAGTTAATGGTGATGATATTCACTGTTACAGGGTCTATATTTCGAAGACTTTCCTTCAAGAGTTTTAATATCTTGGATATTTTTGGCAGTTTGCTTCATTCCCTCATTTGGGTTAACACACTGGTGAAAGCTCTTAGAAGCACAGCCCCATTTTTGCTAATGTTCGTGATGGCTGTGTCTTCCTAAGTTGAAAGAGGGTGTAGAACTAAGTACTCCAGCTGGGTTTTTGGCACAAAGGTGCTGTAGATCAGCTTCTGTTTCCAGCTTTGGTTTTCTACTGGCCGTATTTGGTCAGTACATTGTTACAAAGAATTAAACAATTTCATGACATTGGTTTCATAACATTCATTCTGGTATGAGCTTTACTTCAAAACAAAGACACCCCACACTTCATAACCCCCAGCCTCAAAAGCCTGATAAAATCCCTGGCACAACTGGAAATAGGGTATATAAATTAAATAGCATCATCTCTAGGCCCAATGATAATTAAGGGATTCCTTAGGGAAAAATGTGTAAACAATTGTAAAATTTATATTGTAAATAGCAAACCTCAGTCTTTTAGGTTGGGCTAAACAATATTAAATAAAAGTAGCTAGGTGCTTATTTCTCCATAGACATCTATATGTCTGTAGAAATCTCTAAGGCAAGATTCTATATTTTAGAATCTGAAAACAGACAAATCTCAATTTTTAGTTTTTTTATTGTTTAATTGTGCATTGTGGAATAGGCTGGAGGATTCCTCTCTTTCAGGGGAAGCTGGAAAGAAAGAGGCAGAAGTGTAAATGTTAAAACATGAGCTGAGCTGCTTTTTTCTCCTCTAAGCATTATCTTACAAACACTGAACAAAAAGTGTTAAGAGGTTCTTCATTTTGCAGAGAAAAACCATTGCTTTCTAAAATACCTTCAAGTAACTGCAGAAACAGTATTTCTGCACCTTAGTGGTTAGATGCGTCAGTTGTTCTTGAAGAAGTTTTACCATAGTCATTCTCAATAAATAATATTGTTTCAGGGTCTGGATGTTTTGGAAATCATGAGAAATATTCATGTTTTTGTATCCCGCTACCTCTACAATCTGAACAATCAGGTAAGGTATTTCCCATACTTTTCCAGGCAGTTGGCTCCAGTTTGAAGGGATTGTGAAATGCAGAGTAGAGTACATGAAAGAAAAGTCCAGGCTGAACATGTGTAGTGAGAGGCTATAAAATAGTACTGCTACTTTAGATAAACACCCTTGGGGATGCTGTGGCTTGGTCTTCTAGATTGTTGTGTAGCATATTTTGGATATGTTATGGCAGTAGGATCACTCCATGTCAATTTTCTAGTGAAGCTAGAAGGCAGCAAGGATAATTGGCTGCTCCATAAGGGCATAGTAAGTACATGATTTCTGAGCTTGAAAAATGTGTATCTGAAAATGGGTTATTGGAGAGATGAAGCAGTGGCTGACATGGAGAACATGGACAGAGAGCAAACCTTTGGGGTTTCTCACAATGTGAGAATGAGGGGCCCACTACAAAAATGAGTGGCTTCCTGAAAGAAAAGAAGTACTTTTTTCATAGCTCATAATTCAGTAGTGGAACTCATTGCCGTGGTCTGTGTGGGGTCAAAAGTACAAACAGGTGCCAAAAGAGTTTAGACACCTTAATGTAGGATATAATCTCAATAAATATGGGAGTCTTGAGTGCAACATCTGCCTTGGAATTGTTGAATTACAGCTGTAGAAATCAGAAAAATTTACCAGATGAAGTTCATTGTATCCATGCTGTATTTTCTTGGTTCTTTCCCTAAGTACCAGGTATTAGCTGCTGTCAGAAATAAGGTATAGGCTATTTAGATCAGTAATTTATCACAGAACCAGTTTTAGGTAATTAACTTTATTTTTCCCTCCCTGCCTCCCAGATCTTCATTGAAAGAACAAGTAATAACAAACACTTGAACACCATCAATATCCGACACATTGCTAATTCAATTCGAACTCACGGAACAGGAATCATGAACACAACAGTGAGTATCTTTGGCACTGTTGTTGGATTACATAAACCTCCTCCTTGCATCTCCTAATAGTTTATTTGGTTATGTAGCTTTAATAATGCAGTAGTAATGTTCTGTGTGAATTAATAAAACAAATCAGTTCTTGGACATGGCACAAATGGATATCACAATCTGTTGGGAGTGTTATCACTTCCAGTTGTTACATAAAAGTTTATGAAGAGATTTAAAACTACATCAAAGGAGAGTCAGATGTTCTGGTTGGACTGTTCTTGACGTTATGTCCTGATTTGCTGCTTAGTAGACAGGTACTTTTGCTGCAGTTAAAGCAAATCTTGAGAAAATGCAATGTTAATTTTTTAAGTTCTTTTTGTAATTGCTATGCTTAAGAACTATCAGTTTTTCAATTTGCAAAATAAAAGCTACAGAACTCTAATCACTTGTTGGAAAACTGACTTCTTATTGCAAGGCTTTTAATGATGTCTGAGGTGTAGGTGGCCATTTTAACAGCCAAAGGCTGTTAAAAGAGAGAAATTTGCCTCTTTGCAAGGTAAATGCAAAGAGGTGCCTTGTGTCTGCTACAGCAGGACTTTATCATTGGGATTCTCAAGTTTGGATACAATGATAAAGGTGTTTTCAGGTCAGTGCTTTCCAGTCTGCTGCTTAACTTCCACGTCGTTGCTGTTTCCTTTTTTCTATTCTTCTGGCTCCATTAAAAAAAACCCCCCCAAAAAAAACCCAAAAAAAACCCAACCAAAAAACAAAAACCAAAACAAACAAAAAAACCCAAAAAAACCCCCCAAAAAAACCAAAAGAAAGGAACTTGCTAAAATATTCAACCCACTCTCAAGTCATTATTTTTGAAGTGGGAATTATTAAAAATAAAGTTTTAATGATTTGTTTCACTTTTTGTGGGAGAGTGGGGACTTTTTCAGAAAATGCTGCTACTCAAATTATTTTTTGGTGATGTAGATTTATTCACTTCTGATTGTGAGTGAAGTTATTTTTGCAGACATGAGAAGTATTGAGATATGTACCATAGAAGTGTACTTCTGCCTTTTGAGAAAATGTTTTAGAAAACTTTGAGGAAGTGAAAAAATGGTGCCAGGAGATTATGCAGATACTGAGGAAGTTGGTCATGTCTGCCTGTTTCAACTTGATGCTTGTATTGTTTCAAAAGGACAGTTACAGGATATTCCAAACAAACTAATGGCTGTGTAGGGCAGGTGATCAACTGAAATACTGAACTTGTCCTTTGGTCCCTCTGCCTTTCCTGGAAGAGAGTAGACCTTCCAGGAGAATGGTTTTTCATTTTTCCTTATTCTTTGAAAACAGTGAAATTAAAGTAAGTTGAGAACTTGCATTAGAAGTTACTTAGGCATCTGGTGAAAACAGGGTGTTAGATGTGTTTGTTACTTTGCTAACTTTCTTGATTTGACTGTTTGCTTTCTTTTTGTCTTCTAGGTAAACTTCACTTACCAATTCTTGAGGAAAAAGTTTTACATTTTTAGCCAGTTCATGTATGATGAACATATCAAATCCAGACTTATCAAAGACATCAGATTCTTCAGGGAAGTCAAGGATCAAAATGATCACAAGGTATAGTAGTTTTTGAAGGCTGTAGAGTAATTTGCTAAAAGAAGTGCTACTTTCATGTGACTGAAGGTGCACCAAACCATAACACTCCTATTATTTAAATGTGTATCCCCTGACAAAGGGACAGCTTCTGTCCTAGCAAAATGCAGTGTTACTAATACCTGTGTTCAGGAGGCCTTTGTTTCATTCTGTCTGCTCTGAAAATATGGAGTTGGCTAAAATCATTCTCTCCATGTCTTAAGGATGATTTGATGGAGTTGTAGTCTATTGGAGGTTCTAAACTTCTGGTCCAACTCATGCATAAGAGTTTTCAGTTTTGAACAATAAGCTTACTTGAATTGAATCCAAAATGATGTGATCATTTTGGATTCAAAATACTCATTCCAGTATGTCAGGATTTGGGAGTGAGGGTCTGATTTTGCATGCTAGAAAATTTTCTCAAAAATGGGAGAGACAATGTATTTAGTAAAATAGACTGCTAGCTTCTTTGCATGTCAAGGGCTTATTTGTTTTAGGAATACTTTCTTGTTCACAGTAAAACTATTTCACTTGTCAACTTGCAGAAGTGACTCAGTAAAATGAGCCTTGTGAACTAGTACAGACGAGCAGGTGTATGATTTATAAAAAAATAAAGCTGTAAATGTGGGGTAAAACTAAATTACAAATAGAATTCTATTGATGTGATGAAAAGATTTTTTTCTAAGGGTAGGTAATTATTCTTACAAATTATTCTAAAATTTTTTTCTAGTATCCCTTTGAAAGAGCAGATAAATTCAACCGTGGCATCAGAAAACTTGGAATAACCCCAGATGGCCAGAGCTATCTTGACCAGTTCAGACAACTCATAAGTCAAATTGGTATGAAATGCTATCTAAGATGTTATAAATGTTTTTAAATGGAAGAGTTCTTCATCAGCTAGTAACTGACCTTTTAGCTCAGGCTAAAGGTAGATTTAATTCCAGTCAGATGGAAAGTAGTTCACTTGTAGCCCATGCTATATAAATGCTCTCATCTAATTGCACAGAAATGGCCACTGCATGTCCTAATCTCCAAGAGAGTTACAGATTGCATAGATTCCTGTTCCCTTTCAGTTCTTTGTTATGCAACTGACTTTTATCCATGTTGAGTGTGTTTCCTAGTAAAAACCAATTACTGTTAAGTTCATGTATTTCAAAAAATGGCCATTCATCCTGCTGAAGTATCCTTGAGTAATGCATGATGTGACAATGCTATTTTCAGCCACTGATGCTGTAGATGTGCAGGACTGATCTGAACTTGCAAGTGTTTAATGTGCCCAGTGAAAAGAGTTTATACAAAAGTGAACAAACCCTTGCTTGATGATGTGTTTTTGTTTTATTTCTCTGCATAGACTTTTGATAGCAGGGTTCAATTTAACTTTTATAACTCGGCTTTCAGAGCCAAGTTCTTTGCCAGAACTACACGGCAACTTTAATTTACGTTTTCATAGCTCCCATAGGCTGTGAGAGTGTGTGTGTATTTAAGTAATTATAAACTGCTTCCTTGTTTTTTCTTGTTTTTAAAGGCAACGCTATGGGCTATGTACGAATGATAAGATCTGGTGGACTTCACTGCTGTAGTAGTGCAATTAGGTATTTCCACAAATATTTCATTTTCCTCTTTGCTCCTTCTCTTCCTCTTGCTCTCTATTCTTGCTGATATTCCCTATGCCCTTACCTATCCCCCATACATTTTGAAAAGTTCCCTTTATATGCCTTCATTTAAGTGGAATTATTGAAGACAGTGCTGGGATTCAGCACTGTACAATCATGGACATAAATCACTAAAAACCCACAAATTCTATGGGAAAACATGGCAAAAGAGTTAATAGAATGCACATGTAAGACATTAGTCCTTAATCGAGCAATTTGTGATGTTAAATAATTTCAAGGGTGCATTAAAGAAAAGTAATACAAACCTTGAGGAACTTGGAAAACACATTCCTTTCATACTTTTTTCTGTATAGGTTTTGTCTGTGTTTATGAACAGTCATGAAAACATAGTAACTTTTACATCATAAGAAATAGTTCGTTTTCTTGCAAGTAATAGTAAACTTAGAGTTACCAAGAGTATCAAGTGCTGGAGAGAGGAGATGGTAGTCCAGTAAAAACAGAAGTACAAATAACGATGTCTGTTTAGAAGTGAGGTTAATAATGCCTGGATGAGAATGGTGTGACAGATACGACATAATTTGAAGTAAGTAGTTCAAGCCCCGAAGATGAAATTAAGTAAATTATAAATTGGGGTAGATACTTCAGTGAACACAGACAGTTGAGCATAATCCTAACAAACAGTGAGTTTTCAGGTTTGTTCCTGATCTGGAAGATATTGTTAACTTTGAAGAGCTGGTGAAAGAAGAAGGACTCTCGGAAGAAACACAAAAAGCAGCAAGGTACACTAACATCATGCTTTTGAGGTCTGGGGCAGGGGTGGGATGAGAGAATTGTCATTTTTTATTTATAAATGCAGCTATTGGTTATTTGTGTGTGTGTATATTAAAAGTTCAGCTGCTTTTATGCAAAAATATTTGCTTTAAGCAAAGCAAATAGAAGCAGTTGTTTAGAAAATGTGAAGTAGCATTGATAGTAATAGACACTTAGAACCTGGTTTCTTGAAGAAATCCTTGTTTAAAAGCTAACAAGCTTTCGTCGCCGTGTGCCTGAGCTCTACTTCTAAAATGTTCAGGGTCTTAGATAAAAAAGAAGCAAGTATTCTATTCATAGACCTTTTCTGAGAAAATTAAATAAAGACACATGATTCAAATGGGCTGTAGAGGTAGGGTACCCTTCCAAATCCTGGACTGTGGATGTAGGCAAAGGGTGAAGAGAAGGTTGTTATCCCCCGAGGTGGATAAGCAAAGGGACTTTTAGCAGAACTGAGTAACCCATTGCTCATCCCTTGCAGGCAGCTGGACTCTGTGCTCAGTGACCTCACCCGGAACTTTGCAGAGGGAACCGAGTACTTCAAAATGCTGGTGGATGTCTTTGCTCCCGAGTTCCGCAGCCCCAAGAACATGCACTTGCGGAACTTCTACATCATTGTTCCCCCCCTGGTGAGTGTGTGCGTTGCACCAGGGCTCACTTAAAAAAAGGGCTTGTCAGATCAGGGTTGTGTTTAAATATTTTGTTATTAGACTGTAGTAGCATGCGTGGCTATGCCTTGGGAAATTTGTGAGTCTCTTTGTGATTCCAAGACAGCCTTTCATTCTTTCAGACCCTCAATTTTGTAGAGCATTCGATCAGTTGCAAGGAGAAATTGAATAAGAAGAACAAAAGTGGAGCAGCTTTCACTGATGATGGGTTTGCCATGGGTAAGTTTCAGCACCCTCACTAGCCTTTGGGTAAGCCAACATAATGGATATTTGCAAGAAAAGTTCTGTTTATAATTTGTCTGTTCCCATAATTAAAAATTCCATAATTTAATTGGGTTTGTCTTTGCTTCAGCAAAATGGATTTGAGGGTTATGGTTGTGTTCAGAATTTCCTAAACATGGAATAGCTGTGTATGGGAGCAGACAGTTTTAACATATATTGGTGCTTCCTAGTTTCTTTCAAAACTTGTGGTTCTCATCCAGATGAGAAGGAATGCAAGTATTTGGATAAGTTGTGAGGTTTTTAAAAAATTTAAGCTTGTTCTTTATTGTGATTTTTCCTGATAGATAATTCTAAGTTAATAACGGTTTAAATTATATTTGCATGAAATTATCAGCTTAGGCTCATCCATTAAAGACATTCACAAAATGTTTTGCAAATTGCATGTTGACTTTAGTACATGGTTTGTCAATGACTAGGTGTGGCTTACATTCTGAAGCTTTTGGATCAGTACCAGGAGTTTGATTCTCTGCACTGGTTCCAGTCTGTTAGAGAGAAGTATGTGAAGGAAATAAGAGCAGTAGCTAAGCAACAGAACGTGCAGTCCTCTAATCAAGATGAAAAACTACTACAGACTATGAACCTTACCCACAAGCGGCTGGAAGTTTGTTTACAGGTACAGCACGGGCCTGGTTACCTGTTCTGGTAACAATTTCTGTTCTGTTTTGGGTTCAGCGCTTATCCATCACAAATCATGTCACTGTGTTCTGATGGAGCTCATTGAGAGCAAAATCCAGAGCATTCTCTACAGCAAAAATGCAAAAAGAGCATAAATACTTGAGGTGTATGACGTGAAGGGAATGCCGTTGGTTTTTGTGCTATTTGAAGACCTGGTTGATTGGAATTCTTTGTCCCATGGAGTTTGAAATGTAATGCAACTAAACCAGAAATGCTTTAACAGGAGAGAATGGTTAAACTTCTAACGACAAAGATTTCACATAACGCTGTGAACCCTCAGAGTTGCCTGTGTGTTAATTTTGAGCTGCTGAATGGAATGATGCATTAGCTGTCAAATAGAGGAAAGGTGCATTTGAATTTTGAAGCACAGAAGCTCAGGTTTTGTCTGTGGTGTGCTGCTTTCTCACTCGTGATTGGAGAAGCCTATGGGACAAATCTGTCATTGGTTAGTTTTACAGCCCATGATTACATTCTGTAATGTCTTGTTGAAATAGATAAGGCCCTGTATGCCCTCATGGTATCCAGGAGTGTGCACTGTGTTTGGTCCTCTGTGTTTAAAAAACCACATCACTGAACCTTGTTCAGACACTGATCAAGCCTGTAGCCATTTAAATTACTGGCTTGCATGGTTTTCCATGGGCAAGTTGCTCTAAGTTCTCACTGCTGCTACAAATCTCATTTTCAGCCTCAGCAGATCAGTGATGGATTGCAGTGATGCTGCTTTGCTTAAAGTTGCCCTTTAATGTAAAGGCTGACATTTGCTTTGTAAAATGCATGTGAATAAGGTATGAATGGAGAAGGATTTTCAAGAGCATTTAAGTGATTTAGATACTGAAATCTAGGTGCCTAAGATGCTCCTGAAAAATCCCATTTATATCGGTCTGCAAATTCATTCTTGTGATACTCTGATGCTCCTCTTCTTTCTCTTTTCCCTTAGGAATTTGAACTCCTTTATTTCTCACTAAGTAGTGCAAGAATTTTTTTCAGAGCAGATAAAACTGCAGCAGAAGAAAGCCAGGAAAAGAAAGAAAAAGAAGGTGAGTGAATGCTGTATGTAGAACATTTTGGCTAAGGAGATTGTGTGCCCTAATAGGGAAGGTCCTTTTTGTTTTATTCATAGCTGCTTTCGTGCTCATGGGTCGGTCAGCATCACACTTACCTCGTCAATTACCAGTGTTGACAATGACAGCCTTAGCTGGTGTTAAATAAAGTGGTTTTCACCCATTGTACCAGCTGGTTTTCAACTTTCATAGGCAGATGATGCAGTTACTATATATATTCAGATGTTTATGATGTACTTGGTCTCCTATTGAATTCTGTATTCAAAGAGTAAGATCTTAATTTGTGGTGTGGTCTCTTGACTAGGTAATGTGGGTCTTTTGCATTTCTATTCCTGCTTGTCTATTCTCCCTCATGAATTCTGAAAGATTCTCTTGGGAAAATCCTTTCTAAAGAAATGAGAGTACTTCTAAGGATCAAGATCTAGAAATGCAGTTCAGTCACAAGTAGAAACTCGGGGAGCAGTATATTAAAAATTGAATTGGTGAATAATTCTCCAATTATTGTGGTTCTGACAAAGGCACAGGTGACCTGTGAGATTACAGTTACTGGAGAAAAAGATTCGGGTTTTTTCTACATGAGAAAAACAGTTTGTAAAGAAAAAAAAATCTTTTGGCATGAATTTACATTTGATCATATTCACTGAAGTTGCTCAAATAAATAATCAGCGCCAAGAAAAAGCCCACCAAACACAAATCCAAACAACTCCAAGCATTGTGGTAAGAATAGATGTGCTGTTCTGGAGTCTGTAGGAGACCATTCTGAAGAACATCAGTTAATTATATTTTAGATTAAATATTCTCTGTTATGACACCTGTTCAGTTCCCCAGGCATGTGTTGTGCAGTGAGTAAAGCTGGAGGTGCATACCAGGGTGGAAAGTTCTGAACATGGTAGTATCTATGTCTTCTACCATGATATTTGGACTCTGAGAAATGTGTGAGCATTGTATATGTAATTTTTAGACAAGTACTGCTGATTGAAGAACCTTTCACCCCAAATATGAATTTCTTCATAGGGTCAGGACTTCTTGTGCTGCAAGGTCTGGTTGCATATGGTGACCATGAAATTCTGCATCAGATGTTGCTATGACATCAGCATCATATATATATATGCTAAGATTTGAGGGGTTCTGTTTCGAATAGAGTGTTAAACATGATCCATGTCTTTATTTTTTATTTTTGTAGAAGAATCTGGTAAAGCAAGCAACGGAGATCTTTCTAACTCTACGCCTGCAGAGCCTGTTGTGAAATGACATGGCTGGTATGGGTGATGATTACTTACTCAAATAACTCATGTCCTTGTCTTCATCAGTAACACTTTGTAGGGGTAAAAGCTCTAGATTTGATTTACTTGCTCTGTTAAATCCAAGAGGAAATGTACAGTAGTATACTAGCATCCAGTGAGGCTAGGTCTGTGTTTGTCTGTATTTCCTGTAGAAACTCCTATTTTTCAGGAGTTTGTATTATTTACAGCACTTTCTTTAGATTGAAAATAATTTAAGAAAATGTTGACCTTGGAGGTAGTTATTTTAAAGTACAGATGTGCAGATAAAAAAAATCCTTAATTATTTCTAGATGCATTCTCGCATCTCTATTATAGCATTTAAAAACCCCAAACTCCATAGGCTGTTGGTCCAAGATTTGAACTGGCATCTCTTCAACCAGAGAAAAAAAATTGAATCCAGATATTGGATGTATCTGTTGTTCAAAAAATTATTCAGACATGTGGTAAGATGTCCAGTCATTGTGCAGTCCTGTTGCATTTAATGCAGTCACAGGTTACACTGTGGGTGTAACAGTGTATGTTGTGAATGTATGTTAAATCCATTACACAAAATGGAAATGCTTATTACTGTTTCATTCCAAACCACCTTGTTCTTACTATAGATAGTATTTGTCCTGTGGGAACTTAGGATCCTGTCAGGCATTTATTTTCCCCTGTTTTTGCCCCCTTATCAAAGAATGGGAAAACAAGGAAAGTTAACATAACAAATTACTTCTCATTTCATACCGAAGGTCTGATTTGCATCCACAGAAGTAAGGAAATCCAGAGCCAAGACAGAACCACAATCAGCTCTTCCTTTTATGACCAGACACTGTGATGGGTGTCTGTAACTATTAAGTGATCTTACAGTTCATGAATATGTTGTGCCTAATTGCAAATTTCAGCCTCAATTCTGTATTTCCTAGCCTTTGTAGGTCTATTGTACCATGTGTTGTTCATACAGTCTTACATGCCTGATTATTAACAGTAATTACACTGCAGGCTCAGAAGCTGCTGAACACTGTGAGAACTCTATATAACATCTGTCCATGCCTGCAAGTAGAGGTTCTAGATTGTGCAAGTGTTACTTGGATTCCTAACTTAAGTAGCTAGAATTAGCTTAAAAGAAAACACCATTTTTATTAAAATACACAGGTGTGTTTTAATCTCCCAGAACATAACACCCTTCTAGGTCTTACCAACCAGAATAAACTACTCCAGTCAGTGCAGCTGAGAGAACTACCCTTGGGGGTTTTTTTGGCACTCCTGTTTTTTTAGACCAAACTTGCTTTAATACTTGTTTTAATGGTTCAGATTGTTCCATCCACTCTTGGGTGACTGGTTAAAACAATTCCTGATGTACTTCTGATTCGTCCCTTCCTGCCAGTCACTTCAACATTCAGACAGCAAGGATGAATGTTTTGTCGCAACTGGAAAGACCAGACTGATACAAACGTTCCATTTGTTGGTTCTGAGAACACGACACACAAGCTTCATGGACTGTTAAAATCAGCTGGGCTCATTAAAGTTTTTATTTTTAATTCATTATAACTGCCCTAAAGGATGCTGCATTACTTGATTTATATTTTTGCTTTTTTACTTTGATACAGGGGTTTTTTTTTAATTTGTGTACACTTTTTTTGACCAAACTGTGCCCGCACTGAACGCTCAGTAGCACTGCCGAGATCAGCATTCTTGCTGCTGCTTCCCATCCTGCTGCAGTTGCTGTGCACATCCTTCCACATTCCCATCTCAGCTGAAGTCATGTAAGTTCATGGAGTGGAATGGCCAAGCGCTGCATTTCCTTCTTCCACAGCAACGGCAGAATCACACATAGATGGTGTTCCTTTCCCCCAGGATGGCCTTGCTAGGGCGCTGTGTGCAGTCAAGACACAGCCCACACTCTAATCTGCACTTGTATTTTCCCTCCTCCATTTTTTTTTCTTTTGGAAAGACACTATCTTGCTAAGGTAAGACTTTGCAGCTGAACATAACGTGAACTAAGCACTGTCTTCATGTACGGTGGTTAACAAATTCACGTGGTTCTGGTGATGGAAATTCTAGAGGAAAGACATAGACTATTTTTATAGACGCCTGTTTAATCTGGGAGGACTGAATGTATACTCTATGCGGCAAAAATATATACATACACAAATATGTACAGTGATAATAGAGCTATTCTTGCTAATACAGGACTGTAGTTTGTATTTCCTTCTTTCTCTTTGTCATGTAGCAGCATAGACATGCAGAAAGATTTTTCTCATCTGAAATCCAAGGTGGGTCCTAGGTTTGGATGTCACATGTGACACTGAGTTGCATTAAATCCTTTTGTCTCCCCACAAAGATATGGAAGGGGTGCAAAATTCATGCTGTGGTGCTACTATTCTTTCTATTGCTTTTGGCCTCCTGTTGCAATTACAGGAACCAAATGAACCCTAACTCGTTGTCTGGAGATGAGACAATGGAGCTAAAACAAAAAGTCCCCTAAACTAAACCAAACGTGCTCACTCAGAACTCCCAGGGGTGCCAGAAGGGAGGGTGATGAATTTGCTGCAGGGACATAAAACATGTCGAGCGGTTTTTTCCTTCAGGATAGGGTCAGAATAGGCTCAAGGCCAGGCTCTCACCCCCAGCAGGCAGCTGCCACCACTGCCCTCAGGTGTCCAGCCTTGTGCCAAGGCTGCTGGAAGTGGCAGCAACTGCTCTGCCAGGGGTCGTGCACACTCTTGTCACAGTGCCCTGTATGCCACAAGCCCGGGGCTGCAGTGCCCTGCCCCTCGCAGGGCAGTGGAAGCAGAGCATGGACACCCTGTCAGCCCTGACACCAAGGGTCTGCGTGGCCCCAGCAACACCATGGTGCTGAAGGGCACATTCTGCAGGTCTGGAACCAGAAGGAAATTTGAGTTGCGTCAGACGTCCATCAACAGCTGTTTTCAGCTTCTCAGGTACAAAGGACCAAATGTACTACTTAATGTTTCCTAACTCATTGTACAAAAGGGTATTTTGTTACTCCAGTCTCTTTGGTTTGTGAGTAGAGAACATTATGTACATAAAACTGTGTTAATAAATGCAATTTTGAGAACCTCATTCTTAGTGTTTTCAGTAACACCAGTTCAGCGGGTGTTAATTTTTTTAATAAGACAGCTTCAGCTTTTATTTATGAAGAAGGTTTTGTGTCAGTTACTAACAGTTTCTTCCATGGTACTTTTAAACATTCGGTAACCAGTTAAATTAAATTTATTCCACATCAAACACTTCCAATCCAGGATCCTTCAGATACTCTTGTACAGATTCTGCTTATGGAAAATCTAGTTTCCTAGTGACTGAGAAGAGTTAATTTAAGTTTGAGGAATTTCAGCCATTTTTTCTAGATATCTTATCTTGAGTAATATAAACTATGCTACAGCTTACACCCCTCCCCCCAGTAACAGGTATTTATTTTGTCTACTTTGTTCTTGCAGAGTAATGTTGCTCATGTTTTCAGGAGGGGAAAAAAATATAAACTTATTAGCCAAATATCTCTAGTGTCTAATCTTAGGAAGGTACTACAAAACTTGTCAATACATTGTAGACTTGTAATCTAACATTTTATTGCTCAGTTTCTTAAAACCAAAGGTTGCTGGTAGACTCAGCTGTTTCATGTCACCACAACGTTAAAAATACAAAGAATTCTTACTACAAAAGTACTTATTTGTCCTACTATTACCATCTCTGGCAAGAAACCTAGCCATAGAAAAACTGCACACAACTAACATGCCACATTCGTTGCCTCCTTCTGAGGTTTGCATGTCAGTGGTATTTAGAATAATAAATCAAGGAGATACATTATGTCCATTATTTAATTAAAGAACGTGAGAGTGCGGTCCCCTGGAAGGTAAGAGTAGGCACTTAGATTTGTTTTGTAAGCTTATTCTATATGCAATATAAAAATAGATTATATTAATAGGAAAAATTTAGTGTTTAACAAATTTTGTAAATAGGCTAACACAAAAGGTAAATCTTGTTACACTTAAACTAGACTAAAAATAACTTCATCTGAAATAAAGTAGATAGTGCATTTTTAACCTTCATTCAGATGCACATAATCATGCAAACTATAAAAATTGACTATGGTAGGAAATTTGAGGCCTGATATTTGTCAGAGGAGCAGGCAGCTCACACGAATTTCAGTGGAATGAGAGGCTGCTGGCCCTGTAAATGTAAGGAATGCCGTTAACCCTCGGTGGCCGACAGCTGCGCTCTCCTGCCCACCAGCAGCGCGGGGCTCCTGCCGAAACATCGCTCGGGATTGTCAGCTCCCCAGACTCAGCTCCACCCTACACATTCACAAATGCAAAATGCCTCGAGGGCCCAGTCCTGCTGTGCTGCCACTGTAAAGCCAGAGGGACGCCCTGCAAAGTCGCCAGTGCTCTCCAGCAGGAAAGGGCAGCTGGCCTCAGGTGTGCGCAGGTGACTGAAGAGGTTCTTGCAAAACGACTCCCTGCTTTTGCAGCTCCCGCACAGGCTGCAGGAAGTGATAGGAGCTGCTTATGCTTCTGACTCCTCCCCTCCTTCATGCACGGTTCCATCCTCTTCTGACACATCATTCAGGAGCATAAACTTCCCATCATTTGTGAATGGCACAGACTTCATTAGCTGAGCTAATGCTTCTGGATCCTGAAGAAAAAGAGAGGTCAGCAAGCTGCAGCAGCCATTGAGGAACATAGATTTCCCAGTACTTCTTGCTAAGGTTTTGCAACTTCGGGGTTTTTTTGGTTTTTTAAAACAACCTTTAGAATAAAGATTTGAAACATAAGCAATACTTTTTGGTTAACTAAAGACCCGTTGGGTATATAAGAAAAAAAAAAAGTAATTAATTTTGAGCCTTTATTTTGCTGTTCTTTAGTTACTGAAAAGCAAGGAGAAAAGTAACAAAAGTCTAAATAATTTATTTATTTTACCCATGCTTATTGGTTGTGACTAAAGCTCATTCCCCATCTTGTTCTTAAGTCTTAGCAGCAAAACTATACAGCAAATACTAGTCACATCTATATAGATAAAATGTATCTAACAAGGGACAGGGGAACTCCGTCATTCATTTTAAGTGCAATAACACTGTGATTTTCATCCCTAGGGAAGGAAAGAATCTAAGTTTCTAACAGTGAAACAGCAGTTTCACTGTTTTTATGCTTCATTACAAAGAGCTGGTTTGGTTTTTTTGAAAACTTTGCTCACAGCTTTCTTTCAGACATGAACAACTGGATTTGAATAATTCTGAATTTGGTTTGGGGTGGCACATTTTATCTCAAATCATGCTACTGTGAAAAACTGAGTTTATTTTTGCTGTGTTAAATAATGTCTGCAAAACTTTGCCCTTAGGAGGAGTAGCAGTTCTCTTTTCTTATGCACACCAGAGGTATCTGGACAGTGCAGCTGAAAAGCAGATCATGATGTATCATACAGATGTGGGGAATGAAACAAACTTACCTTCTGTGCCTCAATAATTTCTTTTCCCAAGCTAATGGCATAGCAAATCTACAAAGAAAAAATACATGTAAAGTTCAGTTTCGGTTTAGTTTTTTTGTTCCTTAATTAAGAGTAAACCACAGAAGTGTCAGTGCAGACTTAGTCTTAAAACCAGGCCTAAAAGCAGAGGTGGAATACCAATTTGCTATGCTAACTACAGATAAAACTATCTGGGGTTCAGCTTCAAAGCTCACAGAGGCTGGTAAATCTTTGTGCTCAGCCTGGTTAGTTTTATTCAGCAGACTTTATTCCCACACTTGGGGGAGTGTTACTGTTTGTAGGGACAGAAGTTCTCCACCCCACTCCCTATTTCTGTTACAGCATGCAGCGAACAGCCAGTGGTGTTAGCACATACGGCTGCCTTGTCTGTGAAAGCTTCACAGCTGCACATCTCAACATAGCTGACATTGCTTTTGTTAGTGCTGGTGCTGGACAGCACTTTCCCATCTCTCTTAATACTGGAATTAGCATTCCCATCCTTTCCTCTTTGTACATGCTGCTGCATTATCTGTTCATTGGGTCCTTTTTAGACGTAAGCCAGTAAAGGCTTCCATGTTAACACAGGTTTTCTTGGCCAGAAATTGAGCTGCTCTTGTTTCTATAGCCCTGTTTCCCAGATGTGTAAGCCAAGAAGCCACAGACCTGTTTTCTAAATGAATTTTATTAAATGTTATGCAAACCTTTTCCCCTTCTGTATTGCTCTCAAAAACATATGCACTCATGGATTCTTCTCCCAGAGTCTCACTGAGGTGGATCACAAAGCCAATCAGTCTCCTGTTCTCCTGATGGGCAGCAAACTGTGTCACAGTGGTGAGTTCAAACTGGAAAAGTAAAATAAATAATTTATTTGTTTTAACCAGGTCAAGTTAGCTAGTTAGCTCAGGTTTGTGTGACTGAGGAGTCACTGCTGTGATAGAAAAAGTTACTTACACTTGCTCGTGTAACTTGGGTTTGAGGATCTATTAACCTGCAATTACATGGTGGGGAAAAAAAGAAAATTATTTTAGTGACTCCTGGTAATTTCAAGGGGCTTTTAAATAGAAAGGCAGTAACTCTAGCAGTTTTATAGATGAGGAAACATGCACACAATCAGATGCTTTAGCTGTGCTTGGCAAGGCTCGAATCTAGGCCTTGACTCTCAGCTGCCTGACAGGTCCAGGTCAGAGCACCTTTCTGAGTCACCTGGAAAGGATCCTGAGTGCCTGGGTTGACACAAAATGCAGAGGGACATAAACACACCCCAGCTAAAGGGAATATCTGATATCAGCATATTCTACAGTGACACTACTGTGGAAGGACAGTGTTAGGAAAGAGAATCTTCCAGTCCATTGTTTTGTATCTTTTTTTTTTTGTATCTTTGCAGGGTCTTACAGTCCCACTGCATCCCTTAGATTTTGATAGGACACTCTTACAACTTTGTCTGGAGGATCATTTCTAGATATCACACAGTAAGAAAGACATTTCTTTCTAGGTGAAGTGACTCTTAGGATCTTGCTTCCTCAAAGGGTGTATGTCTTAGAGAAACAAAACCAACGATACATAATTAATCACAAATTGTATGAAGAGAACAGAATAGTGACAAGCTAAGGCTTTTACAGTACCTCAGGTTCTTGCTGGTGACCATGAGGTGGGATTCAGTCATGCGGAAGATGTTGTGAATGGCCCGAGCAGCCAACACTTGTCTCATGGCTTCATAGATCACCTCGCACGTCTCATCGGACTGAACAGCCATGGACCCTAAAAACCGAACCACGAACATCTGCTGCAGGAGGGAGTCTGCAAGAGAAAAGCCAGGACTTCCTTCACTCTGCTACTCCAGTCTTCCAGTAGCTCAAAGTATCAATGGAATTATTTTATTCACTCTGGAAATTCAACAGTAAGCCTGTGGTTGGTGACTGTCATGAGTGGTGGCTTTCTGCCATGAGTCACACAGTGCCCTGACCCAGTTTCAAACTGCGTGAACAGGCAGCAGTGTGGAGGTGGGGAAGGAAGTTCTTGCAGTTGCCTGGAAGCTTTAAAAGTGTAACTGGTCCTTTATGCTTCATTTGATTAGCTAAGTAAAATTCCCTTGCCTGTTTTGCTATCGTGTGCACATAAACTGTGATGATTTAGGACTGTGCACAAGCCTTGGCTTCAATTAAGCCTTGTACATTCTTCCCTTTCTTTTATGTCCTTCTGCCCTTCCATGCAGCTGGACCCAGTGAGGTTTTCACCAAACCCTTCCTTGACTGTCACCATAAGACTTACTGACAACTAAGCAGCCATTATGCAGCACAGCCATCACTTGACAGGCTCCTTCTATGGCTGGGGGGTGAGCAAGGGAAAGCAGGGTGAATGTTCAGAGCAGTAGGTAGTGCTTTGGTTCTGAGCAGTTTTCTGACAGGACTGTGGGTTCCAGGCACAGGGGAAGAGGAGAACAGCCAAGCCCCCTATATGTGCTGGTACAGAAGGTCACTTTACTATGGATCTGTTACTTCTGCTCCATGGTGGCAGGTGCTTTTCTTAAGAAACACTGGCTAGCTAAAATCATGACTAATCTTATCTGGATGAAAGAAGCACTGACCTTCCTCATCTTTGCTGCTGTCTTCAGATTCCCCAAATGGGTTTGCACGCCTGTGACAGAAGAATTAAAACTTTAATTACAGATTCTGGTCATTACCACAAACTGATGCTGCAATACTTCATCTCGCCTGAATTCACACTGTTACAGTGATGGATCACTGTCTCTGGCCATACCTGCCACCTCTGTTCTGGTCCAGAAATTCCATGGCAGGCAGCACGATATCAAATTGAATCGGTGTTCCAGGAGCAATGAGTTGTGTGGAGTCTTGAATGCCAGCTGGTTCACTGGGAATTATTTTGTCATTTTCCATATTCTTTACAGTCTGGCTAAAATGAAAATGGAAAAAAAGTATGTTTCTATCAATCAGTGACACCCTACCTTTGCTCTGGAAGGGAGACAAGATTATTCAAAAATCCAAAGCAGCAGGACTGAACCTATGCAGACACGTAGGGTATTTTCCTATTTACCTGTTACTGAGGACTCTAATAAAATACTTTTTTAACCTAATATTATTTAGGATAAAAGTAAACATTGGTATATTAGACCTGAATGCAGATCACCTCTGAGTGTGGGCTGACTTTCAGCAATAGGTAGCCATTTGTCTCCCTGCCCTGTCCATACTCACAGCTGCATTACCAGCAGAGACCTGCACTTGTGTCTACACTTCTCAGTGACAATCCCAACATCTTCTTAAGACCTCTCAGCCCCAGGCTCAATATAATTGCACGTGGTCCCTGCTCCATGCAAAGGAGAACGTTACCTCGGGTGCTGAACTTCGTGCTTTTTTCCCAAGCTGGTAATGGGAGTCACTGCTTGCAGGGCTGTCTGATTCAATTTGATTGCAGCTGCCTATGAAAACGAGACAGAGCAGCTCTTTTAGACATGTATTTTGCGCTACCATGTGAAGAATAACGGGAGGGCAAGTTGAAGGAAAGGACTGAAAGATGGGAACAAGCTCCCACCTCTGGATTGTCAGTGAGATAGATCTGTCTGGAGATGTTGTTGATGGCACATATCCACTGGAAGGGAAAAATGAAACTGAAGTCTTCGAGATCACTTGCATACAAGAATAATAACATTAAGAAAATATTTTTACCTCCTCGTATTCTTTCTTGCTTTCTGCTTGAAGGGTTATACCCCTAAAATGCAAACACAGTGTGTAAGTGCTAACAGTGGATACCAGGACTGTTTGACTCCAGGGCTTATAATAATATCACCAGCTTTGCATCCATTAACCACCAAAGGAACAAAAATCATGAATAAGCTGCAGCTAAAAGACACCACATGTGCCATTCAGGCACTTGTGGGGGAGGACTGGAAGGAATATGCTTTTAATTTGGAAACACCCTTCTGGAAACCCAGAAAAGCTTCCTACTACACCAAGCATGTTTTACAGGAAAGAGCATCTGAAGGGGTAGGTGTGACTGGCTGTCCTCAAACAAAACGTCTCTCATACGCTTTGCCTGTAGGAGTAGTGATCTGAAAGCAGTATCTTCTGTCTTCACAATCCACAGCCATAACAGAGCAGTTATCCAGGTCCTGAATCAATCCTCCAGCTACTGCTCCCCTTGGCTGACACATCAAGTTGCCACCTTGAGTGAAGAAATAGAGTCTTTCCCAAGTTGTAGTCACCAGACCTGTTTTACTGACGAGAAGATGCAGTGATAAAGACTCGTTACTGTTTAGAATAACTCCAAACAGGTATGAAACTGCAAACACATCCTGATGCTAATCAGAACTTTATGTTCACCCTGGCATTTTTTTTAATGATGGGTCTCTGTTAAGAAGAAAAAGCAGCACCTGTTCTTAGCAGAAACTAATCCTTAATGAAAGCTGAAAAATTAAATTAATTCCAAACATCCAAGTTAAAAATGGTATCTTCTAGTTAAGGAATAAAAGAGTATTGAGTAACTGACATGAAATACTATGAGCAATTTCAGCACAAAGAATCAAAATGCAAAAAAGTATCTACTGCAGTAGTATCTCAGAGTCCATCTCTTGCTTAGCTGTAGACTCCTATTATAGTGTAATCCAGCTCTTGGAATACTATGAGAAATTAATAGATGCCCCCCACAAAGAAAAAATTACTAGATAAACAAAATAATAAATCACATAAATAGGGTTATTATATGCCAGCAATATACATAACTCCCGTGGAAGTTTATGGAAAATTTTATATGGAAAATCTGCAGAGGTAACTCTACATATGATACACGTTCAAAGTTACAAACTTGCATTGTCCATAAAGCTTTTAATTATGTAAAAGAAGTCATTTATGAAAACATGTATTAACTACAAAATGTAGCTGTCTGTTTTTGTAAACACCGCGTCTTCTTTAAGATCTGGGAACAATCTGAACCCAGCCTCATCAGCTTCTAATTTATAGTCAGCTGAACGCAGGAAATTATTCCTGTAGGTAAATTCAATCAGAAGCAAACTTCTGTTTTCAGAAAAATAGTCTCAAATGCCTCTAATTTGGTTAAAGCTTCAAAAACACATTTCCAAAGATGACAGAGGTACTCAGGAGATGAAAAGTAGAGCTACCAAACCGATTTAGGACCCTCAAACATCATTACCTGAGGAGTCTTTATGACCACCCCCCCTAAAAAAAAATCTAGCCACTGAACAAACCAGCAGATAACAACCATCTCCTTACTTTCTAAGATTAAGGTAGCCAGCCTTCTGGATGAGATTTCTATTGATAGAAGGTGAAGTTACATCAGAATCTGGGGTATAAACAGATTCATTAACCGCAATTAAATCCTGCTGGGATAGTCTCATTTTTTCAGCTTCGGCATCCAGCTCTCCCTGTATGCTAGAAGAAAACCAACAACACAAAAAGAAACCCAAAGCCACCATTAGCTATTTTATACCAGGACACAGTTAACATCTGTAAGTCAAAAATAGCAGCTGAAATTACCTTGGAGGGTAGTGCAAAGATGAAATTTATTTTTCAAATAGACTTTATAGGAAATACTGGTTTTTAATACTGAAATGAGCACATGAGAAATGTTTAAGTGTTGAGAAAGAAGACTTCAGTTTATTTTTTGAGAGAGAGCTTGTAAAAGTATTGCTTCTATAAATTTACACTGCTGAACACATACAGACATTGCCCTGGTGTAGTGGCACTGTTCAAAGCAGGCTGTACTAGAGGATCTCTTGGCTCTCACAGAATTTTGTCTAATTCCTGCAAGTCTGTAACACACAGGAATTCCTGCCTTGAGACCACTTATTAACTGGTCCTGGACTTCCAGTGGTAAGTTTTCCATTAAGTCAAAACAATACATAACAAAACCAATATCTCAAGTCTCACTTTAGCATTAATTTTTTGTTTTTAATACTGTGTTCTGCTTTGGTGTGATCCAGAAAACATCCTTGGGGCAGGCTTGGCTAAACTGAGCTCATTTTAAATATATTGGTAAAAGTTCAATTTGTTGAAAGCGGTAACTGTGAAGGGGTATCAGTGTGAAATTTAACCCAGAAAGTGCACCTATACAGATATGCTGCAGTGCAGTGGATGCTGTTTCACTTGATTTCAGCAAGAGCTTCCACATGGTTTGCCACAATATCCTTATACCCAAACTGGTGAAGTACAAACTGGAGAAGTCAACCAAGATAGGTAGAAAACATGGCTGGGCTACTGAGCTGAAAGGGTTGTAACCAGTGAGACAAAGCCCAGCTGGTACCCAGCTACTGGTGACATTATTAAATTTTCCAAACTTGAGGAGTTATTAACTGTATCCAGGCTAGAATACATAAGGTTTCTTGTTGCTGCATACCTTAGAAAGTCATTAATACCTGTACCTATGCCACAGTAATTTCCTCCCTACTTCCTGCCCAAGCAGTTAAACCTTTTGAAGAACATAAGCATAAAACACATGGTATACACAACAGGGCCAGAGAGCCATGTGGCTTTTAAATTCGGGGACTCAGTTTCACAAGGAGCTGCTTAAATAGATGCAAGACCTCATCACCACTGAAATTCTGTAGCTGCACAATGGGTCACATCAGCTTGTTGTTCCAAAAGAACAAATCTGACAAATGAAAAGCTTTTAGCTTGACTAGCAAGCAGATGTGACTGAGGCCTTGTGATCCCCAGCACTAAGGAAAGAGAGGAGTGGGCAGCAGAGTTTTCAGTGGCTGTGCAAACTGAAGTCTCGAAACCCTGTCCTGTGTCACTAATTCTATGCTGCACAGGGCCATTCAGAATTTTACAAGCTTCTCTTTTGGTTTTTCCAAAGACATCACACTCCTTTACTAGTTACATTTGAGTTGTACTTTCAAGCTTTACTGTGTGACAGACTTAAAACACAAAAACCAGACTCAGCAAAATAACTGAGCAGCCTATTTTTGCTTCCATTTACTACTGTACACTGTCCAGGACTCAAACCCATCAGACTTTGGAAAACAAGGGCTTATTCTACGGTGAGGATCCAATGGCAGGATCCTCCCTGTGCCTGTAAGACACAAGATGCCTTGGACTTACTAAACAAAAGACACTATTTCAATGGAGTTTAAAATCTGTCCTCCAGTCTGTACAAATGCTGTATGGACTGTGTGGAAGGATTTATTTCACAAATGAGAGTGCAAAGATATGTAAGTAAGTATAAAAGTACAGAAAGTAAAGAATCATTTAGTGAAATAATCTACTGTACAAAGCACTTGTTTGTAGCACGGTTCTCAAATTAACAAGTATGCATTATTTAAAGTGCCACCAGAGTGAGAATAAGTAATGATCTGGCTATAGCTTAATATGAAAGGTATGGAGCATTAAAGTCAAGGACTCAGCTGGGACTATATTATCTTTAAGGTCCATTCCAGCCCCTTAACATTCTATGATTCTATGAAAAATGTTCTATTATGATTACATTTCAAGTGTAAAATTTACATTTACAGCAACTTAATTATAAAGAAAATGTCAATCTTCACTACAAGTAGAAGACCTGGAAGGGAGGTGTAAGAAAAAATGATCACAAAATTAGGATTACAAAAGCAGTTTATTGAAATGTAGGACTTAGCCACAGAAGGCTGAACTCAGTAGACTACTACAGCCTACAGTGGATGCAAGGAATATGTTCCCTAGGGTGAGGAGTTTTGTTTGCCTTGTGTAGCTACACCATCAAACCCTTTAGGCCCTAAATCCTTACTTGAGAGGTTAATGGTTATTGTTGCTGTATTATTACAGAAGACCCAGTAAATATAAATACCTCTAATTCAGAAAGCACTTTAAGTCTATTGTATTAATACTGTTAACTCATTTCTAGCCCAAATTCCATGCTTTTGTGTTCATGAAGAGACACAGGGATGTAAGAAAGCATGTGAACACTTTACAGTATATAGTTTTTGACTATACTGTAAAAATACTCTCTGCAGTGTACAGACAGCAATTTCTTTTCCGTGTACAAACATCTCCTTTCTATCTGTTGCTTTAACAAAATATGCCCAACTATGCAATGGGAGCATGGAATGAATCTGATTGGAAAGAAAAAGAGGCACTCTCTGGTACATGGTGAAGGTTAGAGCACTACTGCTCGGACTCCAGTGGAACGACAAAAGCAAACAAAAGCACTGGGTTACCTCTGAACCATGTCTGAAACAGATGACAAAAAGCTGTCCATTCTTTTGGAAAACATCTCTGCTCCTTTCTTAAAGAAGTTAATCTGAAAAAGACCAAGAAAAAGGACACTGAAGGTTCTCTTGGCTTCGGCAGACAAGTAACAGATCGTGGGAGTGTGAACAGCGCTCCCATTCTGACTGGTACTTCTGGCGGGCGATCAAACACAAGGGCAAAACAGCTGCGTTGCCTTTCTTGGCACTTCCCACTTTTGCAACTCTCCACCCTTTCACACACAGATAAGCTGCTAGCTGCTGACAGGTATGCTTCCAATGAACTTGCTGAATGACTCAAATAAGAGAACAGGTAGCTTCTCTCACACTAGCACTGGGCAGAGCTGGGGCTCGTGGTGTTACAAGCTGCTGTGTGCAATGCCATCATATCAAAGGGAATGGGACACAAATCATCCATTAGATTTAGTAGTCAAACCTGGACTACCGACTCCAATATTAAAGTTTTCGAAGTGCTGTAGCAAAGTCAGTCAGGAAAGTGTAGCTGTGCTTACAGAAAACTCCAGGGTAATTGGTTATATCAACTACAGTTTTACCATGGGTTTTGTTCTACTGAAGGAGCTAAAAAATGCTACTAGGGCCAAAGTGCACATTTTGTGACAGAAGATTAATTCTCTTAGCTGGTATGGCTCAGCAGGCACACAACAGAAGGAAAGCACCTGCTATAGACTTGACCTTGAATTACCTGCTGCAGGGCACACAGTCATCATTAGAGCCTACTGGCAACTGAGTGAAACATGGACTCAGCTAGCATGTGTTTGCAATTAATTAGGGTAAACACATAAAAATCAGTGATCTACTCTGGGAAGAGATGTAAAAGCAAATTCTTGGATGTTAAGCAATTTATTAGCTATTTCATCCACTTCTAATCGTGATTTCACTCCCCAACCCTGGGATGTAGGATTCCCAAGATTCAGATTTCTGCAACCACGTTACTGACCTTTGCAGACAAAGGAAAGAAAGAATGCCCTCCTAAAGAATGATTCACCTATTCTATTTCTGAAGCCTACTTCAGGAGGGAAGAGCTCTAAATCCCACTCATGATAGACTGGCACACCTTGCTTAGATGCTGATGCCAGTTTTCAGTCAAATGAACCCTCTATTAGCCACTGCTTTTCCCAAAAATTCCAAATGAACTACTCATTTGTTGGAAATGTGAAACAGGAGACACATATTTTGAGTAATTGATTAAGAAAATACATATTTGGGCTGAAAGGCAGTTCACAATATTTAAGCATCAACATAAATTCTGGTTATTCAGTCATTCCCATGACAGCCTGAGACTTCCCTGTATAAAGCACTGAGATAGGCAGTTTTGCCAGATAAAGTACTGGGAAAGAAAGTTCTGTTTGGCTTCCAGTAAAGGAAACCAATGCAGTTCTTTCAGTTAGGATAATTACAGCAGAGAAGCAGTGTGAACTCTCCTGGTGGGGAAAGTGACTGAATCCTCATTTACTACCTATTTTAAATGAGGCACATGTGCTGCAAAAGACAGGATGATGTACATGATGAGCCACACTACAATCTCAAACAGGGCACATCAATTTTTCCTCTTTTCATAGCCCAATTCTTATTTTCCAAACACCTTCTTTCATCAAAATCAAAAGCACACAAGATCCTTAAAATGGGTGATAATGAGAATCAAGTGCTGTGATAATACTAGTTTATTGATCCTCCTGATATCCTGGAGAGTCAGACTATCAGTCTTACATTTATCCAGACTTGAGAAATGCTCTATCGAATTGCTGGTAAAATAAAAATTAGAAAAAGGGTTTTCCAGCCTTATGCTCAATCCTCTCTACTGTTCTGCCCTTCCAGCTCTCCAGAGCATGCTCTGTTCCCCATCGTGCACACTGCTCATCAGTATGCTGAACAGTATGTGCCAGGAAGGGAACTGCTACATAGGAGAGTTTGTGCAGACTGAGTAAACAGTGGAAGTAACTGCTACTGCACTGATAGCTCAGCTCTGTAAAATCTAACCCTAAACTGATTTTGCATAGAAGCGTACTGGATTTTCTTTTCATTAGTGTCTTTCCTGAATATCTAAACATTCAGCTATCTGCCACAAACAAAATCTGTTGTTGGAATCTAGGCAAGCTGAATGCAAGTTGTTTCCCCCCACCCTCATTGTAATTTGTGAGTTCTCAAAATAAATCCAGAGCTACAATGTTTTACTTTTCCCAGGAACATGTCTAAGTGATACAGACACTTCACTGTCAATACCTGTCCTCGTGTATATCCTAGCATAGGTTCCATCATTGCCACTCTCTTCCTGTACTGCAGAGCATTCAGGGCACAGTAATACTGCAGGGATGAAAGGTGCTGCTTTCTTCTTGCATTTGCCACTTCTTTTGCTACTTCTGCCTTAAGCTGAATAAAAAACGATAAAGAGGTTGACAGAGTGTTACTGTGTATATGGATACATTTGCTGATGATCTTCAAGTTATTTTTAAATCACTCTCATTTACAGAGCTTCTCCAGGTTAAAATGAAGGATGAGAAATGAAGAAAGCAAATCCAAAACCCAAAGCAAGTACTTCAAGCCCTTCTCTGTCAGCCCTTCAGCATTTGGGGCGCCCCTGTGACTACAAACTACATAACTACCACCACCACTAAAAATCTGGATCAGATCTCTGTGCAAGAAATTTATTTGCAGCTGAGATGACAACACAAGTCTGCAAGTGCAGAATTCAGAGGTGAATAATTCACAGCAAGCTATACCACATTGTGTTCCATAAGGCATTTCCTTTCAAGGACCATCCTGTAGAACGGATTCACCCTCAGGACAGGGCCAGCCATACACTTTTTGACAAAGGGATGTATTTTAGAATAGCAGTCCAGTGGGCAAAGGAGGAGGAATGTAGAGCAATCCCACCAAGAGAGTTATGTGCATTGTTAAGTGGGATGACAGCCCATACAGAGCAATTTAACAGGAAGATACATGCAAAGAAATGGAATGCTTTAGGAACAGCAGACACAAGGCTTCATTGCAGTTCACAAAGAATTGTACTCAGTGATACTGCATCACCACCTCAGCTGTACAACAGTAGGCCCATACAAAGCTGTTTATCGTCACTTGGATTGGCTCTATCTGAAAAGCTCCCATGGATCTGAAGGGCTCTAGTTGAGCACAATATTTGATCAGTCGCCTAACTTGGCGAAAACAGGTATAACTGCTGAGTTGATGGTTAAAAGCTTTGTGTCTGCTTGGAAATGAAATCACAAGTATTACTGAGCTACTGTGAATTTAAGCAATGAGCTCTCCAAAGTTCACAATGAACAATGATGCAGACAGAATGGCTGATGAAAACATTTCATTTTCCCTTTCGCATTTGTTACCTTTTCATTTTCTTTCCTTTTCGGTAACCTGCTATACTTTGCCATGGACACGTCATGTTCTGTAGACAAGGAATATTATTTTTTTTAGAAATGTGATGTGTGTGTGCACAGATTAAACATGTCTTCTGTGCTCTAACAGCTGCATATGAATAGAAACAAACAAAACAGGGACACATACCATTGCTAGCAAGGCCAAAGAGATCCTTCAATGTGCTTACTTCTGGAAAAGAGAAACCAAATATTCCAAGTAAAATCAGCTGTTAACACTTGGTTCAACTGAGACCATTTATGGCATATTTACTGCCCAAGTCACTCCAGCCTTTTCACAGCAGAGATCTGTACATTGCACCTATCTTGAAAATGCTAAACCAGATCAGCTGCTAGAGAAATGAATAAGCAGATTAAGGGTGGAGTGAGTTTATTTTATTGAGCAAGTTGTCACTATGAAAAAGATGCCTTATCTGCCAGTGTCATTTCTCCAAAGAAGCACCATTTCAGTATGTTTATTCTGACAAAAGATCATAAAAAACCAGCAGTTCTGAACAACTTCCTGACAGTGCTTAAGTGATACTGAGAAATTTAAGATCCAGAGATCCATGAACTAAAGCCTTTCCCTGTACATGAATCTGTAATGTGGAACATTTTTTGCTAAGCTGCTCTGTGAAAAGAGATATGTATCTAACACACCTGACTGCTGGCTATGATGCTTGCATTACAAACACTGGCCATGAGTTTCTGATACAGGTAGAGAGAAGACAGATTAAACGGGCAACTTTAGCTTCACAAGTTTTGGGCACAAACTACTCTTAGTGTCCCCACCAACATATGCTACAACTGGCAAAACTCTCTCAAAAGGCTACAAAGAAAGCACAATCACAAGAACAGACATTATGCAACTGTGAAAATACCAAGGGGAAACTGTAGGATGTCATCATGGTCTCTGATTATTAATCAGTTTCACTCCCCCTTTTTTTCCCCAGACTGCTTCATTATGACTCAGATGCAGAAAGACAGAAATTTTTTCCACATGTAAGTAACTTGTATCTAAAGGTTTCAACAGTATTCAATGTGTAGATGTAACAAGATCAAAAGTAAAAACAGTGACAGAGTTAATCTTCCTTGCTTCCTTGTTTACTCCCTCTATGAAATTCCAATATGGCCAAGTCTCTACTAAAAAATCATGTCTTACAAACTGCATCAGAAAAAAATGGATGCTGTGATGGATAGAATAAAAAAAAAATTGACATCCAGGGAATTTGAAGAAACTTTCATTTTTTGTCACGCAGCAGCTGAAGCTTTGGTTGCAGGCTTCATATGCATTTTTTGTACCTTTTTTTAATGAAAAGCGGGAAGAACCCATAAATATGGAAACAGCATTACTATCTCTGAGTCACATTAAAGAGGTGGGGAAGTGTTTATAGAATCAACATCCTACCATCCAAATCCCACTGTATATTTAACAGTTATGATAAACAATGTATTCATTAACATAGACACCTGGATGTCTTCACAATTTCAAATCAGATACTATCAGGAACTTAAACCAGTCGTTATTTTGCTGTAGTTGTTTTGTCTCCCACCAAAATGATGTCTACAAGAAGGACGCAAGTGGGACTGTAACAAGTGAAATGAGCAGTGGGCTTTAAAAAAAAAAGAGGAAAGAAAGAATGAAATGCTGCTATAAAAACTCACATTTCTATTGCTTAAGTAGGTAAGAGTGTCCTTGACCTTGAATATGAGCTTGTTTCTTTTGAAATTACATCAAATGTTTGCATTACTGCCTTGCTGTTTAAGTAATGAATTTCCAAATTTGTGAAATCAGGTAACTTGGAACTACCCTTGCATGGCAAGGACTTAAAGAGGACTGCTTCCTTAAAAAGGAGGGAATATACCATTCTCTGAAGTTAGAACAACATTCTTGCTTGTGCTTGTCAAACAGCCCCAAACTTCTGAAGTGGGATAAATACTGTTTGCAAGCCCAATTCACTGCTGAATTTCCCTTCTGGCAATTATAACATCAATGACTTCACTGAAATTACACTGGTGTAAAAGCAGGGTGACCCAACACAGAACAAAGCTGTATTTTTAAACTTGCACCATATGGTGCATAAAATGTTATGTGGTGAACTTGAACTGGTTTTGTCTGAGTAGAAGCATGCACCTGTCAATGAAATTCTGCAGCAGAAAAAAAAAAACCTAAAAAACTTTTCTGTGAATCACCAAAGAACAAATTAATACATGGCATTATGTCTCAGTTTATGGTGGAATAAGCAAGAAGGAACACATGAGGAAAACAGAAACTTAGAATAAAATTTACCTGTGAGATCCTTTTCTCGAAATTGTATTATTGGGAGAACCATTGTATCTGCAAGTTGTTTTGCCAGTTCAGAATGAAGAATATTGAGCTGAAACAGAGAAATGTTCTAAGACACAATGTAAATAAAAACACCAGAACACACCAGCCATTTGTGCCCAGCGGATATAATGTACTTCAATGCCTAAAATACACTTCTCAAGGTATCTGAGACAGATGGGGATGTCTCCCTAAATGCTTCATTCCTGCCTGGTATTTCCCCAGGATCCAAGAACACTTCAGTTCCCACATAACGGATTAGGGCAATTCACTTGACCATTAATTCTAATGCTTAACCCAACAGGATTTAAACTGTAATGATCCTTTATTAACCTGTTTTTGTTAAGTCTCTATGCCATGGAGTTACAGTCCCACCACCATGACTACAATGTCTTTCCATGAACAAGGGTTACCCACAACCACAATGAAGGGTCCCATTCAAATATTTTACCTTCCTAGCGGTTTCCCTATTCCTGTTTTTGTAAGTGTTCCTAAACTTCAGCACACAGCTGTTTCAAAGCACCCATGTGCCACTATTTAGGATGAAGGCAGGCAAGGCTCTCATGTCAACGGTGGCATGCTAAGAAGATGAGATGGGTGCAGGTAGGACAGCTACCCAGGAGGGTGCTACACCTTGGTGGGACATTCTGCCTGTTTGCTCACAGTGTCCTGGAGACCTCTAGGCAGCCTCATGCAGGTAAGGATGAGGGCAGGATTTCCCACTAGGCAACACAATTCAATTCTGATAGAACAGACAACTAAAACAGGCACAAGGGGTAGCTAACACAGAAAAGGAGGCTGAGGAATGGAGCAGGCTCTTGTGAGGGAAAACATGACTGACAGAACAGAGCAGAGGCTTTCAGCTTTCTGACCCCAAATGGCACTCTTCTCTTGTACTTGGGAAGGAGAAAGTTCGTGTTTTGATTTATTTGGAGTTCACATAAGCAACTACAAGACTTGTGATAACAAGTGCTCCTTTCAGGTATCCTGAGAACACACATGCAGCAAGAAAAGCCTGAAAAAAACAAAGCAAACCTTTGGGATTCCTCTCACTACATCGTTAGAGTTTATTCATGGGCTCTAAAATTTTTAACTTACTTTTTGTCTCATAACCCTCTCTCCTCTTCCAAACAGCAGACCTCAGTACAGCCTTTAGCCTTCTTAATCAAAGTTGGAAGTAGACTAACAAGAACAAGACTTTTCTGATGGCACAGCGCTGCTCACAGCAGAGAGAGTGATGTGACAAATGAAACCTAAGCAAGAAGGACCTAGATACCAAGGCTATATTGAAATGTTATATGGGCAGGTCTAACAAAAGCATTTATAAAGGCTCCCAGTACTTGGCAGAAACCTCCAGGGAGTAGCGGTATTCACTGCATGCGGCTTCACTGTCTTCACCACACAGTACTGCAGCCTTCCCCAGACATCTCTGGATTCTGCACGACCTCACAGCAACTAAACTGCAGCTTTACCAATTCACAGCTGCCCTGCATCCATACCTAACAAGTTTTGGCTCAAACTGCAGTGTTTAAAGCTTAGAAATGTAAGTGTCATTTTAATATGGAATTAAATAAAAGATTGTCCCAGCCTAGATGACACATCCTGGTTTAGTGTCCTTTTAAGTTCCCTTAGGAAGTTCAGCTTTGCTCTGAGGATAGCATACAGGATGAAGCCAAAGAAACAGCTCTAACCATTATGGAAGGGTGTTATCAAACTTCTTTATCCAGAATGAAATGGCTCTAAAACCCAGGCACAATCTAGCCTTCAGTGGGAAGGCTCTGAATCAAAAGGACAGACCCAAAGAAAAACCACTAATATTCTGTATTGTAAAAAGAGAATATTAGCAATTCAAATTACCTCATCCACAACTTTTGAAAAATAATGAAGGGTGGATATCACTTCTTCATCTCCTTTACCTAAGGCAAAATGCTGGAAATAGAAACACATGTTTGATCCATAAATCAATAAAGATGAATATAAAATACAACACATTTTACTACAAAAAGAAAGAATATGTCTACAAAATGAAACAAATGATAAAAATAAATGTAAAACCAGAAACTCATTAATACACTTCTTTTACTCTGCTCTTCTTGTGTTAAATGAATGGATTTTGGACAACACTTAATTCTCATTATACTCATTTTAAAGTCATAGAACTGGAACAAACTGACTTTATCTTCATAAATTTATTAACTCAGGTTTTGTACCTTTTTGGGGTTTTTTTTTACTTGTTTGGTTGGTTCTGGGTTTTTTTAAGACTCTCAGAAATGACCCAACTCCCTTTAACATCCTGGGGAAATTCACAACTGCCGTCGCATGAAACCAAGTGAAGCAAATGGCCTGAGCACTTCCAGAAAACAAAGGATTTACAGACTTCTTCACAAGTGCTGAGGCAGGAAAGAAATCAAAGTCACGTGCTGAACATACCTGCTTTTCATAGGCAAGGAGCTGCTTCGAAAGCTGTTGTGTGGCAAGACACATTTCATTCTACAAACAAAAATGCCATGTTAATAGAAATAATGAAAGGTCCCTAGTGCTGCTGTTACCACTACTTTGTTACCAGTGTCTTGACTGAATCTGAAACTACCCACAAAAACATTCAGTTGTGTGCAAGCAGCTAGTCCCAACATACCTGCACAGATGTCCTGCTTTCAGCTAGGATAGAGTTAATTTCTTCTCAGCAGCTGTTACAGTGCTGTGTTTTGGATTCAGAGTAAGAACAGTGCTGCTAACACACTGATGTTTTGGATTTTTTCGAAGTTGTGTTTATCCTAAGTAAAGGGGTTTTTTTTCCTTGTCTCGCTCGGCCAGTGAGAGGGCACGCAGAAGAAACTGGGAGGGAGCACAGCTGGGACAGATGACCCAAAAGGACCAAAGGGATATTCCACACCATGGAGCAGCATGCCCAGTAAATAAATTGGGACAAGTAACGCCAAAGGGAGGCCAATCTGGGTTCGGGAAGAGGGGTTCTAGCATTGGTCAGTTGGTGGTGAGCAACTGCAGGGTGCATCACTTGGGGGTTTTCCCCCTTTTACTATCATTAATCAGTATTACTGTATTTTACTTTATTTTCAATTATTAAACTGCTTTTATCTCAACATACGAGTTTTACTTTGATTCTTTTCCCCGTTCCACTGGGGTGAGGGGGATGGAAAGGGGGTTGAACAAGCCCCAGAAATAGGGCTGGCAGAATTTCCAGCTGGGCTTAAACCATGAAAATAGGGAAGCAGTAGTAAGAGGTACACACTTCAGATCTACAGTTTAACTTCTTTGAATAGAGCTAAGAGTTGAGGTTTAGTTTTAGCCTTGGGTTTCCCCCCACCACAAGAAAATAACAAAACTAGAAGAACCTCAAACACGTAGGCTGCCATACCAGCATAAAAATGTTTCATTCTGGGTTATCATCTGTCCCCAAAATCTACATCAATAAAGCGAACCAGCAGATGTGCCTCCATAATGCATTCACGCTCAGGGAATGTACCAGTGTAACTACAGCACTTTAAATGGCTACAGGAGCACAAACCAGCACATCTCTCTTCTCCTGGCTGCACCAGCCAATGAAAGTGCACACACACTTAAGACATGCTCACACCAGGCAAGATTTGTAGGGAAGGTGTGTAAATTTGCTTGACAGCTGGAAAAACCAGACAAGCATTTGGATATGCCAATCTTTAATCAATGTATTCCTAATACTAGCATATCAACATCTCTGTCCCTGGTTTGTTAACAAGGACTTAAAACTAAAATAAAGGAAAAAAGGGAAGGGGGTAACTGACATCTGTCTTAACCCCTATCAGATCCTTCTCATCCTCAGTAATGCAGAAAACTAGTAACTTTAAATTTAATTTTAAACCTTAACATAAACTATTCTTGTCTCCAAATATATAAGGCCAAAGAGAGTTTGTAAAACTAGGAGCAAATATCTGAACTACTTTAATAGATCTCTTTATACTAGGGCTGATACAGAACACCATTAAAACTGGGACAGAGCTTGTATGCTCTCTTATTGTCCCTGTCATCCTGAGCAAGCAGAGCACAGCACAGCAAACTATCTGGGCCAGAGACTCTGAAACACCCTTTGCTTTGGCCTGCTGCCACCTGTGACATCCTGCATTACAGCCTGGTGCTTCCACACCGCCTTGGCATGCCAGGAACGGGGGTTCATATGGACAGCAGGGTCCCAACACTGTCAGTGTTAGAGGGTGTCCAAGTGCTCAGGGGAGGAAAAAGAAAGCCAAAAGAAACCAGCCACAGCCTAGGTACCAGCAGCTGCATGTGAACACATGACAGGGAAAGCTGAACGAGATAATTTTGATCATCTTAAAATGCCGTGGTGATAACACTCACAGGCAGGAGGAGATGGCACAGCAGAGGCCTTCCGAGGTACAAACAAGAGTTCGGAGCTGAGATAACGTGGGCCCACGCTCGGATCGTGCACACCCCATGACTGTTCTCACTTCACAGTGACGGATTAGCCTTGTTTCTTGTCTCAGCCCAATTAGTAACAAGCACTACACTTTCATACAACAATGTCAATGATTCCTGTAAGATTTGCAGGTTGGTTGTGCAGAGTACATAGTTTTTAAAATGAAAAAGCTTTACACAAACACTTGGTATTTAAGGATTTCCCAAGCCAGAGGATGGAAAAGGATGTTCTGCCTTATTATAAAAAACAAACCCTGTTAAGGGCTCAGGCATGGATAGAAATGAGCCTTAATTATCTGCCCCCAAGCAGTAAGAACACCAGAGAGACTTTTCTACCTTCAAAGTGGGAGCTAGCAAGCAATGAGTTTATGACAGGGAGGACAGGACTCCCTGCAAGTATAAAGAAGACATTAAAAGGTTTGTCTGTATGCATGTGGCTGGAAATTAAGATTACAAAAAGAAGCAGAGGTTGTCAGACCTGGCATCTTTTTCATAAGCACAACCTCAAAGATAGTCTTCTTGCAGCTCTTACCCAGCTCTAAGTCCTCACACAGCAACTGTGATGCCACCTGTAAGCTGTACAGCTGGATCAGGGTGCAAGAAATTCTTTGAAATAAACAAGTATCAGAAACATGCCTCTTTTCCCCATTTGTTTCAATTTACTTATTCCTGCAAAGTCTGCAGTTTCATGATCTGCTCTGAATCTGGAAAATACATGCTTCTGGCTTATATTTGCTAACACTAAAAGAAGCTTCAGAATAATAGGCTGAAAAACAAACAAAACCCCAAAACAAAACGCACAAAACCTGCCCAAAGACATAAGTGTTAACCATCCCCAAAGTTTCTACTCATCTATCTGGGGAAGTTTGAAGATGGGCAATGTAAACAGGTGTGTGGAATAAGCACCTTCCAGTGATCACCACCCCCCAGGAGTAGTCTCCAGAATGTGACAGGATAATGGGGGAATACATAAACCCCGAGGATCTCAAAGGGGTGTAAATTAATAACATCTTACCAAGTATTCAATCAGGTGACAACAGTTAATAATACAGACCCCAAGCAGACATTCATAGCATGCTACTCCAGATACAGAACAAATTGAAAGATGTGCCTGACACAAAACTTACTTTGGGATTTTAGGCTGATTTGGGGACAACAGTTCCATGCATTACTCACAACCCACTGCTGCCAGCTGGTCACATTTTTCATTTATTGGCTCAGTTCTTTGTGTCAGAACACCACAAAGAAACTTGTTACTCAATCCCTACCCATGTGGAAGAGTTAATCCTGGGTCCTTCATCCTCCCTCCCAACACCTGCCAGACTTAGTTCCCATTGGAGATACAAAATCATTCTTGTATCATTTGGGGGGAAAAAAGCCAAACAAAAATCAAAACAAAACAGACACACACCCAAAAGCTGTAAACAAAACAAATTAAGCTAGCAAGTTGAAACACAGTCCATTGCATAAGGAACAGGAAGCAGGCAAAGTGCTCTGCTGACCTAGTGGTAATACTGCATTGCTAAGCACACTAATCTGGGAAAGTTTGGTTTAATCCTCCTCTCATTTCTTCCTAATCAGCCCTTTCCCCTCCCCCTGTCCTGCTGCCATTCAGTTCCAAGACTTAGAAGTTATTTGCATTGCTTCACTTGACAGATCCACTAAATCCAGGCAAATTATTGTAACAGGTTTTAATCTATTTCCAAGGCATTTTCCCATGGATACAGCAACACTGATTTCCCTTGTCCTGAAGTGACTGCAATTCAATACACCACAGCAAAAGAAAAACTACAATACAAGCCTGACTCCACATCTCTTCCACATTACCTTGACATTTTAGGATTCATCATGCATTTATGGAGTGGGAGAGCTATCAATGAGATGATATAGCAAGCAAAAACTCAATAAAATCCTGAACAGAAATTGAAGCCTTCTAAATCAAGGCAAACTTAACCAGTAGTGGGCCTTGGAAATACACTCATTTGCACTAGATGGTTCTACTAAACAGGGAAAACATCTTGGCAGCATTATGGGAAAAAAGTGTACCAAAAGGAAAAAAAGACCATATGTAAATAAGTATAATGAAATCATTCGTGATTACAGATGTGCTGACTTTTTTTTCCTTTTCTTTAACCTTGACTGGCATGGTAGCCCTAGGAATAGATTTCTGTAAGTCCAGTTCAAATGGAAAAGGTAATGGAAGTGCTGTCTTGAATCTAGCATTAATCTACCAGAAATTAAAAACAACTAGCTTAAAAAATATTGTTTAATTCTCAAGTTATTGAAATATCTCACCCTGCCTTCAAAAAGTCAGCAGAAAAAAAAAAAAAAAGTCCAACTTATTTTCTGAGCTAGTGCCCAGAGCAAAGGCATGTGGTTGATTCCACCTTCTTCATTATCACTTTTATTCACTAAGCTGTTCATATCCTCAGAACAGACTGACTTTTCTATAACCTCTTTGTAATAAAATATCCATGCCATTAACTATCTCCCAGTGAGGCAGTCTGTCCATTTTTAGGATCCCTGTATTTTTCCAAAATAAACTCTGAGGATTAATCTGCTGAAATCCAAAGATATTTCTGTAGACAGTTGTCTAACAGACTACAGATTGGAGGGCATGTAAAGGATTAAGCTGAGCTATAAATTAACTTCTAAAGACACAGAACTATTCCAGCATGTCCAATCCCAATCCCAATATAATGAAGCTTTCTGCAAAGCAACTTTCCTACGTCAGCTATAGTTGGAATTTTTAAAACTACAAGTAACTAGCACACAGAACTGCCAAAGGCTGCTTCATATAAACAAGCAAGACTCTGGTAAAGGTATTTATTTGTGCACTCTGTACGTGCAGAATGACACATAATAAATTTTAGCTTACATCTGGGAAAACTTAATGCCTCATAAAAGAGGAAAAAGACCCAGATACATGGTTGAAGTGGTAGACCCAGGAGGCAGTAGCACCCTGTCCACCCCTTCAGAATTGGGCAACACATTTACCTTCAAAATCAGGCACAGCACAGAAAGAACTGGGTCTTGAGGCAACAGTTCTATGCAGCTCCATTTACATAGGCTTATCTTCCTACAAAACAGAATTATCCAGCAATCTAGTAAATGGCAAAGTCCTACAGGCTTAGGTTTGCATATTAAATGACTTGGAAACATGAATCCAGGGTTGCAGAAAGCTAAGCCTCACCAGGGTGCTCAGGCTGCACAGCACTTTACAAGATCAGGCTAACATATGGCTTGCCCTGGTGCTGATTCACAGCACGGCATTCCATCCTTACAAATGGGAACAGTTCCAAAAAGGATCCTCCAATAGCTCCAAGGAACAGAAGATGCCAGTCAAAGCTGCTGAAAAACACCAAAAGCAGCTACAATAGGATGGTTAGCTCAGTACAGAAAGAATCTCTTCTGTCAAAACAATTACTATCAGCAGGGTATCCATACATTTATGCTGCCTCAGATCTCCAGATCCTCCTTAGCACAATGCTAACTTGCTTCCAGGCACAGTGACAATTCTGGCTTATAGGCAGCATTAAACCCAACTCCCATGCCTCTGTAAATACATTAGTTCTCATGTGGTAATTTTCTGCTTATCTCTGTCAGCAACATTTGGTGAATGTGCCTCAGGAAGGTAAGAGGTATATGATGCAAACTTACACCGAGTGTGGAACAATAATACACACAGTATTTCACAGAAGTCAGTGCTGACAACTGCAATTTATTGCAAATGTCCTATCTAACACTCTATTGAAGCTTCTCTATGTAGAACTGAAAGTTTATAAAATGCTAACTTAAATTTTGTTCCTTCAAAACGTTTTAGGAAAAAAAAAAAGTCTTGTCATTTGAAAAGGTAATACAACATTTCCCTCTGATATGAAAAGAAAGCAATTAAAAGAAAAGCTGCATCAGTGCTTACTTGTTAATTAAACAAGAATTCTCAACACTTGGAG
Source organism: Coloeus monedula (assembly GCF_965178545.1). NCBI lineage: Eukaryota > Metazoa > Chordata > Aves > Passeriformes > Corvidae > Coloeus > Coloeus monedula. The sequence continues at coordinate 21,738,256 of NC_138784.1, forward strand.
TTAGCTATGCAACATAATAAATATGAAAGTCCATGCATACCCTAGAGAGCCTGACACCCAACAACCAAGTTACAGCCTACTGAAGTTAATACACAGGAAAGTCAAGCAACAGCACTGCTGAAAAATGCAGACATGAGGCATCATTAATTTGCAGAGAGAAATAACACTTATAAAGCACTACCTAAAACAGCTTGACAGATTCAAGCTGTCCTGACACCCATGTAACGTGGTACCTATAAACCAAGACTATTCAATAATTATCAGAAGTTTCTCTAAGAGTCTGGACATAAAAAGGCAGTGAGCCACTGAGGTTATTGCTGCTTTGCCTGGAATCACACGACAACTTCTCACAGAGACACAGATGCTGAACAGGATTATGCTTCACAATTCCCATGCTGTTCCCTCTCTATATATATTGATAAAGACAACATGTGTTTCTCTTTACTCCTCTTCTGCCATCACTGCCCTAGTATCTATACAGGTTTGTCAGGACACAAGATGAAATCTCTTGACAATGACAAAATACTGCATTTTACTTTCCTCTCACCCGCTCAACTGTTTATCCCTCCTACTAGTCACTAGAGACACAACAGTCTCCTGAGTTTCCTAAAGGCATTTTGTTTCAAGTGAAGGTTCCCAGCTCAGCCATTTCTAGAGCATGATGGACAACCGGAAATGATAGTAAAGCTCTGAAAACCATTTACTACGACAGTGGTCAGGAAGGTAAACTGGGCACACTTTGCTCATACACCATTGCAAGAGCCTCAGCATTGTAACTTAAGCAAATTAAATTTGCTAACAGTCCTTGCTTGCTGCTGCATTATAATATTGCTCAGGTCATAAAACATCCAGACTCTTCTCATCCCCAGGCAAACACAACATTCACAGAAATCAGCACTAATGCCAGATGAAACATCAGGGCTTGCTTGCAAGAAGGAAGGACTACAGGAATAAACTCTGGATGGAAGATTTCCTGTATAAGACCACTACTGTGGTAACTACTTCAGGGCACCACAGCACAGCTGGGAGAACTACAGCAGGAAATATACTATGTACTCACATGGGTGTGGTTTATTTGATGGATATAAAAATGCTTCACTATGCTTTACTGTATTTAATCACATGGGTTTGTCAGGTCAACCAAACCTCACTCAAGTGCTACTTTTGGGTCCTGTGACTTCTCCTTAATCAGGGCATCACACACTTGCATCTTCCTTGTAGCATCACAGCCTCTTTTTCACTAAAGAGCTCCATGTGCAGAAGAGTCACCGCCTGATCCCATGTGGTGTGGGTGCCCAGGGAGGTGAGAGCACTGTCCTCATCCTGCAGGACAATCAGAGGCCCGTAAAGCACTGAGGGCCTTGCAGCCAAGGCAACCTGCTACCCATGCACCACCCAGCTGCAGCCCAGACAGCAGAGCCACTGCTGCACAGGATGCTGCACATCCCTCCTTACACTCTTTTTAAAGTCCTGCTTGAATGCATGTAAGTCTGAAAATATGTTTTAAAAGATTCCTATTTTCTTAAATGTTTTTTTAAAAATATGGGCAAGTATTTCTTTTTCACACTCCTTTCAAATGCGCTGATCCAAGTGCTTAAAGCAGCTTGAGCTGTCACTTCACAGATTTACTGTGGCTCTGCACACAGAGCAGTGCTGCAAGACAGCTATATGCATATATCCACATGGTTAATTAACAGCATGCAGTTGGTACTAATTGCTACTCCCCTGAGACTTTGCACTGAATCCATTCAGAACCATTAACTACTGTTATTTGATCACAGGCTACGGTGGTTTGAATTACATAAACATTTGAGTTTTCATCACAAGAAACACCAGACTTCTAGTAAACTAGTCAAAAAGATCTTGAAAACATGGTTAAGATATCTGGGAAATGTGAAAGTTCAGAACAAACTATGGAAGAAATCAAAATTAATGTTTTTTAAACTGTCCTAAGTGTTTTGAGGGGGCATAAACCCTGAATTTTCAATACTGGAGACTGGTAGAACCCACTGCTGCTTTGTCTGTCTGCCACGACTGTGATCCCACTCATTTTATGGCCATTGCTAAAGTAGGTCAGTAACCGAAATTCTATTTTACAGATATGGAAATCAGAGCAGGGGATGACGATGACTTTGCAAAGAGAAAATTTGACTTTGCAGAGACAAAATTTAAGTCAGGAAAATAAAAAAGCAAATTCAGAAAGTGGCTTCTCAATACTCTCAGCTTTTACAGGGTTGGTAACACCTCCTAATATGCTGCTATTGAGGCCCAGATAACACATCAACAAAAGTGCTTTTTCTCTCAAGTTGTGATTAGGCAGCCAAGAAATATCACACACCTTTTTCTTAACTGTCCATTTATGTTTAGTAGGCAATTCAGCATTACCCTTCTACTCCTACATCTCAAAATTGCATCAAACTCCAAAGACCTATTTCAAAGAATATATCCAATATTCACAAGTGACTGAATATTTCCATCAAACTAAAGCAGCGTTCAGGAAAGAAGTGGCCAAAAAGTGTTGGGAAAATGAAGTAGACTCAGTACTACTGCAAAATACTGATGGGTAAATGTACTGAGATGATGGGAAGGAAAAGGAAATGTCGTAATTGTGGTGAAACAGAAATGGAGAATGCTAAAAACCAAGATGAAAAGGAAGAGGCAAACAAAAGCAGATAAAGCATTTTTTTTTCTTGAATCACAGACCAGAGCAACCACTTCCTAAAATGCCATCAGCAGTGGAAAGGGACATGCAGCCTACAAGCTGGACACTTGAAAATCAGATCTCCTGATTCCCTTCTTCATCCATTTCAATCCTACCCAGTCTTTGCTGTCAGACTCCTACCATCCAACGTGCCCACGCTCTTTGTTACTCTCAAAGCACAGTGACTCTACCAAAATGGCCATCCCTGACTTGCAGTGCTGATTTCCCGTCGCCTCTCGAGCCCCCCGCCACGCCCTGCATCATTTCCTATGTACCTAAGCTGTGCTGTAAACCTCTGGTTGCTCTGCATTTGCACAACATCCAGGACATGAAGACTTGGAAGCTCTCCAAAGCTGGATCTTCCAGGTGTAGACAGCCAAATCCTAGGCAGATGGTTCTTCCATGTCAAACTATCAGTCACCCAAAGAGCAATCCCACCAAATGGACATATACTTGCAGTAGACTTATAGTTGAGCTGATTTCTAGTAATGTACGGATCAGGCATTCTTCAGGGAAATTCAAAATACTCCTGGCTCTCCTCATCTCTCTGTGTACTCCGATTTACTGCTTTAAGAATAGAAAAGTTGTTGTTTCTAGTGAACTCAGGATCTAAACCTACACAAATACTTGCAAAACTTCCATGAGATACCGTGTTTGTCTTTAAAGACCCAGATAATGGCATTTTGAAACACCTAATTCTATGCACATGGGAATCAGCTTCACTGAAAATCACTCAGATTTACAGTAACATTTTCCAAAGCACTGGATATAATTTCTTTTACAGGTTTTACTTTCAAAGGGATTTAGTCATCTAGGTCATGTAAATACTCCAGAAAATGTCATTTTTTCTGCTTCTGCTCGTGTTTTTTTCACGACTACTGTAGGCACTCGACTTTAGCAAGACCCAAAGTACACATCTGCACTGTAATCAGTGGAAATGGGCAGTTCCCTCCATGAGCTGAGTCACAGCATCTAAGTTAGGTGCCTAAAGTCAGTGTGCAGACCTGGGAACTGTATCTACATTCAGGCAAGCGATCTTGTCAAGGCTGGCCTCCCAATGTACCATAAGGTAAGGACATAGCACAGTTTTACTTTGATTAATTGTTTGGAGACAAAGTAAGTAACTTTTTTTTTTTTTTTATGAATACAACTTTTCTGAGCATCAAGGCAGAAAGAGGTTGAGCTATGAGATGAAAAACACCCACAACTCCTCTTAAACCACAGAAGGTACAGGTACTTAGCAACTTAAATGTAAACAACAGCATCATAACAGCAATTTATCTTCTCTTCCACATTGAACAAAAGAAATACAAATGAACAATTACCTGGGCACCATAGACTCGTTGCATTGCCTGAAGCAACTGGTTTGTGTATTCTGTAAGGGTTCCTGCATCTTCTTCAAAGACACTGAGCAAAGAACGAGTCTTCAATAAAACAAAAAAAAAGCAAATGGTTTTAGTCCTGAGTGGAAATATTAAAAAGAACCACAAACAGCTACAAAGAGATGGTAGTAAAAAGTAAAAATCAATCAGAAATAATACACCCTTGACTTGCACAACTCTGTTTATTCAGACTCTCTAAACATGTGGAAATTAGTTCTTTTATTATAGATAGGTAAACTGAGGCACAAGGAAGTAAACTGATAAAATGCTATGGCTACATCCTGACTCCAGGCTCTTGCCTCTACTAACACACAGTCCTTCCAACATAATTAGGAATGTAAAACATCCTGAATATCTTCCTTCTGATGACAGTAATTCAAACCATGTTAAGGACTGGGGGTCAAACACCACTGCTTGCTCACTTTACTTCTCCAGTGTCAGACTGCACTGCAAGCACCCCTTTCCAGTGAGATAATTTACACTTTGTTATTCACTCTCCACTGTCTTGAGCAACTCTTAAGGGGCCACGGCCAAAGCGAGCTGATGTCATTGGACCGAACAACTGAGTGCTCATCTCCAACAGGCACACAAGGATACACCCACCCGGAGATACCCTGTACTTTCTTCACTCTGCTAACTCATGCTTGTCAGCAAGCAGGAAGAGGAGGGAAGAACTTGTGTTATCTTAAAGACATGAATTCCCTTAGTTTGTTTTGGTGGAATCGTCAGGAATAAAGAATTATGTTGCTGACACAGCTCCCAAGAAGGGAAAGATATTTCAGAATAATGCTGAGCTCCAGAATTTGCTAGATCTTTACAATAATTAAAGAAGAAAGATAGTCCCTTTAACAAAGTCATGATCCATCCTTAGTCTTAACTTTGATAAATCCAATCTACTTGATGCTAACTGGAAATGTCTCTCCATCTGTAAGCTGACTTATATGACATTAATGAGCTTCATCTGCTTACATGAGGGTCATGCATAAACTCCAGTACTTTCATAGGCATGTCAGTCCTGTAAAAGAGCAAGTGCTTTATCTCTACCCCCATTACAGGAATCTCTAATATACCTGAAGTATCCAGGTTCAAATTTGGGAAATTTATTTTTAAAGTTTTAAGATACTCCACTATTTTAACAAAAGGCACATGCATTTTTCCAAGGCATTTATTCTCTGCAAAACTCTCTGCCCAGACTTTCTTTGTCCTGAAAAACACAACATCAGCATCCTTCAAGAATCCTGGCCTATGATTAACTATCATTTCATCTCTGCTGAGAAGTATCTAAGCCAGAAACGAGTGCTGCTCAATGGTTAAAATACCTGGCCTGGAAGTCAGTCTTTGGGTTCTCTTCAGTACCTTCTTACTCTAAGTAATTTTAAAAGCTCTCAACAGTTCACTCTGCTAATGTGCTAGGCTGCTACAACACTTCCTACCTGCGAGAGTTTGGGAAGCCAGTTTGAGATCCTAGCATGTAAGGGAATACACACTACAAAGTATTGTTTTCAAATAAAGAGAACATGAAAACCAGAGAATGGAGAGTAGTCCAAGTCAATGAAATGGGTATCAGGAACCCAAATGTTTAAAGGACCTTTGTACAGAACTTCCCTGTAAGGATGATTTTGAGAGTTTTCCACATTAAGATATTACTTCAGTAACTGAAAACATGTTGATTTTCAAAAATATCTGATTTCAAATGTTTTGTCTTCCATGATGTATTATAACCAGCAAAGTAACATCAACAAACTATCTTGTACCTATACAGTGCTCAGCTGCCTTGTTTTGAGTTACAATGGCACATGAAAAGCACAGAGTACAAAGATGGTTAAAACATAAATTCTGGGGAAAGCAAAAACTATAAAACTTGATACAATGTTTATCAAGCCAAATCTCAAGCCAAAACTAAAAGGTTATAAAGAAATTGCCTGGAATAGGCTACAAATCACACAATTCTGCATGCTGGAAAAGGTTCCAAAATACAGGAACGTCAGCTACATTCATAAATCTTACTGAATTTTTGCAGGTTCAGATTTTTCATTTGTCTAAATATGGCTTGAGGTAGAACAGCTCCAGCAACCAATTTCTGAAAGTCTTGGCCTCTGTTATTAGCACATTGTTCAAAAATAATAAAAACAATAAATGATTCAGACAGTTTGGAAGTTATTCTTGGAAACTTTTACATTTAAGAATACCATTTGAAATCACTGCAACAAAATACCAGCATGTGTGCATTTTCTTTGTTGCTGTTTTGACAAATTCTGGAAGAGCAGCTAAGGCTGCTGAAATAAACCAGTAAACCAAATACTAAGCCAACATTTAGGAGGCCCCATTATTCACAACATTATCTCAGCTTCTGGAAAGACAGGAAAAAACTTTCTAGTTTCATGTAAGTATTTCCTTTGATTTTAGCATGGCCGCTGACATAAATTTTTCTCCATTTTGTAGCCAAATACCTCAAAATTAAGACACTTCTTATGGCCTCTTTCAGCCAGTGTCTGGAGACAAATCAAGACAAAAGTACTGTATTGATGGGGAGAGATAAATCAAGTTTTAGAAATTTGACAAAGAAATAACTTTGGCCTAATTCTCCTCGGTCTTGCATGTAAATCACATACTTCACACAGTTTATAAAAAGTGAGGTTATATCCTCATTTCACCATCTCTTTGCACTCCTGTCACTGCACAGAGCAGAAGAGAATCAGGTTCCTTCATACAGAAGCAAATAATCCTGTAAGAGGCTATGCTGCTCATTTCTCTGGAACAGAGACTAACTTTTTGCCTTGATTTTGTGAATGTAAAGCTCTCCCCAGTGAAAAAAGTAATAAAAATATAAAAGACTGAAAAAACCCACTCCTGCTTTCTTGCATCAAAGGAATATATTTTAGCAATGCTGGGCCATTATAAAAATTAAACAATGTCCCTCCCTCCGAAAGTTGTAGAGCTTGAAGAAAAAGCAATAACCAAACCAAGGCAAAACATCCTGCCAATACTCAGGTTAATGCACAGCCTGGTATTCCAGTAATTGCAAAGGAGATGTTAACAGCCTGCATTTCAGGACACAGGAAAGACAACGACCTCCAAATTCAGTTCAGTGCATTGTTCAGCTGATTTCAGTCAGTGTTACATTTTTAATCGTTGAAGGAAGTGTTGACTGAAGAAGTAAGTTAGTTCACTTCTCCTGCGTCTCAAGTTCTTCAGCTTTAGGATGCAGTGGGGAGGCTAACACTAAAAATGTTACTAACTACCCATAATAAATCTAGCACACTCTGGTAAACTGTGGAACACAGAAAAGCTCGGGCTGGTAAGGAACCCTGCAGGTCACCTTGTCCAAACTTCTGCTCCAAGCAGGGCTGACTTTGATGTAACATCAGGTTACTCAACGCTTTTTCCAATCCAGTGTTTAAAATTCCCAAGGATGATTACAAATACGGCACATCAAACACATGATGGAAATCTTTCTTACTAGAATGGGATTTCACGATATTACAAAAAAAGAGGATAAGATGAGGCAATTAAGATAAGGCCCAAGGCTTATTAAGTCCTGACAGGTGCACTTCCAATCCTTCCTTCAAAATGTCTCATGACAGACTCTGCAACACCTTGCAGCAGTCTGCTCCACAGCTTACCTATTCATTCCTCCTCCTGATCCATCAGCAGACGAGTCAGGCTTACAACACAGGGCTACCTGGGAGCCGGATCCATGCTGATCCACCCTGCCCTCACGTCTTTCCCTGCTTCACCAATTACTTCTGTATCTCTCTCTGCCCCACGCTTTGTCCCCAAGCGCACCTTCCCCATCCCTCAGTGAACTTCCCCCTCCTTCCCCTTCCCTCTACTTCTCTCTTCCACCCAACCAGCCCCTGAACACATCAGGACATGGCATGTTCCTCGCTGTGAGGCTTCCACAGTCCCAGGGGTCCCCGCTGCAGCTGCGGCACATCCCGGCTCCGGGCAGCGGGGCACAGGGCGCTGCACTGGGGCAAAAGGAGGAGCGTCCCCCCGTGCTTGCACTCGGGAAGGGAAGGGCGGCGACCGCCTCTCCTCGTTCCTCAGACCCCTTCAGAAGGAGGTCATCTTCGGTGGGATGCGCCTCATTCATCCTCACGGGAGCTCCCGTACCTGAACTGCGGCCCTTGAGGAGGAGCAGGTACGCTGGCGGTGACCCTCCTCCAGCCCACTGTGTCGCCGTGGCCAGGTGACACCGCGCACAGGTGTCCCTTTCCCTTCGGGGGAAGCCAGCGCACTGAGTCCTGCCCACCTGTCCTTCCCTGACACACCTCGGCTGCTCAGGGCAACCCTTACAGCCACCGAGCGCACACCCAAGGGGGACGGTGCGAGAAAAACGCCACAAAAGTTTCTCTGAGAGCGGTGAGGAGAAAGGGCGCAGTACTCCCTGCGCTGGAGGACAGCCGTCCTCCCGGGAGACTCCCAGGAGCAGACTCTGCCTGCTTTTCCCCCGACGAATGTCCTGCGGGACCCCAGATCTCCCCCGGGTGCCGTGTGCCCGCCTCAGCGCACCCCGCTCCCCGACGGCCTCGACAGCCGAGCTCACCCTGACCCACTTCCCCGCCCGCCGTGCTGCCTCGCTCTGTCCCGCTGCACCGCCCCCGGCACCCCTGTCCCCGTCACGGGACGCTGCTCCCCGGCCCTCGCCAGCTGTCAGCCCGCACCGGCCCGGCCAGACCCACAGGCTGCCCGCCGGCACCGAGCGCTCAGGTGCGTCACACCGACCGACCGACCGACCGACGGGGTCCGGGCTGTCCCGGCAGCGGCCGCTACCTGCGGGCTGTCCTGCAGAGCCTCTTCCAGGAGGAGCTTGTCGACGGCGGGCATGTTGGCGCTGCGGCGCGGCGGAGCCCTGGCAGGAGCGGGGTGCGCGGCGCTGGCACGCCCCGGCGGCGGGGCTCGGCAGCGGCCCTCCCTCTCTCCGTCCCCGCGGGGGCGGCCGCGGCACTCTGCAGGCACGGGGCACGGCTGGACGGCTCCGCTGGCGGGGCCGCTCACTCCGCCCAGTTCCCGTCCGCTGGAGGAAGCGAGTCACGGGGAGGGCCGGTGGGGGCAGGCTTCCTGCCGCCATTAGCTCGGCGGGCCGCGGGACGGAGGGCCCTGATGGAGGGCGGCCCGTGCTCTCCTCCCCGCGCGGGTGGCAGGGTGGAGCGGCCTCCCGCAGCCCCGGCCCCGGGAGAGCAGGGTGGCGGAAGGAGGGATGGAGCAGGGGCCATGGATGCCCCCTCAGCTGAGAGAGGCTCTGAGGGTGCGTGGGTGTGATAAAAACCAGGGGAAGATCGCACGCTCCAGCCTGAGCTTGTGGGGCTTGAGGACGTCCGGCTATGGGCGAGCCCCTTGCTGTGCTTTCCTCAGGTGCACGATAGGGACACTTTGTGAGATCATCACAACCGCTTGCTTATCAGTGACCCGCGTTTGCGGCATCTGCATTTGTTCTTGTCCATGGACGACTCTGCAAGTGTAACTGTGGGGCTTCGTTGTGCTCCAGACAGGCTAATTCTCGCACAGCCATAGCCCATAACTCTGTAACACTTGGGAGGTTAGAAAGGATGCATTTTAAGTTCCTAGTCCTTCATGTACAGAGCTATGTTTTTATGGCTGCCTTGATACTGTCTGGATGCTTAGTTAAACAAAATTAGTATTTTCAAAGTAAACACAGCTTGATCTGTGAAAATTTGATTATGTACATGTTTTTGAAGGGTGGCCATTGCTTTTGGATGCGTTGGCTTCTCCAGAAGTGCAGAGTTACAGATCTTGCAGGGAAGTTGCTCTATTCTTGTCAGCTGTAGCTTTTGCTGCTCCAGTGTGCCTTGAGGTAAAAATGGAGATACTCAAATCCAGAATCTCATTTAAGAAAAAAACAAAACAAAACCAACTTCTGAAGACTTTAGGAAGAATCCTGCCAATTAGACTATGCAAACAAAAATACTGGCTCTAAGATGCTAGCATCTTCGAAGAAATGTCACAGTCTTGGATAACTCACATTGCTGACCTCTTTTAAAAGAAGAAAAATAATTTGAAAAATGCAGCTTGAGTTGTAGAAGAACTCCAAACATTAATATCGGCCAGCCTTTTGCATCTAAGTCCCAGTGGATTTTTCCACTTCTGTCATTCTTAAGCAATAGCAAGCATTTTATATGACAAGGTGATTGCTAATAAAGATTGGGGGTTTTTTTTCTGATTAAAAGACTTTTTGCAGATTGGCTGGATGATTGTTTGCTTTAATTATGTATGAGAAAGACCACTGAACCCTGTAATTTTGGCTAAGGTATTTCTGTGTGTCTGACATTGATTGGTATTGCTTCTGAAGCTTTTGATGGGACCTTTAACCCAATGTGCCAAGCCGTAACAGTGGGACTGCTCCACCAGTCCTGAAGCTGGACTCCCTGTTCCAGGCCTTTGAGTAAGAACTGAGGTCTCACACTCAGTCCCTTTTCCTGCCTGAATAAAGACACTGAACCAGAATAAGAATCTCTAGCTAATACCAAAAATACCAAGGATGGCAGTATGTATTTACATAAAGGGAAAATAAAAATAGATACAGATTTATCATAATAATGTTTCAGAGAATTTTAGAATGGTGAAAAGAGGTCAGAGTGGGTTTTTTTCCTACAGAATATGAAATAGGGCACCAGTTAGGCATTAGGCTTAAGAATCCATGATCCCATCTGAGCCAATTTTGTCAGACTCTGTTAAGTCTTATTTTTCTTTCATCAGAGATTTTGAAAACGTTATTTGAAATTCATGGAGAACAAGAAAACCACACTTCATCAGATTTTCTGTATCTGTTAAAGTAGCTTCAGGGCATTTTTTAATATTTCCCAAATACCTTAGTTACAATTCTTGCCTCTTTCTTTCCCCCTCTAGTCTTGAAGTAGTTCAGCAACAGCTCTTACCCATTGGGTTGAAGTATTTCCTTCACCAGGAAAGCATCCAGGTGGTTTGTGGTTTTATTTCACATCAGTGCAATAACCTGGAAGGTTTTATCTTCTTTCTTTTGATGGCTTTGTTTAGTCTGAGGCTCAAGAGTGGAAGCCTGTTGTCATTCCAAACTTAAGGATAGTTATTTCCAGAACAGGTTCCACTAGTTTTATTTAAATAAACCAAAAAGCACTTCATTAACTTACTGAAGGGTGATGCTTTTTAACAATTGTCATTCTTTGTTGCATCATTTCTTACACAGCTATAAACTTGGCAGATTACTTATTTATAGTGATCAAAATGATTTTATTGAATGTTCCCAATACAGTCCAGGTGGCTTTGAATTTTAAAAAATTGACTATTAGTAATTTAAATTAATTTCCTAGTCACTTGGTTTTACTGGCTCTCAAGGATTATTCTTCAGTTTTGGTAATTCCAAATAATGCTTTTAAAAGAATTAAAATAACCCACAGTATTACTACTAAACATTTCAACAACTTATTTGTACAGCATTAGCAGTTATTATAAAAAAAAGTTAGGTACCTTGTGCATGGGCAGTCCTTTGGGTAGAGGTGTCTCATTCCTTGACACAAAAAAACCACAGTTTCTGGGTTTCCTGAGTTTCCATGTTCTATATCCAGGTACTGAATGCAATATACTCAGCTACTACAAAAAGTCTTGCTAGTGAAAAGGACTCTTATAGCCGTTCTAGGAACATTGTACATATGGAGAGAGAATAGGGAAACAGTAGGCACAGCACCCAGAATAAGTCACCTGAATCCTCAAAAGACCTGCCTCAGCAGTGTGAACTGAGCTGGAGATCACGTCCAGGAAGCAGCACAATTAATTTTTATATGTGTATTCTGTAACCTACAGATGACTTGATTATGTTAAGAAATATGGCTCTTAGAGCATGGAAACTTAAAGAAAAACCCCTGGAATGGCTACAATTAAACTGATACATACTGCTTATAAAACTAGTGAGAAATCATGGCATCAAGTAAAATCAATAAATAATTGAGCATTGAGTATGAAATAATTCATTACATAAACTAATTGTACTGTTTCTAAGAAAAGACGATGCTTCCTTCCAGCAAAAGCCTGACTGTAGCCAAAAAATCTCATCGCTGGGAGAATGATCAATTTCGAAGGAAAGAAGAAGAAAGTTTGAATTCATCTGGAAATTCAAGATTTGTCTGCTAAACAAATCTCTTGGCAAAATGATGTAAAATCTTCCAGTATGACTGTAGGTGCACAGAAATTGGTGCATCTTCAAACTTGGATTTGGGCTTTTACACGGGACAGTCTTGTTCCTGTTGGAGGATGGCCAGGAACATCCCTTGGTAAGCAGCCAGTCAAGGCTGGCCATGTAACAAGAAAGGACCACGGTGTGAGATGGGCAGCTGGGACTGTGCCTTCTGCAGGACTGAAGGTCTCGGTGCTGCGCTTCCAGGTTTGCTCAAGCTTTCCCATCTAACTGCCCAGCACCAGCTCAGGGCTGGAAGCAGCAGTGCCAAGCCTGGGTGGTGCCGTGCATGAGTTAATAAGCCTTGCCAGCTTTAATTGGGCTGTTTGGAAACAAGGCAGCTGTTGTGCATCCTTAGCCTAATTTATTTCCAAATTTGATAATCCACCCAGTATTAATGGAGAGCTGGCTATAATTATTTTTTTCTGGTTAGACTAGTTACAGAGTAAGTCATACTGCATTGTGTTTTCATTCTCATATGTTCCATTATAACTTTAAAGAACATGTTGCATTATGCTTCCTTTTTGGCTTCCTACCTTATACTTTACAAGAAATTTCTGAGCAGTGGTGTGGTAGTCACATGTTTGCTAAGTCAGCTGAGTCTATTTATGCATTTAACAGTGCCTCATATTTTTCTTTGTGCTCAGTAACAAAGAAATTCTTGAACTACAGATGACTTTTAGATGTGTAATAATTTACCATAAGTTGTGCAGCTTTATATAAATATATATATATACAGAGGATATGTTATATGATAGTAGCAATAAATTGCTTCAAATGAATACAATTGAAAGATGGGGAAAAAAACTCTTAGTACTTTCCCTACCAGAAGCATCCCAAACCAAATTTTTTAACAGTCTCTTATAAATTACTGGTTGAATTAATAATACAGCATCTGATGTACAGGACATGTCTTGGACACATAGAAAAGGAGTATCTTGTGATTTCGTGTATGAACCATACTGGTTGAATTAATAATACAGCATCTGATGTACAGGACATGTCTTGGACACATAGAAAAGGAGTATCTTGTGATTTTTGTGTATGAACCATAACATAATATTGGGCTGAAATAAAATTCCGCTGAAATTATTAATTGCTACGTAACCAAGATGTCATGTTTTTTGTTTTAACGTAAAACACATGGCTTTGTTTATTTCCATTAAACACGTTAGTAATATGCCAAAATGGATATGCACAGATGGACTGGCTGGTGGGATGGATCTAATTAAAACCTCATTGAAGGTGAAGGGTATAACTGCCATCTTTAATTTCATGTAATTGAAGGACAATTAAGTCCCCTCATGTTACCAAGCACAGCAGTAGCCTCCACCCAGATGCAGAATAAAAATATGGTTTCAGATGCTGGAGTCACTGATGGCAATACCAGCCAGAGGTGTTGCCACCGCTTCCTCCACACCTGCCTCTGCCCTGTGCTGCATGGACTCGGATAGTGTTGCCACGAAATTTTGTTTGGGTGCCTGTCTGATGGAGGGCATTTGATTTAACAGTTTGCATTTGTTTTGCAAGAAACAGGAGCAATGAGAGAGTGGGTAGTTTGTTGGAGAATTATTGGAATATTTTAAGCTAAAATTTTTGTGGTTTTGCAATGGAAATGTCAATATACAGGCTCTTTCCTCCTCCTTGTAGCTCTGCTTTTTGTGATGTATGTTGCTTTCTAACCTTCTGCTTCGGGTGATGGTCCAATGGAATTCAGGGCTGTCTGAGGAATGGTGAAAAATCTTTGGGTGAAGTATAGGAAGTGACAGAAAGAATAATACAGGTACTTCATCAAAGAAAGGCATATCTGGTATGATTCTGTACATTAAAATAAGAGACATCTAATGCCTGATATATGATTATGAAGTGCCAATAAATAACCTGTTTGGCATAGAGGTTACCAAAAGTCAGAATACCATATTCAAATGCAGGCTGGATCTGTAGAAGACTGTCAGAGGGAACCTGCTTCTGTAGTCTTCATAACATCAATACAATTATCAGAAGCAAATGCAGTCTAATTTTATCACTGTATCTAAAGCCAGCTCTTGGTTTAGTTTTTTTTTTATCATGAGATCACATGAACTGATCAGGCCCTGCACTTTTGTGTTTCCTTCTGAACAACGCAAGTGAAAAGTTCATGTTGTCTTTATTCTGATCACTCCCTTTATTCTGATCACTTGCATCTTTCTATGGCTGGTTAGGCTAAAAAAGCTGAATTATAGTGCCTTAACATTTATACATAGCAGAACATACCTTAAGGCCTATTAGGAGTCCACAAAAGTCTGCCAGCATGATTATATCCTTTTTGGTCTTCCTGTTTTCTGTTTGGACTCCTTTTGTTCTCTATACACAGCATAGCACAGAGGGGTCTGTGTCCATAACTGAGGCTACTGCAGACCACAGAGGCCCCAGACAGCTCTCTGGCCTGCTTCCCCCTTGAGCAGAGCCTGTGTGTGCTGCCCAGGGCAAAGGCAGAGCAGGATGTGGTGATGCAATAGCATGTCTTTTGTATTTTTAGCGAAACAGCAAAAACCCCAGAGGATGGATGATACAGAAAGCAATGAGGAAACTCTAGGTAGCACCCAAATGGGCACTGACACCACTATCAGCAGTGACTCCTCCCAGCAGGCTGCCAAGACAATGTCAGGAGCACAGGTATACAAGCAAGTGCCGTCATACAAGGAAAATGCAGTGCTGCATTGCTGCCCAGGCAGCAGGGCTGGGCACCCCCAGTCCAGCTCAGCAGGAACCCTCTCACGAACTCTGTGTTCCTCCACAGTGCTCTGATGCTTCCAGTGTCGCAAGATCAGATGTTTCCAATTTTTCTTCCCGTGGCGGCTACTTAGAAGTTCTTCTGCTGTCTGGAGAAAGCCAAATACTGGAAACCCTTTCCTGTCATATGACTGGGACCTACTGCTGCAAATGAAGGGCATGCCAGAAAGCTGGAATTCTGCAGCATGTGCACTGAGACACTCCATCCAGCATTCCTGCTGGAGGCAGGGCTGTCTCTATGGTGTGCTGGTGACTTGCTTCAGTAGGGGCCTGTGAGGAGTATGAGGGGAGCAGAGTTGAATCATTCTAGGAGAGGTTGCAAGCCACATATTGTCATTGCCTTTGGTAGCTTTGTAGCTCTTGGAGTGTCTTTCCAAGGTGTGCTGCCCTTACAGCATGGGTGAGAGCACAGCCCCTAGGAGGCCGACAGCAGGGCCTGACTGCTGCTGTTAGCAAAATAATTCTTCCAGTTGGCAAACCTCTCTCAGTATTTTCCCAGGATAAAGGTCACTGTGAGCAAGGTAGGAGCAAGGTGAACTAGCTCACCAGGCTGTGGGCAGCTTTTGGGCTATAAAGTGCCCACCGTATGTGAGTGCTCAAGCGCCTGAACTTGTGTAGAATTTACCTTGCAGCTGAGAAGCTGCCCCGCCCTTTTGCTTTCCATCGTGTGATTTGCCGTGCAGGCAGGTGGTTTGTAACCCTGCAGCAGTGCTGTATGTTACCTGTGCACTTGACAACCCAGCTCCAGTCCTGCAAACTTAGAAACTTGTGTTTAGCCTGCCAGATTCCTGGAGATTAA
Organism: Coloeus monedula; assembly: GCF_965178545.1. NCBI lineage: Eukaryota > Metazoa > Chordata > Aves > Passeriformes > Corvidae > Coloeus > Coloeus monedula. The sequence goes on from NC_138784.1 coordinate 21,754,080, forward strand.
TCAGGCATATAAATGTTGGCTGGATCAGTAAATAGTTTCCCAGTTCTTTCAAATTCATTTATGGTAACACATTGCTTTTCTTTGTTTTTCTTGCACATTTTGAAACAAGAACATTTAGTTCAAGGGTCATATACAGTCATTATCTTTAAATACTCTGTAAACATTAAGTGCTGACAAGATCCTAGGTCAGCAAGTATCTCTCAGTGAAAACCATGAAGCACGCAGACAGCATGTACTGCAGTCAGAGTCAACAGCACCTAATAATATACATGAGTTTTTCTGAGAAGGGACCAATGGTTTCTAATTCGTTTTTCACCCTCTCAAATCAAGCTTTTATGAAATAGCAAAAAGAAAAAAGCCCCAAACAGAAGAGCAGTATCATCTCTGTGACTGCGAGAACATGAATAATAATGCAATGGAAAATGTTCTCATCAGTGTTTAAACTAACTCAAATGCTTTGAAAGAAATCTGTGACAAAAGAGAAGTCACCAGAGTTTTTCGTTCTTCTCCTGAACAGAACTGCTTGTGCATACAGAATTTCAGATATGATTTGCACTGCGTTGTAGCATTGCCAAATGGAGCAATGTTCAGTACTTTGAAAACTAAATCAAAAAAGAGTGGCTTCGTTTCAAATAAGTGCTCTGGTCATTGTTAGGTTTGAGTCCAGATCTCTTCTTGTTTATGCTGCTGTACATTTGGACTGGTGCTGCCAGCTCCTGTGGTTTCACCATGTTGCAGCCTCCTAGGACAGGTTTACTTTGAGGGGCTACCAGGCTGTCAGCTCCCTGTCAGAGCCTCCCCAAGTGACATGTGCTTCTTATTATGAGACGGGAGAGATTTGGGATTGGTTGGAAAATGACTGGCCCTTCTTATTCTGGAAGAAAGAGAAAAGCAAGTCCTTGAATCTTAAATGCTCACTGTCAGAAATCAAAGAATTAAATCTTACGTTTATCATTTTCACACAATTCTGTGCATTTTAGGAGCCCCAACTCATGAATTTTGAAATGCAATGCAGATATTAATAAACAAAACACCAGTGTTTTGGGAGTAATTCCAGGTATATATTAAGGAACAGATGGTTTTGGTGTGTTGCCTCCATTTTGCTGTTAAACCTGGAATAAATGAAACTAGATAAAGTATTTAATGCAAAAATTCCCAAACTGTCCATTTCTATGTCTCTGTCTACCATCTGCCTGTACTTGTGGATCCAGAAGCTGATTCTGTGTTTAACAAGGGTGAATTGCCTAATCTTTATTAATATAAATGAGAGGAGTTTGTCACCCTTATATAGGTGCTAAAAGGATGTCTCCTATGAGAACATGGTGTGAGGACACTGTGTAACTACTATTGATTGTTTACAGTGTGTTTTATTTCATGGGTACAAATACTCTGCTCTTACAAATATTTGAAATTATGCATACAAGAACCTTATTTAAGTGCTTAAAAATTGCTAGTACTTTATCTGTCAAGAACCATGTTCTAATTAAAATGATGTGTTAAAAGCAGTCAAAGCACAATATATAGCCAGTGTTTGTGGGTGCCTTTTTTTTTAATGACCTTAAACACACTGCTTCCATGTTGCTAATTGTAAGAACTTCTGTTTACTGTATGCCTAGTATGACAGAAGTTTTGATTAATCAAAATTGTTAGCATCCTCTTGTATTAAACCCATATTTAGATAGAGAGGTGCTGTTTTGATGTACATTTATCTTTTCTTATCCTGGCTGGTATTTGCTGGAGCAGAATTCAATTACTTCAATAAAATGTCACATGCAAGTTATGAAAGTCCCAGTCAGTGTGAATTATATATAGCTACTGTAAAAAGACTGGCAAATTTTAGCTTCCCTCGGTTTTCAAAAGCTAAGGTATTAATTAAGCAGAGGTGTATAAATATACAGCTTTGATGAAGACATTTTTCATGGTGAGGATGTGTCTGCTGTTTCCATAGTCTGCAGGCACACTGCATACAAAAACAAGGCAGCAACTGTGCTGGTTGGCATCGTAACCAATATAGGGCAAAAGCAATTATTATGTGTGGAAAACTGTAATGGAAATTTATATCAACAACAGAGGAAGAACTGACATCTGAAAAAGTGCATGAAAATAAAACATCATAAAGCAGGGATATCGTCTTCCCACGGTACTGCACAAATAAGAGCTATGTGTTCAGAAGGGCCTCTTGAAATAAAAGTGTGGGACTCCAGACAAAAGATTTGCCTTTCTCATACACAGTTCTGAGGAAAAGAGAGTTTCCTTTCCTGGATCTGGATCTAGTTGTCTTACACTACTTGAGTACTAATTTAGGCTTTTCAAATGGAGCAAGTGTGGTTTAGGTACGCGTGTGCCTGAAGTGATGCACGCACTTTGTTTCAAAGGGATGCAGTGCTGCACTGACATCTTCATGACAGCTCAGTATAAAGGTCCTTTCTCTAGCATTTTGCCATTTTTTCATCTTTTCATTTTGTGATCCTGTCTTTGTAAAAACTGATTTAGCTGCATCTTGCAAATTAATTTATGAAGTGAGAGACGGGAAAGACATTAATCTGTCTGCATAGTATATTAAAATAAGAGAGTAAGATGCTTTTCTCCTCTGGAACAGAGCTTTGAGAGACTGTTAGCAGATATAGTAAAATGAAGCCTGAGTGATCTCAGAGGCAAGAAGCACTCTTACTTACGTCCTGTATTTTTGTGAAACCTCTAATAGAAGAATCTAATACATCATATATATCAAACTTTTGGGCACAAAAAGGATTCCAAACTGTTTCTGAATGTCCAATTTAAGCACTTGGCCATTTGTTATTTTCAAGGGCACCTGAAAATGACTCTGAAAGAAAAATCTTTGGAGGCTGGGGGTAATAGCTGAGCTCAACAGCAAATTCTTCAGGCCTGTGTGCTAAAATCTAGACTTTTTAGGAACAGACATAACACAGATGTGAATGTTGAATTATGACTTATTTCTCCCACATCAACTTACCTGTGAAAGTCTTAGTCCTCCTGAACTCCATTTCTTCCTTGTAAATCAGCTAAGAATTGTATGCCCTATAAGCTCAGAAAACAAAGGGGGTTTCAGGACTATGGACAATAATCACATTCAGAAAGAATTATTGCAAAATTAATTGTTATTTATTCTGTCAGAGATTTGGGGGGGGGGGGGGCACAGAAATTTCTGTAAAGCTGTCATATCCACTAACAGAATATTCACATTTCTTTGGCACTTATTGGCTGGCCAGTGGGTTCCTAGTTTATTGCTTACTAGATGTTTTAGGAGAAATTGTTGATTTTGTCTCAATTCATGTCTGATTTGGCCCAATAATGAGAATTTTATTAATGACTTTCATGAGAGCAGAAACAGATAGATTAATTAAAATCTTGACTTAAGATGAAAGAAAACCCTTGGTCTTGGCAAATACTCTTTTTTTACTTTAAAGTGAGGTGTTTAAATATTATTTTTTAAGTCTGCTTCCATGGACTGTTATAAACCTACACATTCCACCATTTTATGGGGTTTTTTTAGTAGAAGGAGTCATTATTTTTGTTTAAAAGAAATATTCAAGCCAGATTTTCTACTGTCACTATAAGGAGAAAGACAAATTGCTTTTCCTCCTAGGTTCTTGCAGTTTGATTCTGTTCCTCACGGTGCTGCCATGATAAATAATGCCCATGTAGATAATTTAAGGTTAGATGGTAGCTGGCCCTTCTGTGGGCTACTCACTATGGTGGTGGACTCAAGGTGAGGCAAGACCAGCTCAGGGCTCAGAGGAGTGTAGGGCTGGTGCTGAAAAACTCCCATGGTGAGTGTGGGGCTGCCAGGCAGCCAGAAGAAGGGAGAGAGTGGAATATAGAGAGTTTTTATCACATTTTCTCCTTGCTAACAAGGACTGCAAGGGGGGATACACTGTGCGGATTACAATAAATCTATGATGGGCAAAGCACTTTGGCTGCTCCCTCCATGCAGGGTCCCTGCACTGCTTCTCATATAAACTTGGTATTACTAGAAGAAGCTAGTCTCTAGAGCAGGGTTTCTAAATCCTTTCACAGAAAATCTCTTTCAAAGTGTTTTAACTACCTATTGATCAACTGCCAGAAAATGACAACTTGCTATCACTGCTGCTAACTAAAGGTGAGGATAGGGGACATGGCATATTGATTCTTGGGTGTTTATTCTACTATGAAGAACAAAAATCATAAATGGTGTGAGGTGGGGAATTGATTCTTCAGCATTTATCCTGATACAAGGAACAAAACACCCACAGCTGAAGTGGTCAGGAGCCAGGCTCAAAGCAGACAAAAGTAGGTTCTTCAATTCACATGTGGCTGAGAAGTGGAACAGAGGATGCTTCAAGTGCCAGGGTCTTACGTGGGTTCAAGGGTTGGTGGAACAGGTTCATAGAAGAGAAATGTGTTAAGGGTTGCTAAAACATGGCAACCATACCTGCCTCGGGCAGACTGTGGCCTGAAAACGCTGGAAGATGGGAGAGTTTGGGAGGCACATACCATATGAGTTTCCTGTGTTCTTTCAGTCCTGTCAGAGTCAGGATCCTGAACAAGGTGAATCTTTCCTTTGACCTGATACAGCTTTTTTTTTTTTTTTTTTTGCTCTTGTTAGGCACATCCATTTTATAAATAGCAATGCTATCTCACTGCTTCCTGCTTTGGCTTCTCTATTATCTCATCCATCAGCTGTTTCTTGTCTTTCTGACTCCCAGCAAAGATGAACATTCATTATGTGTCCAGATAGTACCTTGCACAGTTGGGATCAGCCTGGTGTGACCAAGTGCTTCCACAATATAGCCATTATTAAGAAATAGTGTGGAAACACGGGGGGTTGTGGGTTTCTTTCTTTTTGTTAGTCTCTGGGTTTTGTTATGATTGTCATTTGGCTTCTGCAACCCAAATCAAATTAGTTAACCCTTTTTGTTAAGAATAAAATGTTCCCAGCAATGTAGACATCTTCTCCATGTCTCCCTTTGCCATGTAGTGAGCAACTTCAAGGGCTGTGGAATCATGATATCTTTTACTAATAAGTTCTTGATTTTTCCCTCTCTTTATATTAATGTAAATAACTTAGTATCTTGATGTATTGGTCTTTTTTTTTATTGACATGTAAAACAAACAACCTCCGGTTGACACAAGAGTGGGATTTTTTTGTTAGACTGGGGCTTGGACTACTGAATTTTTTCAAGAAGAATCATCCTTGCAAGTTTACTGGGAGATTGGGTCGTAACTGTCTGTCCTTTGGTGGCTAAGTGTTCACAAGCACCATCTATGCTCTACCATGATATTTGAAGAAGTCAGTGAAACCTACAAGCCCAGGTTGCCAGCTGTAAAACAACAGTGCTGTAGCAAGACTGTAGAACTGTCCAGGGAGAAACATAATACAAGCCTGAAAACATGGGAATTAGAACTTGAAAACAGTGGAATTGAGAATCAGCCATGAACAAGGTGGTTGCACCGGTAAACTCTGAGCACATATTTGCAGTGCAACTCTTAAAGAGGGCAAGTTTTGTCTAAATTGAGTTCCTGTTGTAGATTTGATTAGGGAAAAGTTTATCTCACAGTACTAACTACTGATGAAGAACTGACAATTTTTTCAGGACATTTGTGGTTTTGAGAACATCCATATCTAAAAGATGCTGTTCAAAAGAAAACACCCAGAAGATGCTAATTAGCACTGTATTTTTTCTATTAAATTGTAGAATATCCTGAGTTGGAAGGGACCCACAAGGATCATCAAAGTCTAGCTCTTATACTTCCATAAGCTGAGATCCAAGCCGTTGTAAGCAAATGATTTGTTAGAAAGAAATCATGGATGAATAATGTTTCTGTGTGGATACTTACATAAAAAAGGATTTTGAAAAGTATACATTATTGTGCAAATAAGGGCTGTTCCCTAATACCCAGAAGTAATGGGTTCTAAAGATCCTTTCCATAGACTTGCATACCAGCTTGACAGACAGATTATTTGGATTTTAAGCACTCAGGCTAGCAAAAATGTCCAAAAAGCCAGAAAATCACTGGTATTTCAGATTTGGATAATCCCATCAATCAACCTGTTTTCCCAGCTGGGTAAATTTTTTGTTGATTTAGGCAAAGAATAACAAAATCTTTTTTCACTACACCTTCTGAAATACTTACAGAAGTTCACATCCATACATCTCCCAGAGGAGATGATGTACACAGGGTGTGTGATGGCAGACACCAAGAGTTTGCTGACGCAGGGAACACATCGCTCCTTTCCCTTAATGTCAAGTGTTCATTCAATTAACTTGCTTAGGTGACTGCATTTTGCTACCAGTTATTTTCAGTAATGAAGTGAAATGCTCTGTTTGTGTAAAACACAAGTAAAGTTGAAACTAAAGTGTACCTTCTCATTTGTAGTAGGAGGCAACTACAATAGATCTGCCAAGAGAGGGGCTGACTCATTACAATCCCAGACAGTATATAGAGGAATACATCACACTTCTGTTGTCTGAAGTCCCCTGAAATTGCTACTAACTCCAGCTTTGGATGGTTGTGCTGCAAATTTCTTGCCTCACTGAACTTAATGCAGCCCTTGGTTTGTGCACACAGGGTGCTTGGCTTGTGTGCGACACACTGAACTTGTAGGAGGAGTGAGAGCACTTAGAGGTTACATCACCTTCCTGTCATCCTTAATACCGCTGCAGGTCTCTGAACCAGCCTCTTATCTTCTCCCAGGGCAGGGCAATGGCTTGGTGTCAAGGCATCTCCAGGGGATTTTTGCCTCCCAGATGCCTCTTCTAATATGTAAGGACATGGCTCGGTTTCTGTGCTCATCACAACTGCTTCCTCCAAGGTAAATTGCTTATTAGAAACACGTTCACAGATACATCAAAATGTGGCAAATCTATGGTCAGTGTGGGTTGATGAGATATTTTTGTTGTTATTTTAGAAAACCACAGGGGGTCTTAAGCAGGATGTCTTTCAGCCTTGCTTTCAGAGCACCCCGTCTTCTTTGTTAACTCTGCTATTAAAAATTCGCTTTGGGCTGATGCTTGGTGCTAAAAGCTTGGCCTGAGGGTTTATTTTTCTGTGTGAATTTCAGAAAACTGGCCATCAAAAAGAGGTGGTTTTGAGCCTTTGTGAGATTTTTTTTCTGAAGAAAAATTCACACATTTGTGCTGTCTGTCTGCTTTAGGGCTGGTGGTGGTGAAGGAATTGTGTGGCCATACCTATGTGCCTATACCATTAGCCCTGTCTTACTATTAAATTTTGAGCTAATTGTTCAGGTTCAGGCAATTTGTCAGGAAGTTATAGACAAAGACCCTGAAAATACTGACTTTCTACAATTGACATGAAAATAGGTGGCCAGTCAGAGGAGGAAGATCTTACATCCTGTCCCGAGGTGAACATCAGTGAGCCCACGTAAGTGCTCCTCCCTAGGGCAAAAATCCATAGGAGACTGGATGTTACTGCCTCTGCTGCTTGTGGAGCTGCTTTGTTCTAATGTGTACCTCCTGGGAAACCTGTAAGAGAATTGTGATGTCTGGTTTTTTTCCCCTTCTCTGAACAGACTGCAAGAGCAGGCAGCAGCACTTTATATCTGGTCCTTTTGTAGTAGACAATTATCACTCATATGCATGTGTGATGCTCGTACTGGTGCTTCTATGACACCCCTAAAACATCTTTCTGAGCCCTTAAACAATTTTTTTGTAGCAGTAGTATCTATCTATCTATCTATGTAGAGTATTTGCAGTTGTATCTAGATGTATCCATTGGATTTCAGCTTCCTGGTCATTTGAGGATGGAGGAAGGGTAACCAAGCCATCAAGGTTTTAAAGTATTTTACTTTTCTGTGTGGAAGACAGGTTCGGGTTAACAGAAAGTCAATTTCTTTTTGGTAAATGAAACAAATGTTGAATGAAAATGATTGCTTGAAGAATTTGCAAACTTATCTTTCATGTTTCTCAGTGCTGCTGATATTACTTGGGGAAAGTGAATCTGTAGCTCTTCTCAACTCAATGGGTCTTCAGTTTCACCATCATGTTTCTTATAAGAAGAGAAATATGCAAACCAGTCAATAAAGACTTGCTTGAAATAGTGAACAGGATGTTATTCATAGCAGATGTAGGGTTTGCAGCCCGGTCCTGTGGTCACACCGATGTTCCCCTTGGTGAATGAGGGGTGTCCCAAAGCTCCCGTGAAACGTGTGAGCCAGGGAGCATCTCCACTGCCCGGGGAGGCTCTAGGATTGTTGCCTGCCGTGGGGGTCGTTCGGAGTCCTGCAGGCTTGAGCCTGGGCTGAGCCATGTCTCCGGTTTAGCAGCTCCAGCCCGTCCGGACGAGGGGACAGCCCGGGAAGCGGGGTGTGGCTTTCCTTGGGGACGAACAGGGGTGCGGTGAGGGGCCGGGGCTGGGGCCGGGAAGCGGCTCTCGGGGCCGGCGGTTTCCCGGGCGATGGGTGGGGAGGAGAGGAGGAGAGGAGGAGAGGAGGAGAGGAGGAGAGGAGGAGAGGAGGAGAGGAGGAGAGGAGGAGGAGGAGGAGGAGGAAGAGGAGGAGGGGTCCCCGCGGCTTTATCTCCCACCCGGCTCCGCCCGCCGCCGGCTGTCTCCCGTGACCGCACCGGCGGGCGCAGCGCCGGCCAGGGCAGCGCCCATGGGCTGCGGCAACTCCACGGCCGGCGGCGCGGGCGGGCGAGGTAGGGCGGCGGGGCGGGCCGGGCCGGGCTGGGCGAGCGGCGGGGCGAGCATCCCCGCCGTGCTGGGGCAGCCCTGCGGGGACTGCGTGGCGGGGGGCGGCGGCGGGCACGCACCCGCACCCGGCGGGGATACAGCCCCCGGCTCGGGGAAAGCCCGTCCGAGCCGCGGGAATCACTGCCCGCCCTCTTGCAAGAGCATCTTCCTCTCCCGAGGCTGATCCGCTTGCTCAGGGGAGAGAGGGTGATGTGGCCTGCCGCGGGCACCGGCGGCTTTCTGGTGCCCGGTTGTCGCTAGAATCACCACCTCCGACAGCAGCTGCCCAAGGCACGGCAAGCCCAGGCCGGGAGCTGGACGTAAGGATCCCGCCGGGGGTGTCAGCTCCATCCTCTTCGCTTCCCTATAAGGCCACGAATGCCACTTCTGAAATGAATTTGTGCCACATCTTCTCCTTTTGCTTGTTGGAGAAGTTGGAGGCTATTTCATGATTGAGGTTTCATGCATGTTAATGTGTACTGCTGGCTGGTGCGTCCAGCTGGCTCCCTTATTTGTTCACTGCTATTTTCAAAAGAGATAAGATCTGGGAAGATGGTGCTGTTGTGCTCTTCCTCCCCCCAGCCCCCGCAGAAAAGGAAAGTACATGGAAACTGCTAAGTGGACCTTCACCCTGTAATTATAATATGAGCATTTCTCAATCATTTTTCATCCTAGCTGCACTTGGCAAACATTGCCACCTGTTCCAGTACCTTTATCAAGTCTTTCAGATGCACTAGTGAGCTTTCAGCTCTTGAAAATACACAGCAAAATAATAGTTGGACCACTTAGAATTACTGGGTCCCCATCTCTTACTGTTTTGACTTGCTTTAACCAGAGCTTCCGTGGTGCCTTGGGCAGTGCTAGCCCTGACTTGGTCATGCCTGTGTGAATGTGAATGATGCTGCCTTCTCTAGGGTGTACCTATGTGTGTACGTTTGTGGGGTGTGTTGCTGTTTTACCCGTTCAACTCTGCACTTCACACTCAGAGGAGAATGTGATTCTACCATTCCTTACTCGGTTTATGTTAAATGATTGTAAGCTGGGTTTTAGGTACTCTGTCTGTCTATCAGAGGCCTCTCTCATCCATAAAGAATGCACTGTGTGAATTTGCTTGAACATTCAGTGCTCTTATTAGAGCTGCCCTATTTGCACACATGAATTCTCTCCATTTAGTTGATTCCCACACTGCTGTGACTGGAAGTTCTTTCTGTATATGACCAGTCTAGTTTCATACCACTGGGGTGATGCTTGTTCACATCCCTTTTCTGCTTGCTGGGTAAAAGCACCAGTGCAAGCTTCAGAGACATTCAGACAAAAATGTTGAGTCAATTACTAGTCCATTTGTGGTAGTTTCTAAATTAATGTTGCTCTGGCTGCCCTGTGGAACTTGTACCAGGGTACAAATGGGTAAATGTCAAATAGACTAACTCTGACAGCAGTACTATTTAGTGAATTATTTTGAACTCAAAGTTTGTTTAAAGGTGTCCCATTGCATTAGAGGTAGTTGTCTTCAACAGGTTTTGGCTTGTAGATACATAAAGTATTTTCACTGAAGGTCTGACCACTGTGATAGTTAAACTTATTTATACCGTTATACATAAAATATTTGAACTTGCATTTTTTGGTAACCTTTCACATGCTCTTCAGAAATGTTCCACAGATCTCCAAGGGCTTAGTGCAGGTAAAAACCAACCATGCCACATAAAACACGTCATTACTATAATGGAATTATTACTGTTGCACTGATAGACCTCCCCATATTGAATGCAGCTCTGAAAGGTCCAGTTCTCTTCTCACTTTCACCACTGTCAGTCAGAAATTAATCTGTGCAGTCTATGATCTTACAATAAAGAACAGCTAGTAATAAAAGTAAGATGTCAGATGTTTACTATTTATTTACTTCATTTAACATTCCTTACAAAGCGTGTCTAATAAAACTAAAATTATTTTATAAAAGGGAAGGACAAGACTTACCATTTTTATTCTGAATCCTCGAGCTTTCAAGGAAAGTGCAACTCACAGTTTTACTGAAAGATGTGAAGACTGTGTAAATACAACCTAATTTTGTGGCGTGCACAGCATGACTGCATCTTTAATGCTAAAGTTATGACTATTGTGTAGTCAGTAATGTCAAAGCTAGAGGTGCATAACATGTAATTAACCTGTAGCACTCTCTGTCGTATCGTATGACTAAGTACAATATTGTAGCGTACTTCACGGAATACATTAAATGTGTTACGCTAATCCCCATTTTCTTACTCTGGTAAAATTTCTATTGTAGCCTAATTTGATTTTTCTGAAGCAGATGTATATATGGTGATAGTTCAGCTAATGATATTATCTTCTGTTTCATGGCTAGAATGACATCAGGGCTTTCAGCTCTATGGTCTGTGAGATCTAAACTTAGACATGATCTAGAATAACATTTCAGGCTGTGGTGCAGTACTCCAGAACAACATTATAACTCACAGCATTCAAATGTTCTTTATGGAGTATCAGGCAGTGGCAAAAAGCTCTTCAACTGGGAAATGTCAACTTCAGTTATCTAAGTAAACTGGTGTATATACAACCTTCTTAAATTACCTAGCTATTTTACGTATGGATTATACTTATTTTTTATTTCTCAGCTTGCTGTTTTCCTTATGTTTTGTTATCTCATTTTACATATCCTTCTTTCATGATATTTCCTGGAGTTTTAGAAGCTCAAAAATAGCTCATTTTTTTTCTTTTAAAAATATGCTCTTAAACATTAATTTACCTTTTTTTTTTCTGAGTTAAGGCATTTCCCTTCATTCTAGTGATTCTTCACTAAAAAATTTTAACTGCCTCCTCCTTTCCGTATCTATTGCAGTAGCAATGACAGCACCTTAAATTATGGTACTCTTAGGAGGCTGTCAGTCTAGCCTTAATTTAAATATATAGAGAAGCTGTTAGTCTGTGGGAAGCTTCAAATACAGTCAAGTTATGATGAAGGAGAACTTCCACACCAAGTTTTAAGAGATTTATTAACTTCAAGTTTGGTGCAATGCCCAGGAAGACATCGTGCCATTCCATTGATTGGGTCAAGTCTGTGTTGAGAACTCCCACCTGATGAGCTGAAGTAATAATTTTTATAATTTTTGAAACAAATTGATATAATCCTGTCTGCAGTTACAGTGGGGTATAAATAGAATAAATTCATTGATGTTAGAACGCACTTCCATATTGCTGACTGTTGGAGCACATCACAAAGGAGACTACAGTAGAAAACTCATTTTTAATCTTAACAGTTGCATGTACATATGTATAATTTGGAGGGGATTTATTTGCTTTTTGTAACAATTTGATGTGCAAGAAAATGTCCTAGGGCACTGTCCATTAAAAAAATTAGGAAAATGTTTCGTAATCTGCTCTAAAGTCAGGTCCTGGCATTTTTTGTATCCATGTGTTTATTCATGTGAATGGTTGCCTCTCATGCTTTTTATGTTTTTCTGAAGATTTGTCTCTTGACTTCACTCCTGATGCATTTCTCAGCACAGAGCAGTATCATTTGTGGCTATCAATTTCTCTCAACTGTCTTTCACATTAGGCCTGCATTTACTGAAATCCTGCAGTGTCACCGAGAGAAGCTGCTGTTGTTCTGGAAGAGCAAAACCCCCTCTCACCTAATGGAAGATGCTTTGGGATAAATTCTTCTTCTTTTTGATTTGCAACTGTTTAAATGCTCTGAGGGTTTTTTGAGGGATCACAGCTCCAACGCTCTAGACAGGATGTTTTTCTTCTGTAATCACTGGGGCTCAGAGCAATGTGTGGCTGAATGGGCCATGTTTATTTGCAGGCTGTACTCTTTCTTGTCCTTCTGCAGCTCTAAAATGCCAAAATGCACCCGTGGTCCTGCTGTGTAAATGGTGTGAGCAGAGAGGTCATTCAGGACAATTCAGTATTGCCTATTTTTTATGGATGTGGCTTCATGGCTACTCTTCAATCTCTGGCTGAGGTTAGGCAGGTTTTGAAAAACCAAACACACAAGGGCCTATCAAGACAAGGCTTGTAGGGTCAAGTGATGCCTTTTTTTAGGCCAGGCTGATACAGTGGGAAAAAATGGACAAGCTTTTAAGTATGTGAGGCTTTTGTCAAGTCATATATGGAAACCGTCGTATCTATGAGAGCACTAAGCCTTGCTGCTATGGAACGAGCTATAGAGTGTTTGCTGATTGGTGGTAAACAAGATTCTTTGGCTGAACTCCTGGCAGAAGGCACTTGAGTAGATATAAAATTGTGTTGCTCACTAAACACGCAAGAGTTAGACAAATATGTCAGTGAAGTAATGAGGTGAGGGTGAATGGATTGGACTTTACAAATAAACATGTCCCTATGAAATGAAATGTTTTTGGGTTCCTTGAGAAATAATATCTGTGTATAAGGAGTGTTTTGGCTCCCTAATGAACAAAACCTTATAAGCTTTTACACAGGTTTTTTTATGGTAGACCTAGGTAAAATGATGTTCATTTGCAAGCTCAGAACTCTCACAGGAAGAAAACTCCTTTGTTAACTGGAAACACTTTCAGATCTGTAGTCAGCTACCTTAGTGGTACTTGAAGGAATTTGAACCAAACACTTGTTTCACTTTTGCTGGTGAAAATGAGAAATAACCCCACTGAAATTAATGGAATCCCATCAATGAATGTGAGGATAAACTGGTTTGCTGTCCTTATAAAAAAGTCGAAAACAATGTATTTATTTATATGTGTTTTTTTAAAAATATATTTATTATAAAGGTAAAACTGATCTCTTAAAAAGCGATTTTTTTTTTTTATCATACTCAGTTCTCAAAGTTTTTGTGTGACATGCATTTCAAAACCCTGCAGTGATTTTTCAGCAGTGGTACCCTTGCTAATGTCCCAAGGAAAAAAGTGCTGCCATGTGTGATTGTTAGTGGCATATTTCCAAACACAGATTCATGGCTGTATAGCTCTACACAAAGCCCAGGCCGATGGGTCTGAAGGACATCTCCTGTCTCCAGAGGGAGAATGTGTTGGTACCATAGTGCATTGAAGAGGGCATGGCACTGAACACGGATATGATGCTGAAGTGTGCCCTGGGATTGACTGGAACTTGAGAATCACCTCTGGGGAGTGTAGCAATACTGTAGGCACACAATTCTTCTCACTCAGCTTGAGATTTCAGTTTGTGTATTAAACACTCCGTACTTTTGCTGTACTTCCTGCAAGGAAGACACCTTTTTCACATAGGTGTCCAGGGTGCTTAGACTTAGAAAAGTCTCAGCAAAGGCCTCAAAAAGGACCATGAACCTTTTTAGAGAAACTGATTTTGATTGCAATAAGTTTAGACCAAAAATAGGAAAATCATGGCCCTTGTGCAGAACAGGCACAGCAAAGGAATAATTTCTTCTGGAAAAAATTAAAAATCCTGCTAGCTCCAGCTAGGCTTTTCAAAACACATGTTGTCTGAAGTGTTGCTGATGCCTGGGTTCTGTCTAGGTGTACAGGGTGGTGCCCCGAAGGCTCATTGCTGAGCTGACTCCAGATGAACTAGCCTTGGTAGCAGAAAATGTCTCTGTACAGTGGCAGAGATTGAGCTCACACAGCAATGCTAGCCTTCCACCTGGACACAATTAATTTGAGAGGTTTACATGTAATGCTTCATAGATGTGCCTGCAAAGCTAAAAAGTCTCAGAAGGCTGCCTGGTAAAGTTCTAAAGCAAGGGCCTGAGCTTATTGTGATAGAGATACTCTGTCCAGCTTAATTAAGGTTTTCTGCTGATATGTACAGCCCTAGTGACATTTTGCTGACTCTGGAAGCAAGACTAGCCACAGAAATGTGTACAGTCTTGTACGAGTCTAGTCTGTGTTGTTGCTGGGAAAAGGAGGGATAGTCACGTCATAGGAAATGGGAATGATATTATGTTCAGGAATTAGCTGTAGAGGGTGATGTTTTCTGCCATTCAAGCATTCCATTCAGGTAGACAGAGCTGGAAAGCCTTGCAGGACTATTCTTCCTCCTGTTTAAAATAATGCAGAAGGCATATTCTTACACATCAAAGTGAGATGAAAGGTATTTGCTGTTTATGTATATTTTTCAGCAGCAGAAAAAATAAAAGTTTTCCAAGAAATGAAGTATCATAGGAGAAAAAAACCCAACCTACCTCCAAACTCAAAAATTCTTTGAGATTGGCTACTGCAGTTTCTTCACAGTGAGCTCAGATCACCTTTTCCAGCTAAGAGGAAAGAAGTGAAAGGTTTTTCTAATGTCAGCCCTAACTTCTGTAATTAACAGAAGGGATAATTTACTGGTTACTCAGCTGAATTATAGACTAGCAAGAACAACATAACATTAGTAACTTGGAAGGAACAAGAAAGAGTTTTTACTTCGTGAATGTTTCTCTCCCAACAAGAAACATCTGAGTCACAAAAAAAAAAGTCAGTCCCTTATACCAGGCAGGCAGGTGGCAGCTTTTGTCTCTGGTTTTTTGTTAAATACCAAGATGAATTAAGGGCTGGTTGATCTCCTTAGATGTCTCGGGCTTTGGATGGGTTGTGTCCCGATGTTTATATTAGTTCTGTCTAGTCATTTTATAAAACTTTGTTTATCTGGCAGGAAGAATGAGGCAGCATTTTACACACATAGTGCCAGCTCTACAACTGCATCAAATGGCAGAATAATCAGGCATTTGGGACTAACTGCTTGGTTAGTTGTGCCAGCTTTGTAGCAGACAAAGCCACCAGAGGACTGAGCAAAGTGAAGGATATAAAATTCAGAAGGATTATTTTTTTCTTATGCTGCTCCCATCTTGAGTGACTGCACCTGGGCACTGGTCCACAGCAGCATCATTTTCACACACTGAGAGTCTGGCCCAGATGTGATAGATTTAAGGGATAGTATGGATAATCATTAAGGATAATCTGAACAATCTGACAGTAGCAAATTTTTGTTGCTACTGTGTTGTTTAGGACAGAAAGACAGAAAAACTATTACTGCACTGTTGGTTGGTTTAGAGGATTATGCCATTACCTGGTAAACATGTTTGGTTTTTGGTTTTTTTTTCCTAGGTGCTACAGGGACTACAAAAGATGTGTAAGTACTCTACTCTACTCTACTCTTAAATATATAACCCTGGACATATTTTCAGTCCTACTAGCCTTACACCAGATTTAGTCATACATGATTCATCTGGCTCCTAACGTATAATCAACACTACCAGATGTTTACTGTCTTTAGTGACAGCTTTCATCTCCACAAAACAACTCCTTGTCTTGTTTACTTTTCTACAGATTTCTTTGCTTGTTGTTTCTCTAACAGAAATTTCTTTTCTCTGCTTCTGTTGAGGCAGTTGTCTCACAGAGGTGGTTTTGTTACTTCAGACTGCCTTTCCCTGTCGTGTGCCAGTGTACCTTTTACCATAGGCCAAGTAATTGTATGAAGCCAGCACATAAATTTCCACCAGGCCCAGTGAGAGATTTAGAAAGCCATTGAGACAAATTTCCCCTCTTTGCATGAGACCCACTAACCCATCCAACTTCCTTTTCAAAGTACCCACCTTCTCTAGGTATTCTCTGCATTAAAGATAGTATCTCTTAGGTTGATGCAGGCTAGCAGAGGGCAGCCCTACCCATCCTGTTTTTCTCCAAATGTGCAAGGTCTTTTATAGAGCTATTTTTATTTGCTAATACAGAAGTGTACAGGCACAGCTTTATTCAGCCATAAATTTATTTTTCTATCAAAGGAAACCATAAAAACTCCTCCCGAGGTCTTGCCTTCTTCTATTTCATGTAATTGGTATTTGCCACTAGAGTTTGCAACTGAGGGACCTGGGAAAGATTGTTATGTTATGCAACAGGAACATTCTTCTGTTTTATTTATTTCACTTGGAATAACTACTCTAATTAGATGGAGGAATCCTGGTGTAGAAATGAGGGCAGTCAAGTCAGATAAACAAGTGGAGAGAAGAGCTTAACAACAGGCTTGTCCTTGCTATTACAGAGCACAGCTGAGAACTAACAGGTGTCACTTGGCTGATCAACACTGTTGCCACAGATACTCTTGAGATCTGTGTTACCTCTGTAGTCTGTTTTCTGGGCTTGCAGTGCCAGACAGTAAATAAATTACAGAAGGCAATCTTGTAAGGAACCTCTTCTTGATGCAGCCTGCAGCATCACTGCCCTCAGTACTTCTGTATTTACAAACCCACTGGTTTAAGTTATATTATTTATATTTTTTATTGTTCAATTTAGATGATTTAAGGACTGACTTAGAACTGCATCTTTCTCTTTGCTTATCAGTAGTTTTAAATTTCAGAATCGCACGCACTGTTAAATTATGAATGTAGTAGGCATGTTCCTGTGCTTGAAGGAATGGGGATGTGTAGAACTGTGTTTATATGTGTGTAAGCATTTATAGAGCCAGGCTGCAGGAGTTAAAATGGAAGCATCCTACTTATTAGTGTGAGTTCATCTGTCATGTTTCAAAATAGTATTGAGATAACTTAGAAAAAAATTAATTACTAGTGCAGTCTTCAACAAAGGGGAAGGGTCAATCCTGGAGCTATTACTCATTCAGATTAAGGATAGTGGAGCCAGCCAAACAACCCATGTGAGTAATAGCATCTTCTTCTAAAACCTTCTCATCAGATGTTAGAAACACAGATCTACTAATGAGGAATGGCAGTGATGACCCAAAAGCCCTAATCAGGCATTCTAATATTTAACAAAAGATTTTTATGAAGGAAGTAAAATATCAGAAAAATTATTTTTATTTCATAGAAATGAACAAAGCAGATTTATATTAACTAACATTATAGATCCACAGAAGCTTTTTACACCTTTTTACTTTCATCAGCTAAAGCTTCTCTTTAAATGACCCCCTTTTTTTCTTTTACTGTCAAATTTCAGTCATATCAGTTCTGATCCAGAGAAGCATTTAGGTGCTCTGATACTGAATCTGGTTATTCTAACGTGAGATTTCTCATTTCTTGACTGTGACTCATTGCCAAAGCACCATGTCTCCTGGAGTAAGCAGCCAGATGGAAGGAGAGAGGGCTGGATCCTGCTCTGAGCCCTCCTGGGTGACTGCAGGGAAGCTGCTTTGCCCTAGGGGCCTGGAGTTTCTCCACCAGTAAGATAGGGATGATGATACGATCTTCCCCTGCAAAGCGCTGTGACACTGAGGGCTGTGTGGCGACAAGAAGGACATATGCTCTGAGAATGCGTCTGCCCTCCGTGCTCCAGCCCAGAATCTGTCTGCCAGCTTCAGCCCATGCTCCTGCCCCACTAATAAAGAAGCATTCATCACTGCTAACTGGAAAAGCTTAGCTGTAGGAGAAGTAAAGGGTATGCTGCAAAGTAATGCAATGCCTGAGATATTCAGTGTGTGGCTAAGTCTGGGGGAAGATTAGTTACAGCAGGAAGGAAAGGACACAACAGCTCAAGCCTGTTTCAAAATATTGAGAGGAAATCCATCAAATACAAATGACAGGCCCTTGTTCCCAAGAAACACCAAGAATCTGAGGAGTAGTTGTCTGTTGCTTGTTCAAAGTTTAAGGAATCATTTCTGGTGGGACTACTGAGCACAGCTAGAAAGAGTCTGTGTAATGCTCAGCACAAACAGAGTCATAAAAGCTGAGGTAAGAAAAATGTGGATGGAATGAATTAGCGTGAATGCCTGTCATTTGACATTTAAAATAAGTGAGAAACGGTAGCTTCTTTTACATCAAATGGACATAGGACTGAGGGATGTAAAAGCTGACATATGAACAAAGTTTGTTTTTCAGACTTTGGGTGACAGGAAGCCTCTTGGGACAGACAAAACCTTACCGAAAGAAACACTTATTCAGCTGAAAATAGAATGCTGTTATATGGACTTGCTGTTAAATCTGACTGTTAGCTCCAGGACTGCCCATGCTACCTGCTGAAAACCGTGCTCTCAGTTCTTCTGCAGATGTCAACAGCATCTGAGGCAGCGACACAGCAGCTGATCAGCACGAAGCACCTTGGACTGTTAAGTTCCTTTTGCTGCCTATTCCTGGTGCAGAAAAGCTTATCCTAGCTTGCTCTCCCTGCAGGACTACTGGACTCCTGTATCCATGTCTCTGAGCCCAGGAGACTTGGCAATGGGAGCACTGCTGAAACCAAAGGAGCTTCTCTCCAGTCGCACTCCCGCGTGGTTGAGCGTTGCTGTCATAGCTTTGCTCCCCAGAGCCACCTGTGTTCACCCAGCCTGGGCACAGAAGCAGCACCTGCCTCAGTGGCTCAGCAGACACGAAACGTGTGAAATTAGTGGGCACCTTTCAAAAGGGGTCTTGAGCTTATGCCTTTTCCTGGTGTTAAAATCAAGAGTCAAACATGGTTAGAAGGGGAAAAGAGATTTTACTTTGGTATTTATTTTAAGGATCCTCAGGTGCACTATGTCCAGGTTGAATGCACCAAAATGCACACCACAATGCACACCCCCAAAAGATCTGGTATCACATTATAGGTTTTACTAATTAGCATATCTATCAAAGATTCCCCAATGAGAGGCTCGAGTGAGCCCCCCCTCCCCAAGGAGCCTTCCCCTGGACGGTTCTATCTCAGTTTACAAAATGTGTTCTGCAGAGGACCTTGGGGTCTGGGGCACACTGATCCCGAGCTACGAAGCTTCTAAAATGTTTAGTCTCTCAGCTTGACAAACGAGTCCTAGAATGTAGGCAAAAAGCACTAGGAATACAGAAGTTGTAAAAACGGTATAACAGGGGTATGAAAGAAAAGGCAAAAAGTCATCATGGCATCAGAGCCATCATGTGTGAAGGCAAGAGGTGTGTGAATATGTGTAGTAAATAAACTGGGGCAGCATTCCTTCCTGAGCCCCCAGAAAGGTCTGTAAAATGGCTTCTTCCTTAAGTGCCATCACCGGAATTTTTCTTTCTTTTCCCTGTCACACTCCCATGTTCCTCCTAACTCTGCTCACTCCCTCTTTTCTGGCAGGGCCACAACAGTTTGCCCCCAGTCATCACCCAGCTCAAGAGCTGTGGTCTGTACAGTCCCAGATTATTTTTGCTGTCATACATTTGAAGAAAAAGGTATTGCAAAATTACTGCTTTGATTTATAGCTAGTAAGAGGAAAGGAAGAAAGCAAAGTGTTTAAAAACCCTCATCTGCTTAATCATAGAGCTGGATAATTTGTTTTTGTGAGAGAATTAGAGTAATGATCTGTGATGCCATATTACAAAACATTTCTGGAACAGAAGAAAATGGCCCTGTTTCCTACTAAAATTTTTTTCTTTTTTTTTAAACATTGACATTAATTTCCTGTTGGACAATATTGATTATTATTCTTACAACTCCATTTAAGAGGCTGCAAGCTGTGCATGAAGTTGTCAGTGCTTTTAAAGGACTCTTTTCTCTGGGCAATGGTTAATCTGGATTACAGAAAATGTTCCCAATTGTATGAGAAAATCAGTCCTGTGACACATTCGGTTGGTTCAACAGAAATGACTGTAATCTTTTGGGACCCAAAGTCCCTTTCTTAAAGTAGAATTTTTTTTTTTTCCTGAAAATGCATCCTCGTTTCCACCCACTGATATACACAGGCTTTCCATTTTCTTCAGGAGAAACTGGCCCACACTAGGACAGAGCAGCTTCACAGTCAAGAAAAAATGTCTCTGCATTCTCTGGCTGTGTGCGTGAGGACAGTAAGATGACTTAGGTGACCACATGGGGTGACAGGAGATGGGAAATGCCTTCTGAAGTGGCTCTAGTTCCTCTAGGAAGGGGTGGCAGAAGGGCCAGGGAATGAGTCTTGATCAGTCTTTCTTGAGTGGTAAGATGTAAACAGACAGCAGACGAAGAGTGCTATGCCCTGCACAAATAAAATTGCAAAATAATAAGATTTACTCCAAGCCTCTACTATTAAAAGGACCTGTGTACCCTTATTCACTGTGGTCGTGCAGAAAGGATGGTTGGTAATGTTCCGCCCCTTAGAAAGAAGGTAGATGTAAGAAAATTTCCAACTTGTAGCAGTATTTTTAAGGCATTTGCTCCCCTCCCAGGAGGTTTAAGGCCATTTTCTTGCACTTAAGACTGCATCTTGCTGTGAGCCCTGTGCTCTTCAGGCCAAAATCCCATTGGCTTCAGTGCTCTGTAAGGACATAGAGCCCCAATGATTAAACTGTAGGCACATCAACCTTTTAGAATAAACAAATTGGTTGCAGACCAAGCTAAAGTGCAGCTGCTGCCCCATCCATACCCAGCCATGGACGTAGAGCTCAAAATCCAAATATTTAATCAAAGGTGGGTGAGTGATTTGTGTGAACACTGATGTTGGGACGCAGACTGAGACTGCAGCACAGGCATTGTACACTGAAAGAGTGAGAATAAATTCCTTATATTTTTTGTATAACATCTTTCTTCACATCAATGCTGGTTACTTTACCCCCTGCTCCAGTGCAGCTACACTGGACAGTACATAATTGGGACAAATCAAACCTCAGTGACTCTCTATTGATCTACAGACTGCCCTGTGATTTTACCCTAAAGTTAAAGGAGAATTAATTGCCCATTTATATGGGATTAAAAACAGCATTTGATTTGCAAACAACCGAATTCAGGAATTGCAGTGCCTCATTTTATAGAGAGGCCCTGTAACAGCTTCTGGCTTCTGTAATAGCTGCTGTGAAAGTTTCTCTCTCTTCATCCACAATCGCATGCCAGCACAGACACCCAGTCCCTTTCAGTCATCTTTTGGGGGAATAGCAGTCCAGGCTTGCTCCTGTTACATGCAGAGCCTAATGTCCCTTTTATGTGGGGAGTAGTGTGGGGACTCACTCAGGAAGAGTGTAAATTCACCTGTTTCTGCCCCCAAATCTACTTTCAGATGTCACTGGTGGGGGCCATAAAAAGTAAGCTGCATCTTTTCTCAATCTTTTCTTCCTCCTGTACATTATATTGGAAAATTGTCCTTTTTTTATACCTGTGTGAGTACTTTGTTGAATGGTGAATGTCCTAAATTAAACTGGGTTAAGTAATAGTCCCCTTCTTCCCTTGCTCCTGAATTTACCCAGATGGTCATGGAGCAGCTGAAAGAAACAATCTGCTAACATGCTTTTTATCTTTTGGTGTTGTAGAGCAGAAGAATCCATATCAGATGATGACAAAAGGAGGTAGGTGGTCTGCTCAGCCAGGCCTCCCTTTATTTGCAATAGGCTGCAGTGAGTCCTGCCACCAGTTACATATCCATTCCCTCCTCCTAATTCCCACCAGCACCAGCAAAGCAGAGGAGAAACAAAAAGAAAGGAGGAAATCACACAGAGTCAAGTATTGACGAGTCCACCCAGCCTGTTACTGAGTTGGGAAGGTGGTAACTTTGTGGCAAAAAGAGCACATTATCTCGCCGCTGCAGGTGGTGTGCTCAATAAGGGCCGGTGGCCTCTGCCTTCTCACCAACAGTGTGCCACAGGAGATGCCATTAGCACTGGTGGGATATCTCTGCTGGGCTGGAAGTTGAAGGAAGCGTGAGTCTATCATCAAGAAAATTAGAAATTGGCTCAGAACCCCAGGAGCTGGAGGAGGTGTGATTAATTCACCACCTAACAGGGCAGAGCAGTGTAAAGGGAGCCTCTGCAAGTAACTCCCAGCATAGCAGAGGCTTTAAGGACCCAGTTTTTTACTTCCCTGTATCTGTCCCTGCTTTTCATACAGGCCTTTTGTAGCCAGAAACTATCCTCTGCAAGTCCATGAAGGGGAGAGGGTTGGTCTATCAATGTACCTAAGACACTCGTGCTCCTTACTATTAACAGTACTTCTCCAAGTGTGACCCTAAGCAAGGGGAGGAAGGTCCTATTTATTAATGAGGTCAAAGCACTATTTAATTGGTGGGTGTTGTTTGAAGTGAGGTGCTTTGGTGGTGCCAGTGTTGAACATCAGTGTCAGATTAGCTCTCTCCTCAGCTCGATATATTCAGAAGCTGGGTGGGTGGAGTTTGTTATCACAAGACAGTTGGGATCTAGTGATCAATATCAGGAACCTGAGTGAAAAAAATAGCTCCTTTCACAGGGAGAAGTGTGCCAGTTGAGCTCTGATGTGCCTTTAATGGTTTCTCTGCACCAGGAACTATGGTGGGGTCTACGTGGGCCTGCCGTCGGACGCAGCTGCCATGGCTCCCAGTCAGACGAAAGCTGCACCCAAAGGTACTGGCAGGTTGTGGACTGCATTTCTCCTCCTTTCTGGGGTTCATTTGATCTACTAGGATGTACATCCTTTTAAAATCAATTATGATTTCAGGCAGACTGGCTAGCCTTGAAGCCTCTTAAGGCAGTGGGGCTATTTATACTTGTCAAAGGGATTGTTCCCATTTATTTAAAATTTAACACACTTTTGCAGAACGATCCTAGAGCAGATGATGACAGTGTAGGTACATGGTCTTCTGAACAGCTTCTCCACACTCTGAGTGCTCTGTGAATTGAAAGAAAACAAAACCCTGTTAGGACTAAGAGGCTGTGATAGATGCACTTGCAGAGCCACAGCGCTATTTTTAGTTTGGAAGGTATTTACTTGCATTGTGGCGAATTCCAGTAATAACAGTTAGTAAGTGCTTGCTTTCAGGTTTATTTCTGTTCTTACATGAAACCCAGCAGAAACTGTTTCTTTTCCATGTTATATTTTTGAGCAGTGGGGAAAAAGCATTAGATTTATAGCTATTTAATTGACAAGTCATAAACATATCATTATGAAATAATGTAATATTCTTTTTGTTTAACACAAAAAATGCTGCTGTCACATATGTACAGCACAGAGCTTAGTCACTGACTGGTGCTTCCAAAATTTGCTGCAAAACAAGAAAATGAAAAACAGGAACATTATTAACCAAAATAAAAGTAGCTGGTTTTGAAACAGTACTAACTTCGTTGCATTTTTTTTTTTTTTTTAGTATTTTAACCACCTTTGTCTTTTGTTTTCTAATTAAGATTAGAAGGAAATAAAGACATCAAGATGCAAACAGCTGGAGGTACAGTATGTTTTGATTAACATTGTGTGCTTGGCATGTATTTGTTGAACAGGGACAAGGTAGCAATGCTTCCTGTGATGCTCTAAGTTGGTCAGGGAACCACCAAGTTACATCTCCAGCTGCATCACAGCTTCTAAAGGCTGGACCAGGGACCAGTTCCCAGTGGGTGCTGACATAAATTAGACAGTGGTAAAGTCTTCTTGGTGAGGATTGAGAAGCAAGGAAACTCTCTATTACTTCATTTGGGAACAAGTAAAAGTCAAATGTCCTTAGTGATACTAAGACCTCCCACGAGAGGTACATCAGCAGTGCTTAGATCAGCATCTGCAGAGACAAAGATTTTTCCAGCAATGAGGATTTTGCAGTTAGAAAACATCTCCATTTTCGGGAGGACTTTGAGGACTGGTGTGTCACCCACTAAGTAATGTACTGGAGCTTTCCCCTTGCTGTGAGAGTACCTGTGGGGGCTTCATTTTCCACCAGCTAAAACAGGACATTGAAGATTTATAGGGTCTATTCCTGAGTAAAGAGTTTTGACTAACTAACTTAAAAAAAAGTCCTTTATAAATTCATGTCTGCAGAAAAAATAAACGAAGTTTCTGTTCAGTACTTGAACTAAATGAACACTGACAAATTTTGATAGGGAACTGTTTTGATGTCTATCCAGTGGGGAACTGAAAATTATTAAGCTGCCAACAATTTCCATAAGAAGCAGAGCCCTTTCCTAATGTAGGTGAAGAGCCAGAAACAGTTTTGACTGGTCCCAGGGCTGGACACAGGCCTTGCAGAGCAGAACACATATAGTAAGTGTCTTTATTATATGAGTGGTTAAAGCCCCACGGACTTTTCTAGGGGCACTCTTAAACAGGGAGAACTTCAGTTGATCTTCACAGCTAATTTCAGTAACCTGGCTGAGATGTCTAAGCTAGAAACACCATCACCCTTGACCAGGGCAAGGCTCAAGCACCGTCTTGAGGTTGCACCTTTCTGTCTGTGGTTCATGAACAGAGGCTGGGTTACTTAGGTCCTTGTCTAGGTGCTTTAGTTGAATGCCTGAGGCTGGATAGAGTCAATCACTTGACATTTTTTGCTATTTAAAATAGCCAAAAGTGCACTTTGCCTTCATTCATGCAAGGCCAGAGCTTAGCTGCTGACTCAAGTCCTACACAGATGAGCAGCTTCTATTTTACAAAGGGTCCTCTGAGCTCCACAAGTTTATGTGCATGTGTGTCTGCAGTTCATGGACTACAAGTCTCTCAGCTTCTAACAACAACCCAGTTCTCTGGCTTATGTATAGAATGTTCCTGTATTGCTTTTCTACTAATGCTTTACCAGTCTACCTAGATCTGTTCCTTTCTTTTTTTTGAACAGTCTACTAAGACCAGTTGCCAGTGCTTTAGAGAGAGATGTCTTTGTGCTGAAGAGTTTGATATTTACACAGCCTTCTGGAGAGCAAGAGAGATCAGAACACCAAAAAATCCAAACTGTTGCAAGTTCCAACTACGGGTAAAGCTTCAAGTACAGCGTTGAATCAGTTTCCTATGATAGTTGCATTATGGAAACCTCCTGCTGTTCTCCCGTGAAAGATGAAATTAGTGAACTCATGGTGGATGTTTCTGCACAAGAGCTAACTTTGATGATCTGCAACTTATTTCTCTGTGGCCATATTGCAGACTCCATTAGCTATCAGCTACGCTTCATATATTTTTCTCCAACAATTTTTGATAGATTTTATATAGAAAACCATCACTACTGTCCACTCAATAGTTTCTATGGTAGGTTCCTGTAAATTAATTGTTATTTTACTTCAGAGTAATATATTTGAAAAGTTTGCATCTTTTTGGGAATATTGTAAATTTTAATATTTTTGCTGTGAAAACTTAAGAATAGGATGAAATAAGCATAAGGCCATAAGGTTCTTTATAATTATTGTTGTCTCTTTTATACCATGATACAAATATTAGTGTTTAATTTTCACCTTGGAAAAAGATATTGCTCAAGGAAATTGATTCAAATAAGAACAATATACTTCATCATAGTATTTATGTGTCTGTTTATATTTTTCTTCAGCTATATCTCTTTTATAAAGCATTACATATAAAAAAATACTAAAGAAATGAACTATTATGTGTTCCATTCCATGTAACAACAATTATATGTCCTTGCATAAGAAAGAAGTGATAGTATTTTTAGAGATAGTGGGACTAAACTCCAGTGCTTCATCCTCCTAACCTGTAAAGGATTTTTGATCACTGTTAGAATTTTGTATCCCTGACTCATCTGTAAGCATCTCCAGTACGGCAAATTGAAGCAGAATGAGTGTTATTACTACTTTAGCAAATTGTTGAGGTTAAAATCCATTAAGTTAACAGCAATTGTAAGTTTCACACAGAACATAAAACAGATTGTACATTCACATATGGCTGAATGAGTATTTAAATTATTAAAGCCTTTTGCATAATTCTTTAGTCAAACTCTTTTTAATGGGACTTGATATGCTATATACTTTAAATAAACAAATAAACAAAAAACCCCCAATCTGCACCATATTAATATATTACTGTACATTAATGACCATTTTTAAAATTAAAAGGAAAAAAGCAAAACAGAAAATGTGGCCATGAAGAAATAACTGTGAACCATGAAATTCCTGCCCTTTTCCCTGATACCTACTATGACCAATGAACACCACTGACTATGATTTCTGGTAACTTGCAGCTTTGACTTTTAAATAGTGGTAGTTTGATGTGAGGCTTGAAAAAAGAGATATTTAAAAGTATTCCTTTCTTGTCCTCTTTTAATTATTTGTGACATTATTTATTGCTATTCTCTAGAAATCTGCCACTTGGGTTATCAACGATTTCAGGCTTGAAGGTTTGAAGACAAACATGCATCTCATTCTTGACCGTCGACCTCAAACCGAGATGAAATAAGCTTGAAGATTAAGATGTGGTGTTAAAATATCTCGCAGTATGAATGAAAGTCTGTAGATTCTATCTGCAGAGTCTTGCTCGAGCAAGACAGGCTGGTGAGGACTCAAGTAGCACTGAGTGATAAACACTCAGGCTTTCTTCCTATCTGCTTACCATAGCATGAGGGTGTAATTTTCACTTCACATGTTCCACAAATGGCCTAAATGGTTTGCATAGCACAAGTCTATTTAGTACAAAGCAGTTAGGCCCATGCCTGACCTGATCACGATTGTCTTTTCCAAAGCAGAAAAAGCACCAGTCGTCCCAAGATATATCAGCGTTCAGCTTGTGCTCAAAAAGCCAACAGCAGATGCCAGTAATCAACCCAGTTGTTTACCCACTTCTTCAGTTGCTGGGAAGAATCATCAAAAAGGTGGACAGGGCTAAACTCAAACATCACTTGTTCTGCTACTGACATTTGAAGCCCCATGTGTGGGCGGAGGGAGGAAAGAGGTGATTGCTGATGAACAGCTCCTTGCAGCTGGTGGTGGGACAGTTGCAAAGGGTACTTTCCTTGGTTTACAGCATTGCTTGTTTTTCCTGTGCAGAGCTACAGAGAAGCTTGGAGCACTTTGCAGAATTGGTCTTTTAATGTTTTATCCTCTGAATGTGTGGGAGGTACAGTGGTTTCTTAATATTTTTGTTCCTCTGCCTCATTTAATCTCAAAACTTTACTGACCAACTGACAAATGTTCACCATCATGGACTGGAGCCTCAAAAATAGACATATATTCATCTATGCTATGCAGGCCTGTACCCATTAAACTGAAGAGCTAGGGCCATGCCCTTGTCTTCAATTTGCCCTCTCGTCTTTTGTATTCCCAAGGATCCACGAATCTAGAAACTGTGTGACAGGACTCTGTATTCTATCTTGGCCAAATTCCACTTAGGGAACTGATTTGCTGCTCATGAAAATTCCTCTGTGGTGAGCAGCCTTTGTTAATAAAAGCACATGACATTTCATGGAAAAATGAGTGTATCTGCTCTTTCAAAACTTACAATCTATGGATATTTCTGTTAGGAGAAGGAACAGAAAAGAAACCCTATATGCCAGCTGTCAGCTGTGCATGTGACGGCATCCTTGGAGAATATTTAGGCACTCAAATGATGGTTCAATGGGAGAACTGAGAACTGAATACAGGGAGCCATTGAATGACAGAGTTATTATTAAGAAATATACTTTGGTTTTGTTAAAACATCTTGAATTACCATTTGTGAAAAATAAACATTTAAATGTTGGGGCTGTAATACAATTTTCCTTGCAGTGGTTACTGTTTCTCCAGCCAGAGCTGAGGTGCCAGTGAAAACAATTCAGCAAAGAGTGGATTTGGGCTTTATAATCTCAGAATCTCAGATCTGAGATTCTTTGGCAGCCCAGAAATATTATGCTTGAATTTGTGAATCTTGAAAAATTTTGGAGTAGGAAAGCATAGGATTGAAACTACAGTTTGTGACCAGCTGAAAAACACTCAAAATATCTTGTATTACAAATTTTGGTCTCATACATCTCTTCTTAATGCAGGACCTGGGGCTTTGTTGTAAAGGCCCAGCTTTTCAGTTTCTGGGTAGTCCAGACAGAAATACTGCTTGTCTTTTATGTGCCATCCACATCCTAGTGCAGTTCAGGGGATGTGACAACTCTAAACCTCTGTGTTGCTCAAGGGTTAAATCTTGTCACTAAGAGGGCTGCAGAAGACCTGGTATAGGCCAGTGTAAGCTCAGTTAGAACTTCGTTCCCTAGAAGTGAAATCTTCTCATAGCAAAGAGTCCATTCAAGGCTGAAGCTGCAGTAAGTCATAAAGCTGAAAATTGTCTCTAATGAACACAAAGTACTAATTTACTTGTTTTCATCCTGCATGTCTAGCAGAGGAGTCTCTGCTGCATGGGACTATGGTTGAAATGGCATCACTATTCCCTGTCACCCACACAAGTCTAGCAATTCTCAATAATCATGCTTCCCAAGCAGTCAGTGAGTCACTGCTGATCTGTTTTCTGCAAAGTAGACCTCTCTTTGGTTCCCATGGTGATCAGAAGTGACAATTGTTACGGGCTGCTACTACAGTTCCTCAGTTGTGTTGTGCCCACTAAAAGAAGCCCTTACCTGGTTAAAGTCCCTGGGTGTTTTGCAGCACAGCATCATTGCTTCCTATTGACAACAATTTAAGCACTTCAGGTGAACTGGCTTTGTGGAGAACAGGCTGAAGGAGGGGGATTTGGGGGGAGTATTTTTGTTTTGCAATGTTTTTAGAAGGAGACGAAGAAATCAACAGCTCTGTAAACCTTCCACAGAGCAATTGCAGGAAATCTTTTGAGGCTAGGCTAAATGGTTCAACCCTTGTTTTAGGAACAATCAAGCACAGAACTTGAATTTATCATAATAGGAGCTACTTTATTTTACCTGATCTGACAATTTTTGCTGTACCTCCAGGGTTTTCAAACACAAACATATTTCCCAGACAGCAGAAATCTGTCGCCCTTATTGTGGGACCTTCTGTACACTGGTGACTATCTGGTCACTATTAAAGTACCTATAGCTGAAGACAGGACTCAGCTGGTGAAACAGATCATTCTGTGAAATGCAGGGAAACTCTCATTAGCATAACTGCACTGAGAAAAGAGTGAGAAAGATACCACAGGATGAAGCCAGGATAAAAGGGGGCTTTGTGTAACAGAAAGAGGAAAACACATTGGAGAATGAGGATTATTATGCAGGGAAGACAGATGTAGAAAGAGGTTAGGAACAGAAAATGACGTAAAACAGGAAAATACCTTAATTAAGTATCCACTGCATTTCTCTGTGATTCTAATTCCTAGAAAATAGAGCAAGAAGTAGACAGCTGCCAAATTGTTTTAAGACTGAAGAGAAATGGGAATTGGCTTGTCAGGTCATTCTGACCCTCCAATGTCTGAGACTGCAAACCTTTAAGGAAATTCCTTGTCTCGTTTTTATTTGCTTAATGTCCAGTGTAATGAGCCCATGCACCTTAAAGGTCCTTTTGGTGTTACCAGGATGTATAAATATCCTGCTGTCTCATTCAAAATTTCTGTTGGTGTTCCCTTAGTTTATGTGTCTCTATGCAGACTGAGAAAATACCCAAGATGTAAAAACAATCAACAGGATTAGTATAAGAATAGATTACAGAACATGCAAAAAGGAAGCCGAGCTGAATCTGAAAAACAGTGTAGAGTTAGAACCTAAGCTTTGGTTTAGCTATGCTATGTATTTTAGATTGCTGATATAACTAATGAATCACTGTGATCAGTGATTAGTTTGGGTCACAGCACCTTATTGCTGCTCTGGAATTATCTGTCCACTCACAGTTTTGTTTCTGGTCTTTGATTCCTATGTTAGAGGAGATGGCAGTAATGTGAAATACTGAATTCCACACTTCACCTTTGCTGCCCACTTTATGTGTTGGCTGAATCTCAGTGTTATCTGCAGGATGGCTTCAGCTCTGTAAAAGCTGAGGTTGTGATTCAGAATGACAGTTAATCAGAAGCAAGTCATATTTGATAACAGTTTTTAGGGGATACCAGACTTCTGGAAAATGCAAGACTTTGTTGCATTTAGGGAGGTATTCAAACTTTGGAGAGAGTCCACACTGTGTCACTATCAGACTTTACTTGTATGCAAACATAAAACAACACAAATAAACAAAATCAGGGAGGTAACATGCCTTTAAGCTTATATCTAATATCATATTTATGGTTATTTATTACTGGGGTCTGACTGTAACCTTGAGCTGTGAATATTTGCCTTACCTACAGCTAGATTTGCATTCCCCAAAGGATATTGCTGTGAGAAAGCCTTGGAAGGACTCCTGCTACCTGGTTTGTTTGTAGGAGCCTCATATGCTTATGGGAAATCAACCATTAGATTTTCTCTAAAATTAAAAGGTTTAATCAGATCGTAATGTATAAATAATATCAACTTGACCAAACTCCAGGTATCTGGTTCTTAAAACAAGGTACTTCACATTTGAAGTCTCACATGAAACCAGCTGCCTGCTTCTTTTTCCTCTTCCAAATTTTGAGTTACCTTAATAAATAAATATTTAAATTCTTTTGGTTTTGCAAGGAACTGCTTCAGATCATCAGATAGAAACAAACCATTTTTGGCAGGGAATTAATTTGTAATAAGGAAACTGTGCCAGCCAGGAGAGTCGGCGGTTTTATAAATTCCAAATTATTTCTAATAGGATGAATAATAGTTGGAGAATTTACACAACACTGTTAAAGGGCCTTTGTTTAAGACATCACTGCT
Source organism: Coloeus monedula (assembly GCF_965178545.1). Taxonomy (NCBI): domain Eukaryota; kingdom Metazoa; phylum Chordata; class Aves; order Passeriformes; family Corvidae; genus Coloeus; species Coloeus monedula. The sequence continues at coordinate 21,784,983 of NC_138784.1, forward strand.
TGTGTTAGCATTGCTTCTTGAGAAACCCAACATTTCCAGTGAAAAGAGCCCTGAAAATCACTACTTGAAAAGTAAGTTTTGATTTATGATAATATTTTCCCAAGAGCAGTATTATATTTTTCTTCTTGAATTTCAAGAAGAAGCCAAATTCCCATCTGAGCCAGTGAGTAAACAATCTACCTCTCCTCGCCTGCAAACAATCACAGACAATTCTCATTCAGAGGTACAAGAAAAAAGATAAATGGTATTAGGATCATATATGTTCATAACTTGAAATTAATTCAAATCTTTAACAAATTAGTGTAGATTAGGCTAGATTTCATGCTTCCTCCTTTCAAGTATTTTCATTAAAACAGGATACTTTTTTTTTCTTGTTGTTTGAAATAATCCCTGGCAAAAATATTTCTTCTATGTTTGTTGCAAGAATGTATAATTCTTTATAGTTTGCAGCACTTCTTGCATTGTTTCTCATTTTTATTTGAAGTTCACCTTCTGGCATTATAAAAACTCTGCCACAGACTAGGTTTTCCCAAAGGGCTAGGCTCACACTTTTGCTCAGCTGAGCATTCCATGTAGACTGGACTACTGGAGAAGATTTTATCCTGACCACTTTACTGCTTCAGCTGTCTTTTTCAACTTCAGTTGAAAGACGGACAATGTTGCCTGATCATTCTCCAGGAGGAGCATTTACTGCATATGTGACTGTGTCATTCTGAGATTTGTACTGGCATGGGTTGAGGAGTCTTCATTATGCATGAGGATACTGAAACCTCGTCTTGCCTCCTGCATGACACCTACTTGACATGGCTTAGTCCCAACCAGCGGCTAAGGCCCACACAGCCACTCTTTCACTCCTCTCCCGTGGGATGGGAGACAAAATTGGAGTGAGAAAACTTGTAGGTGGAGGTAAAGCAAAAGCTTTACTCACAAGCAAAGCAAATAAGGAATTCATTCACCACTTCCCATGGTCAGGCAATCCCCAGGAAAGCAGGGCTCCAACACACATAACATTGACTTGGGAAGACAAACACCATCACTCTGGAAGTGCTCCCCTTTGTTCTTCCCCCAGCTTTATATGCTGAGCTTTATATGCTGGTATGGGATGTCCCTTGGGTCACTGGGGGTCAGCTGTCCCGGCTGTGTCCCCACCCAACTTCTTGTGAACCCTCAGTCCACTCGCTGGCAGGAGGGTGAGAAGCAGAAATGGCCTTGATTCTGTGTAAGCCCCGCTCAGCAATAATGAAAACATCCCTGAATTACTGTTTCCAGCATAAATCCGCAAGAACACAGCCACATCTGAGCTACTCTGAAGAAAATAAACTCTTATCCCAGGCAACAGCAGCAAACTCCTTCAAATGTGCCTGTGGACAAGCAGCTTTGTGTTACAAAGCTGGAAGGCACAAACTGGTGGGAAAGCATCTCCATCACATTTCAGTTTGCACAGTGATGTGCAAAACAAGAGTAAGCATTATTGGTAAATTATTTGGACAGATGACTTGGCCATACTTCAGAGTCCCTTTGGAGTGGTTGGAAATGATGACAAAAGGAGCAACATAAGGAATCAGTATCACAAATACCTGTATTAAACATTACAAATGATAGCAGTATCCTGTGTTCTGTCATTGAAGTCCAGTGAAAATTTCACCTGCATGCCCCTGTAGACAGTAAGGGAAATTAGTCCAAGTAAAGTTTGTACCCTAAAAATAAATTGCTCCCAGTGGCTGATCATTTGGCCAATAGGTTTTCTTGCCTGGGTCATGGTGTCTGGCTGATGTACACAGAGTGTAGCTCTCCATAATCTGGACACCCCCCAACTCTGCAGCCTGCTGGTTTTGCCACATGGCTCTGTAGTGCACCTCCATGCTGTCTGCCCGTGTAAATGGCCAGAGTGGCCTGCAGAAAGAGCTGGTTGACTGGTGGGGCAGAGGGACACGTCCACGGCATACTCCCCCTGTGGATTCCACTGTCTCTTTGTTGTTCTCAGTGAGGTATGGCAGCTTCACGCCCACTGGATGAGCAACCACGTGCTGGTGATTGTCCCCAGGCTAGCTGCACCATGCCATCCCCAGCCGGGACACAGGCCAGCACAAACAACGCTGCTGTGCTGGAGAGACTGGCCTGCTCTTTGGCTGGCCAAAGTCTTAAGCAGTGCTGGCGTTTGTTTTTCTGCATCCCTTGCTCTCTTAGCAGCAGAACCCAAGAAACTGCACTGAGTTTCCTTTTATGTGCCTCCTGAACAGGCCTCATGTTCAGAGCTGTGCTGGTGACAATCAAATTAATCATCATCCCATCATCAGTTGCACACGGCCGGGCTCTCCCAGCAGTCTCAGAGTCTCATCCCAGGCTGTAGGCTGAATAAATCCTTGACCAAAAGCAGGTCAGCAAACCATGCCTGGCCTCAGGAAACAGCTTTGATCAGGGACAGCAAATTTCTCGCTATTGCTCATAATAACTTTCTTCAAATGCTATCATTTTCTTTCAAATGGGAAAGAGTCTGGATGGCAACAACAGCTCCCTGAAGCTTGGATCCTCTGACAGTACTTTACAGAAAAGGTGTTCTGATGAGAGAGAATCCCAAAGCAGGGGATTTAAGATTAAAAAAAAAAAACAACCAAACTGAAAATGTATAAGGAATCTTCTGTAATGAACTTTGAATACACCTCTAGCGTTCTCATTTCTGTAACATTCAATTGGTCGTTCCTTAAAAGCTGACAATAACTGAAGTTTTGTTTTCATAATATCTGTACATGTAATTTTATCAGCTAAAATTAAAATAAAAAATAAAAGGTAAAGAAAAATTTACCTTTTTTCAAAATGCTTATTTCAAATTTTGAAAAAAGTTGCTTTGTGTCTATTATCTTGATTCCCAAATTTATCGAAATCCCCAAATTTCCCAAATTAATAAATCAATCACTTCAAAGCTTGTAGTAATTTATTTTTCACTTTACGGTTGCATTTTAATAGATAGACTCAAGTGCTGATGTTAAAATGAGGGGTTATCTCATTTTACAAAGTATTTAGCAATGAGAATACTAACAGTACTACTTTTCACTTCGGCACTGCCTGTGACAAAGTTATAGTTTGTGGACATAACTTAAAAATCAAATTATTTTAAACAACTTTGCTTTTAAAGGAGCTTTTAGGTCAAGTCTCAAAGATTAAATAGAGTATATAAAACCATTGCCTCTGGGCTACTTCAGATTGTCCTCTAAGCCATAAAAATATGTCTCTGAGGTTTTTTCTATAATGAAATTCATGCTGTTGTCCAGTGATTCATTAGAGTTCTGGTTTACCCTCTCTACAGATGTTACTATTATTCTGCAATGAAAAAGGGCAGCCAGCCATTTCTGGGCACTCTGTAAAGTCTTAAAAGCAAGATAGCTTAAAATAAACATTTGTATCCTGCTGTCTTCTTATGACCCCCAATGCACTTTGGGCACTACTAAACTATAAATAAGATATGAATAAGATCAAAAGATTCACTCTCTCATGCTCAGAAAATTTGAAGAATACCAAAATTAAGCTTCTTGATATATTTGTATTATAACACATTTTTTGGCAATGTGATCAATATTATTTTTATGCTACAAGAGACTAACCTAATTAGATATCTATGAAAAAGTATATTTTCTCTTGAAATTCTGTTTTGAATAAACACTCATCTATTCATTTTATAATTGTTTTATCCTTGCTTTGGGCCAGTTTGTTGCCAGATTATGCTTTCCTTGCCTGTGCAAGTTTGCTAATAAAATGCAATTTTTTATGTCCTTTCTTATTTTTGAACTACTGAAAGCTGGTTCTTTACTATCCAAAGATGGATAATTAATGAGGGCAACATCTCCTAAGGATTGTCAGTTGCTGTCTAAAATGCAGAATGGAAATGTCAAGTCTTCAGATTGCTGTAACTCAAAATATTTTGTTTTGCCATTACTGTAATTTACTGAGAATTCAAAAGGTTTCATCATGCTGCTGAATGGGTTAAAATAAACTTCAAGAGAACAAGAAAGGTGGCACCCTTTCTGCTTCATGAAACCTAGTGTAGGTACAGCAAGGTATGAGAGATATTTGAAAAGAGAGCCCAGCACCTGCTTTTGGGTTGACAGTCACTCTAAGGGAGTGTGATGTGAAAATGAAGTCTTCCTGACCACCCAGAGGACAAGCCTGTAAAAGCAGTTAATCACTCATTTATTCTCTCCATGTCTTTAATTTTATTTTTCTTTTTGTTGCTATTATTACTTAAAAGTAGCTATCTGTGGAAGAAAGCCCAAAGTACACACCTGCTATTTTTCAGCAGGTTCTGTGTTGGTTGCCTGCTTGCTTTTGATTTTTATTGTTTATCTGATTTCAGAGCTAAAAATAGACATGAGGGTCTGGGAATCAGAAAGTCCAGCCTTCCTTATGCCATAGGACTGTTAGTCTTGGCTGAATCACTTAGGCGAAATCCTTCTAAAACAGTTTTTAAACTTGAATGCTCAAGCAAAGGGCTTTTGTTTGAACAGTGTCTCAATACTCCTTCTCCAGGGAAAGCTGAGTAGAGATTGTAGCAATGAGGTTGTCTGTGAGGTTCTTGGGACCACTGTCGAGGCTGGATGGCACGGCTAGGAGTCCACACACGGCCAGCAGGCAGCCTTGTGAGAGGAATGCTAATGTCCTTACAAACAATTTGATGGGTGAAGGTTTCAGTGTTAACATCTTTGGAATGGCTCTTAATGTCTCTACTAACTTCGGGCAGCAGGTTTGCTGCAGAGCCAGTTTGGCCACTGAAACAGACAAGGTCCTGCACAAGACTGAGTTTCTGAGCTTTGGGGTAAAACAGTAGGTTCAAGGGGGATATCGATATGTGGTAGGCGGTTCGGGAAGGCTGTACCTTCCCTGTACCTCAGCCCAAAGGGAAAGGAAGAGGGCACCATGTGGCCGGGAGTTCAGGATAGAAGGAGGCTGTGCCCTCCAAAACCTCGAGAGAGAAAACTCCATGGGTGTGTGCCCCGGTGGGCTCTCTCCCTTTATTTGAAAAAAGTTGCATTACTCCTCTGTCTCCTTTTTGGACATAAACCTCTGGCATTTGTGGATTTTCCCGATTCTTGCAAAAGGCTGGATCTCCCTCTCTGCCCTCTCCCTCCTTTCTGCTGCCCCAAAGAAGTTTCTCTGTCTGAGAAACACAGCCCCAAGGTGTTTTACATCAGCTGGAGAATAAGAGTTCAGCACCTCTCATGTGTGTGCTAAAGAAAGGTGAAGGAGGGGTGTTTGGAGGTGAGCAGAAAAGCAAGAGAGTGTTAATGACATAGATGAGTTGCTTTTTGTTGAAATGCTGGTCCCTGCACTTCTTCAGTGGAAATTACTCTTTTCTAGAAGGAGAAGTAACCAGTAGCTTGACTTCATTACAAATACTAAAAAACATTATGCATGTGAGCAAAACAGTTCTTTGTTCTGTCAGTTTTTTCTCTTTAAAACCTCAGAACCTGTTACTGTTTCCAGAAACAGCTTGGAAATGAAAATTAAAAAAAAAAAATAATTAAGTAGGAAAAGCAAATAATCCCTGATTTCATTCCCTGTCAAAATGCAACGGTATGGATCCATTTGTGAATTCTCAATCACGTTTGCAGCTCTGTTGGGGATGGAGCAGCAGGCACAGCAAACCCTGTATGCTGACCCAAGCTCTGCAGATGCAGAGGGGGTGAGGTGGTAGGTCAGTGTTTTCTTGGCTCAGGGGGATGCCTGTGTCTGTGCTTCTTTTCATTTGACATCATTAATTCCAACAGTGCCCACTCCCAGGGCTGAACAGCTGCCAGCGCAGCTGTACAGAAAGCCCTGGCAGCAGCTTGCATGTTTTTTCTATGGATTTTAGCAAAAACCCAAATATTACAAGGACTTCAGGTGAGCTTTTCACACACTGAAGATCTGACTGAGTAAACAGCTAGGTTTTGTCTCACTTGAAACTGTCACCTTTCCCCGTATTAGATGTTCTTCCCAGTGATTCCTGTGTCTTAGCACAAATATTTTTTGACTCTAGGCACAAGCGTTAAATTCGCCACTGCTCTTCCTTTGACATCGACCATTGTCAGAAAAATCATGGACTCATTCTCTGCAGGGGACACATTTCAGCTGCATGGAGCAGGGGATTTAAGGAATGACATCTTGACTGAGAATAGAGTGGCAGAGTGACTTTCTGGCCAGGAAAAGGAAAGCAGAAGCAGACACAGAGAAGTGGGGGCTTGGTACTGCAAAGCCCCTCAGTGCACAGGGACTGGCTGCAGGCAGGTTCCCTGTGCAGCAACAGCACAGGTGAGGGTAAGAGCAAGAGTCATAAGACTCTTTCCATGCCAACATGGAAATCTTATCTTCTCCTGGACTTGGCTTGTGTGGTACCTCATCCTGGGAATGGTTGGGAAAAATGAGAAACACTGAAATCCCAGGGCTATCTCCTGAACTCAGCAATTAGGGGTGAACTGAAGAGATTTTCTGCCATGTGTAGAAATCATGAAAGGACTGAGGTGCTTGAAAGGGCAAGACGATGTAATTCAGTGACCAGACCCAAGCGTACCCAGATCACTGAGAGCAGCTGACAGTGGGTACCTGTGAGGTTGATCCCCTGAAAGCACTGCTGAGGCTCAGGGTTGAGAAGCAGCACAGTGAGAAAACTCAGGGGGCTCCTGTCTTGCCTCAGGACACTACTGAGGTGCTTGAACATTGAAACCCAAATAGGCAGTGTGGGCTGTTGGAGGAGGTGGGCTCAAGGGAGCAGAAATCCATCAGGGAGGAAGTAAGAGACTTGCTCCTGCTCGTGCTGGGAGCCAAGACGGGGCAAAGGCTCTGAGGACAAGCGAACAAAGCCCACAGGACAGGCGAGGAGGGTTGCAGCGTTTGTCTCCTGTGTGTGTGGATGTAAGGGAGGCAAACCAGCAGCACACCGGAGCTTGTTAAGGGGTGACTGTTTCTACCTGGTGGGATCTGCTTTTGCTCTCTTCCTGCAGTGGCTGGAAGGGCACTGTCCGTGTCCGTGTGTCTGTAGGAACGCTGTGTCCGGGGCCGCTCAGACACGAGCGCTCCTTGCCGTGCTAAAGACACGCGGGCTCCACCGCAGCCCAGGCGCGCCGCTCTTTCTTTCCCCAGAAGCGCAGCAGGCGCAGCCCCGCTGCCCAGCCCCGGCTCCCCGGCAGAGAGCAGCGTTGCTCCACAGCGAGCGGTGCCTGCGCCGTCCCGGCGCTGGAAGCGGCTCCCGCAGCGCTGCGCAGCGGCTCCGAGCCGGCGGCGGCTGCGGGGACACGGCCACGCGGGGCGAGCATCGACTCTATCCGTGCGGCCGAGGGCGGCAGGAGCCAGCGAAAGTGCTGTACTGAGAGTACTCAGTGGGAGAAAAAAACACCTCGAATGAAAAGCTGTCGGTCTGTGGAGGTCAGAGCCTCTTTTGTTCTGGAGTGCTCCCCTTAGCATGAGAAAAATCAGAGTTCATTCGATCCGATGCTTTCCGTGGAAAGTTTTAAAACTTCTGGTCTGCAAGCAGTGAGAGGTGCCAGCATCAGCGCCTGGCACGAGGGGCTTGGGCCTGACCATCAGAGTCACGTGAAGGTCACCTACAAATGGAGCTGAGCCCAGCTGGGCTCTGGGCCACGGCCACTGGCATCATCTGCTGTCTCCAGCTGGGTCTGTGCCAGCCTTTGGAAGCTTCTGAGACCATGTGGTTAGCCAGGAAGGAGTCTGAACCGGACCTGCTTGAAGCCACCTGCTGATCCTACAAGCTGTGAGCTGGCAAAGTTCCTTTTCCCAAGGGCCCAGTGAGGTATGTTCAGTGCACACTCAGTGTCTCCTGAGAGCCCGTGACTCCCTCTCCTGCAGGGGCTGAAACGTCAGGCAGAGTTGGTATTTTTGCTGTGGAGAGCAAAGCAAGAGCTGTGTGCTGGGGCAGGGCTGGTCCTTTGGGGCAGCCCCGCACCATCAGAGGGGGGTCAGCCCCAAGGGCTTTGTGTGTGTGGCTGCTGTCCTGGGGCACAGCATGGCCAGTGGTGGGACAGGCACCCCAGCCCCAGGAACAACTTCCACCAGGAACAACAACAGGAAAGACCTGAGGGCACTGGTGGGTCTCAATGGCCCTGCCTGACTTCACCTGGGCCCCCCAGCCACACCTTGGGCTTGGAAGCTCACTTCAGGCCAGCCCGGGACCCCTTTCTGCTTTTCCATGGGGTACTGGTGGGCCTGTCTCCAGCCCTGTCTGCTTCTGGCTGGACCCTGGCACTGTCTGCCCTTGTGGTGCCAGCAAAGGAGCCTCCTGCCAGCCTTGCATCCCCCAGTCAGCCCTTTGGGGCTGCAGCCCTCGGCGAGGGACCAGCCTGCACAGGGCCAGCCTTCATGTCCAGCTCACCCCCACTCACTCACTCGTGTGTTCACCCATCAAGGGAAATTGTTGTGTGCTCGCTGCTCTAGGTGCCTCTCCACCCTTAGCTCTCTCGCAGTGCCGGTTTGTTTCTCATGGACAATCACTTCAGGCTCATTCTTCATTTGGCCTGGGTTGGAAATGGCATCTTGAAGCAAAGAAACCCAGCAGCCTTGTCTCTCTGCCCCACTCAGCTCTCCTTGGTGGCTGCAGGAATGTTCCTCCTTCTCACACTTCCCATCACCTCTGACCTCTAATTTCTTAGAGAAGCTGTGCTATTTCAGTCAGTTCTCCATATGGATTTAGTGATATTAGGACAAATACATTTGCCAGCAGGAGGATTCCCCACTCCGACACAGAAAAGCATGAATGTAATTACTGGCGGTGATATTTTCATAGTAACAAAAAGAGAAGTCTGGAGAAGGATTCCTTCTGCATCAGCACAGCCTAAGTGCAGCAAATGTCGCTTGTCTTGGTGCATTTTACAGCTGTGGAGGGCAGTGGATGATCAGCCTTGCAGAGCTTCTCTGGGGGTGTTCCAGTGCAGGGAGAGCTGTGTCACAGCAAAGCCTTCCCGAGCACTTCAGAGCCATTTCTGGATCCTGGGCTGCCAGTCCCGGGCTTTACTCCAGTTGCTCTTTGGAGTGATTTGTGCAGAGCGGGTACCAGGCATCCCAGGACACTTTAGGGACCTGTCATTACTCACTCACATCACTCCAGCTGTCCCCATGCTGTGGCAGGGCTTGACCTCAGGGGCTTTTTCAATGCACGAAGAAGCCCAGAAGTACCACACAAACAGCCCTGCTAGAGGAAAATGCCATGGACTCGGTTCTCCTGCAGGGCTGAGACAGGGAGGGAAGAACAGGCTTTAGCTGCACTGCCCAGTGCTGCTTTGCAGGATGTGCAGATACCTTTGATTTTTTGTACCTGGGTAGGATGGATGAAATCAGGCAGATGAATAAACAAGCCCTTGTTCTGAAGAAGAGAGGGTGAAATGTGGTAACCCACCTCCAAGGCCAAGCCTGAGAGAAAAATGAAATTTTCCCTTGTACTGAAATGTGGGCACTGTAGAACTTCTCAGAGCCTTGCAGTGCTCCTGGGCTGGCTGGGAGCACAGCGAGAGGTGAACTGGTCCTGCCTTTGCTGTGCACACAAGTGGCCGATTTCTGTGGGGGCAGAGCAGTGCAGGGGATGCCCAGTGGCCTCTGAGTTTGTGCTGTTGTTTGCTTTCTAAGCAGATGTAAAACCTGCTTGGATGTTTTCCCATGTCTGGGACAGTGGTAATGGCTGTATCCCGTGGAGAACTCCACTTTCTAATAGAGGAAGGGCTTCTGCTACATCTTCAGAGGGACAACAGGGAAGGAGGACTAGAAAGGCCTTCTCCTCTCTGCTGACCTCGGTATGATGTGATGTCCAATGACTCTTACCTTAAAAGGCGCTTTTACGGTTTTTTCCTCTGTAAAGTCACTTGTAAATGTAATTTGTTTGTTCCACAGCAGTCTTGAGGGAAATAGCAAAGAGTGTGTGCGTGGTGACTGAGCTGTGCCATGGAAGCTACTGCACTCCTTAAAATCTCATGGAGATAATAGCTCTAGTGCCATGATGGTGATAATTTCTCTGCTGACAGGCTGAACACTGCAGCAGTAGCTCAGCTGTAACTCCTGGAATTAGGAATTCCTGCTGAGATCCAGTGGCCATTGCCCAGGCTGTGTCCCTACATCTTCCTGCCATTTGGCTCATGTGCTGTCCTCCTCCTGCCAATGCTCTGACTGTAAGAATGGAGCACTTTTACTCTGGAAATAGCTGAGAGTGGTTGCACAGCCCAGTAAAATTGCTGCAGCATTTTTTTATGGATTTCAATAGGCTGGGCTCTACATGAATCTTGGAAGAAACCTTGAATAAACAAGCCAGGCTAATATTCTACAGGCTAATCATAAATGCCTGAAGCACAAGGTAAGATGTGAGATGGCAAGTTTGTAAAAAAATCAACAAGCATTATATTTAAAAGCTCTATCTGAAATTATCCAAGCTGTCTTCTCTATGTGTGCTTTACAGTAAAACTCAATATAAGTGCCAAATTTTGTCTCTGGGAGAGTCTGTTGCATCTCAGCTGGTTGAATCTCTCTCTCTGTTCATTAAATTACATTGCACATTAAATAATTGAGCAAACGCTCCAAAACGCTGAACCTGGAGTAAAAATTGGTTCTTAAGGAGTCTGGTCCACAGTGCATGGAAGACACTTGTAGTGGTGTCACTGACTTCTGTGACCTTTGGCTCCTACTCCAAGTCCTAAAGTGCTATAAGTCTAAACTCCAAGTGCTAAAGGTGGAATATATTTTATTTTATTTACTTGCATTTTTGTTGCAGTGTTTCTGTGGAAAGCAACAGTTAGATTTCTGAAAAAGACCACCTGAGCAATCAGAAGGGGTGAACCTTTGCTGGGAAGAAATTGCCAGTAGAAGCAGTGCTTATGGCACCCAGGAAATGTGGAGTAGTAGGGACTAATTAATGAGCCTAATTTGGTGCCACAAAGGGAACATCACAGCTCTTTGTGCTCTGACACCAGCTGAATGTTAATGAGTCCCCTGAGCTGTTTGCCTTTGGGTTCCAATTCTTGTGACCACATTCATGGCTCAGCTGTGTCGTGCACATCCCCAAGCAATGCCCAGGCTCTGTGAATCCCCCTGCCTTTCCCAGTCTGCTGTGACAGGATGTCGGTGCTGTGACAGGATGTCGGTGCTCTGAAGTGTCAGTGCCAGCATTTCAGCGTTAGAGGCCTGTGCAGCAGGGCAGTAAGGGTCTATCATCCCTCTGAAAATACCTTGTTCATTGTGAGCAACCTGCACAGGGACAGAGGCATCCTGAGACTTTGTGTTTCGACCATAAGAGAAAAACAAAAAATGCCTGTCTTTAAGTATGAAGGAAGCAAGTAATCCCTCTGGAAACTTAAAATGTTAGGGGCAAAGTGGTCCCTAGATAGGGAGAGGTGAAGCTCCTGACCAGTTCCTATGCTGGGTCAGTCTCTCAGATCAATCTGTCTTACTAAAGGGCAGATGGCAATCAGGTTGCTAAGCACAGAGCTGAGGGCTGAGAGTGAGGTGATGCACACTGCAAAAAAAGTGATGCATGCACAGCTTCCCTCTCATTTCTGGTAGCTGTGTCACTGCACGAGCTCAGAGCTTCACTGCTTTGGGGAAGCAGAGATGGAGTAGCTTGGCCAGCCAGCACTGAAGATTGCTCTTCATGGGGGCTTTGAAAACTTTCAGAGGGGATTCAGCTTCCAAAGGAGAAGGCTGGATTTGCTTTTGGAATCGGACATGTGCTAAAAAGAGTGGCTCAGTTGCCACTGATGCCTCTACATACCCAACTTTCATCTGTTCTGCCTGGTGCAAATATTGTGAATGTAGCTGGGCTTCTAAGCAGTGATTTTGTATTCATTGAATTCATCTTCTAGGACTGGGGAACCTGGAAGTTATTTGGCCCTGTCTGAACTGCCCTCCCAAAGGCACCATTGAAACAGGAGTGTTTGTTATTCATGATTTTAATATACACCTTCAGCATTAAAATAAAGCTAACTAGCGTACAGATTTTTGAAAACGCTGTCCTGCAGGAGACTGAATTTAAGAATTGCCTGCATTTCTTTTTACATTTCAGTAAAATGTGATGAAAGCTGTGCCCTGCTGGAGCAGGAGAGAAGTGGTTTGTACACATCTTTGTGCATACATGTTTTTGTGATTGCAGAAGCCAACATAAACATGAGTAGATTCTGTTGAGTAAGTGGTGACATCACCATCATTGGAGAGACTCATCTGTAAGGCCTGGTCTGAAAAAGAAGTTCCTTACACCATAGTCTATATGACATCTAGTAGCTGGCTGTGTCTCCTGTCAGAAGCCCAAACTCTCTATGCATAAACATTCACCAATAAAAGAAGGTGGAAGTCTTGGGTACCTGACCCACATCAGTCTCCTCAGGTAACAAATAAAGTACAAATCCTATGGCTCTGGTAAAACAAGGATTAATGCTGTGTGCAGGAAAAGGACTTCAACATCTAGGAAGATATTCTGAATAATTATCTTTAAAGTGAGTTATTCAAATTGAATTAGAATTTTTCAAATGCTATTATTAATAAGAGAAAGATGGGTTGTGACTTCTTGGATTGAAAAGCTATCCACTTTGAAGAAAGACAGGATGTTCCCTTCTGTCTTTTGTGCCCCGTTTTTCTCAGACATTGGGTACGGACTGAGGTGAAGAAAAAAAGGTTCTATTAGGGCAGTAGATCTTGTTCATGCAGACATAAATAGTGTTGAGCTAGATCCCTCAAGCTGGTTTTAGACCACAAAACCAGCACATCACCGGTTTGAGGACACACAGGTAGTGGGTGGGTTCATCAGATCTTAGGCACATGAACAAGGCACTGTGATGTTTAAAAGGCACTTGAAAATATCAGCAACTGGATTGTTGTCAGTGGCTTTTGGACACTCCTTGAAACCTACAAAAAGATGGAATTTTGGCTTTGGTCTCAAGGAACTAAATGTCTTTATAAGAGTGGCTTTAGTTAGAGATGGAAATTCTCTAAAAGCAAAGAGGCAGCTGGGTCATTGGTGAAATCACAGTGGTGCCAGCCTGGAGTATGAATGAAATGCTCCTCTGCATTTAGATGCATTTAGATGGCCACAGAGATATACTGGGTCTCCTCCTTGTAGCCTGGGGATAGAGGTTGGAATTGCTTTGTCTCCTTGGAATGTGCTGTGCATCCTTAGAGAAGTGAATAGAGAGAGAGGAACTGCACTGAACAAATACTAGGTGTGGCAGGCTGGATGATGTGCATAGCCAAAGGTTTCTGTGTAGCCAAGGAACTTGGGCTCTCACAAGGATTGTAGCAGTGCTAGGCTGGCTCGACTCACAGGGATGGCAGGTTTATCTTCCTGTGTCTCAAGGATTCTGTAATTTTAACACTGATAGGCCACTCCTGTGGTTTGCTTTGTTCCATGGAACCTGAACCGTGTTTTGTAAGTCACTTTGGCATCTCCTGCAGCTGGATGAGAGAAGCCAGTTCCAGTTGGATGAGAGACTTGGTGGGGAGCTGAAAATGAAACCATGGCAGAGAAAATGCCAGCCAGAGAACACCATGGGAATCATGTAAAAGCCAATGCTACAGCTACAGAGCCAATGCTATTACTGGGGGTAAGAATCCTCCAGGCTGCTCATTTTGAAAGCCTGTCTTCTCTGTGCAACAAAGGGCTGGGATCCAAGTCATAGCATTTAGGCATAAAAGAGAAGGAGCTTGAAACAGAATCTGCTGAACTGATCCATTCATGTCAACACAGGAAGACAGGATAATTAATATATACATACTTGGGGCAGCTATTTGCATACCTGCATGTAGGGCTTGATTCAGTGTTTCCAGGAGAGACCTGTTGGATGCTAACCTCAGGAGCTGGCAAGGGATGGAGCACTTTGGCCCCAGTTCAGGACAGCAGAGCGTTCAGCACTCAGGAGGATTTACTCACGTCCTTAAAGCCAAGCACATGTTTAAGTGTCCTGTTGGCCCAGGGCCCACTTGTGTAGCACCCTGCAGAACCAACGTGAAAATGGTGCAGTGGGCAGAGCAGCATTAGCTCGTGTTATTACTGCCAGTGCCTGGAAATAAATGGAGTGCGGTAGCCTTAAGCCCTGTCCTCTTGTTGTGGCTGCTGTTGTTGTTCTTCTTCTTCTTTTCTTTTTCTCCTTCTTTTCTTTTTCTTCTTCTTTTACTCCTCAGTAACTCTCCAAACTGATTTGGGAAAAGTCCTTGTAGGACCAAACCCTGTATCTGGCAGGCTTGTGCAAAGATCTCATTGACTTCAGTGGTGCCGACTTTGGTAGTCGGTCTTCAGGGTCTCTCCAGCAAGGAATATTGATTGTGTGACAAGGGAAAGGCTTTGGTGGCTCTAACTCTCTGCCAGCAGCTCAGCAAACGTCCCTTCATTGCAGAGGCAGGTTGTCAGCTGCTCCGTGGCCTCTGGGATGCTCTGCTCTGCCACAGCTGGCTCCTGCAGGCTGCAGTGGGCAGCTGGGCACAGAGCCCTGCCCGTGCACCTGCTCACAGGTGCTGCAGCCAGGCACAGCCCTGGGCCATCTTCCTCATCCCTCCCTGCCTCTCCTGGGCCCTGCCACGCTGCCCCTCCTCAGGCAGGTGTGGCAGGGCTTGGACTCGGGTGTGCTGTGGCAGATCCCTTACGTGGAAGCTAAGAACATTAAAACCCTTCCCAAAGACAGCCAGTTATGTCCTGGGTCCTGTGATCTTGCAGATCTGGAGCTAAAAACTCACCCTTCCTCTTCTGGTTGAGCAGGCACGAGCTGCAGTGGGATCTTTGTTCTTGTCCTTTTAGCCTAATGGGAGTTTGCTTGCTCTGGTGCAACACAAGTGCTCTCTCCCCTGCAGCATGTTCTGCCTGGCAGGAGAGCGAATGATGGAACTGAGCTTTGGAGCACCTTCTTTCTTCACTGCAGGTGGCTGAATTGCTGCTAAAAGGAGAGCCTTTGTTCATATATTGATGTATTTCTGTCAGCTATAGCCAACCACAGCCTCTTGTCTGAGACACTTCCATTTGGCAATACTCTGTGTTCTGGACATGCTTTCACATAGCATGTGTGTAACCCTGCAAGGAGCTGGTAACACAAGGAGCAGCTGGCTCCTTCTTGCAGGAGGTGTCTTTAGAAGGCCATTTGCTGGTGCCTGTTTTAACATAATTTTCCCATTTCTCAAGGGTTTTAAATAGAAAACTGTGTTCTAGCACTGAAAAGGCCAAGCTTTATTTACTCTTGTTGTTCAAAACAATGAACCTGGCTCTATTCTATTATATTCCCATGAAAAACAATGATAAGCAGGACAAAGTGCAGGCAGAAATGTTCAAAAATGCACTTGCTTGTTCAGCTTAGCAAGAAAAGGAGCTACTATTGGACTGTTCCCTGCCAAATTCAGAAAGACAGGAGAAAGAAGAGTGTTTCTATCCTGGAATGCTATAGTCCTAATGGCACAAAATTTATAGAACAGTAAAGTTTTACTCGAGTTTAGCAGTAAAAAGTGACTTCCCCCTTTCAGCTATTTCTTCTCTAACTGAGTCTAATCCTCCAACATCCATAGGAGGTGTGTGCACAGAGCTGCACAGAAGGGGAAATCCTTCCACAAAGAAAGGGAGTGACTTGCTCAACCAGAAATGCCCCTTGATGTGAGATGAGGAACTGGACCTCAAGAGGTCTTGGCTGCCAACTTCTGCACTGTGAGTGCTAGGAAAGGCTTTTTTATTATTCCTTCACTTGCACAACAGGAGTGAAAACCCCACAAGAGACCAATAAAATGAGCTGGTGAGTACTGGAACACAGACATCCCCTCCCTAGGTGACCAGTGTTGAGCTGAGGATGGCAGTGGCAGGCACCCCTTTCTGACAGCTCTCTGGCTGCTGTTCAGCATAAAGACTACGGGGGGATCTCAGAACACTGTGAACTCACACCACTGAGGGGATGCCAGTCAGAATAAGATGTGCATTACCAGGACTAATCCTAAACCCAAGTTCACTTGATGCAGGACCTGAACTTCTGAGAGTATTTCTATGCAATCTCATCCATCACAGCAGCTTTCCCATTCCAGACATTGCAGGACTATCTTTCCTTCCAGAGACCTGAACTCCAGAACTAGTAGCAGTACTATGAACCTGATTTCACAGAAGTTCTTCCAGGTGAAATCATATCCGTAAGTAGATTGAATGGACTGAAAGGATGCCAAGCTCAAACAAACAGCATTTCAGTGGTGGTAAATGAGGTGGATATTCTGCTGGAAAGTTTTCTCTCAGCAAAGGGAGAGTTTTCAAAGGCTTGTTGATTTAGTGCAAACTGCTGTTTTGGGTACTCAGCACTGGAGAAGAGTTGGAGAGGGAAGCATCTTTTGTACAATGAGAAGCTGCCCATTGGTTTCTTAGCTTCCCCAGTCCCATTCACTGTTCAAGGCATTGTTCTTTCTAAATATCCAGACCTTAAGGTAAACCCATTATTTTTACCCAGGCAGAAGAGAGAGCTTTCCAAAGCCCACGGGGATTATGGCTTCAGCTTGGTGTGTGCTGGGTAGAGCAGGGCACCGCTCACACCAGGCACGCTGCCCATAACCCACCCACGGTAACTTTCCCCTCTCCCAAGGGATGCCCGGCCCCTGCTGCTCCTCACACCCGACAGACCCTGCCCAGGAAACAGCAAACAAAGGGCAGCCACAAATCTTCCAAGCAAAGCACGGGACCTGCTCCATGCACACAACCCATTTCCAAGCCATCTCCCCCCTAAGTTCTCAAGTGGGACGGGATTCATACATCCCTTTACTGCACAGGCAGCTTGTTCCCCAGGAGGCTGTGAGAAGACTGCGGGGGGATCACAGGAGCATCCTTTGGCTCCAAGTGCCCCAGGCTACTCTGGGCAGTGCTAATGTGCATCGCAGCAGCCTCTCCTGGCCCTGGAGACAACTTGATCCTCCCTTCCTTCAGGATGGACACTTACATAAACACGGGGAAGAGAAGAAAACCTTGGAGTGTGAGTGAGGCAAAACCCACCTCAGCATGCCTTGCTTCCTCCGCAACATTCTGATTTTGCCTCCATCACTGTGCAATGAGTCCCAGGCTCTTCTTGTCACCTAGCAGTGGTCTGAGTGCTGGCAAGAGGACAGAGTGACAGCTCTGGCAGAATGGCAAGAGAGACTCCCTGTTTGTGGGAAAGGAAGAGGGGACATCCCTTGGATTGGAATATGTGTGAGTTTTTACTACACACCAGTGCATGTCCATGGAAATCAAGTTCCCTCATTTCTGCTGTAACTTCTGCTGCTTGAGCTGCTCCCAATTTCCCAATTGCACTGGCAAGATAAAGGGGAGTTTTCTCTAAAGACCTGCTCTATCAACTTTCCAAGGTCTCTCGTTATTGGGGTTGTATAAACAGCTGACAAATAGAGATTAATCTCTGTATAGCCACTCACAGCCACTCCGATTTTGACAGAAATGGGAAATCACAGCTAGAAAATCTAAATCCTGCCTTTGTTCCCTAAACTTGAAACTACAGATTAATTTGACAGATGTCTGAGCCTCATTAATATTGCTATTGTCTTGCTCTGAATAATGAGCCTGATGATCACTGTGCTCCTTTGGGACAGGCAGGCTTTAACAGTACCCTCATTACTATAAAAATATGAACACCACACTAACTGTGGCTTTTTCACACAGTCATGAAAAATGCCTTTGAAAGGGAATTCTGCAATCTGCCCAGTTTTGTTAAAATACTGTAGAAAAAAAATGGCAAAGACTTAAAATCTGTTGCTAAGGGATTGACATAACTGGGAATGTTTTCAACTCATTTTACAGGCTCTGCTCATGGCAAAGCTCATTCGACTTCCCAAGGACTCAGTGGCACTGTGCCTTCTCCAGTGTGGCTGGAGCAGGAGGAATTCCTGGGGGAAGAGGGCTGCAGCCAGGATTAATGCACAGGAGATCTGTTCAGGGAGTTCACTTTGGTTTGGGAATAAGGCCAGTTCAATTAGTTAACTTGAAGTTCCCAGAAGATCTCAGGAGGACGAATAAAGATGGCTGATGTAAGATTTTCAGGGATTTCTGTGTGTCAAGATCCCAGGACACAGCTCCTGATTTTCTGGCGCTCCCTTCTTCTCCACTTTTGGGTAAGGTGACAAGAATCATTTCAGGAAATGAATGAGCAAGTCAGGAAAAAGGAAATCGTCTCTCAGACCCAGTGAAATAGGTTTCTCTAATTTTCCATTCCAATCTAATCCCATGGGAATTTCTAGGCTAAGATTGCCACTTCTACCACCCAAGTCACTGAGTCCCGTTCCTTTCCCAGATTTGCCAGAGTTCTCCCTGCGATGAAGTTTTCCCCATCTTTGTCCTGAAGAGGATTCCGTTAGTATCTCCCGTCCTTTTGCTGGCAGTCTGTTCCAAAATGCACGATCCTGATTTCCTCAGCAGGGGTAGAATATCTGCTCTTATTAAAAATACCGAAACACAAGCCTAGCCAGAGGTGTGTTTCATTTGACATGAAGAGATGCAGTAAAAATGCTTCCCTGGGACAGCTTGTGTTTCAGCCGTCCTGCAAGGATTTGGCAAAGGTTTCCAATGTTCTGCTGGCCTGTCGGCTTGAGGTTTTGTTAACCCCTTTCAAAAATGGCACTTTCCACTCTTTCCAAGTGCAGATGGATGGAAATTTACAAGTCTTTTGTCTGGAGCTATGGCAGAGGCAAAGAGAAAGGTTGAGTCTCTTTTGATTAATCACAGGGGAATGGAGCGGAGAAGGATGATTAAGAGCTTCATTTCTAAAATTGGCACCCTCAGTGCTTTTCAAACACACAGTGACCCAAGACCACCACAGTCTTCCTTCCCATCATCCTGCATGGGAAGGACATTGACCTCCTGGAGCTGTTCAGAAGAGGGCCACCAAGATGATCCAAGGTCTGGAGCACCTTTCCCATGAAGAAAGGCTGAGATATTTGGGATTGTTCAGCCTAGAGGAGAGACGGCTTCAGGCAGACCTTATTGTAGCATTTCAGTACTTGACGAGAGCTAGTAAGAAAGATGGGGACAGATTTTTTTTGTAGGGCCATCTGTGACAGAACAAGGGGGAAAAGTTTTAAACTAAATGAGGGCAGACTTACATTAGATTAAGGGAAGAAATTTTTTACCATGAGGGTTGCAAATCACTGGGTCAGCAGCAGGTAGAGGTAATGGAATATCTTCACTGAAGGAGGGGAACAATTATCCCAGGACTCGTCCATCACCAAGGTGGTCACTTTGCTGCTCATACCTCAAATGGTTGGGTCAGCCACGACCTATCTTACACCACACTGGTGTTTATATGCAACCTTCAGGGCTCATCACAGCACATTGAGTCAGCAAATGTAATAATTGGATAACATGATGAAAGACAGATTATTTATGGCTTCTGTAGCAAGAGTACAGTTTTCTTTCCCATATAAACCAACTCAAAGTTAAGAATTGTTCTGAAATACTGTGGGATCAAAAACTTCACCAACTGTGTTGTGTACTAGTTTAAAAACAAACCAGTGGGAGATTGCAAGTCAGCATTATAATTTGAGGAAAATTAAAATAAATGCAATAGTACAAGAACACTGACAGAGCTAGGATACAGCCTGACACCCTGTTAGTCAGGGTGGTGGTAGTAATCCAGATGAAGTGGTTCTGTTGAAGCAGTGATCCTGTAGAAGGGTCTAGTCTTCACCTGAAGGTCCAGTGGTAGCTCTTATCCTCTAGGAATCCAGTAGGTAAGGGTTGACAGTAGCATTCCAAACTTCAGATTATATCCAGGTGTGAATGCTTGGCTGCTTGGCTCTTCCCCCTGGGCGGAGCATCTCACAATGGGATGATGTAATTTTATTAGTCATGCAGTGAGGCTGGATGGCCCATTAACAGAAAGATATCCCTCTGGGGGGAGTTACCAGGGGTGTGTCATGGAAGAGATAAAGAACAGTGCCCCGCCTGGTTTTAACAGATGCTGATAGAATGCAAACTTTTGGTTACATCTCACACGGTAACCTAAGATAAATTGATTATCTGCAGTGCAAACACACAGAGAATGAGAAGCCAGGGAGCTGTCTGAACTCAGAGGAGAAACCAGCTGAAACACAGTTTGTCTCTCAAAGCCCAGTGATCATAAATATCAAAGCTTGGCCTTTTCAGTGCTAGAACACATTAGTTTTCTATTTAAAGCCCTTGAGAAATGGGAAAATTATGTTAAAACAGACACCAGCAAATGGCCTTCTAAAGACACCTCTTGCAAGAAGGAGCCAGCTGCTCCTTGTGTGCCTCAGACAACAGGCTATGGTTGGCTATAGCTGACAGAAATACATCAATATATGAACAAAGGCTCTCCTTTTAGCAGCAATTCAGCCACCTGCAGTGAAGAAAGAAGGTGCTCCAAGGCTCAGTTCCATCATTTGCTCTCCTGCCAGGCAGAACATGCTGCAGGGGAGAGAGCACTTGTGTTGCACCAGAGCAAGCAAACTCCCATTAGGCTAAAAGAACAAGAACAAAGATCCCACTGCAGCTCGTGCCTGCTCAACCAGAAGAGGAAGGGTGAGTTTTTAGCTCCAGATCTGCAAGATCACAGGACCCAGGACATAACTGGCTGTCTTTGGGAAGGGTTTTAATGTTCTTAGCTTCCACGTAAGGGATCTGCCACAGCACACCCGAGTCCAAGCCCTGCCACACCTGCCTGAGGAGGGGCAGCGTGGCAGGGCCCAGGAGAGGCAGGGAGGGATGAGGAAGATGGCCCAGGGCTGTGCCTGGCTGCAGCACCTGTGAGCAGGTGCACGGGCAGGGCTCTGTGCCCAGCTGCCCACTGCAGCCTGCAGGAGCCAGCTGTGGCAGAGCAGAGCATCCCAGAGGCCACGGAGCAGCTGACAACCTGCCTCTGCAATGAAGGGACGTTTGCTGAGCTGCTGGCAGAGAGTTAGAGCCACCAAAGCCTTTCCCTTGTCACACAATCAATATTCCTTGCTGGAGAGACCCTGAAGACCGACTACCAAAGTCGGCACCACTGAAGTCAATGAGATCTTTGCACAAGCCTGCCAGATACAGGGTTTGGTCCTACAAGGACTTTTCCCAAATCAGTTTGGAGAGTTACTGAGGAGTAAAAGAAGAAGAAAAAGAAAAGAAGGAGAAAAAGAAAAGAAGAAGAAGAACAACAGCAGCCACAACAAGAGGACAGGGCTTAAGGCTACCGCACTCCATTTATTTCCAGGCACTGGCAGTAATAACACGAGCTAATGCTGCTCTGCCCACTGCACCATTTTCACGTTGGTTCTGCAGGGTGCTACACAAGTGGGCCCTGGGCCAACAGGACACTTAAACATGTGCTTGGCTTTAAGGACGTGAGTAAATCCTCCTGAGTGCTGAACGCTCTGCTGTCCTGAACTGGGGCCAAAGTGCTCCATCCCTTGCCAGCTCCTGAGGTTAGCATCCAACAGGTCTCTCCTGGAAACACTGAATCAAGCCCTACATGCAGGTATGCAAATAGCTGCCCCAAGTATGTATATATTAATTATCCTGTCTTCCTGTGTTGACATGAATGGATCAGTTCAGCAGATTCTGTTTCAAGCTCCTTCTCTTTTATGCCTAAATGCTATGACTTGGATCCCAGCCCTTTGTTGCACAGAGAAGACAGGCTTTCAAAATGAGCAGCCTGGAGGATTCTTACCCCCAGTAATAGCATTGGCTCTGTAGCTGTAGCATTGGCTTTTACATGATTCCCATGGTGTTCTCTGGCTGGCATTTTCTCTGCCATGGTTTCATTTTCAGCTCCCCACCAAGTCTCTCATCCAACTGGAACTGGCTTCTCTCATCCAGCTGCAGGAGATGCCAAAGTGTCTTACAAAACACGGTTCAGGTTCCATGGAACAAAGCAAACCACAGGAGTGGCCTATCAGTGTTAAAATTACAGAATCCTTGAGACACAGGAAGATAAACCTGCCATCCCTGTGAGTCGAGCCAGCCTAGCACTGCTACAATCCTTGTGAGAGCCCAAGTTCCTTGGCTACACAGAAACCTTTGGCTATGCACATCATCCAGCCTGCCACACCTAGTATTTGTTCAGTGCAGTTCCTCTCTCTCTATTCACTTCTCTAAGGATGCACAGCACATTCCAAGGAGACAAAGCAATTCCAACCTCTATCCCCAGGCTACAAGGAGGAGACCCAGTATATCTCTGTGGCCATCTAAATGCATCTAAATGCAGAGGAGCATTTCATTCATACTCCAGGCTGGCACCACTGTGATTTCACCAATGACCCAGCTGCCTCTTTGCTTTTAGAGAATTTCCATCTCTAACTAAAGCCACTCTTATAAAGACATTTACTTCGGTGAGACCAAAGCCAAAATTCCATCTTTTTGTAGGTTTCAAGGAGTGTCCAAAAGCCACTGACAACAATCCAGTTGCTGATATTTTCAAGTGCCTTTTAAACATCACAGTGCCTTGTTCATGTGCCTAAGATCTGATGAACCCACCCACTACCTGTGTGTCCTCAAACCGGTGATGTGCTGGTTTTGTGGTCTAAAACCAGCTTGAGGGATCTAGCTCAACACTATTTATGTCTGCATGAACAAGATCTATTTCTCTTATAAATATTTCTTGTCTTCACTCAGAGATCTAGCACCATTATCTGGGGGCTGGGTAAAGAAATTGTGTAGAGATTGATGGTCTGGTTTAGAAGTTAAGAAGAACAATCATGAGGCATCAGATTCCGTGAGAAGGCTGATGCTATAGTTCCATAAAACTCTGCTTTTGAGCAAATTCCAGAGTAATTATCTGGGAAGCAGTTTGTAGTTATAGGGATATAAAGCAAGATCTAGTGACATCAGTAAGCTTTCCATCTCTTACAGTGTGGTTTTGAATCACATCTTTCATGAAAGGGAAGCCATTGAAGAAGGAGAGGGATTCTTTCAAGAATATATTTTTGGCTATCAGAAGAGGTATTCCATATTTTTGCTGTATTTTCTTCTGTTCCTCAACTCATGTCATTTAATGCTGCTGCCAGTCTGAGTAGAATTTCCCCTTGTTACCCCAGATTTAGCACGGCTTTACTGTATATATCACTTTTCCACATAGGAGCAGCTGCAGTTTCAGCAAGGGAGTTCCTAATATATGTTGTTTGGCTACATGTTTTGCAATGTGTTGCATATTCAATACATTTGAAGATTTGGACAGCAGGGCATCATCATAAACACGTCAGCCTTGTCCAGAAGAAAAGGTGACCATAGTAATTGAAGCTGCACAAGGCTTACTGACACATGTCCCACTCCACTCACATCAGCTCAGGCTCACTTGCTGGGACACATTTTGGCCTCTATTTTGTCTGTTAAGCCTGCACTGCCAAGGCTGGTTTAGAGTTCTGCCATAAAAACACTGAGATCCTTCAAAAGCCTACTTGTTCTTGCTTGGCCTGCCCCCCTTAAAGAAACTATCTTTTTATGTAAGTATTTTTATATGGGAGGGATAGAAGTTTGTGAGTAGCAGGGCACACAAGACAGAATGAGATTCCCTTCCTTCTTTCTGCAGTGGGTACCTTCTCAAACCAAACAGGGGCATCCACCAAGGAAGTCACCTTATCTTACTTTTCTTTTAAAGTGTATTAATAATATTTGAATAATTTTAATGTAATGCAAATGAAAATAATTCAGTTTGAATAACTCATTTTATTTTTATGGATAATTGCTCAAAACAGCTTGTTAGATGTTGAAATCCTGTTTCTGCACATAGTATTAGTGCAAGTTTCACCAGATCCACAGGATTTACACTTTACTTGTCATCTGAGGAGACTGCTGTGGGTCAGACATCGCAGGCCTTTGCCTTCCTTTGTTAGAAAATGTTTATGGACAGACAGCTTGGTCTTCTGATGGGAGAGACAGCCAGCCAGCGATGTCATATCGACTGTGGTGTGAGGAACTTTTTCAGCAAGACTCGGAGGGATGAGTGATTACAGTCATCCATGACCCTGCAATTCCAGCATATACAACTTTTCACATAGCTTTTCAGTGAGACCAAATATCACCTTCTATTTTCAGTGACAACGTAAGTGCATGGGGTTGTTTGTCATTTAATCCACTTTCCAGAGGGCCTTCCACAGAAGTGTTGGAGCTAGAAGGAAATGTCTCTGAAGTTCTTTCTTCTACATCCTTGCAGGACAAGTGTGTTTATCCATGTCAAATGCAGACCAGACCCTACAGATGAGTATCTCCAAAGATGGCAATGTCACCACTTTACTCAAAAGATTCTACTTATGTTCCACATTGGGTATGGGTTTTAAGTTACGCAATCACAGAAGCATGTATGCACAGACATGCACAAACTACCTTTCTCCTGCTCCAACCAGGGCACTGCTTTCACTACATCTTACTGAAAAGTAAAAATAAATGCTGGCAATTCTTAAATTCAAGCTCCTGCAGGATGGTATTTTCAAAAATCTGTAAGCTAGTAAGCTTTATTTTAATGCTGGAGATGTATATTAAAATCATATGAATAACAAACACTTCCTGTGTCAATGATGCCTTTGAAAGGGCTTCTCAGATTTTCTTTCATTCCATTTGTGCTTGCAGATGACCAACATCACAGTAACCCCTGCCAACAGACCAGTCTAGAGATCTGAACAAGCTGAATGTGCTGACAGCTATTTTCTTGCCCAATGCCCAGCTTCAGGAAAGACACAGTCATCATGCCCACGTCTCCAAACCTATGTGCACGAAAAGTTAAAAGATCAATTCCATGTATGCCAACAGCCTTTTGAGCAGCCTTCCAGTCTGGCAACTTGAGGGGATCCATTTCAAAACAAAACCAAAGGGAAGATGTAGATGGGACTTGAAATAGAACCCATGCAGCAACCAACAGGTCAATGACTTGTAAGCTTTCTTTTTCTTTTGTGGGGTAAAGAAAGAAGTCCTTTACAGTTACATTCTAGGTACAGCTAAAAAGCTACTGTTTGAAAACCCTTACATTCTTGTCTGGAAAACATGAAGAGAATTTGAAAGAAAAGATATCACTTTATTGTGGCCATGGTATTTCTAATACTAAGACAGTGAAAGAGTCAAATAGGACTGTGGCTGATTAACTGAGCCACATCTCGAGGATGTACAAAAATATTTAAGTCTTCCTTGTCTTGGCCCCAACTGAGGTGGGGCCTATCACTCAGGTCTACCCCTATTCCCAAACCTTTGAACAACACAGACAAAAACCAGAGCCTCATCAGTGCTCCTTCCCTTCCTTTTCAGGCACCCCATGGCTCAAGTTTGCCTCTCCAGGAAGAAGAGAGGGTTAGTAAGAGTGCCAGGAAGACTTAGCAGATCAGCTACTCTCTAAGTAAAGAGAATCCGTAAGGAGGAAAGAGGCAATTGGTGAGTTATATGCCTGCAAACAAAAGTTTAGGGAAGGTTTTAAGGTTTGGTTTTATTCCAGCCTTCTCTTCCTCCCTCTTAGCTCCAACTCTGGAAACATCACCCTACAGCAGAAAAATCTGGCTGCCACTGGACTATCTGCAATGCCAAACTTCACACCACATACGCTTGTCTGAGATCTCACATACCTGATGTCCACAGAGGAACCAAGGGGGTGTCCATTTCTCGTGGCTTGGACAGACCCACGCCATGTACCAGACTCTGGGCGCTTTGTTTTCACTGCACAGCTGGATTCCTTCAAGTTGAGCCAGCTTGTGGGAGTCGCTCTGTCATATCAGTTTGGGGAACACAGGTGTTGACAGTGCTTGAATGGAGAGACCTTCAGGGAGTTTAGTAGGTCCTGCCAACAGGACTGAAGAAATGCCAACAGACATCCTGTGAACTAGTTATGAATAAGAGTGTCCTGCAAAGACCTGATCTGAGACAGCAACAACTCTCACCCTGAGTGAGTTCTGCCCCTGCAGAGTTTAACAGAGAGTTGCACTCTTTGGCTTGAGGATGTACCTACCAACTTCAGGGACCCACAAGATGGAGGTGAGGTGAAGCCTTTCCTTGCACAGACTGTGCAAATCCATAATACTGTGCAATACAGAGCTGTCCAGATAGGCCAGCCTGTGACTACAGCTCTGGATTCAAGGTATGGAAATCTCTGTGCCATGCTGGTCAGCCCAGCTGATCCGGGAATAACTCAGGCGGCCCTGCCCCAGAGGGCTCAGCATTGCTCTCCCTACCCCTGAGACAGCTCACACAAAACCAGCTGCAACCGTTCTGCTCCTGGGGTGTCATAACACAAAATCTCAGGATGCCTCTGTCCCTGTGCAGGTTGCTCACAATGAACAAGGTATTTTCAGAGGGATGATAGACCCTTACTGCCCTGCTTCACAGGCCTCTAAAGCTGAAATGCTAGCACTGACACTTCAGAGCACCGACATCCTGTCACAGCAGACTGGGAAAGGCAGGGGGATTCACAGAGCCTGGGCATTGCTTGGGGATGTGCACGACACAGCTGAGCCATGAATGTGGTCACAAGAATTGGAACCCAAAGGCAAACAGCTCAGGGGACTCATTAACATTCAGCTGGTGTCAGAGCACAAAGAGCTGTGATGTTCCCTTTGTGGCACCAAATTAGGCTCATTAATTAGTCCCTACTACTCCACATTTCCTGGGTGCCATAAGCACTGCTTCTACTGGCAATTTCTTCCCAGCAAAGGTTCACCCCTTCTGATTGCTCAGGTGGTCTTTTTCAGAAATCTAACTGTTGCTTTCCACAAAAACACTGCAACAAAAATGCAAGTAAATAAAATAAAATATATTCCACCTTTAGCACTTGGAGTTTAGACCTCTAGCACTTTTAGAACTTGGAGTAGGAGCCAAAGGTCACAGAAGTCACTAATCTACTGCTCCAAATCTAGCAGACACGCAGAGGAGAAGGAATGTTTCTCCTACATTTCTCTGGCCCAGCACAGCAGCCTCCAAAACAATTTGCTGTATGGACAGAGAAGCAACATCAGACTCAGCAGAACTTTGCTGCCTTCTGCAGAGTAGCAGTTCATTTGATGAGGGCTGGATGTGAGGCTGTACAATGCTGCAGTAGTTTAATTTACAAAAGCCGTGGTGAAGGCCAATCCATTTTGGAAAACAAGCATGACTGACCTGCACAAATGAGAATTAGTCTATCACCATCCTCCAAAAAAAAATCCCTAAACTAAATTAGATTGCAATGATTCAGAAATTTTCTGGGCCTTTAAATCAAGCCTTAATTTAATATCAGCAAAATTACATCACTCACATACTAATTAATTAATTTCCTGAGGTTTTATGCTACATGCTCTTTCCTGACTCTGAATCTCTCCCATTTAACATACTGCAGGGTTTTAAAGACCTCTTCATACAAAATACCACATAAATGTGATGAGTGAAAGACAGTGGGAGCACTTTTTTTACTGAAAGAACACCACAATATTAGACAGCAGTCAAGAAACTTTTAGAAAGCCAAGACTTTATTCCAAGTTACAACTGAAATGCAGGGTGGTCCCCTTTACCAAGGTTCTGGCATGTTAGCTCCAGCGCTCACATTATTTTGCGGAACAAAACCAATTCAGGAACGGCCACGCGAAGTCAGTGGTGCTCCAGCATCCCTTCTCTGAAGGAAACGAGGAGCAGCTGCTTTCAGGAAATGGCATACAGCTTCTGATGGCTTTGCTTTATTTTAAGGACATTCAGCACAAGTTGCAAGCTAATTTAGACGTCTCTGTGTCAGTGACCTCTGAGAAGAGCACACCCAGAACTGCTGAAGCCACCACAGCTGAGCCTAGGCCCAGGTGCAGCAGCTCTGGACCTTTCAGAAAAGTAGGCAACAACAGAATCCATCACCTCAAGGATGGGGCCAGGCAGCTGGCACACAGCAGTGAGGGACACAGCAAGGAGCACAGGAACAGCAGGATGGAAAACCAGAGGGAATGGCGGGAGCAAGGGCAAGATCTGAGGCTATGAAAGATCTTTGTGTCCTGGGCAAGAAGTGCTACACTACAGCCACTTCCATGTCTGCCTGAGCACCAGGCTCAGCTCTCCAGGAGCTGGAAACGAGCAAAGGAAGTCCTAAGGCAACTTCTGCTCTTGGCAGCTACCTTGCTGGTGCATCAAGCCGAGATGCCACAAGTTGAAAGCTGAAATTTGGTGCTTCCTGAGTTTTAGTGTAAAGCCCATATACACATAGAAAAACAGATATCCACTTCACCAAGTCAAAGCAACTCTGAGGTAGCTTGGATAATTTCAGATAGAGCTTTTAAATATGATGGTTGTTAATTTTTTTACACTTTCTGTTTCATGCCTAATCTTGTTCTTTGAGCAGCTATGAATAGCCTGTAGAATATTAGTTTGGCTGATTTACCCAAGGTTTCTTCCAGTTTCATGTTGAGCAAGAGCAATGTTGCTGAAGGCTAGAGCCAAACCTTTTGAAATCCACAAAAAAATGCTGCAGCAATTTTACTGGGCAGTGCAACCACTCTCAGCTATTTCCAGAGTAAAAGTGCTCCATTCTTACAGTCAGAGCATTGGCAGGAGGAGGACAGCACATGAGCCAAATGGCAGGAAGATGTAGGGACACAGCCTGGGCAATGGCCACTGGATCTCAGCAGGAATTCCTAATTCCAGGAGTTACAGCTGAGCTACTGCTGCAGTGTTCAGCCTGTCAGCAGAGAAATTATCACCATCATGGCACTAGAGCTATTATCTCCATGAGATTTTAAGGAGTGCAGTAGCTTCCATGGCACAGCTCAGTCACCACGCACACACTCTTTGCTATTTCCCTCAAGACTGCTGTGGAACAAACAAATTACATTTACAAGTGACTTTACAGAGGAAAAAACCCGTGAAAGCGCCTTTTAAGGTAAGAGTCATTGGACATCACATCATACCGAGGTCAGCAGAGAGGAGAAGGCCTTTCTAGTCCTCCTTCCCTGTTGTCCCTCTGAAGATGTAGCAGAAGCCCTTCCTCCATTAGAAAGTGGAGTTCTCCACGGGATACAGCCATTACCACTGTCCCAGACATGGGAAAACATCCAAGCAGGTTTTACATCTGCTTAGAAAGCAAACAACAGCACAAACTCAGAGGCCACTGGGCATCCCCTGCACTGCTCTGCCCCCACAGAAATCAGCCACTTGTGTGCACAGCAAAGGCAGGACCAGTTCACCTCTCGCTGTGCTCCCAGCCAGCCCAGGAGCACTGCAAGGCTCTGAGAAGTTCTACAGTGCCCACATTTCAGTACAAGGGAAAATTTCATTTTTCTCTCAGGCTTGGCCTTGGAGGTGGGTTACCACATTTCACCCTCTCTTCTTCAGAACAAGGGCTTGTTTATTCATCTGCCTGATTTCATCCATCCTACCCAGGTACAAAAAATCAAAGGTATCTGCACATCCTGCAAAGCAGCACTGGGCAGTGCAGCTAAAGCCTGTTCTTCCCTCCCTGTCTCAGCCCTGCAGGAGAACCGACTCCATGGCATTTTCCTCTAGCAGGGCTGTTTGTGTGGTACTTCTGGGCTTCTTCGTGCATTGAAAAAGCCCCTGAGGTCAAGCCCTGCCACAGCATGGGGACAGCTGGAGTGATGTGAGTGAGTAATGACAGGTCCCTAAAGTGTCCTGGGATGCCTGGTACCCGCTCTGCACAAATCACTCCAAAGAGCAACTGGAGTAAAGCCCGGGACTGGCAGCCCAGGATCCAGAAATGGCTCTGAAGTGCTCGGGAAGGCTTTGCTGTGACACAGCTCTCCCTGCACTGGAACACCCCCAGAGAAGCTCTGCAAGGCTGATCATCCACTGCCCTCCACAGCTGTAAAATGCACCAAGACAAGCGACATTTGCTGCACTTAGGCTGTGCTGATGCAGAAGGAATCCTTCTCCAGACTTCTCTTTTTGTTACTATGAAAATATCACCGCCAGTAATTACATTCATGCTTTTCTGTGTCGGAGTGGGGAATCCTCCTGCTGGCAAATGTATTTGTCCTAATATCACTAAATCCATATGGAGAACTGACTGAAATAGCACAGCTTCTTTAAGAAATTAGAGGTCAGAGGTGATGGGAAGTGTGAGAAGGAGGAACATTCCTGCAGCCACCAAGGAGAGCTGAGTGGGGCAGAGAGACAAGGCTGCTGGGTTTCTTTGCTTCAAGATGCCATTTCCAACCCAGGCCAAATGAAGAATGAGCCTGAAGTGACTGTCCATGAGAAACAAACCAGCACTGCGAGGGAGCTAAGGGTGGAGAGGCACCTAGAGCAGCGAGCACACAACAATTTCCCTTGATGGGTGAACACACGAGTGAGTGAGTGGGGGTGAGCTGGACATGAAGGCTGGCCCCGTGCAGGCTGGTCCCTCGCTGAGGGCTGCAGCCCCAAAGGGCTGACTGGGGGATGCAAGGCTGGCAGGAGGCTCCTTTGCTGGCACCACAAGGGCAGACAGTGCCAGGGTCCAGCCAGAAGCAGACAGGGCTGGAGACAGGCCCACCAGTACCCCATGGAAAAGCAGAAAGGGGTCCCGGGCTGGCCTGAAGTGAGCTTCCAAGCCCAAGGTGTGGCTGGGGGGCCCAGGTGAAGTCAGGCAGGGCCATTGAGACCCACCAGTGCCCTCAGGTCTTTCCTGTTGTTGTTCCTGGTGGAAGTTGTTCCTGGGGCTGGGGTGCCTGTCCCACCACTGGCCATGCTGTGCCCCAGGACAGCAGCCACACACACAAAGCCCTTGGGGCTGACCCCCCTCTGATGGTGCGGGGCTGCCCCAAAGGACCAGCCCTGCCCCAGCACACAGCTCTTGCTTTGCTCTCCACAGCAAAAATACCAACTCTGCCTGACGTTTCAGCCCCTGCAGGAGAGGGAGTCACGGGCTCTCAGGAGACACTGAGTGTGCACTGAACATACCTCACTGGGCCCTTGGGAAAAGGAACTTTGCCAGCTCACAGCTTGTAGGATCAGCAGGTGGCTTCAAGCAGGTCCGGTTCAGACTCCTTCCTGGCTAACCACATGGTCTCAGAAGCTTCCAAAGGCTGGCACAGACCCAGCTGGAGACAGCAGATGATGCCAGTGGCCGTGGCCCAGAGCCCAGCTGGGCTCAGCTCCATTTGTAGGTGACCTTCACGTGACTCTGATGGTCAGGCCCAAGCCCCTCGTGCCAGGCGCTGATGCTGGCACCTCTCACTGCTTGCAGACCAGAAGTTTTAAAACTTTCCACGGAAAGCATCGGATCGAATGAACTCTGATTTTTCTCATGCTAAGGGGAGCACTCCAGAACAAAAGAGGCTCTGACCTCCACAGACCGACAGCTTTTCATTCGAGGTGTTTTTTTCTCCCACTGAGTACTCTCAGTACAGCACTTTCGCTGGCTCCTGCCGCCCTCGGCCGCACGGATAGAGTCGATGCTCGCCCCGCGTGGCCGTGTCCCCGCAGCCGCCGCCGGCTCGGAGCCGCTGCGCAGCGCTGCGGGAGCCGCTTCCAGCGCCGGGACGGCGCAGGCACCGCTCGCTGTGGAGCAACGCTGCTCTCTGCCGGGGAGCCGGGGCTGGGCAGCGGGGCTGCGCCTGCTGCGCTTCTGGGGAAAGAAAGAGCGGCGCGCCTGGGCTGCGGTGGAGCCCGCGTGTCTTTAGCACGGCAAGGAGCGCTCGTGTCTGAGCGGCCCCGGACACAGCGTTCCTACAGACACACGGACACGGACAGTGCCCTTCCAGCCACTGCAGGAAGAGAGCAAAAGCAGATCCCACCAGGTAGAAACAGTCACCCCTTAACAAGCTCCGGTGTGCTGCTGGTTTGCCTCCCTTACATCCACACACACAGGAGACAAACGCTGCAACCCTCCTCGCCTGCCCTGCGGGCTTTGTTCGCTTGTCCTCAGAGCCTTTGCCCCGTCTTGGCTCCCAGCACGAGCAGGAGCAAGACCCTGGTCACCTAAAAGCAGAGTGCCTAGAGGCACCTAAAGAGGTCACCTAAAGGCAAGTGCAGTGGTGTGAAAAACAACCTGTTCACTTAAGTACCACTTCTGTCTTCCCAATCAATAACAAGAGTGTGTTCTCTTTTGGGGGCTGGAAGAGGTCAGGGTCAGGTCTCAGGATTTATGGTCAGGGCCAGGGTTAAGTCAGGAGTCAGGTGCTATGGGGACAGAGACCCTGCATTAAGGTCAAAATTACGTGTCAGGTTAAAGGTCAGGTGTTTGGATCGGGGGCCACTGCTCACTGGTCAGCAGTTAAAGGTCAGGAGTCAGGGATTATGGGTCTGCAGCAGTGGTTGTGGTTTGGTGCCTAAGGTCATAGGTCAGTGGCAAAGGTGGGGGCAGGTGCAAAGCCAGCTCGCTGGGGACAATGGTAACAGTTCAGGGTCAGGTGTCAGATTGGGGTTTAAGAGTTGGGGGTTGGGGTCAGCAGTCACTGATCAGTGTCAGGGGCCAGGGGTCAGCATCAGAGGTCCTGACCTCAGGTGTTGGGGTCATGGGTCACAGGTCAGAATCAAAGCTCAGGGCCTGGGGTCAGGGGTCAGGTGCCATGGTCTAGGGTTGGGGGGTTATACCTTTGGATAGGAGCTTAAACACCCATTCTGATGCGTTTTCTGTTTGCCAAAACAGAGATTGTGTTGCACAAACTATAGGCGATCATGGACCTCTCCACTTTGGCCAACACTTGCCGAATTTCTCAGCTTGGAAAATTGCTCTGAAGAAAGTTCAACATCTACTGAACTACATCTGAGAGACATCTAAACTGGCAGTGAAAGAAAGAGCCTAGCAGTTTATCCCAGCTTCCATTTGAGTCCATGGAAAGACTCACAGTGTCTTCACTGAGAAATGGCAAGAGGCTGAAGTCTTAAACACGGCCAGGGGCTCCCAGTAGAAAACCTTGGCTTTGGGACAGGCTCCTCTGGCATGTCACTAACATGTCTCCTTTGGGATAGCCATACCATGGTGCAGAGGTCTCACTGATCACACACACCTTGTGTGTAAGGGGTGCTTACTCCCTTCTCCCTCCATGCACACGATGTGCCAGAGCATCAGGGACTCCCATGACACTGCACTGAACGTTTGTGCCTTCACTGCTCCTGTCTTGTTCCCTTGACCTCGTAAAGATGGGGATCCAGCTCTCTCCTGCCCCTTCAGAGTGAGACTCTGCAGCATTACAGGCTGATGATGGGAAGGAACACTTTGGTGGTCACTGCCTTAGGAGTCAAAATTCACTGCATGTTTGAAAAATGCTGCTGGAGCCAATTTTAGAAATGAAGCTCTTAATCATCCTTCTCCGCTCCATTCCCCTGTGATTAATCAAAAGAGACTCAACCTTTCTCTTTGCCTCTGCCATAGCTCCAGACAAAAGACTTGTAAATTTCCATCCATCTGCACTTGGAAAGAGTGGAAAGTGCCATTTTTGAAAGGGGTTAACAAAACCTCAAGCCGACAGGCCAGCAGAACATTGGAAACCTTTGCCAAATCCTTGCAGGACGGCTGAAACACAAGCTGTCCCAGGGAAGCATTTTTACTGCATCTCTTCATGTCAAATGAAACACACCTCTGGCTAGGCTTGTGTTTCGGTATTTTTAATAAGAGCAGATATTCTACCCCTGCTGAGGAAATCAGGATCGTGCATTTTGGAACAGACTGCCAGCAAAAGGACGGGAGATATTAACGGAATCCTCTTCAGGACAAAGATGGGGAAAACTTCATCGCAGGGAGAACTCTGGCAAATCTGGGAAAGGAACGGGACTCAGTGACTTGGGTGGTAGAAGTGGCAATCTTAGCCTAGAAATTCCCATGGGATTAGATTGGAATGGAAAATTAGAGAAACCTATTTCACTGGGTCTGAGAGACGATTTCCTTTTTCCTGACTTGCTCATTCATTTCCTGAAATGATTCTTGTCACCTTACCCAAAAGTGGAGAAGAAGGGAGCGCCAGAAAATCAGGAGCTGTGTCCTGGGATCTTGACACACAGAAATCCCTGAAAATCTTACATCAGCCATCTTTTATTCGTCCTCCTGAGATCTTCTGGGAACTTCAAGTTAACTAATTGAACTGGCCTTATTCCCAAACTAGTTCTCCTGTGCATTAATTCTCCTATTTCTCTCGCAGCCATGTCTCCTTTCCCTCAGTAAATTCCTGAACTGATCTTAAAGATAGACCTCCATTTTGTAATTGTTTTTTGAGCACCCCCAGTTGTGAGATTTTAAAGCAGAAATGGTCATATGTCAGTAGTACAAAGAGATTAAAGAGCTACTGGATCCAGACATGCTTCAGGTTGTGTCTGCTTGGAACGTGTGGAAAGAAGAGGATGGTGTGCAGGAAGATGTGGAAGGGCTGATGAGATGGGTGTGCATTCCCAAATCAGGGTCATAGGTTCCATTCTGAAAAAAGGGCTACTATGGAAAGGGGAAAGCTGTCCCAGCATGGGATGCAAATATAGTGTATGGAGATCAGTTGGAATATGCTCGGAGGTTAGACTGAAGCAGTGATCTAGCTGAAAGGCTATGGTTCATTTTTCATCCTAAAAAACCTGCTTGAAGATCTCCAAGTTGTCACCAGTTTTGCTTTCTCCTCCTCTAGTTTTGGATCCCCTGGATTCAAGACACAAAGAAGCAGCAGCACCTCAAGCTGCAATGCTGCTGCATGGAGTGTTGCAAACACTTTGTGCAGGGAAACAATTTGCCATTTGGTCCTGAAAATCCACTCCATGAAGGCTGGGCTTCTGGATATGTATAAGCTGTACACGAACCTTAGGGGCAAAATGATGGTTCTTCCACAAAAAAATGTGCCACGGGCCAGCAAGTCTCTCAGAGCTTTTGAGAGAAATCTTAGGGATTACTGAGGTTGTGCCTAAAAGCTTCTGGTTTTGCAAAGCCGTTGTAGGAGTCAGATAACCAACAGAACATGGAAGTACACTGGCTGTGGGCCCTGTTCCCCCAGGAATTCCTCCTGCTCCAGCCACACTGGAGAAGGCACAGTGCCACTGAGTCCTTGGGAAGTCGAATGAGCTTTGCCATGAGCAGAGCCTGTAAAATGAGTTGAAAACATTCCCAGTTATGTCAATCCCTTAGCAACAGATTTTAAGTCTTTGCCATTTTTTTTCTACAGTATTTTAACAAAACTGGGCAGATTGCAGAATTCCCTTTCAAAGGCATTTTTCATGACTGTGTGAAAAAGCCACAGTTAGTGTGGTGTTCATATTTTTATAGTAATGAGGGTACTGTTAAAGCCTGCCTGTCCCAAAGGAGCACAGTGATCATCAGGCTCATTATTCAGAGCAAGACAATAGCAATATTAATGAGGCTCAGACATCTGTCAAATTAATCTGTAGTTTCAAGTTTAGGGAACAAAGGCAGGATTTAGATTTTCTAGCTGTGATTTCCCATTTCTGTCAAAATCGGAGTGGCTGTGAGTGGCTATACAGAGATTAATCTCTATTTGTCAGCTGTTTATACAACCCCAATAACGAGAGACCTTGGAAAGTTGATAGAGCAGGTCTTTAGAGAAAACTCCCCTTTATCTTGCCAGTGCAATTGGGAAATTGGGAGCAGCTCAAGCAGCAGAAGTTACAGCAGAAATGAGGGAACTTGATTTCCATGGACATGCACTGGTGTGTAGTAAAAACTCACACATATTCCAATCCAAGGGATGTCCCCTCTTCCTTTCCCACAAACAGGGAGTCTCTCTTGCCATTCTGCCAGAGCTGTCACTCTGTCCTCTTGCCAGCACTCAGACCACTGCTAGGTGACAAGAAGAGCCTGGGACTCATTGCACAGTGATGGAGGCAAAATCAGAATGTTGCGGAGGAAGCAAGGCATGCTGAGGTGGGTTTTGCCTCACTCACACTCCAAGGTTTTCTTCTCTTCCCCGTGTTTATGTAAGTGTCCATCCTGAAGGAAGGGAGGATCAAGTTGTCTCCAGGGCCAGGAGAGGCTGCTTCGATGCACATTAGCACTGCCCAGAGTAGCCTGGGGCACTTGGAGCCAAAGGATGCTCCTGTGATCCCCCAGCAATCTTCTCACAGCCTCCTGGGGAACAAGCTGCCTGTGCAGTAAAGGGATGTATGAATCCCGTCCCACTTGAGAACTTAGGGGGGAGATGGCTTGGAAATGGGTTGTGTGCATGGAGCAGGTCCCGTGCTTTGCTTGGAAGATTTGTGGCTGCCCTTTGTTTGCTGTTTCCTGGGCAGGGTCTGTCGGGTGTGGGGAGCAGCAGGGGCCGGGCATCCCTTGGGAGAGGGGAAAGTTACCGTGGGTGGGTTATGGGCAGCGTGCCTGGTGTGAGCGGTGCCCTGCTCTACCCAGCACACACCAAGCTGAAGCCATAATCCCCGTGGGCTTTGGAAAGCTCTCTCTTCTGCCTGGGTAAAAATAATGGGTTTACCTTAAGGTCTGGATATTTAGAAAGAACAATGCCTTGAACAGTGAATGGGACTGGGGAAGCTAAGAAACCAATGGGCAGCTTCTCATTGTACAAAAGATGCTTCCCTCTCCAACTCTTCTCCAGTGCTGAGTACCCAAAACAGCAGTTTGCACTAAATCAACAAGCCTTTGAAAACTCTCCCTTTGCTGGTAGGCATCAATCCACAAATGATGAGAATAGTGCCTGTTTCAATAAGAAGCAGTAAGGATATCCATACAGGAACTTCTGTGTTCAGCACTGGAGGAGTTGACCTTGCATGCACCAATTCCTCCAGCTTGTACCACCAACATCCGCAGCAGCACTTGAAGAATGCTTTAATGTCAGGCCAGTTGTGATGACTGTCAGTGCAGTATCTGCCTCTTTTTCAGCCCTACTCCTACTGTGGTTCATCTACCAAAGCCTATGGAGCGCAGTAAGTAACTCCAGGCCACAAGAGCATTTTGTATATATAAGGAATTCTGTAAAAAGACATCAACTAATTGTCCAAACTAATTAAAAATAACATAAAAATAATCTAACATTCATAGGAGCTTGAGGACTGCAATATTTACAATCAGATACAGGACCACCAGTTAAAAATAAATTAATTATCTTTCTCAGTTTTTAGGTGCTTTTGTACACTGAGATCACCTGCTCTACTTCAGCATGATTTACTGAAGAGAGACACCATTTTTACACCTTTCTCAGCTCAAGAAACAGTTTAAATGTAATCTTCCTGACAAGCCAAAAGGCATAAAAATAACTCCTGGCTTACTGAGTTGTTGCCAGCAATCAGTAGCCTTGCCTCGACTTGGCAGTCAACACAGTTATTACTTTAACCTCCTCTTTAGCATATGCCCAGCTCCAGTTTTACCCTGCGAATGGCATTAAAAGTTGCATGTTTATCATATTTTTCTTCACAGAAATTATTTTTTAAAACACTCATTTCACAACCAGGACAAGTGGATCCACCAGTGAACCTATGATTTAATTATAAAACCAGCTAAATAAGGATCCAATAATTTTGCAGTAGAAAGTGATCACCTTAGAGCAACATTTACATGATTTTCCTGGAACGAAATCCTCAGTGTTTCTGAAAGTTTTGTCGGAAAAGAGGAGTTGTGCTCTGGATCCACACTTCATAAAGTGGGATCTGGCTTTGCATAAATTTCCCCAATAGCTTTAATGTATCTTGAAATATGAACTAGATAAGCCTACTTGTAGGTAGAGGCATTTTCAGGAAAATTCAAACCAGGACAGCAGTGTTTCTGCTGTATTTTGAAATATTTAAATATTTAGCTGCTGTAGTAACAATGTTTGAGCCAAGATGATGCAAGGAGATAAACAAGGTAAAGTTTGTGGGAAGGGACATTAGGCTATTGCCTCTCTCTCTGGACCTTGCTCTGTTGAAAGGCTTTCACTTCTGAGTTGTTCCCATACAAGCGCATCAGGCATAACCCATCCTCAAAAAGACGTCTGTACAGCTATCGGGTGACACAGCCAGAAGACTCCACTAATATCCCTTTGCCCTAAATCATATTGTCTTCCACACCACCCTACAAAGGATCATCTGTCACTGGCTTTTTTCTGCTATAAGTCTGTACCAACAGGTTAAGGAAGTTGCATTCAAGTGCCTAGAGACCTAAGGAAAAGTGAAAGTAGCTTTCCCAGTGAAAGTAGATATTTTCAGTGTCAGGCACACAGATGGGACTTAGTTCCAAGCACAACATGCTTTGTTTTCTCCATCAATGTTATTTCATTTTAGCAGAAGTCAGGCTTTTTATTTCCCACTCCTGTGACATCCAAGTTGTTGCTGGTTGGCACCTACATGCCACATACCTGTGTGGCACAATGCAAGAGCTTTTTTTAAGAGTCCGAGGTCATGATTCATCTCAAGGAGTTGCCTGTGTGCAGGGAGTCATCAGCCAAACACACCAGAGGAACTGGGCACATACAGCTCTGGTGCATGGGGAATTTCTTGCTACCTGCACTATTAAGGCAGATGCAAGGGGTTTCATCATTTGGCCATTTGATAATCTGAGGATCAAAATGGAAGACAGTTTTCCAAAGATGTCTTTTTGTCCTCCTTTCTCCACAACCTACAAAAGTAACAAGGGAGCACAGTTCTTAGGGACTCGCAAGGAGGTTTGTGCCTGTATGCCACTAAGGGGCAGATCCACACAGAAAATGCTTTTGTGACGCTTGTTCCCAGTGAGTTTTGATATGTCTCCCTCCATCTGTGTCCTTCAGAGATCCTTGGACACTTAAAAACTGAACTGGATCATGAGCTCTTTGGTGTCATCTATCTTGCTAATCACTGTGATGAGGTGTCCTCATCCTCGCTCCCTGCGGTGACTCCACAGTTGCTTGTTTTCTATGTGACCTTCTTGGATGTGTCCCACAATCCTGCAGGCTGACTCCCACGGGGCTTCAAAGTAAACATGCAGGAATGGGCACAGTGATTTATAGAGTGCTGCTGCGATTCCAGGACTACTGGCAAATGACTAAGCAAGACTGTTGCAGAGGGAGAACAGAGGCAGAGCAGGGGAATAGGCTTATGACCCTCGGGCAATGTGTCATGACCTGTGCTTTAAGAGCTTCTGTCTTAAAATATCACTGGAATCCACGAGGTCTCAGTAGGTATGTTAGAAGAGATAGAAGATAGTAACATGTTGGCAACAGGGAAAGCAGACATTATCTCACACAGGAAAACATATTGAAAAGAGATAAGACCACACCTACATGCACTGCAACTGCTTTTGCTTCTTGAAGCTGTCTTCAAGACTTCTGTTGCCCTGGGTGAGCTTTGGAACAGGTTCTTCAATAAGGAGATGAACCCCCAGAGCTCAAGGAGAAAGAAAAGGAATATTAGGACACATGACATTCTGAAAAGTTTGAATACTGGGGGGAAAAAATTAAAATTCTGTGGTGATTGTACTGGCTGGAGATGAGGGTTTTCTAGAATGGCAACAGCAATTCCTTAATTGTATATGCCATCCTGAACTTTGGTATTGACTGTGTCTGGCTTTGAACTCTACAGCCCAGGGGAATTTCCAATTGCAGGGATCCAATGGTTTCAGTGAAAACACATCCACCTACTGCTCAAAGTGGAGAATGTAGCAGATCTTCATTGAACTGATGTGGAGGATTGGAATCTGCATGGGATGTCTGTGGGATGAAGCAGCAACTAGCCTAAATGCATGAGGAGAATCTTGTGAGGTTGAGGCTTGGAATTAAAGACTATATGATGGATTCATTTCTTGTTTTACCTTCTACCTTCCTGTGTATTTCAAATGGGGAATCCAAGGGGAAAAAATATCAGGGATCCACAGATGATCACAATTTCTCTGTGCTGGCTAAAGAAAGCTTTGGTTCTCGCAATCAAATGCAGTGGCCTTAAGCCGGCTTGATATTGTCATGAATTTCCTTTGAACTTCCAGAGGCAGTATTATACTGACATTGATACCAATTTCTGGTTTTGGTTTTATATTTTTGTATTATCATCAGGGCAATTTGCTAGAAATAGGACAAAAGTTCTTTGGATTGTGAAAGACTGAATTAATATTCCTTCTCTTTACCTCTGGACAGACTGTAACATCCACATCCAATTATGTAGTGTTAAAGTGCTTCTGTAATTAGTTTGTAATTTACTTTTGGGTTTCTAATGCCTTTGTTTTAAATTATTTTCTTTCTCACAGAATTTGCAAGTCTGCCATAGTTCTCTAAGCATAGCTAATAAGCAAGTTTCAAAGAGCCATGAGAAATTCTGTGGAAATACACAAAAGCATACCGTTAAGTAGTAATTGCATTGATATCAACCAAAAGGATTTTTTTTTTTGCAATGGATCTTCTTTGCATAGCTTAGTGTCTCCAGCATTTTTATTGTATTTTGTGCTTTGTACTTTATGTGGCACCTCATTTTTTGGCCTCTTGCCAACTTAATGGAAGTTGAAGTTTTCCATATAAGAATACATGGAAATTGAATTGAGGTAAAAATGCACAAATATACATTTATTCATGTTTCCCCAGCCATGAAAAAAAGCTCTGGTTACTGTCTGTGCACAGAGATGCATTTAGAGTTATTCTTTCTTGAAATGGAGCATCTGCACTGTGAGAATGATCTAATTTGAAGCTCACCTAGACTGAGGAATGATTCCATCCACTAACATGGAGTTTAAACCAGCAGCCTCCACACCCTCTACTTTCCATTTCTCTGCTAGCCTTATGCTGGATTTCCTCTTTGTGAAATCACCATCTCTGGTGTCTCCAGAGCAACGCTGATTGCCCTTCTGCTGGGTCTGCTTAACTCCAGCATGGTTAACTGTGCAGAACATTGTGCTAAACAGGAACTCAAGTGACAGGATCCATATAGTTTCTTTGAATTTTGAACTTACAGATATTCACTTTACAGTATTCATTCATCAGAAAAATCGCATCTCTGGAAGCCTAAGAACCTAGTAACTAATCCTAATGAGATATACTTCCGATTATTTATTTTAGGTTTCTGGACCTAGCCACACTTTGATGTATTTTATTAGAAATGCCATTACTCAGAGAATCAGAAAACACATTTTCATGATGCATTTGATACCCATGGTAAGTAAGAAAAATCTGTCTCATTCCCCGTACATTTTCCGAAGATGACAGTTTCAGATCACCATGTGCAGTGGGCCAAACTGCTTCTATTAAACATGTAGGAAAATAACATTAAGATGTATTTTTCAGCTACACGACAGCAAAAAATACCTTCAAAGAACCCTTCCTGGAGTTTCTTGTTTTATCAGGGCATTTGGTCTCTCTGGTTCAGTGCCTAGTAAAAATAGTCCAGCTTTAATAAAGCACAGATGTTGACATATTCACTTACCTTCATCATTGCATGGATGCATTTCATACTGAATTTCACCTAAGGAATTTTAGACTTTATAGATAAAAATCAAAAACACGTCTTGCTTCCCATTGGGATCATTGCTGTTTTTTCAGATCAAAGATGCCCCATCAACATAATGACTTGAGATGGAAAGTTGTGATTTTTTTTATGTACTAATGGAAAGATTATTGTGGCTTAAGTACGGTAAGTTTAGCACCTTTGTCCCTTAACCTTGTTTAGTGCTTATGCCACTAGAACATATTTTTGCAATTCTTTCCTTAAATCCTTCTTTGTCCTTTGCTATCAGCAAGGGTAGTCATCTATAATAAGGTTAGGATTCAGTTTCAATATAATTAAATATATTTTCTGGCTGAATACATTCCCAGCATTCCTTGGAAATACTTCCTTTTTCATGTCAAGAAAGCCCAGTATGTTTAAATTTCAAACAGTACCATTAGTGCCCAATGCAGTACTTTCTTTCTAATGATACATCAGATCTGGAAATTCCTCAGCCAGTTCAAGACAGGCAAAGGGGCAAGTGTTCAAAGTACCAAGGTGGAGGTACACCCTCAAAATCCATGTAATGGTTAGCAGATTTTTATACTTCAGTCTGAAGATTTATCCCTTTCATACTGAGCATACTCTGTAGACCATAACAGATTGTTAGCACTGATTAAAAATAAATCCCTTTCCAAAAGCTTACCTACCTTCAGAAGGAAGAATGGTTTCGTGTGGTTATTTTAATGGACAACTCTGTGAGGAATATCTGGAAAGATAAAAAGGAATTATCCACTTCTTGAATGATCAGAGATTTGGATGTTTTACTCTCTATTAATCCCTTGCAATGCCTACATACTGAATTAGAGGGAATACCTACAAGACAATGGAACAAAGGAATAAATATGTTAATGACTTAAGGGTGTGGACGTGGGTGTTCAACCAAAAATAAAGTGGATAGTGAAAATATTTTACAAATGTATGTTTGTAAAAAAGTGTGTGTGTGTGCACGGAAGAAGGAGCACTGGTGGAGTGTTCTGTTCTGGTTTACCTGTGGACAGAGTGGTTTTGAAGGAAGCCACAGCTGCAGCACTGATGCTATCACTACTATTTCTCACTGGAGCATATGACAACTTCGCTCATTTTCATTCTTTATTGCTGTTTTTACAAAATTAGTAGGCTCTACTGACTATTTCTTGGCTCTTTACAAAACACGTTACATTCTGTGCAGTATTAGGTTTGTAACGCAAGAGACCACAGAGCCATGAAAGTTCAGGAAACTTTACCATAGGAACATGGAGATTTTCTTTCTCTCATGCACATTTATTGCAGAGACCATGAAGGATCCAGAGAGTGTTGAACAGATAGAGATTCTTTTTTAAAAAGCGATTCTCTTCTTCTTTCACAATTTTGTTGATGTGAGGAATGAGACAACTCTTAGAAAAATTAAAATAATTTATTAAAAATGGAAAAATGGAAAAATTACAAAAATTAGAAAAATATAAAAATTTGGGATCCTAGTGGCTCAAGAGGTATGCCCCAGGAGCGCAGGGATTTGAGATCTTCAGGCTTAGACAGCACTGGACCTCTGGTGGAAGAACTTGCAGTGCTGGGCTGACTTTTAGCTAATCCAAAACTCAAGAAAAATTATTATTAAAGGCTCCTTCATAGGAGTAAGGCTTAAGTACCCAGCACTGACATTCACTACACCTAAATCATCAGTGGTCTGCACTAGTCTGAACCGTGCCTCGCTGTTTTATAGTGCCTTTGCTCCGCCCCAGTCCGCCCACAGCCCACCCCTTTGGTCCAAAGTGATTGGTACTTTGCCTTTGACAGATCATCTCTGTCTACCAATAGCTCGTCCTTGTCAGGGGGGTAGTAACAGCTGAAACAAGGGCGGTAACATGCCCTCATTAAGATTCAGGTTGCCATGGAGCTTGCCTGCAGAATAAGGGTGATGGGTCTAAAAATAGCTGTTGGCTGTTAGAAACTGGGGTTTTGGAGTTGGTCCTGGGTCTAAGGCGCAAAGTAGAAACCCTTAAAAAAATATTAAAATACGTCTAATACATCTTAAAACATTTGTAAAAGTAGACAACGAACATGGGAGAAACAACTCAGAGTGTTCAAGTGGTTTAAATTTGAAAAGGGATTTTTAACTGGGAAACTTTTAACTGGGGGATTTTAACTGGAACTAGTGCAAATAAACTGCTTTGAACCATTTAGAACACTAATAACAGAACTTGATTTCTGTTATGGGCTGATGGGTTAATTTTAACATTCAATTAAAACATATTTAACTCAAAATTAACTAATTAAAGCACTTAACATGCAAAGACCAAACTAATTAGGGATTTCATGTATGACAGCTGATTAGGAGTAAAGATTAGTAGTTCTACAACTAGGTGAAAGTTGACTTTATGAAATTACAATTAAGAATGTATCATTAAGTAGAATCTTCATAGGTCACAATGTTACATGGACTTCTCTACATATAACAAGACAGGTAGACCCTAGCACTAAATGCAAGACTCAAGTCTACCTTCACTGTACCAATGCTTGACCAATGCAATATCCTTAAAATAAAGAGACAGATATTGTCATTTTCAGACGTTGGTTTCTCTCATGTGCTTTCTTTAAATTTTCTTTTGTAGGCTGAAATACAAAGTAAAACAAAACAAAGGTCTCAGCCTTCAAACTATTGGCGTTGAAGGGTCTGACACAACTTCCGGTTAATGGAGTTCTTTGGGATCAGTCTGGAAGTGTGGTATTTCATTTGTTTTACTTATTATAAATTTTTTCTGCCTGTCAGCAAGGTCCTACCACTGCTATGGCATCGCCTCAGCAGAACCAAGAAAGCATTTGGATGGCATACTTTTAATAGCATGCAGCATTGACTCCAAGTATATTCAAGTAGCAGTAGTAATGACAAAGAGTAAAGGCTATTATCCAGCATATGAAGTTCAAATAAATTAAAAGAGTAATAAAAAAACTCTACAGATCACATGATCTTAGAAGATAGAGTTGTGAGTGCCCTTGGGAGGTCTCCTTACTCATCTCTCCACCTGTGGCATGATCAAGCTCTTCTCAAAAACCTGTGCAGGAAAACACTC
The DNA here is from genome assembly GCF_965178545.1 of Coloeus monedula. NCBI lineage: Eukaryota > Metazoa > Chordata > Aves > Passeriformes > Corvidae > Coloeus > Coloeus monedula. The sequence continues at coordinate 21,829,182 of NC_138784.1, forward strand.
CTCATGTTTTCTTGCAGGCAGTTCCAATGCTCTGCTACCTTTCCATGAGAGAACCCACGCCAAGGTCTGATCTGATTTTGTTGCTGCAGCTTAAGCCTGCTGCATCTTGGTTTAGTATTGTTGGAAATGGAGAATGGGCTTATCCATTCCTGTCACACCATAGTCTTTCACATAGTTGAAGGCTGTTGACACGTAGTATCCTAGTCTGCCATCCCCTTCCCACAGTTCTCATTTCTTTATATGAATTATATTTAGACTAATGACTTTTGTAGCTTTCCTGTGGACTCCAAAATTTATCCGTATCTTCCTTTAAGTGTAGTGCCTAAAACTGGACAGAAGAACCCTTCTGGGTCTTCCCAGTGCCAAGTAGAATAGAAGAATTCCATCCTGCACCTTGAATCAGAATATTCTTTTTTTTTTGGTGTTCCTTGTAATTGATTTCTTCCATTATTTTGACAACTGAACAAAACAAAATCTATATCCATTTTTTTTTCCTTAAGGAGTAGGAAACTTCTAATGAACTATTAAAGGTTCACATGCAAGAAAATTTAATAGCCATACTCTGTTCCCAGAAAAGTCTTTAGAAAATTAAATATTGTCTATAATGTGAACAAGATTTGGCCCCAAGTAGACATTAGTGCTTGATAAAATAAATTAGTTCCAAACTCTGTAATTAATTGAAGTGCACAGCAGTTTGCAGGCTCATGTCTAACCTTTTGTCTTATTCTCCAAGAAGAAATGCCTTCCTTCTAGGAAAATTAGAATAGGTCTGTTTGAGAACCAGTCATTTCTGCTTTGCAAGGAAAATCCTAGCCTTGGATCTATAGGCTGTCCCTTGCAAAGAAGCTTAAGTTTCCCTGACTATGTAGTCCTTTACTTTGATCATGTTCCATGTCTACAAGACAATCCAACCGATCTGTCATTTGTGACTTAAACCTTGAGTGTTATAAATAAATGCTGTGCAACCGCTGGCTAAAGGACAAATCAGAACATTAGGACGATTAAGAGAAAGCAAAGCATCAGTCCAACTACAATAAAGCTAATATCATTCAGTCCACTGTAATTTAAAACAGCTGTCAGCTAGTCCTGGCTTGTGATATAACAGGCCAAATTCTTGGACACTGAGTTATTCTTAGAAATATGCATACAAGCATTGGCAACTCACGCTGCAAATTGCCTGTTGCCAGCACCCTGTCAGTTATATGTGCCAACAGATATAAAAGCTATTGTTCTAACTCATGAAAAAGAACTTAAAGTTTTTAATTTCAAATTACCCAACGATTTTGGGGACATGGGAGCCAATGAATTTTAAACTAAACCTCACACAAATGAGAACTAATTTCGCATTGTTGTTCAATTCACCCCAAAAGGTAAAGGAGATTCTGCTCACTCCTTGCAATCAGCAGTGTGACCCACTGCCTGGCAACATCAAGTGAGGGATGGGATAAAAAGAGAGAATAGGACAAAGCTGCATGCCCCAAGAAAGAAAGAAAAAGAAAATCAGTGCAAAATAAGTAAGAATCATGCTTTTCATAAAAGTCATAATACATGTTATTTTAAGTCTTATGTGCAGAAATGTACACTCTCACCTATTTCATCTACCCTCTGTTTCAAAGATCCATGCAGCTACCGGCATTTCCTGTGTAATATCACTTAGAAAAGTGAAAACATAAGTGGAATTTTCAATAAAAATGTTGTTTGATATGAAGCTCAGTTATTTCCACATTAGACCACGCTTTTAGCCTCAAGAGCAGAACCACTGCCCTATTGAAAATTTGTATTAGGGGTTGGAACTTGTGGAATATACTATTCTTCTGTTCATGGAAATGTGTGATTCTCACCTTTCTCTCTTTTCTTTACTTTTCCCCTTCTCTCCTGTTCCTTAATTGGATGCCCATACTTTCACAGATGGTGAATAATGTAGTTAATTTTGGAAAGAAGGATGGCAGGAACATATATCATCATAATGTTCACAGGGCATGTTGATGAAGTAACCCTCTATTCAGGAACATTGCAGCTTTTATTGAATTTTACATGTAAGATGGAATGGAAAACTGCACTGGTTGTTAAAAAAATAATTTGTTATCGCATTTTGTGAGGAGTTCAGACCTCTTGCTTATGTTAGGAGTTCCAAAACTGCTCAACCTTATCCTTTCAATAAACAGAAGAACACAACAGGATCTTTAAGTGTGCAGCAGATGGAGTGGAACTCAGTCCTGTCAAGGTTGTGACACCCAAGTGCATGTATGGGAAAGTCTTAGCTCAGAATCTGCAGGGCTGTTGAAGTTTAGCCACCTTCCTGGTAGGCAGTGACTGATCTGTGGTTTTAGGGATGCATTTTACATGCCTAAGTCCTCCTTTGTTGCTATGTCTAAATGCCAATTGAGTTGTAATAAAATTCTTATGTCAAAGTAAATAAATGGTTTAAAAATTGTTTTCAGTGTATCTAAAAGTTGGTGGTTTTTTGCCCAGGTTTGTAATTACTTCATGCTTTGATTGCTTTGGTGATTTCTTTGCTCAGAGTTGATGAAAAGCTTATCTTTTGTTTTCATCTGTTTTGATCAAGGTTTTAGTTTGAGCACTAGACTTGAACAAAACAACTCACTTGTTTAATTTCATCTGCTCTTGTCTTCTGATGGAAATATTTTGAACCCCAGTTGTTCTGCAAGAGTCATAAGCGAGTTTGTGAGTTATAGTACTGTCAGGCTAAGAAGAAGAATCCTCTTGTGGATGACTCAAAAGTCAGGTACAAATCAATTAGTTGCTCCTATTGTGCTCATTTTATGGGGCTCCATCAGAGGCCTTTGGTTCCTTACAAACTGCAGTACAACATACCAGGGGTCACAAAGAAGCTTATTTTTCAAAAGGCAAGAATTTTTCTAGATGTAGAGCTTGTAATTGAGCAAGATCTATTTGGAGGTGGAACAAATGTTAGCAGAAGTTGAGTTATTTCTGTTTTATAATAGGACTGACAATTAGTAAATGGCCATTTACACCACTGCCCTGGGGAGCCTTACTGCTTCACAAGTGTCTGAAATAAGGCTCATAGCATAAGGTATTGCTCCTGTTTTGCAGATGGAAGAAACTGGGGGTAGGGAAGTGCTCCCACAGGAAGCCTTTGGCAGACCCAAATAATGAGACTTGATTCATAGCCTGTGCTATGGTTGCTTGATTGCGTTTTCCTTTTCTTCTTTCCTTGTTTGCTAGTGAATCATGATAGTGGGTGACCCCAATTCATACTGCAGATGGTAACATTTAAATCTCATGGAAGTCTTGATCTAGTGAACCTTTCTTTTCAGCCTCATAATATCTTTTTACAGCGTTTTAACTGAAAAATAAGGAACTTCTGTGCAGAGTATTAGGATCTACTAGTTTTACAGTTTGAGCTTGGCTAAAAGAAAAAGCTGGTTTTAGAAGTCAAGAGTGGGGTTTTTCATTAAGTTTTGTTGGTTTGTTTGCTTGGGGTTTCACACCCCCCCCCCCCCCCCATGATTGTTCCTCCAGCCTTTGTTTTCCTTCTCAATTTTCAATTTTTCATATGGAAACCAGAATTATGGTCATCTTGTGCTCTGCCCATGTAATGTTTTAACACTGAATTGCCCAATTCATTTTAAAATCATTTTCGTTCAGTTAACAAGAGGATCTTGCGATCGCCTTTAAGGATTTGTCTCTTTTTTTCCTCAGCTATTGGTGTAGTAACAGTGAACTCTATTTTAACTTCCAGTCTGGTGGATTCAGCACTATTGATGACAATTACTCTGATTTATAACTCCTAGGTGAGAAATAGTTTTTTCATAACCTGTGAGTAGCAGGATGGTATCGGAGCTGATTCAGACTGGATCTAAACAACAAACAATGCTCACTACCAAGATGGAAGTGCACTCACACCGTGGATGCTTCCTATGAAGACTGCAGGCTACTTCATGTTCTTGCTATCAAAATCCTCTGGTTTTCTTTGGTAAAAAAGGGGGCTGTCTATTTACTTTATAAAACCTATGAACTTATTGCAAAGAGAAAACAAATGATCAGTGTGGAATATTTCTCAATAACTTAGCTGGAGAGAGTTTTTCCTCCACAAAAATGTTTTTTTTTTAATGGAAATCTGCAAGCCCGATTGCAACATAACCACAGCAGGGAGCTAGTCTGTGGGAATGCTAATTGTTAGCACCATTCAAACAAGGTGTTGTTTTGTCCTTACAGTCTTTCTGAGACATGAGGATAAGTTCTTGTTTACTGGGTGTCTGAAAAGCCAAATGAGCATATTGGCTGAACCAGAGCCATGGGGCACAGGAGGGTTTAAAAGGAGAGGGGCCGCTCTGAAATTACTGTTAATTAGGAAATTCCCTGAGATAAAATGACCATCCATTCGCTTTCTCAGTTTTTGTTAAATTCACAACCTGATGGAGAGAACAGTGGACATTGGGACATTGACCTTTACTGTGCCAAAACTCTGCTTCTGAGTGCAGAAGATGGAAAATATTCTGAGGAAAGAGAATTTCCAAGGAAACCTCTGGGCTGGGGACACAGTTTGTATGGAGGAGCACTTTTTGGTGAGGAACAGAAAGAGAGCAGGAATCATCTCCTCTGTGCCCTTGCAGCCAAGAATTTTAATCGTGACAGGCCTGACTCAGATTAGACACCAGACAAAACTCTCCAAAGGCCAAGAGACCATGACAGGGGAATAGGTTGCCCGGGGGTGTTGTGGAATCCTGTCTGGAGGATTTTTGAGCTGTTAGACAAGCCTCTGTCAGGAGTGACAGTAAGCTTAGCTGATGCTGCCTTGGGGCAGAGGGATGGGTTAGCTGACCTCTCAAGGTCCTTTCCAGCCCACGTGGTTGTGATTGAGAGGAAGGTCCAATTACTTATGATGAGAGTGACAGAGTGAGTTGACAGCAGAGGAAATGCATGATGAATGGTACCTTATCTGGTTCCCTTACTGCTTTCTCTGCCTGCAGGCATTTTGGTACAGTGTGATTATACATTTGATTGTAGTGCTTTATTCAGCCACCATAGTTCTCTTTGTTTTACATAATCAAACAGAAAAAGTCACCTACTTTATTTCTTCTGTAGGTTTTGGGGTCATGTTTTACTTTCTATGCTAAACATCTTCCGATGCAGCTGATGTATCATTTACTTTGAAACTCTGTTCCTTGAGGCTGTTAGTCGGGGGCCTACAGAAATGTACAAATTTGTAGTAGCTGATCAATGACACTGAAAACTTTAATAGTTTTCCTAATCCAAAAAAGTACCAGTAAAATTAATTTGAAGACATTTATTTTATTTCTCTGAAGTTATTAATAAGCAAGAAAAAGACATCTAAAAACCAGGCTTTGCTCTGTAACTGTCCTTAAAACGTCTCTGAAACACAGTGTGCTTGAGAAAGAGAAATCTCTCTCTTAAAAGAAATATTTTTCCAGCATTTGCAAGATGTCATAAACTGTTTTACGAAGAGAGAAAAATGGAACATCTGTGCCATTCATATTTATTTTCCCAACATAACTTACCAGAAAATAAAAGAGAAGGGGGAGGGTTTATTTTGCAATTTCTGTGCAGCTGTTTGTATGACTGTCAAGGGCTGCCAAAAAGGAAACTAAAAGAAACAATCAAATAACTTCTAAGATTTAAACAAAATGGAGAAAAATAATTTAGAAAGGAGAAGCCAACATTTGTTTTCTAACTTCTTGTGTGATTTATCAGAACGACTGCACAAGCCAGCTTAACTGTCTGTAGCACTTTCTGATGGAGTGTGGAGAGCAATTCTGAGGAAGGTCTCCAAAGAGATGACTGAGTGACCTTGGACCTGCAGATTAATTTCTAATGTTCCCACATGAAAGAATTGTCAGCTTAGTCTTCCCCATGCTCCCGAGCCCTCACACCTGTGATAACTCTATTACAGGGTTGTGGTGAGACAGTGCCTTCCTTGAAGATTCCTCAAGCCTTTTGATGTTAACTGAAAGGATTCACTGAATTATTCAGCAATGAGATCATCGAGGCAGAACTCATGTTGTGTTTGGCAGTTATATGTGCTGTCCATGGGAAAGTCCTGCTTGCACAGTGACCTAATTCCAACCTGATGGCTCTTATGTCCACTTTCACACTGTCTTGCTAAGGCCTCAGAGAAGTGAAGCTCTTATTATTAGCTCTATAGCAAACTGTGGCCTTCAGTTTGGAGCTGGACTCATCCCATCACATGGAGGAGAAGTCTCTGACTTCTTCTCGCTGGGCACGGGCAGGTGAGAAACTGGCTGGTGTGAATCGCACCCCCAAGCCAGAGCTGGCTGGAAAGGAAGTGGCCTCCAGCATCAGCCCTTTGTTCAGTGGCTGGACAGTAGGACCATGAACACACACTGGAATAGCTTTAGTTGACAAAGGACAGAAGCTGGAACTGTATGACAAACCAGCCCTGAGCAGGCATGTCTCTTGCACATCTGTAACTTTACACCTATTTTCTTTCCAGGTAAGAGCAAAGGCATTTATGTGGGGTAGGAAATGGCTATTAGATGTATTTCTGAACCTTACCTAAGTAATCTTACCAACAGTTCAGGAGCTGATTTTGCATCCAATAACACAATAACATTCCTGAAGTCTAAAATAGATAATCTTAGAGAATGACTCACTATGTCCTCTTGTGTAAAAATTGAAGAATAAATAAACATGCCTTGAGAAAGAAAACAGCACCTCCTCAGGGGCACACCAAGAAGGAGGAGAGGTGGACAGTGTAGAGTGCAGACCTAGAAAACCAGAGGTGGTAAGAAATAGCAGCAAAAGAAGCTTGCTTAGCCCAAGCTAGCGTAAATTTTCAGGAACAGAGAAAGAATGAGGTGACAAGACTGGAAACTGAGAAGCCAAAGTGGGAGCGAGAGGTTGTTTCTGCTGTGACTGACGAAAAGAGTTGTGGTGACATCAGTGACTAAAAAAATTGCAACGGGCAGGAGGGGAGAAAGTGAAGTAACAGGAGTTATTTTAAATTACTCAGAAATGGCAGAAATTAGTGGAAATGTGGAGGCCAGATGCAGCTGTACTGCAAAGAAACGCTCATAAAAATGACTTTTTGGTGCATTAAGGCACCATTCAGTACTCTAGCTGGCAACAACATCATGGATTCAGGCTTCTCCCCCAGGTAAGTATCTGCCTGAACTGGTCTGGTTAACTGGTATTTTATTAAAAAATACTGTGTTTCTGAGGCTGACATCCTGAGGGTGAGGCTTTATATACTGAGCTTCATACAGCCCTTCTCCAGGGGCATAAGGGAGGCATAAGGTGGAAAGTAAAATTGAAATTTGGCATTCTGTTTTGTTGATCTCAGTGACAAATTTCTGTTAAAAGTGGGATTTGTGAGAAACTTCAAGGGTCTCGTTTGTTTTTAGGACAGATGGTGGGATACACAAGCCAGCAGGTGTGGAGCATATGCATGAAGCACCATTGCTGCCTGCATCAGCTGCTCCAGGTGCAGGGATGCATAAAAAGGAGGCCACAGCATCCATGGGTGGCCAAGTTTCCTGTATCCAGAGGCAGAAGAGGGATGGAGAAGAGAGAAGTAACTGTTTTCTGTTCCCACGTTGCACAGACCACTGTAAGAGAGTTGGAGCACCCCGGGTGAGGTGGCCCTTGCACTGCCAGGCACAGGTCTGGTACGGTGATTATTCCTCTCCAAGCAAAGAGCAAAAGCAGGTGCCTCTGGCTGCACTGCTGGCTGCTCAGTCTTTCCCTGGACACTGCAATGCCCAGGGCTTCAGGCAAAGCCACACGGTAGCCCCAGCTGTGCCAGCCTGTTTGCCCTTTGTTTTCATGGAATCTTCACACAGGTAAAGAATCACATCAGACAATGCTCTCTACAGATCTGGTGGTGCTTTGTCTTTCTGTGTGGTAACCTGCATGTTTAGACAAAAAGTCTTAAAGAAAATAGACAATTTTCTTCTCTAAAAGCTTTAGTAATAGGTCCTAGATATTTCTGAGTGATTAAGAAACTTTCTGCTGCACTGTAAGGACAGGAATAGTGTGAAGCATTTTACAGCACCGGGCAAAACCAAGGTCCCAGCCTTGTAGCTGGGGTTCCAACACTCATGTGGCTCTGTGAACTCACAGAGAGGACCAATGGCTTCAGACTGGTCTCTGGGCAGGGAGTGGATGTCTGCCACAGGGCAAAATTTGGCTTCATTTCTCTGCCTTAAGAAGACTGAAATGAGGGCCAAGATGAAGATGATGTAAAGGAAGGTGAACCCACAAGCTGTGTTGATTGAAGCCCAGGGACTAATAGGAAAGGAAGTGTCTGATAGGAGTGGGAACATCAGCAATGGGAAGAATAAATAATCTGATCACAGCAAGGCTGGGATCTGCAAACCACACCCAGCCATTCATTCAATCGTTTTCATTAAAGGGTAATTTCCATTTTTGTTTTCTGAACTCAAACCTCACCAAGGCTGGTCATCAGCAGAGTCCTGAGGGGGAATATGTGTCACGGGCAGAGGAGCGGGAATGGTTTGGCTCCCACACAAGGCCAACAGCACCAAGGGGGTCTGACCCCACTCCTCAGCCTTACCTGTCTTAAAATTCAACTTAATTTCTCTGAGGACAGCTTGAAAAGAAACCCAGCAAGAGGTTTTAGCGCTGTGTCATTCAGCCTTTCAGCTGTTTAGTTTTCAGAAATTATTGCATGAGGAAGGGGGAGATTAGGTACTGGCAGTCAGCCCTCACCCTGACACAAAAATGTTGTTATCAATGCTTTTAAGGAGGCTAATTGATCACTTGTTAACAGTGGCCCTGACCATCAAGGTCTGGGAGGGGCAAACTTGTTAAAATGCTGGCTGCTGTTTGAATTTTTAAATTTTGGTAGATAAAGCCAATTTGCCCATGACACGGTTTTAACATCATATTGTTTTGAGAAGCGCTGCGGGATTATTGGTGACCTACAGGGGTCAGACCATGGTCATTTTTTCATGTCATCTGACAGGGACAGACCTCATTAACACACAGTCCAGGCAGCTTCTACCAGCATGTTAAATTAATGATGATATGAAGGCATGGTGCGATCTGCAAAAGGCACGTTGTCATTTCCTCAGACTTGTAGTTTCCTTTGCCATTGCCTTCACAATTTTCTTTAGCCTGCACACATGTAGCAGAATCTGCAGAGGATTTTTTGAAGTTGGGTTTGCACTCTTGTGCTGTCCCTTTGTGAAGTTTAAGGAAGATTGACAGTTGGGGGACTGCAATAACTGGTGGTTTTCTCCTCTTCCCTCACCACTTCTAATTATCTAAATTGTCAAGTTTGGGATCCTTCAGTCTGGCAGAAGTGATGATCGGAGGGGAGAGGCTTAACAACTTGCTTACATTTAGCTCTCCAGGCATAATCAAATGTTGGGTTTGCTGTCTTTTACATATTGTTGTTTTACCCAAAACAGTGGTCATTTAAGTTGAAAGCAGTGGCTTGAAAACAAATAGAAAATAAGAGCTGTAAACTGACCTAAACTCCTCCTCTTGACTCCTGGGTCATCCCACCAGCCTCCAGGTGCCATGGGCTGTTTACGTTAGACTTAAAAAATGAAGGCGAGAGCTTGCGGGGCCCTATCTTTGCATCTGCAGCAGTGTTTGACCCAGTCTGCAGCCTCTGTTCCCGGGGTCAGACAAAGGAGAGTGTTTAGTAACACTAGCAGTGGGCTTACATTGCTGTGCCTGTGTGACAGTGTCTGAAAAACACTAAAAGCTTGACAGGATTATACTCAGATGAATTTTACCATAACAGAGGCCAAGTAGTCGTTCTCCTGCAGTCACCACTGTCAGCTGTATACAGAGTTTGATTTTTATGCTTGAAGAGGGAAGGTGAGAGGCACGGGGCAGGGGTGAATATGCAGAAGTCTGTCCTGTGGTTTCAGGAGCTGGTGAGAAGTGCACAATTTGGGGTCAGTGGCCCTCCTTCTCAGCTGCTGCTGGCTACACAGATGTGATACAACAGAAACTTCTCACCTCTCTCAAAGCCTCATGGAGCCTAAATCAAGGAGGAAAGTAACTAACACAATTACAGAAAGGATAAAGGACTCACCTGTGGAGTAGGAAGAGCAGGCAAAGGCAAATCAGTTATATGGGTGAGGGGAGAGAAGGGAGTGTGTGACTGGTGTTGGGGGCTGGGATATGGCAAGGAGGGAGGTGGAGGCAAGATGGGATGGGAGGTGAGATGGAGAAAGAGCAGAGTAAAGAAGAGATCAAGCTTAGGTGGACCAGAAGCAGAAAAGTCAGCATCTGTGGGCCTTGTTCTCTGTTGCAAGCTTATCCACCAAAGGAAAAGAAGCTCAGCAGCACCCTGCTGCTTCACAGCAAGGGACAGCACAAAGAGCCTGGCTACTCCCCTGCTGATGACTCACTTAAAGGTCACAGTGATTCCACCTCCAAATGTAACAGGCCTGAGAGGTTATCTGGACCATCCCTCTCATGCTCTGGCTGGAATTCATTGGTATGCCTGTTTTCTCAGATAGTGTTTTAAAAGCTCTGTTAAATGCACACCACATATCCATTAGAGGAATGCTGTGTTTGCTGAACTGTGCTCTTTTAAATGAGTCAGTTATTACCAATCTGCAGCCTGAGTGCAGATCTGGGGGAGCCATTCTGATGCAGTCTGTACCTACAAGATCATAGAGGTGCCAGTTGGGTTTTTGGGGGTTTTCTTTTGTATTGTTAAAAAATTCTAGCTTGCAAATCCAGGGCCATGGCCAGAAACTCAAGCCATGTCCCAAAATACAAATGCTTTAAAGCTAGTTCCAATTACATGGTACAAAAGGGTACACAAAAAATATTAATAAACAGAATAAATAAGTGCACTTCCCTCTGCCAGGCTGATTGTGTGTCTCACGTCTCTCACGTCAGTACATAAACAGTCCTGCATGGAAACATGGGCTCCTTTTTCAATAGGGGACTTCCCACCAGAGCTCTGCAAGACTGTGTGTCCTTGTAGTGCTCTTTCTGAACAAGGACTGGCAACAACGGTTGCTAGCAAGCTTGGACAGCTTTGTTAAGAGCAGGTATTTATGCTGCAACCCTTAAAAAGAAAAATGTTACTGCAATGTATGGGAAAAAAACGTTGCAATTATTCTGTCAAACTTGCACTCACTCTATGGACCATATCAGTGAACTAAGAACCAGGCTATATTCCTGCACCATGTCTCAGCTTGATCTCTTGTATGTGCTGGTCCCAATAAAACTTGTGCCTCTGTCAGATATAATAACAGCCTTTGCCTTCTAAGCTTACTGGGTAATCATTGCAAGACTGAATCTCTTGGGAATCCACAGTAAAGCTTTGCAGTGTCTCCTTTCTCCTCTGGATTGCCCAGCTGTGGAGAAAGCAGGGAGGAAGTGCTGAACTCACCCTTCTGAGATCTTGAAATGGCCTGCTGTGGGCTAAAGTACAACTTTAGGGAACAGCAACCCAGAAGAGGTGCCAGTGATAACCCACACAAAAATAAAGGCTGACTTATAAGTAAATCTGCTAGTGAGTATCAAATGTCTGGGACATGTGAAATGCCAGGCCTTAAAAAAACTAATCAAGCCAGGAGTGTTTAGTAAGATACGCACTCTGGTAAGATAGGTAGGCAATGAAACCTTCATTGAAATGTCCATCCAGGTTTGGATGGGCAGTTTGGATGGGGTTTTGAGCACCTGGTCTAGTGGAAGGTGTCCCTGCCTGTGGTGGAAGGGGTATAACTAGGTAATCTCTACAGTGCCTTCCAACACAAACCATCCTGTGATTCTGTGATTGAACCTTCAGGGTATTTCAAGATGCAGTAACTGTGTCCTTGCTTCTGGAAGACTGGTTGTTATCTTTCTAGTTCACTGACTTAAACACAGATATTAAATGGACCAAAACCAGAGAAATGCAGACACTCTGGAGACCAGGACATCCCAGTCACTAATGTGCCATTAAGAAATGTAGATGGTAACTACAATACTTGCTTTGGTGAATATATGCTCATTATAGTCCATTTCGTGATTTCTGTGTCTCACTGGGCTTCATGACAAGTGCTGGGTATTTGAAGTCTTTTAGGAAGCTCATAAATCACTGAGTGCTGTATTGTACTTGTGAGTCAGCTCTTACCATTGTGCCCCCAGGCCCATCATTATACCTTTGGAAAGACAGGTTCTTCCTTCCAAAGTCATGTACTTAACCTTTTGTTTAGCATGTCCAAACACTTCAGCATCACAGTGCTTTTACATTTTGGGAAGGGTTATTTATAGCTCTCCAAACTGGGCAAATCTTGCCCTGTCTGACAGCTAATATTTGTATTTATTTTCATTCAAGAAACATGCTCACAACCAGCTGAATGATGTATGAACAGCAAAGAACCTTCTCTACATGTAGATAGAAGCCAAGCTCAGTTCTGCTAGTGCCAGTTTTTTTCTCTGGACAATCACCTCCCTCTTGCTTGAACTTTCCTGAGCTCTGTCTCCTGCTTAACACAAATGGTCCCTGAACCTCTTGTGGGAGTAAAGCTGCTGCCCTTCATCCTTCTGATAACAGTTTTTAGGGAAAGAGGAGGATATGACTGGAGGCGCAAGGAGGTGGTAATGCTGCAACCTTCTTCTATCTCCTCATTTGATGACTGCAGTCACTCACAGAGTCCTAGAGTCACTGAAGTTGGAAAAGGCCTTTAAGATCATTGAACCCAATGATAAACTTAAGATGGCCAAGTCCACCACTAAACCTAAGCACCACATCTACATAAATACCTCCAGTGACTCAACCACTCAAGGTCTCAGCGTGACAGAAGAAAGAACATTTCTATTCTCTTTTGTATGTCCTTAATTTTGTGGAGATGAAATTATGATTCCTACCCTACTTGAAGGTATCACAAGGGGGATACTTGCAGCTAACTTCACACAGGCCTCCTTCAAACTAACGTCTAACCATGGGTTTCCTTGCAGAGAACAGTCTTCTGTTTCGCTGAGGACAATTATGCGGCCCTGCTTGGAGAGGAGGGTGGAAGGTTCTGCTGTCCTTGCTACAGTCTGCTACTCAGGGATGACCTTAATAGGGATGTTGCAGGGATTAAAACATGAAAGGATAGCTCTAACTGAGACACTGATAGAAGCAGACAGCAGTCTGAAGGGGTGACAGAGAGGCAGAAGGTCAGTCAATGGAGCAGAGATTTAGGAGAATTCCCATTAGAGTTAGGAGGACGTTACAATTTAAAATGAGGAATAATGTGGTGATGCAGCTGTCAGCTGAAGCTAGTTCTGGTACAGTGATCAGGACAGCTCTATCAGTAGATCTGTCCTGGTTCAGGGTAAGGAACTGCTGTGAGAGTGAGGATGTAAGGTGATGTCTTGAGCAAGAATGGAGATAGAAGAAATCATCTGTGTGATGATATCTCTTCTCATCCAAAAATCTCTTCTGAGAGACTTTCATGGTCAAAGTCACTGGCTCACTAGTGAAAACTTGATAAAAACATTGGAGAACAATAATGGATGAAGGGAGAATTAGCCTGAATCAAGAACAATGTTCGTAAAGAAGAATGAGGGCGGGAAGTATTTAAAAATAATTCCAGCAGAACATCTCCTATGAGCCTGGAGGTTAACTGTGCTGCACCCTTGTGGGAGATTCAGGTGGCTCTTTCATGACTGAGTGGTCCAGTTTTGTTCCACTTTCTGGTGTTTCTTAAGGTATCTTTAAACTCAGAATTTATGGAATTTATGGCAATGTAAGTGACCCTTGCAATTAGTGTGTGGAACACTTCTAGCATCCTGTCAGACATTCTCAGCTGGTGCAGCTCTGCTGGGCGGGAGGCTGCTCTAGAGGTGGGATAGCTGGAGAAGTTACCTGTGGAATTTCTTAAGTTTTACAGTGGAGGTCAGATTATGGGCTTTCAGTGCATTTTTTAAACCCTCCATTTGACTGAAAGGTCTTTGTTTTCAGAATAGCTAAATGGAGAAATACAGAGTGCAGACAACAACTTTTGGTTGCATCTGGTTAAGTGGCACATGTAGAACTTTAATGAGGGCTTTTGGGGGGGCACACACCTCCTTGTTTCAGCTTCAGACGAGTTTATGACTGCAACTGCTCAAGTGAAAAACAATTAGGCAGTTGAGAAAAATTTTCCTTGTATTATATATGAGACCTCAGTAAAGATTATTCTGTCTTCCTAATTTTTGATGCTTTAGGTAGATTTGCACTGCTCTCATCCATCTGAGCATGGCCGTGTGCCTTCTCCAGCACAGCAGCTTACACACAGCAGCCTGTCCTCTGATCCTGCAAGGTTCTCAGAGGCCTGCTGAGAGAGAAAAGGACTTGTGACTACGTTTGCTCACAACTACCAGTGCACAGTTAGGCCTACAAAGCTGACAAAACGAGTATCCTCCCCCTTCCCAGGATGGTGCCTGAAGTCGGTGATGTTTGAGGAGCACAATTTGACAGAGACCAGCTGAGTTACCGCAGACTTCTTGTGACTGTCAGCAAGATCAACATCTCCAGCTCGGTTGATAATCTGTTGTGCTTTGCCTTACTTGTCATTTTCAGTTATCTGTACCAACAACTGATGAGAGCACTCAAAGAGCCTGTTTGCCAAACTGATAGTGTATCTCAGAGGAAGCACTTACGAAATGTGGTATCCTGGCAGAGATCCTGGGATAAGCAGTTCCAGTAAAACATATCTCTCCTTGACATCAAGCAATGGATACATGGCAGGCCTGGATTTTGCCCATTGGTTTCCTTAAGTGCCATATAAGATTTCAGGGTGAATTCTAGGTTTTGTTCTTGTGGTGATTTAGCCAGTAAATTGCAATTTGAGGGTCTTGCAGAGATGGAAAAGAGAAGTCTGCTACTAACAGAAAGCAGTCAGACAGACTCCTGTGACTTCCCTGTGCATTTCCCAGGTAAGACTGAAGGGGCCAGTCTATGTCTCACTCAAAGCTGGCAGAGCTAACACCTCACTCACGGGGAAGAAACAGTCCTAAATCAGTATCTTTATGTAAAAAATCCCCACCCCACCTCATTTAGCTGTCAAAAGTTTTTACAATCCTCCTCGAGTGTGAACTGCAAGAGCCAGTTCATGTCTATCCATTAGTTAGTCAAAGGAAATGGGGTGTATTTTAGAGTTTCCATTGTCCTGCATTCCTGCATTAATTTGTCTTCCTCTGCAAAGCCCTGGAAGTGATGGATAGCTTGCTGACTTCTGAACTTGAAGATAACTTTTTGAGTTGCACCTCATGTTGGAGGAAAAGCATGTGAAGGGGAGCAGAAGAGTTCAAAGACTTTGTGCAGTGGAGGTTAGCAGCAAACCATTAATTACGTGCAAAGGAATTATTAACAGATAGATAGGCTTTTAATTTTATATTATTTTTCTCCCAAGTTGAGCTATTGATCTGAAATTAATAGTTTCTGCAGAATAATTGCAACCCACGTAACCAACTAAGATTTTACAGTCTTTGTACAAAGGTATTTTAAAAGATTGACACAGCTCTGGCAGGATACATTAGTATGCTGGGATAACAAGGCTCCTTGGAAAGTTTTGGAAACTTCTTCCCAAGCCCCCATCAAATTACCTCCAAATTCTTGTTACTTAGAGAGCACATTAAGCACATGCTATGCATTGTAACAAAGCTGTGGTCCCTGCCCTGAAGATTTTACAAGTCTGAGACTTTGACCTAGTACCTATTTAAATCTGTGGGAGTCTTTGCCTTGATATCAGTGTGGGTTGAGTCAGATCCTCATGCAGCACTTAATGAGGATTAGCAACTGTTCTTGTTATGCTCTAGTACACCCAGTTCACTCACAGCAAATTCATGAGCAGTTCCCTGCAATGGCCCTGATAAATTCAATGGGGATCTTCACTTGTGAGTGAGTGAGCACCTACCACCTGGGCGAATGCAGCCCTGCTGGGTGGGAGCACAAAGACCGGAAGGACAGAGGTAACCATGCTGGTTTGCTCCTGGCTTTTTAGCATCAGGAGCAGCATGCATGGCTGAAAACCACACTAGGCTAAAATTCCTTACCCATGCTCTCTGCCTGAGCACGACCTGTGCAGCCAGCCCCTGTGGAAAATCTCTGAGGATGTGATTCCCTCCACATTCTGCCACAGCCACCTTCCAAGTGAAAGCTGTGCATACACAGTCTTTGTCCCAACTTAGTTAACTACTTTGACTCACTCCAGCTTACCAGGGTGAGGGGAATTTAGAGCCCCTTTTCAGCTACCACAGCACCAGGCCTGCCAGCATTCAGCCTGTTGTGGATGCCTCTGTGTTCTTGTTTGGAAAGGCTGCTTGTGTGTAGTTTTGCTTCAATACAAATGCTTTAGGCCTCAGTGCAGCGAAGTAATCAAGAATATGCTTGACTTTTAAGTCCATGAATGATCTCTGAATCTGGGCCTTTGTACTCAGAACAAAACCCGTTAAATAAAGGAATAGCTTGAATGCCAGCAGCCCAGCTGTTTTTGAACAACCCTCCAATAAGAAATCCAAGAGCATTTGCATTGGTAGAAACAAAAGTTGGATAAGGAGGCTGATTCACTGTCTGGCTTCTGGAGACATTTTATAAATAGCTGCAAGAAAAACACAGGAGTTTTTTTTTATTATTATTAGTTGATAAAACATGTTGACAGAATCCTTTTCAGGATTGTAACTTGGGGGCAGCATGTCTTTTTGGACAGCAGACACATGGCAAACAATTTATTTGCTGAAGAAAGCCAGATGCTCTGTGTCCTTGGCAGGCGATTTGTAAGATTAAGGAAAATCAAGCTTGTGACTAGAGTGTGGCAAATAAGTAAAATAAATAAATAAAGCAGTCACACTGCCCACAAGAAGCTCTTCTGTAGTTTTTGGCAGGACAGCTGGTTTTCAGCTACTTCTCCCCATGATGTGTGACTGACAAGGAAGAGCAGGCCACCTGAGGGGAGAAGTGGTTCTTGTTTGTCAGCCACTGCCCTCTCAGCTCTGTGCTGCTGCATGAACAAGCTCAGATGCCTCTGTGGACTTTCACAGCATGTCCCAGGCAACATTTATGGTCACAGTGATGATCGGCTGAGAGGGTGAAAGACACACATGAAAGTGAGTACAAGGGAACATATGTGTTGAGCATCCTCCATCCAGCAGTTGCCCAGCCTGCCTTTGAAGCTGTTATGCAGCAAGCAGACACCTCTGGCAAACCTACGATGGATAATAACCCAGAGACCAAGGGCTGGAAAACAGGAAGTACAGTATGTCTCTTACTTGTAGGGCTTGAGCCATAGCTGACGCAGATCGGCGTCGTGCCATTGGGAGAAGACTCTTTGTATAGACTGAGACCAGCTGAACACGAGAATTTTCAATAAAATAAAGTAGTTCTGTGAATAAACAAAATATTAGTGGAGGAAAAAGCAGACATGATAAAGTTTGTGTTGTTTATCCTTCACACAGCTGGTCTTTTCTTAATTTTTCTTCAGCAGATGTTTGTGACGGCACAACTTAGAGATCAAAATATTGTACTGCTTTCAAGCCATATCAGGGAGAGGGCAGGAGTGCTATAAAATATCCCCATGGCCATTAGAGTTTATGAACCAATGAGCTAGAGAGAACATGCAGTAGATTTTTGAATGTCAGTCTGAAGCCTCTGAATTCCATATGCTCTTACCCCCATTGTGCCTCCAGGTATAACATTACTCCTTCTTTCATTAGGCTTCCTTCTCAATCGAAATACTGACACTACTTCGAATACCATTTGGATAATTCCTCTAAAATGAGAAACATGGGGAGGATGCCCCCATTTGCTGTTCTCTCCTATGTACACTTTATACGTGACAGTGTCCAAACACCTTCCAGTAATGCACTGTGATGTGCATGTGCATGTGTAGTGACTGTTACTCAGAGTTATTCTCTCTCCTTCACTCCCACAAGAGACTTGTGGGTGCAGTGAAGGTGTAAAAGCAAGTGAGAGGACTCAAGGTAAAAGGAAAACTGTCCCCTGTCATGGGGCAGCTTGTTCATACTAGTCTTCCTTCCCTTCTGTGCTAGTACAGGCAGCAAGGAGAAATGAATTACCTTAGTGTCATCACATGAAGGTAAATCAGAAATATTTTTATAACTGTTGTTATTATTTAAATGACATGTAGGGGACCCTGAAACATTTTTGATTTAAACAAAGAATTCCCTTCCCTGCCCAGACAGCTAAAGCCTATATGGACAACAGAGAGAGTGACGTGTACCATGCATTACATGGTGAACAGCAGAGTTGCTCAATGCTGCCTAAATTTCCCTAAAGCACAGGAATTTGGAAGAAAAACGTAGGTGGCCGTACCAATGTGAGTTGAGCCTCTTTCTCAGGAAGCTCAGACTCCCTCCACCTCCTCAAATAAGAGGTGTAATCTGACATTCCTCCTGTGTGTGGGTGGAGACCTCCCTGTACCTCTTCTGGTCTGGCAGGGTCAATGTGCGACCCCTCGCAGCTTGAGGATGACAACACATGAGTAAAGGCAATGAGAGTATGAATGTGTGGGAGGGAGAGGCCAGTGGCTGAAGCCCTTGGAAAGACCTTCATATTTTGAAAGTTCTATTTTTAATGACTGTAATATTCTATTAATATTCCGGGGAGATATAATTAGGACATTGTTTCTATTTTGAAATTGTTTTTGTCTGAGTATTGGTTTGGACTGCAAACCAGCTCTTTGGCAAGCTCCTGCTTTTGTGTGTTGTGAGGCAGCAGTCCTTGGCTGTACCTAACGAGATTAGAGTCAGCACTGACTGGACATGCTCACCCCGTCAGCTCCAACTGGACACTTGGTGGGATTTTGGGGAGGCTGAAACCATTTTGTCTGAGGCTCAAGTGTTTTCAGTTGCTGGAACTTAAGGCTAGGGATTATGCAGCATCAGATAAAAGAATACAAATAGTCAGATGTTGGGATTTTGAAGTGTGCTTAACGCAACACTTTAAAAAACGTGTATGCTATTTCATAGTCTTCTCTGATTTGTCCAAGACTAATCTGGTGTGGGCAGTGTTTTCTTTAACTGTCTCCCAATAAAACCACCCTACATAATCATGCACCAGACTATTTATTCCTGGGAATGGCTTGCATCACACATGAAAGAATTTAATAATGACACTTGGATGGAGTACTGTTATTTATGGAGGAAAAGGTCGTGTTCTGTGCCTGCACCAGCAGTGGGTGGCTGCAGCCTTGGGTAGCACAGTGTTCGATCACTGTGCTGCCAGCAGATAGGGGAGTGTGCCTGACAGCCAGCTGCTTTTGTCATTGGTGCGGAGCTGGGGCATCATGCTCCTCAGTTCAGGCTTTGTTATTTTTATCACTCTGTAAACAAAACTCCTGCCTTTTCCTTCTGATAAATAGTGAAGAAGCCAGTGCAAGCTAACATGAATGGGGAAGTGAGTGTATCATACTGTTGATATATATGGTATCCCCGCATCCTCTGTTATGCAAGGGAGAAATTGGTAGCTGTTTTTTGTTTTTATTTCTGAAAAGTGATTGGTTTTAATCCCCAGTCTTTCTCCCTTTGCACCCAGCTCCCATATTACTTGCCAAGTTTTCCTTTCAGATGTTCTAGGAACACCCTCCCAGCTGCAGGAAACTGCAGGGCTGCCAGCCATGCTGTGCCTTGTGCCCAGCTGGGAGCTCATCTTCCCCCACCCTGCTCAGCTGGGTGCTCCCTGGCTCTGCAAAGCAAAACAAGGATGTTCTGCTCCTCCTGCCTCTGCATCTCTTTCTACCTAATGCTTTCTCAAACTAACACTGTGATTCCATTTCCTTTTGGCATGGGCCTCTAAACTGAACTTCAGCCTTTTCATTTGACTATTCCATGCATGTAAATTTATAACATAGGGTATCTGACACAAATAGCCTTGTAGAGACACACCATCTCTTTCCTCCTGGCTATTTTTAATTGATTTTTTTTTTTTTTAAGGAAATGAGGAAACAATATCAAAGGAGATACTGTGCAATTTAATCTTCAGGGAAAGTTCAGGTAGCAAGAAGAAAAGAGAGCTCAGTCTTAAAAAAAAGAAAAAGAGAAAATGTTTGCCCTTCTAGAAGTGCTATATATGTCAGTTATGCTGTGCTGTGGACAGAACAGCAGGTCTTCTGGAAAAAAAAATAGCCATGTGGGGTTCTGTGTTTACAGGGCATTGCCAAGCCTGGATTAAATGTGGTAAATGGAGAAGGGTAGAGGATTTCTGTTTCATACCCTATGCTCACTCCTGTCACTGCCAGTCGTGTTGGCAGAGTGTTGCCACTGACAGTAAGGAGTCTGCTGGTCCCAGTCTTTCCTTGGTTCCAAACCCCTTTTCTTTGGATTTTTGGAACTGACTGTCATAACTCCATTGGCTGTCCAGGGCTAACAACAGCAAAACTTAATGCACATATGGTTGCTGGGGTAAGAATGGTAGGTACTGAATGTTCAGGGAAAGCAGATTTTTTACAAATTCACTCTTCTAAGTGAAAGGGAACTTCTAGGGGAGAATTGATCCTCCCAGTTGTCAGCTGTGGGGATGAAAAAGTCCATGCTTGGTCTTGAGCTCTGAACTGACTCATGCATTTGTGTGTGTGTGTGTGGTCTAGACTCTCCTGCAATTTAGTCATAGCCTAGCCCTGATTTTCCCATTGTTTTACATTAAAGGCATGCTCAGAGCTTTCCAATCTTTTTGCCTTTCCTCAGCAATATTTGTAACTTACCACCTAAAAAAATGATAAAGATTTTAGAGTTTTCAGTTTTCATCTTTCCTTCACTTCTAGGTGACCTGATGGAGTACAGCCTTGCCATCACCTTATAAATCAGGTGTTTGAGAGGGGGGAAAAGGGACTCTGTAGATAATTACTCTGAAGAAATGATCTATGCCTGAAGCAGCTGGGAAGACTGTTAACATGCAGTAGAATATTTTGTGTAAGAGAAGCAGTGAAGGGTTACACATATCCTTCCTCCTCTTCCCAAACACTTGCGGATGCTTGTCAATACAGAAAAGACATCTTGGAGTTGTCGTGCATCCGCGTGGGGCCACTGGCCACTGACAAGTCCTCTGAAGTGTGACAGTCCTTAGGAAACCCCAGGCAGGGGAGGAGTGCCCCTTTGGGCCCTGCTGTTACAGCTTTTCAAGGTAACAAACCCCATCTGGCCCAAGCCCCATGTGGGAGTGGTGGGGCAGTGTCTGGGTCTGCCTGGCACGCCATCCCTGTGCCCAGCTCCATGTGCTGCCCCACTGCTTCACTTTGAACTTCGATCCTACTTTCTCTTTATTTTCTCAGTGATTGAGTTAAGGGCAAGGATTTAAGCTAGTTGATTTAAATTCAAGCCATATGAGACAGAAGTGATTTTCTTGGACAGGAAAAATAATCTTGGGGAGTTTATAGGACTTACAATTGCTCTGTATTTTCATGGAGTATGAACACAATTTGTCTCTCTACTTCTCAATCTCAATGTCTTATTGGATCTTATTGGATTAGCTTGTTGTTCTTGGAATTTCCATGTACTGGCATGGGCTCAGCAAGCCTTTTTTCACATTTGGTTAGCCTGGAGATTGCAGCCTTTCTTCGAAAATGTGAAATTGCTTGTACAGATGATCCCTGCTCATGTCTTTCTCCTAACTGTATTCAATACATGTCTCTCCATCCATGCTTCAGTCCTTCTTGGACCTGGGCTGACCTAAGCTAAAATCCTGGTACAAACCAAGCACAACCAACCAGAGGAAGACTCCTGTCATTTGCTTACAAGCTGCAGTTCCACAAAGAACTGGACATTGGCAAGTGAAGAGCATGCCAAAATCAAGAACAGTGTGGTAGTATGACTCTTTGGGATTTTTATGAAGAATTAAGAAGAAGCCTCTGAAGAACCTTTCTGCTTTCCAGGTATCATGGTGAAGAAGCATCTGATCATCATACTAGAAAATTCCACACTCTTATATTCCATACCTTGAGTGAGACACCAGTCCTGCACGACTGCATCACCATCCTCCCCCCATGCCTGCACAGCAGAGTGCCTGTAATTCTTTGCACAGAAGTCAGACCCTTCTAAAACCCAGACATTCATATTCCCATCAAAATATGAACAGTGGGGTTTTTCCATCAACAGTTTCGGGCTATCAGCCTCAGCTGTGAATGAAAAATTCATCAGGCAAAGGCTAAAGAAGTCACACCTGTCAGCCTGACACACTGTTTATCTCGAAGACTTTACCTCAGAAAGTATAAACAGTAGAATATTTATTTTCCTTCCTGCCATCTATGAGGTTATTCAGCAATTTGAGTGTACTCATGCACAGCTTTCATGAGCCAACCTTAATTGCACAGCAATGTGCCATAAAAACAAAGATTAGGCATTATTATCTAGGAACCAATTTTACATTTTTCTCCTCTGACTTGAACTGTTTAAAATATAGGGCACTATCTCATTTTGGCTGTACATAAATATCTCAGTTGTCAAACTGCCCTTACTCAACCAGCCAACTTTTCTTGGTGGTTGAAAATCATAGTGTTTAATTGTGTCAACCAATGTGAAAAATGTTATTGGTTCACCACCTGGCTGCACCATATAGTTAAAAAACACTTAAGGAACTGAGTGTGGAATTTAAGGGACTGCAAAAATTTTTTACCCATTAAGAAATGAATATGATGCAAGGACAGAGGGAAGAAAATAAACAGATGATGTGTTTCTTTATCCAGGTGCATTCTTGCTTTCTCCTTACTAGCTGACTTTGAATCTTCCAAAGGGTGTGTATATAAATAGGGTGTGATAGGGGCCCAAGGCACCTGGAAGAGGCTTCTGCCAGATTTGTATAAGCTTTCAATTAGTCTGTGACTTTACAGTCTTGAAATTGTTCAACAGTCACTGTCACCTACATGAGCAGAATTGACAGGTAAAAAGCATGATGGATCAACATGAAATTCAGTTTTTCTGGGCTCAGTATTTACTGTAATTCTGGTGACCTCATCTGTCTTACAACTGAGAGGAAAGGTGTTCAGTGTAGAAATTCATAGCACATTCCTTGGGTGCAGGGGAAAAAAAATCACATATTAATTTTTAGCATCCACTGAATGCTCTCCATGCTGGACAAAAATTTTGGCAAGCAGTGTAAGCCATCTGCTCCTAGGAATAGGTTCCAAGGAGGTGGTTTATGGTTCATGGTATTTGAAATCCCTTTTGTGTAACTCTTCATCAATGAAGAGTGCAACTGTGGCATTAGCTTCCCAATCGGAATCTTGCTGAGAGAAAGCTTGGAGGGGAACACTGTCCTGTATCAACTATCATTTACAGACAATTGATTACCTTCTGTGTCATGCACATATAATGTGATGGTGCTTTTATCAGGACAAAAGCTACTGAGGATTTTTTGCTAGCTGAGCTACCTGAAATCTCTCTCCTTTATCCCACATAAATGTAACCAGATGTGCAGGATCTAGCAAGTATAAGGTGAAAAGACAGAATTAGATAGATCCATTAGCCTCCTCTCCTGCATAGTGTAGGGTATGAGGTTTTCACTCAGTAACTCACACTCTAAACCAAATACTTGTCTTGAACAAAAACAAAAAGCCTCCTTTATGTGGGAGGCAAATGGTGGGATGGACTGAACTATGTACAACTTGCATTAACTTGTACATAGGTGGATGAAGTGCATCCACATCTTCTTCACAGTCTCTTTGTTTAGGTGGGAACACTGCTGGCTCCTTAGGAAATTTTCAAATGTGAACCAAGAAGGCAGTTATCAGGATGCAAGGTAAGGAAAGAGAGCTGTGACAAGCAATCCTTTGGCCAAGGAAGGAGATTTAAGGAGCAAACATTGATTCCCAGCCCCTGTCAAAAGTTTGCAGTGAGGCTCAGCTGTGGATCTCAGAAGAGGGTGAGACACCAGGTATAAGAGAAATCCTTACAGGAAGGTGCAGAGCTCACTGATCCAAGCTAAGTAGCCTCTGATCTGCTCAGAGACACTTTTATTTGAGGCCAGTGGAGAAAAAGGATGTGGAGACTATGAATTGACATGAGGGTGGCACTCTTTATCTCCTGACCTTTATTTTTCTCTAGAATCCACTTAGACACTCCCTATTTTGCCCAAGAGCTGTGGGCACTGCTGAGGTGGCATTCTGAGAGTGCTGGCCATACTTTGTGAGTCCAGGTTCTCAGTGGACACCAGCCTGTGAGCTTTGCTCACAGCTGCCCTCTCCTACCAGAGGCTTGTCTGTGGGAGGGGCCTGCCGCAGTGGTCCAGTCAACCAGAAGGGTTTGCCATGGCTTGAGTGTGCCAGCAGATAGCCTGGTAATGTGCAGGGGCAGAGTTATAGTCCCAACTCTCTTATTTTGTAAAAGAAAACCACTTTCGTTTGCATTCTCTGACCTCTCCTTGGTAAATTCCTCTTCTCTTCCTGCCTGTGTCATATGCTGTGTGCCAGCCCAGTGGAACAGAAATCTTGTTTTCCAGTCCTAAGGCAAGTTTTGCTGCGAAATTAAAAAGAGATTGCCCAGCTTTAATTTCAGCATAATGTGCTAGTAACAATTCTCTGAACTCTGGCATTCTGCTTGGTCAAAGAGCATTTCCTGCCCTCCCTCCTCCCTCCTTTCCTTCCTCCCTCCCTCCCTCCCTCCCTGCATCCCCACTAGCCTCTTATGAAATTAATAAACATAGGGTGTTTGTTGACTGGGTGGAGAAATTGCATTCAGATCACATAATGTCTGAGGCCTGGCAAGTCTTGGTGAATCTGTTCTGGTCTTTGCTAAATGGAGCAGGGTGCCCTCCAGTCTAGTAGCAAATATCTTAGGGGGGAAAGAAAAAGGCAAAGAAAACTCCACTTTGTATTGCTAGAGAACCAGGTCAGTATGATTTACAGACCCTTGACCCTTCTCATTTTTTATTTTTATTTTTTTGGATAAGAGATTGTGGTCCTCATCATGGCAGAAATATAAAGTCTGTGGTTGGAACCACATTACATAATACTCACCAAAACCTGGCACTTCTACAGGTCATTGTAATGTGATAAATATGTCTGGGCAGGAATTTTCTAGGGTCTTATGGGTATGCACATATCACCCATCTCCCTTCTCAGGGAGAGATGAATGCATCTGAACACAGATGGGCTCCCAGGCCAAAAGATAGAAGCTGTAACAGCTCCAAATATGTATCTCTCTCAGCCATTGTGAAAACTTGCAACCTTCTGCTTCTCCCATAGGAGATCTTGAGCTGTTTAATGTGTCTGGGCTCTCTCCCCAGGCCTTGCCCCCTGCATTTGTTGTGAAGACAGTGCTGTGCTACTGTACTGGATCAGGTTTCTCTAAGACTTGTCTGTCAGGGCACCATCCTCAGTAGGCCTGACAAGTTATGTCTAAGCAGATGCCCGCTTTGCTGCTTCTACCAAATCACACCGTTTCCCTTGGGCCGCTATCAGACTTCAGCAGCACATGCCTTCCTGTTTTTTATTTGTGTGTGTGTGTGTGTGTGTGTGTGTGTGTGTGTGTGCGTGTGTGTGGCTCTTCTAAACATGGACAGGAATTTCCTTTCCTGAGTCTAGACATCAGCCACTCACTATTTCTGTAGCTTGCTAACAGACTGTCTGCTGCCCTGGGCCCTTTGATTTTTCCCATGAGAGCAGCAAATTCACACTGGGCTGATAGAGGAGGCCTTGTGTGATACTCTGGGTGTGCAGCCTGTTTTTTGCTGGTGGTGTTTTAACTGCACTAACAATCACTGTAAACCAAACCTGGCACCTAGTGGGGGTTGTTTCTCTGCCTCCTGCTTCAAGGTCTGTCCTTGCTACCCTGGTGTTGCCAGAGCACTTCTGCCTCAGGGAGAAAGAGTGATGGGGTGATCCTAGCCCAAACTGGTGTGGCTGTGAGGCGCTTGGCCAGATCCACGCTCTGGAAAACCCATTGTGCAGGCAAGTCAAGGTGAAGCTCTTCCCAGGCTGACAGAACTGTCGCCTTCCCACTGAGTGGAATCCCCTCAGTGGCACCCTGGGGCTTTCTGCACTGATTTTCAGCTGCAGCAACTCTGAGGCTGTGCTTAGTGTAGTATGGTCCCAAATGAAGCTCTTGGGATGCTTTCTGGGTTTGCAGACTCACAGGGTGTGAGCTGCTTCAGATGAATCTCACAGATTTCAGTGGTCTTTCAGAGCAAATTAAGCCTGTTAGTACTTTCCTGAGACTTGCTGAGAGCAACAGATGGAGCCTGGGTACACTAAGCAGTCATTTTTTGTAGCTTTTCTCAATGGTTCCTCTTATATGAATTTACCAGGAAAATAAATCTTTCTAGAAGAGTGACTACCAGAAGGATAAAAAAGCTGGTAGGGTTTGTCTCAGTGTGCACCAAGGGTGAGCAGCCAGCAACTTCACAGCAGAGATTGTAAAGTAGAGGAGAAAAGATTGGTAAGGTGACTGAGAGCAAACTCCCACAAGACAAATTATTTATCTCCCTTTTTAGTCTGTGACTGTCCATCTGTGTGAGTGTCTGCCTGCCTGTGTGTCATTCCTCCTCCTCTCAGAAACTTTTGAAGTGGTTGACTTATTTCAGCTGAAGGATAAAGACCTCAGCATTGCTAAGGTCCTGGGATTATCTGGAAAGCAGACATCTGATTTGGAGCAGGAGACTCTGCCAGTGCTCCTCATCTGGAGGAGAGGGTGCAGGACTAGATGAATATGATGTTTTGTGGGGTTACTGTGGGTCCACAGGCAGGGAGGATGGCAGAAAACCAGGCTTTAGTGCTCCCAGTTTTCAGAGATATGCTTATTTGTGCATCCACAGGAGCCTGCTACGAATACAGGTTATATCACACTGCAGGATGAAAGAAAAGTAAATGTCTGCATGTGAATACAGTCACTGCTGATGTGCTATAGCTTTGGCACAGCCATGCCTGTGCTTCCCCTGTGAAACATGCCTGTGAAGGTCACATCCCAATGACTCTGGGAGCCTGTGGAGCCAGTTTTTGAGAAGTCTGTCTTTGGACTCCATTTTCCAGCCAGAGCCTCTCAAGGAACATAAGGAATTAACAGAAATAAGGACATGAGGACATTGACAGAAATAAGAATTCATTACTGTAAGCTTTCTCTTGTAACAGAGAATATACTAAGCTTCCAGGTGAAGTGGCATTTCCTGGGGAAATACATAGCCAAAATTATATCCAGAGTGGCAAAACCGTGCTATCCAGGAAGCCCAGTGGTGAAAAACCACGCTTTTTAAGAGGAGGAATGAGAGATTAGGCAGACGAGGAACAAACACTGCAGACTGGGTGAGGAAGTAGTGTGTCCTGGGAAGTGGTGACAAGGTGCCACCAGGCAGAACAGTGACCAAAGTGGCCTGAGGTGGCAGTGGGGCCAGGGCAGTGAGACAGGCCTGGGCTGTGTCCAAGAAGAACTGCTCAGGAGCAAATGTGTCCCACCCTCCCCAATTCTACTGCCTGCTGTACTGGTTTCTACCCTCAGACCAAAGGCTGAGAACCTGTGGAGATGTCAGAGAGGAGTTATCAGAGAGAATTTGGTGTTAAATCCAGTTCTGACAGCTGAGGATGTGAGCAGCTCTAGGTGGTGTGTTTATCTGAGTAGGAGACAGAGAGGCCTCCTGGGTTTTGCATGGCATGAAGGATATTAAAGAGACTTCACTGTGCCTTGAACACAGCAGGACAGAAGAAAGGTGAAAAATCAGAAAAATCCAAATTGCAAATGTCCTAACCATGAAGGCAACATATGACTGGAATGGATGACCAAGGATGTGGTAAATTCTCCAGAGCTTGGAATGAAAAAAAAAAAAAGATACCCTGGAATTCCCACAAGGTACAAGGCTTGATTCAGAGATCAGAGAGTGAAATGCTGTGGTGCACGTTATGCAAGAGGCCAGACCAGATGATCATTCTGGCTTGCTCCAGCCTTCAGAAATATGAACCATTGTTGTAGCAAGGATCTAGGAGAATTACCATGAGACAAGAAACAGAATAATTAAATAACCACGGTATTTTCAAGGGCACATACCAAAGAGTGGACCTTTTTTTTTAAGCAGCAGCAGAGATTGGGGGAAGATCATGGGGAGTAAGGACGTTGCTTTGTTTTCCTATTTGGAAACTTGCCCACTGCATGGCTTCGACCCCAGAGATAAAGTTGGTCTTCTGGAGGTTCATGAGCTCATTCACAGACAACATTTATTGGAAGATTAGTGGAGTTTCAATGTGGACTTATCCTAAAGTATTACTGGCTTCCAAAATGCATTCATCAGTCTTCAGGGTGCAGTAAGGCATGTCTTGCACAGAACAGATTTACACAAATGGCTTATTAGCAAAATCAGGATTAGGGCCAAACAGATGTCAGTATGACTGATTAGCTCAAAATAAACACAGTTGTGAGATAAGAAATAGCTGTGGTTTTGCTTCATCTTCTTGTGGTTGCGTATTCAATAGATGATGGGAAATGACATGTTAGGTATGACTTAAAATGACTTACCACTGCTACATCTCATAGAAGGCCAAACAGAAGAATCCAGGAATTTTCAGTCCATGGGTATAAAATAATGGCCCTGATCCAGGAAACTCTGCCATGGACATGAATCCCCCCAAGGTGTGCAGCCTTCCTTTCTCAGGATTGTGCAGGTGTGAGTTTTTATTTTGGCAGCCGAATCTCCCTAAGCACAGAAATTACTATAATTTTCATCATGCCACATGCATTAAAGTTCTGATAGGCAAAAATACTAGAAAAGAAGTAACAGTTGTTCTCTCATGAGATCTTAAATATTAATTGATTTGGCCAAATGAGGAATACACTTTTAATGGCTTCTCAGTGAGAGGAGAGATCTGTGTTACCTTGCTTGGTCCATGTCATCAGCATGTGAAGTACCAGGAGATGTACAGACCAAATCTAGTGCTAGAGGTCAGAGAACTGTATTAAACATGAACTGGCCACATTCTTCCATGCACATTCAAAACTGTTGATCAAGTTCATTTGCTACACTGCTTTTCAGAGAACAAGCAAGTCAGACATGAGGCATGGAGATGTAAATGGCAGCAAGAATTCTTTTTGGCACTCCTTTTTGTGCAAAAAGTGATGTCTTGCTCAAACATGGAAGAAATTCCCCATTTTCTAATGTTCTTAATGAAAAACTGGCATTTGCATTACAAAGTACTCTGCTTTGATAACTGTACAGATCCATGAAAGCAATTTCTAGTCATTCAAGCAATTGTATTATTTTACCATTTGATAAGTGAAGTATTTGGATTTTTCAGATGGATTTTCAGTGCTAATTTTTCACTTCAGTAATTTAAGAAGTTAATTATCCAAACCATTGCTGAACAAACCATTGTAGTCAACCTAATAAAATTATTCCTCTTCTCAACATCCACTTTTCATTGTGAAAGTGAAGCAGCTAGGGAGAAGGAAGAACTGTTTCTGATCAATTTGAAATTAAAGTATTCTTGATTAATACTTTTTACAATTTCTATTACCAGTAGGTGAAGACATGAAC
The DNA here is from genome assembly GCF_965178545.1 of Coloeus monedula. Lineage (NCBI taxonomy): Eukaryota > Metazoa > Chordata > Aves > Passeriformes > Corvidae > Coloeus > Coloeus monedula. The sequence goes on from NC_138784.1 coordinate 21,858,556, forward strand.
ACAGCAAAAGCTCTACACCTGGGCTTCTTTGAAAACTTGATGCTGTTTTTTGTGGCTTGCATTCTAAATAATTTAATTAGCCTTTCAAAACCCTGCTAGGATCACTTTGCATCTTATTTTATTCATTTCCAGGCTGAAGATGACTCTGTTTGTGCTACAGGAGCATTGGGAGAATAACATTCTCTCTTGTGTCTAGTGGTGTGATTCCTCATGTTATCCAGGCAAAGACACATGCAGTAATAATTCTCCTCCTGCCCTACCCTGATCTGTGGTCTGGCTCAACTACTAACTAATCTCCAAAATCAAGGGAAAGGCTTTGTGTATTTTTTGCCCCTCTCAGTCTTGGTCTCTGCCCTTTTACTACAGTGCAGCCTCTGCTTTCCCTCTCTGCTTTTAGTTGATAGCAAGTGTTAAGATAAAAGTTCATTATTAAGCATGCTCCCACTTCTCATTCTCCTTGGGACCTCTAAACATTTTCATATCATGCAGATGTTACTGAGAAGCATTTAAATCTAATCTAGGTTCCCAGAAATGCATGGGGTTATTTTTACATATTTACACCGCTTTTTATAAAATAGTCTTTCCTACGAGTCTGATCTTTGAGTTGGGGAAGATATGCTTTCTTAGCAAGAATGTAAGCAGTCTTGAGGGGATGGGAAGAGAGGATTTAGTAGGATTAGGTTGTAATTATCTCATCCCCTCTTTAGATATCAAGCCGAAGTGTTTAATTTAAGCAACTTGTTGCTCTAAAGTCCTATCAAATCAAGAGGGATGAAAACAGAACATTCAACAGATAGTTCACTTCTTACCTTGACTCAATACCATCATTTCAAAAAGTAGTAGCTTGGAATACACCTCCTTAGCCAGGTCTCCAGCTGATGCAAATGGTAGGTACCTCTCTCAAGGCTGGTGGAATTGTATCAGCTTTTGCAACTCAGGCTATGTCCTTGCAAACTTTGCTGTGGATAAGATTGGTCCTCCTCATTTTTACTCTTCTCAGTCAGGGTCTTTTTGCTCCACCGATGCAATTTTCCCTCTCATGTATGGTATTCCACATTATGATATTCCAAATTCCCAAGTGTTCCTGAACCTGACAAAAGTCTAGGGTGACTGCTCTCCTTCGTGTGCCATGACCAGATTTTACACACCTGCTGGAAAAGGCTGAGGCAAACTCGGTGGCAGCAGAGGCTTGTTTAGCCCATGAAGGTGAGGGGCTTTGGGTGCAGTTAGGGCTAAGACTCAGTCTTGAGGTTCTCCTTCACAGGGTGCTGTCAGAGAGGAGATAAAAGTCACTATATGCAGGGCAGAAAAAAAAATGAAAGGCCTCTGAAAAGAATTTGTCACAACTTTGCAACCAGCAGTGGTAATGGTTTTTGGTCAGGGATTATCTCCATAGTTCTGTAAGTGAAGGCAAATTTTCCTTTCAAGGCACTGTATATTTCGTTATTTAATCAGGCGAAATCATTCCTTCGCTCCTCACCCACAGTTAGATCATGGCACAAAATTAAGCACAGCCTTTAATTCCACCTTTTCTTGCCTCTCTGTTTGACCTAGACTTTGGGGAGCCATTAAGTTGTCTGAGATATTGATTTAATAAAGGCAGGAGAATTAAAAAGGGCAAAGAGACACCTGACTAATTGGCATTTCCAAGAGTTTTTTGCAATCAGCCAGTGGGGATTTTATAAGGTATGAAGTACTTGCTTTCACATAAATTTCTTCCACATTCTTTCTCTTATGTTTGCTTGGTAAACATTCTGGAATAAAGTTCACATCTTCTTCTTTGTAAGCTTTATACTTGGGAGGTAATTGAGTTGGCTCTTTGTTATGAGAGCATGTACTCATTTAATTGCACATATGTGTCTGTGAACACACTATCCCTGCTTCTCCCCTAAATTTGATTTGGAATGAATCCCACAAAAGGCTGTTTTCCAGCATTAATGGATAAAAGGTCTTTACCAAGGGGAAAAGTATTCAAACACTAAATTTAATAAAGTTACGTTTAAAAGTTGTTTCTTCGCAGGAATTCTCTTTGAAAATACGCAGTTTCAAGAATAATTCTTTTCTCCCCACTGTGATTCAAGTATCTTCTATTGATTTTGTGATTTGTAACCAGTCAGTTCTTATTTTGGAAATATGGCGTAATAAGATAACAACTGAGTGACATATCAGTGACACATTTATACTGTTGTCACAGTTACTTGTTACGTCCTGCCCTGCCAGGCTGTGTAGTAATGCAAAACCTTGGGAAGATAAGATCCTTACAGGAGATGAAAACAAACACTGTGGTAATCTTTTTCCCATTTCTGGACTTAAGGTGCTGGTCTTAAGGTAGTGACTCAAGCAAGTATTCATCTTCAGCATGTTGCTCTCAGGAATAGCAGAGCAAAGTGCTAGGAGGGAGGTGATATGAGGGCCTGCAGATCTGTCCCTCAGGCTGAGTAGTCACATTACTCAAACCATGTTAAACAGCATAGATAAGGTAAACTATACTTTGCAATGCAGTGCGTCAGTTTGATAGATGACTGTCCTGTGGGCTTTTTATCATTTTCCATTAATTTGGATTTTATTGTATGCCAAGACTTAGCAACTTATTGTTATGAGCTGACAACCTGATCTTTTTATTCAATTTCTGCTTGGCATTTGTTTAACACTAAGTCAGATAAAATTGCCAAGAACTGAGTTCTGCTTGAAAAAGGACGTCAAGATTAGGGTCAGCTGATTTCTTTGTTATTCCCTGGCTGTTAAAAAAATGCACTGTTCCATTTTCTGGAGAATTCAGTGTCATTCAATCAAAGACCAGTCTCTTCAAGAGCAGCACATTTCCACGTTTTCCATGTCTCAGGTCACCAATAAACTGGTTGCTAGTTGGAATTAATTAATTAAATAATTGGAAAGTGGTATTTTTTGAAGAAGATGAGGATCATCTTTTATAGTAGTCTGCTCTGGGTTATAACTATAGGATAGGCTATAAGGAGAAAAATGTTTATTCGTGTCTCTCTTTCAAAGTGTTGGGATTTATGTGCTAGACTAGATTCATGCCTTCTTTGAATCCTGGCTTACATCTGAGTTTTGTATCCATGGTCACAAAATGGCTACTGCTGAGGTATGAGTAATAAAGCAATGGCACAGGTTTCTTTTTTCAAGGTTTATCCAGGTGGAGCCTATCAAAATTTTGCTTTATAACTTTCAACTTTGACAAAGAATTGGAGTTTCTGCAATATTTCACCACCTCTAAAGTGTCTACTGTATATGGAAGTGGTTTTAATATTTTTTTTCTCAGAAGTAAACTGAAAACCGACATTTTCAGTCAAAGATGATGTCACGAAGTGCAAGTGCTCTGAGTTGTATCACAAAACAGGTTTCTTTCCTCCTGAATTATTTTCTATGACCACATTTCTGGTTTAATTTGCTGATAAATTTTTGATATGCATAACGAAGAGCAATATCAGCCAGCTGACCTATACATGGACCTGGCACAATTCGGGAAATCAGTTTGGGAATCACTGCCTTGCCTAGACAGAGAAAAAAAATTAGAATTGTGATTTTATATCCCACCTGAGCAGCCCTGGGATGGCATAACCTCAGGACAGCAGGAGAGGCAATAGAGCCCTCCAGAACTCATCTCAAGGCTGCAGGGTCTTTTCTTTCTCCTGGACTCATTTTCATAAGCTTGATAAAGCTGTTAATAGTGATCTTGTGTCAACTGGCCATGGTTCTGTTTTGTCAGAGGAGGCATCCGAAGAACAAGATTTGTTCTTCCCATCTACAGTGACTGCAGAAGGGCCAAGACAATCCAAACTAACAGTGTCAGCTTAATTACAGAGAATATCAGACCTTCAGGTTCCTGAAACCCAACAGTTTTCATCCAGAGAGTTATGAAGATGGGAAAGATGCTTAGAGAGGGAAAATCCACAGTGCATCACTGATTTTGACAGATCAATGTCAATTCACGTCAGCGAAGAATCTCAATCTTGTTCAGTGCTATCAGTACCAACATGGGCATACAGTAAGGACTGACAATTCAGAACACAAGGCAAACAGAGGGTCTGCTTATCTGCTAGGCAGTGCACACCTTGTAATTTATGCAGTGCAAAGCCCAGTAACAGAGCTGGGGAGCCAAGTACTTCCTCATAACCGCGCCTCCTGGAATTGTGCAGTGCCGCGGATAATAAATCTCAGTGATGGCACAAAGCTAAGCTGGGAAAAAATTAAACCAGCCACTCGGGCAGCTGAACAGCCGTCTCAACTGTGCTGATTCACCCAGAATGATGCACTCCACAGGGTTTTCACCGCCTAAACAGATGTTCCCCTAGTACAGGATGCTTTCCATTTTTGTATTGTTCATGCTGGATTTGTGTGTTGCAGATCAGACCTTCAGCTGCTGTAACCAGACCTGTCTAGTCAAAGGCTGTCAGGACAAGGCTGATGCTCCCAGACCCCGTCTCCTGCTTCCGTCTGCGGTGTGGGCTTCCCAGCTGCTGGGGCTCTGCCAGCTGCACGGCGGCCCCAAGCTGGAGCAGGGCCACGGCGCTGTGCAGCATGTGGCACTGCGTCTCCAGACAAGCTTTGCTGGGAGGCGTGTCCCAGGTGTCGGGAACATTTCCCCAGCTGCTGATACCCACCGCTGGTGACGGTGGGGTTGCACAGCTGATTCCATGTGGCCTTGGTGCCCTGAAAGTCAGTGTAGCCCTGGGGGTGGGACAGCAAGAAACACCCTTTGCAATACATCCATGCAGATACTGCTGCCTAAGCATCTGCTAGTTTTATTATTTTGGCTCTCCAACACCCAAGTTGATCATGCCCAGACAGTCTTTTGCCCTGCTTAGCTCTGCAAAGAAGACATAGTCTTTTTTAAATTTTTTTTTAACAAGTGGGCAAGCGGGGCATGCTGAAACAGAAGAGAATGAAAAGGGAGGGCAACAAAATTACTGGGCAGGTGATATTGCTATGGCTCATTGAATTTATCCTACATAATCTTTAACTTTCTCTTCATCTCATGAGAATGATTTTGTATTTCACAATTTCACAGAACAGCCTGATATTTTCCCTTCACAGATACTATGTTGGATCATTACTGAGAGGTGGACGGAGTAGAAGAGGATCATGAAGTTTAAATTTTAATGCAAGTGTGAGACTACAATGCCAAGTATGCTGAAATACTAATTCCTGTGTGAGATTACCACTGCAATACAATAAATAGCATTAGTCTTTACTCAGTAGCAATTCCAGATTTCTGTCCATTTAGGAGCAATGCCTTTTAAATCAATAGTATAGTCTCTTCTTGCTTTGGACTGTTCTGCTAGATATTAGAGAGGTCTAGTCTGCTACACTAGAGATTAGAAAGAGTTAGGTCTGTTAGGTCCACCATAGCCCTATACAGAGCATGTGGGCAAATATAACCTTCTGTTAGTGGAAAGTGCCAGGCATAAATTCTGAACAAAATGTGAAAGTGCTGTTCTTAAACTTGGCAAAACATACTGGAAGGTATTATATGTGTGAAGCCAAATGAAGATCTGTATGCTTAATTTTGGAAGTCAGCTGAAATGCAAGCTGAAGTCTCACCCCTGAGTTTCAGTGTCATGAGAAGAAGGATATGCCACCTATATCATATAGAAGAAAGGCTGAAGTCTACACTGAAGTGACACTATAAATAGTCAGTATTTAGTAGTGGCTATCATACAGTGAGAGATACTGGGATTTTCCCTAGTCTAGATATGGGAGCTAGGAGGACTTAAGAGAGAAGTAAGTAGAGCCTCTTAGAGCACCCTGATCACTGGCAGATGCTGCCTCAGCTGGTTGCCACTGTAGCACTAAATGCAAGCTGTCAGTGTCCTGTCCAGGGGACTGATGTGCCAGCATGGCATTTGTTATGAGGCCAAGGATTTTGCTAATGAGATCAAGGTATGAAGTTACTGTAAGATGAGGATTAGACCATTGACACCTCTGCTTCTGCTTTGACTATTAACCCATAGGGAGGGGAACTGTGGGGGAAATTTCTTGCACACAGTATCAGTGGAAAGTCTCTCTTCCCCCCTACTGCATTAGATACCTTTCTGGCTTCAATGAATCTTGAAACTCAAAGAAAGACTTGACCACAACTGCAAGGACACATCTGCTCTGTACTGGAAGCCAAGGAAAGCCATTAATCATTCAAGATTTGCTGAAGTGTTTATGAACTGAGCACTCCTGAACCAGAACAGACTTTCTAGAGAAAGGTAAGTTTTCTTTTGTTGCCTTCTTTATGGAAGTTTTTTTGCACTAACATCCAATTTATGTAAGTTCTTGATGCTCAGCCTTTCTGTAGCCATCTCCTACAGAAAATGGAAACTCCTCCTACTGTGTAGTGATAACAGTAAGGGTAGCACTTGATGGTACCTACAAGACTGATGAAACTAACAGTGAATAACAGTATCTATGAGTTTCCTTCATGTCCCTTATTGATGTGACTGGCATATAAAATGTTCAAAAGGGATATTGGTCTTTATAAAAGACAGCCTTTTTCTGTGAGAGTTCTTGTAGTCTCCTTTTGGTTTAAAGAAAAACATAGAACTTCTTTATTAGTTGGAGGAGAAAGTAAAAATCATCATAGTCCACTCAAGTGAATATTCTGGAGAACCAAAGTTTCCATGTTATTATAAGAAGATAAGCAATGTCTTTCTGCAGTGTGCAGCAGGACTCTTATTTAACTTACAATAATAGAACTAAAGCTCCTTAGAAGTTATTTTTAGCAGGGGATATTTAACAAGGTTCTTCTTACATAATAATATACCTAAGCTGTCCAACACTGACAGATGCTGACACGTAGGAAATTATATAGTAAAGCCAGTGACCATCTTCCATTAGAAAGGCAATTATAGCTACACATTCAGAGATTTTTAAACCCAGGATAGGTTATGGTTATCCTCTAGTCCAACCTCCTGTGTGACACATCTACAAATTTTATTGCAGTACCTCATGAATTTTCCTGTCCATAATAAAGGACAGCTTTTAGTCTTTCTGTAACTACTGTGAGATAGACAATTCAGTTCATTGTATTCAATCCTTATGTCCTTCACAGTTTAGAGAAAATATATGCCCCAAACTTGAATTTTGTCCAGCTTTGGCTTCTACCTAGTGGATTTTATTATGCCTTTTACACTAGATATGACACCTACAGTTAAAATTTTCTTTCTCATAGTTGTAATAGTTACTCTACCATCTGGGTGCCTGTGAGCTGTGATCATATTACTTCTTAAACTTCTCTGGGATAAATCAGATTAAACTTCTTTAGTCTCAGTCTGATTTCCAGACCACAGATCATTCTTGTAGCTCTTTTCTGAATCCTTTCCAAATTTTGAATGCGTTTTGTAAAGTTTGGATGCCAGAACTGCATGTGGTATTTCAGCAATATTCTCACTAGAGCTATTCACTGACTCTTTCAAACTCCCCTGCTTATTTATCTAAGGATCAGAATTGCTCTGGAGGGTCATGTTCAACTGATTATCTAATGTGACCATGAAGTTTTTGCAAACTTAATTGTATCTGAATTGCTGGTTGTAGCTTAAAGTGTGACATAAAGCTTTTGTTGCAAGATGTATGACTCACATTTGGTTCTGAAAATGCAATTAATAGAAATGACAAGGAATTAATCCTTATAACAAAGTTGTTCCCCCATCACTTTTATCATCCTACATCCCTTTGGTGTTGTCTCAAACTTCTACCGCAGTTGTTTTGGTTTTGTCTACACTGTTGGTATGTGACAGAAGTAGCCGACACGAAGAATAGAACCCCCTCTAGACTCCAGATGGAACACCTCGCTGAATGAGAGTGATTCTGCTTAAAATACTTCTAGAAACACATTCATTAGACAGCTTTTAAGCCATTTAACACTAATGGATTGTTATGTGGGAGGGAGTTAAACACCTTATAAGATCTAAATATTTTTCCTTTTTGCATCTACTCCTGTCAGCCAAGCTGGTAATCTTCACCAAGACAGTAATCAAGTCCTGCAGGTTTACAAATGTTATTAACGACTGCTGTTTAACATCATCGCTAATTGCCAGTGGAACAGTAATTATCGAGTGAGACTGAATATATTGTCCTGCTTCCTTCTGAATCTAAACCAGAAACATTTGTCAAGTACCTCTCCATTTCCCACATTATGAATGATAATTTTGCTATTCTTTACTAGTATTGGATCTGTCCCATACAATCCAAAACCAGCTCTTCCACCTGAAAATGATGATTCTCTGGAACTTGTTGAGAGAATGTATCTGTTTCAACTGTAACATTGGCAGAAAACCTTCCTAGTTTGGTAGGGGAATTGCAGGGAAGGAGAAAGCGAGTCCTACTCTGGAGATGCCTGATGTCAACTTCTCAGCTTTCTCCAATTCTGGTGGGAGACTGTCTGTGTGGGGGCTTCCATGGTGGGGTGAGGTGAACAGACATGCTTGTACATCGGTTCACATGATGATTCTAGCACATTGGCTGGATATGTGCCTTCCGATGGGTTTCCTTTCAGAGCAAAGGCCCCAGATGAGGCAGCTCCCCCAGAACTGGCTGAGTGCTTCAGCCTCCGTCCCACGCCTGTGTCACGTGCGAGAGCTGATCGATCTGCCAGTGCTTAGGAGGTTTCCCTGGGAAGTGCATCCCCAGGTTCAAATCCTTGCTCTGATTTGGAGTGGTTCCCTGGCCGCCAAGCTGTACCGGCCATTTCTCTTTCTTCCAATGAATACTTAATTGAAATCAGCTTCAAATCAGACAGAGCAAGAACTTGAATCTGCAGCTCCCTTTTATCTCCCAGGAACTTCCTAACCACTGGACTGCATACTCTCATTCTCTGTAGCTTGGTTTATATGTAATTATTTACATGAAGTGGAGAGGTTCCAAGGAGATGGGGGCAGAAGTGAGAGAGAGTTAACTAAAGGAGTGTGGGGGGCAGGGAGAAAACCTGGCCATCCCTGGCCTTCTGGTGGAGGAGTCCAAGTTGCCGTCCCTCTCCTGTCTGGCAGTGCTTGGGAGCTGGGAGCCAAGTTTTCCCCTCCAGAGGGGAATCACCGAGGCACTGGCCTATTTGTTGCTTGGCCCCTATTGTCTTTCCTTTCTGGGCCTTACATGTGAAAGTTTTGGAAATACAGTGGTTTTGTTCTGATATGTAATGAAAACAGATTTTAAAAACTTAAAATAAAACCCCTCTTTCTTATTTCTCCTTCTGAAATATGAAACAAAAATTCTTGTTTCATGGCCAGCCCCGAGTATCAAATCTGAGAGGCAGAACTTGCAGCAGAAAGACCTATGAAGTCAAACCTGACAAAACCTGATTATGCATTCCTTTGCCATTTGTCAGCAGGCTCTTCTCCCTAATAGACAGAGACTTTTTGGACTATGCTCATGCTTAGGTTGAGGTATATTCTTTCATTCATCCCCTTTAGTTGTGCTGTGGAAACACGGCTTCTATCATTTCAGCCCAGTCCACTTCCACACCTCCATGTTCCCAGCCTTGTGCCCGGTCTCTTGCTGAAGGATAGATCAGAATATATCACAGAGAGTTGTTTAATGAAACACAAATCAAATCTGGCCGGTCTGTATGTTCACTATGCACCAACCATCTGGTTCAGACATGCACTTTCTATTTGGAAGTGCTACTTTTAGGAATCTCTCTGTAGGTTGCGGGGGACAATGCTGCAGGAGGAGACACAAGATGTGGAAAAGAAACAGCTTGAGGACACCAGTCTTCCCACTGATGGGTGTTGGCAGGCCAGGCCTGTGGTGCATATTTACAGCTTTGATGCACTAAGGCAGGTCAGCTCGGCCCAAAGGTGAGCCACCAGCCCCAAAGCCACTGACTGGGATGCTGAGTAAGCACCCATGGTGCAGCACTTTTCACATCACCATTGCAGCTCTTGATGTAGTGAAGTTGGATTTGCACAGTGAAGAAAGAGTTCCTATTGCCAGAAACTTGAAACAGGATATTTGAGGGTCTCTCAAAGCAACACAAACCATCCTATGCAGTGGCTTCACTGACTTTTGGGACTTTTCATTGTAGGTTACAACTTTCATGTTTCACACTGCATTAACCATTAAGGCTGCAAGTCTATTCCTGTCTCTCTGTATTTTGAAGAATACCAAAGGTTTTCAAAGGTATTCAGAGTGCTGACAGCACTGCTCTACCTTGCCTATAGCAGAGACTGAAACACTGTGCTGGAAAACTTATCATACAGAGGTGCCCAGCAGCAAATATCTGCAATAGGAGCTGCATCAGTTCTTTCGTTTTGATTTTTTCCCCCTGCTTTATTCCTTCCCCAGAGTCTCTGCTCTCTTCCCAAATGCATTCTTCTTGCTTATCCTTGTTCTACTAAATTGACTTGTATTAGTCTATTTAACTGAATTTTCAGTACCACACACACCTTTTGAACACTTACTTTAAATATGTCAAAAGATATTTTTCTCACAAAAATACTTCTTTTATTTTACATGGCTGATAAGGGTATAGAAATAAAATTGCTGAGTCAACCTTGACAAGATGAGTTAAACGGAGTTTTGAGTCTACTGTGAAGAAGCTGCACTAAAAAGGAAAAGTTGTAAGATCATATTTCTTAACTGCAGGGCCATTTTCACTCACTGAAAGAACTAGATGGAGTTTTCAGTTTGCACTAAATAAAGATGGTTACAGTGAACTCACTGTAACTCAGTATCATGGAGTAGGGAGGTTGCCATGGATGACCTACACTGTTAATCTTGAGGGACTCTTTTTCCTTCATAGTTATTGCAGCAATGCCATAAATCTGGCATTGCTTTGAATAAATGCTGGTATAATGCTCTGGGCACAGTAGGTGGTGTGCATGATCCTTGGTGACAGGGGTGATGTTATCGTGAAATCCATCTTGTCTGGGCCTGTCTCACATCCCTAAACTTTCAGGACTGGTAGCAGGTTTTGCTTGGAGACAGTTATTTTAGCAGCAACATAGAAGGGTTGCCTTGTGAAAGCTGCCCTTATTCTAAATGTCTCCATGCACCTTCAGTATAGTGAGTGAGTTATGCTGCATCCAATGCAGAACGACTGGAAATCAAACCAAACAACTCAGACTTGGGGGCTGATGATTTGGTTCCAGGCATTGTTTTATTACAGAGGAAGAAGCAAATGAAAATTTCACTTTTGTGCTGAAGGCATCCTGTAGCCTGGTTAGTAGAAACCTTCAGTGCATAAATCAAAGCTTAGCTCAAGTAGAAGGTTAGCTTTGCTATTGAGTTTTAATATTTATAAATGCTTTTTGCAGCTTAAATTATGTCAGCCTTGATATTTATGGAACTGTGGAAGTGCTGAGTCAAAAGCATTCACATTAATAAGGAAGTGCTGGGAACCACTGGGCTGATGCCAGTGTCGACCAGTGTTATTAAACTAAGAAGTTCTTTGGCATGGCTGAACTAGGGAAGATATAACCAAATTTATCTCTTGTGGATAGTCATTTGATTCATGGCTTCTGATTCATGTCTTTGTCTTGGACTGAAACTACCAACTTTTTTATCAACCAGCTAAGAAAAATTGATTTTTTTAGAAAGGTTTGACCATATTTTCAAGAAGGGCCACTCATTTATCAGGAATGTATCTTAGTAGCAGCCAGTGCCTTACTGATACGTTACTGGTTTGCATCTTGCTGGACACACCTCCTCTGACTGGTGAGAGTTTAAATAGTGAGATTTATTTCCCTGGGGCCCTGCACAGATTAGTGAAGCACTACAGCTGCACTCTTGTACTAGGGGGTACCTGGTAGAGATTGAGTGGTCACAACTCTGCCTTTTTTCCATGTGGTGCTGCTGTGAAGATTTGGGATCCTGGGCAAGTTCAACAGTTCATTTGCTTTGCATGTCCCCAGGTGGTACACTAAGAGAAAGATGTCTCCCATGTATCTTTGGCATTTCCTCATCAGAAAAACGTAAGAATATGAAGAGATGTGGTTTCACCAGTGTAGCTTTATGTAAAATAAAAATTTTAAACATACAAAGTGACCCTTTTTCATTGTTGCTGGTGATTAATATGGGATTTCTTCCTTGGCATGGGAAATGTCTATTTACTTATTAGGGTTGCTATAAAGCAGCTGCAGTTTCTGGGTGACAGGCAACTTACTCCTGCCTTTTTGATGCACCTCCATCATTGCTCACGTGTTTTTCAGCAGTCACAAAGCTTTGTGGCAGGATGCAGTAGAAGGTATTATTATTGCAATTTTGTAACGCAGCTATGGTCACACATGACTGGGACAGATGGAAGCTATCTGAGGTTTTTCTATTAGTGTTTTGAAGGTGGTATACTCCCTAACCTAACATACTCTGCATGTCTCAGCCAGAAACATCCAAATGAGAAATTAGGAATATCAGTTTCACCTACCAAAGCTAACTGAACGACCATTTAAAGCAAGTCTTACTGGTCACCACATGGATATGTCTCGAAAACCACTTTCACAAGACGACCCTGAAAGGCTCACTAAAACCTCAGGGGTTTGTGTTTGTTTTCTTTTTCCCCAGTGGTACATAGCATTTGGCTGAAGAGGCTTGAAAACACTGTGGGTTTGGGCCTTCTTTACACTTAATACATCCTCAGGTCCCTCCACCCTGCCAGGAAGTTCCTGGGCAAATAGACTGTGTGTCAGATGAGCAGGGAAAGAGCATAAACTTTATTGTTATAACTTTTAAGCAGAGATTTGTTTGGAAAGGGAGGAAGCCCAGTGTTCTGGGGAGAACAAAAAAGAGGTTTTGGTGAAGCGGTATTTGCCACAATTACCAGGGAAGACTTCTGGGTTGGATTCAGCTGTTGTGTGGATGGGTGCAAGTACAGGCTAACTGCTGATTACAGCAGAGTCGTGCCAGATGGGTATCAGCCTATGAGAATATGCAGTTTCACTTACAGCCTTTTTATTCCTGCTCGTGGCAGGCTGCTTTTTCTCTTCTTTCAGCTTTCTCTTGCTAATGTTTGTGATGAACAGTCGTCTGCTCCTTGTAATTGGAAGGCCATTACAAGCCATGGATGCCATTGTTGCGGTAAACCACTTCCTTCTCATGGCTCTTACATCCTTGCTTTGTAAGAACCGAATAAGCTCTGTTTGGCATCTGAGAATAGGATAACATCAAGCTTCTGCATCTGTCCAACTGAGCATCTGCAGGGTTTATTGTGCAGATGCATTTAACCTGGCCTGGCACCAGGAACATTATCTCTGTCCCTAGAATGGCCTGGGATGCAATTGGATGTCAAATCCCCATACATTACACAGACTCAAGCAGACTACTGCAGTTTGCCACAAGCTTGGATTGTCTACTCACTTTAAAAAGAAATGCTAGGATTTTGCTTTGTGAAACTCATCACACCCCTTACAATGCAAATCATACAACAGAAACATAGAACGGGCTGGGTTGGAAGGGACCTTAAAGATGATCTAGTTCCAACTCCCCTGCCATAGACAGGGACACCTTCCACTAGATGAGGTAGCTCAAAACCCCATTCAACCAGTGTTGCAGTGGCTAAGTCCACTTTACACCGCCCAAGTTACCCTAAAAGTGATCTCTCCCTACAACGCTGTGCTAGAAAGTTCTCCCTTTGTCTAGATTCTGCTGGTCACTGGCCGTCTCCCCCTGCCCATTCCTTCTCCCATTGGCCCTGTTATGTCACTCAACCTTGCCTCTGCCCCCTAGCCCTCAGACTATTGGTTTTGGATGCTCTGCCCGCCTTTGGGAGCTTTCGGGATAAAACTGGCGCGGGCGTTCAGTTCTTGGTTCTTCTTGCCTCCGTTCCCTTCGGGGGTGTTGCCATTAAACACCTCGGAATTGCACGCAGAGAACCCCTCTCGCCTCTCAGTCTCCAGTTCGTGCACAGACTGTGTGGGTGTGAGCGGCTGTTCGTGACCACCTGCGAAGGTGAGATTGTGTGCACACATAGGTGCTGGCAGAGTGCTGCCTAAGCGGTCCACGAGAGACCCAGCAGGGACAAACGTGCCGTCGATCCACCGAAGCTCTCATTCAATAAACCAGGCCTTGAACACTTCCAGGGGTGTGGCATTCACCGCTTCCCTGGACAGCCTGCTCCAGTGCTTGACAACCCTTTTGGCGAAGAAATTTTTCCTAATACCCAAACTGAATCTCCCCCAGTGTGACTTGAGGCCATTTTCTCTTATCCTATTTTCTGTTACTTGGCAGAAGAGACTGAACCTCACCTCACTAAAACCCCCTTTCAGGTCCTTGTAGATGAGCCATGCTGTGAGCTCTGTGCTGACAACCAAACAACCCAGTACACAAATGCATCAGGAGAGCGTCTGTAGGACATCTGCTCTGCTCCTGCCAACTCCCAGAGCACATCAGCTCCCTGGCCCTTCAAAGCATGGGCACAAGCCCTTGAACAGAGTTTGCAGTGACACAGGGACTCGCCCAGCAATTATAAGCCCATTTTACTGAGTTGCTCAATAGAGCTTCAAAACATTAAACTGTCTTCTAAAGACTCTTTAAGAGCAGTTATGGGCTGCTCATGTGGTCCACAGATCACAGCACAAAAGCTGTGCTGTTAAGATAATATTTCAGTTCCCCAAAACACAAGTGACAGGGATACATCCACCTGCTGAAGGCTGGTCAAGCCTCAAAGACCATTCGAGTGAAATTAAATGACACTAACGCTTTGCTTTGGCTCTCGGCAGGGTTTATCTCACCTCCCTGATTTGTGGAAGGGTTGCATGAGTAAGGAAATGAGGCTGACATAAATGGAAGATCTGTCCCTGGGTCCCAGTCAGTGTTAACTATGTTGCCCGCACTTGAGTTTCTCCCTTCCGGTTCATCCATCTTGAGTGTCGCATTAGGCCAGGCAGTGAGGTGTCCCTCTCCTTCATCACATGGCACCCCTGGGGCTCACTCTCTCTTTCTAAATCCTGGGAGAGCTGAATCACACTACTGATTCCCCGTAGAGCATGGGAAAGTGTTCCTACTAGTGCTAGGCACACAGGGAGAGCCCTGGCAAGACAAGACAGGGCTGCTAGCACTGGAATGGCATTTGTGTGTGTGCACCTTCTGACAAGGGTATATTGTAAGGTGATGAGTGGCCCTTAAGTGAGCAGGACCCTGGACCAGTCATCCGTAGCTAAACCGCAACTGATTATAACTTACAGAATGCAGTTTAGAGGTAGCACTTAATTTAATGGCATGTGCTAATTGTTAGTCATGTTGACTTTACAATGCAGGCAACATTTCATTGATGCTCTTAAAAAGAAGGGTAAATAAAAGGCAAGCATAAAGCCCAATGTAGCAAGACTAATTCTGCAGAATGGGTGCTGGCTTTTTCATTTCACCAGTGGAAGTCTCTAAAATAAACAGAACAACCAATTTAAAGCAGATGCATGGAAGAACAATCAGGTTTCATCTCTGGTTTTAATCTTTTTAAACCACAGTGTTTGGTTCTCACAGCTCAAAGGAACTGCAGACTGAATCAGAAGTTTGCTATAAGTTAGCAGCTTGGAGGAAGCAGATTTGTGGCTGTATAACAGGGAGAGATGAAACATCCCTGTTTAAATAGCTAAATTATAATAAAATATGCAAGTGATGGAATCTGGAGACAAATGAACATCCAGAGTTCCTGGTTGTGAACTTGTTATCAGCTACAGCTTGGGGACAATAGAGCAAAGCAGTAAATGGCGAGCTCAAGCACTGCTTCTTAAGTGATGAAACAGTAAATTCACAAATTTTTTTGGTAGTTCCTATCTTGTGTGCCACAAAAAATGAAATGTGGAGTAAATCAATGTTGTGTGAAAACAGGGTTTTATGACTGAGGAGTAGTATGATTCCATTTTTACTTCTCTTGGTGATTTTTGGGAGGGACTACATAACAAAGTAGCAGATACAAAAAAAGCCCTCTGGAAAGCCACATGGGTCTGATTTCCCATTTCCCTGCCCACTGTGTCATCATTTACCTCAGAGGCTTTGCATAACTGTGTGTGACTACCCACAGCTTCTGATCTCGTGAGACTGAAGTCATTCTTCAAACAGCAGTCAGCTTTTAAGGACTTGGTGGAGGGGGAAATGATGCTGGGCAGGACAGCTAAGCTAAGACAAAGAAATGTTTTTCAGACAGGGGAGAGAATGCTAGAAATTCTCTGGGGAACGGTCTTGTGACACTGCTGCAGACAAGTTTTCAAAGCTGTGGGTGAGGTGGGTGCCTCTTGCCAGCCTTGCTCAGACAAGCAAAGCAAAGCAATGCAGGGGTGCTTACCTGTGTGTGTTTGCACAGGGTTACCAGGACACTTGCTGAGAGCATAAAAATCCCAAAATGGTGCTGGAGGGAAGTTTCACAAACTTATTGCAGTCTCGGTAGGGTCATCTGTTTTGGTTTGGTTTTCTTTCATGCAGCTTGAAGTGAAAACTTAGACATTTCCCCACTGGCAAGTGTGAGCTTCAAAATCTTTAAGACTAAATCACCCTTGGTCCCAGGCTGCATTGCAGAAGGGCTGTGACATCCCATTGCTTGGTGTGAGGGTGACCAACCACCTGTGCTGAGGAGAGCACCATGGGCAGAGGGGAGACAGAGATCAGGCTGTGCCCACAGGTGTTGCCCTCAGCAGCAGTGCCTGTATGGATTTGGAAAGGCAGGTTATTTTACCTCTCTTTGCCATGTTTTGTGTTGCTGATGTGGAATCTCCCAGATACAGGGGGAGATATGAACGAGAGAGGCGATGTTGTGGCTGCAGCAGGCAGGGAGGGATGCAGCTCAGGAGAACATGCCTAATGCAATGATAAGGACTGGAGTGCTTTGTTTTAAGGTAGGGTCTAATCCATTACTTAGCAAAAGTGTTTTCTCTCATTTTGCAGTCTTCCTCATGTTTCTGCTTCCTTCTTTGCCTTTTTTTCCCATTATGAGTTATTTATCTTTAAGTAATTTCTCTTAAGGGCCCCTGTAAGTAGGCATTATGTAGCAGTAGAATCTGCAGGCATCTATGGCATGGTGCCTGGTGAACCACCACTAGAGCTCAGAAAAGACATCTACCTTGTCATGTTCACTGAAGGCTTGTATCCTAATGCAAAAGATCCGACTGATCTTTTTTCTCCTTGGATTTACAGTTCCAGACTGTGAGATCACAGGACAGCCTGATATTTGTTAAAATTTCCAAATGTGGAAAGAGTACCTCCCTCTCCCTCTTGCTACTCACATATGTGTAATTAATTTGTGTTCACAGCTTCCCATTCTGATCTCCAGCCATTTTTTACAACGGCCGTCCTCCTCCCCCTTCTCCACTCCTTATGTGTAGCTTCAGCATGCTTTGGTCTATTTCTGTGTAAAAACACTCAAAAACAGCACCAGAAATTATGAAACCACTTAAGCCTTCAGATAAAAAAAATCCAAAACTGTTTATATTCACAAATGTTACCTATTTAAACAGTTTTTGCAACTATTGCTTCCTCTGGTAGCAAGTTTAATTTAAAAAATTTTGAATTTAATTCCAAAAGGATAAATAGGACAGCAGATATTTACAGAAGAATTGGATTGTTGTTATGAAAAGAGAATTTTCTCCACAGCCTTCCAAATGGGATCTAAACAACATCTTACAAAAGACTAAAACAAAATCTATCAGTCCAGCACAGAAAAAATAGAACCCCAAGCATTCTTGTAATAACAAAACACTACTGATAAACAGACTAAAGACTGCAGGGCCATTTTTCTACCCTCTATTTCTGCTGTATCCTATTAAGCTCTTTCTGCAGCACAATGAGAGTCAGTGTTATAAAATGGGCAACTAAATTCTGCATAATATATGTTTAAATGCATTAATTAAGAAAATACCTGTGCTTTGCTGGTAGAAAAGAATCTTAGTCCCTAAGAAGTATAGAAGAAAGGTGAAAATGTGGGATGATGAGCAAGTTGTCCAGCCCAGAGCTTGCATGCTGCAAGCCTGTCCCTGTAGGCTCCCTTTGAAACAGCAGAAAATACTCCAGTGCTGGCAGGAGGCAAGCAGCCATGTGGATGTTCGCATATTTTGATGGACGTGATGACAGCCTTGGCAAATGATAGGAGCTTTACCCTGAGTCCTGCTGAGAAATACCAGTAGTGAAGGACTACGGTATTCAGATGCTACATGAATTCATTTCTCATCTTCTTTAAAAACAATTAATGCAACTAAAGACAAGCCTGTCTTCCTGGTTAGGTAAAATTGGAAGGACAGTAAAAGTCATCACAACTTCCAAAGCAATGGGGTGCAAAAGCAGTTTGCACCTTTTCCTGGCTACAGCAAACTGCTATGATTTATTGATGGATTCCACCCCCATATTTCAATGTTAAATTCAGTTTTCTGCTTGTTTTCCTTCTCTAGGAACTGAAGTAGCAGACTGATTAAAATATGAGAAAATATACAAGAGATGTTTTATTTAGGCAGCTCTTCTATCAGGAGAGAAATAAATGGAAAAGAAAAACAGTAAAAAGTCTGACAATTTATCATCATACAACTATGAGCACGATGATACATAAAAATAGTTTGACAAAAATTAAAATGCCCTTTTATCCCTGGTGATTTTGACCACTTGTAAAGTCTTTAGGCATCCATAAAGTGTGGCCTTGTCATTAACCCAATGTGCCTTTGACAGAGAGAGGAGTGTCTTCATTGTAAAGGCATTTGACCATCTTACACTCAGGGCTGATCCTTGTTGCACCTCATGACATCATTCCAAATGTTTTAGTGGTTACCAACTGTTTTGCTGGACAGTAAAGGAAGCTGATCAAAGCTCAGCTCCACAGACATGTTGATGATATCTACTTTTTGTAGAGCTTCCCCCTAACCAAGCCCTGCATTCTCCTCCAGAATCAACACGGGCATATGCGCCACAGGTCTGCAAAGGGAAATGGCTTTGGATTATTTTTTTTCCAAGGAACTACCTTGCTCTGAACATATCTTTATCCTAAGCACAACAAGAACTATGTGCTAAATATTGCAGCATGACACCCTGCTTCTGCTGGAACAGACTTCACAAAGGGAAAGGAGGGCCTTGGCATTCTGTGCATTCCTTGTTTGCAGTCAGGTCAGCTTAAAAAGATAAAGCGCAATCTGCTGCTTGCTATCCATCATGAGAAATGAAGCCTGATAACTTCGGAGTGATGTTTAGCTTGTCATTCTTGGGGCATTACACTGAGTTAGGAGTGCTAGAAGAAAGGATTTATTTCCTTCTCTCTCTCTTACCGTAATAAGTCTCAGATTAATAATGCTGCAGGCTTCAAAGTCTGTTTTGTTCATGGCTGCTGGCTGGGGAACGGGCGAAAACAAAGATCAGATTTACAATGATCTGGGCATTAAATCCCTTCAAAAAGTGTCTTTTGGCACCATGGTGAAGAGCTATTAATGGCATTCCTGGATGACTGCAGAAAAATAACAAGTTTTTATAAATCGCTCTAACATCTTGGATTAGCTACCTGACAAATAGGTGTTTTCAGTTGATTTAGGGCCCAGATCTCCCTTCTGCCATGGCCTTTTTCCATTGCTGCTTTATAGGAGCATAAAAGGGAATCAGGACCCAGTTTAAATGGGAATGAGGCTTTTGGGATGCAGCTGCCTTCTTGGAAAATAAGGCAGTGTGGATCAACCATGCCCAGAAATAAATGGGAACCAGCAGGTGCAACATTTGATCGCATCTGCAAATACAGCACATTAAAAAAAAGAAAACAAAAACAAAAAAACCAAAAAAAACCACCAAAAACAAAACAAAACAAAACAAAAAGCCAAAAAAAGTTAAAAATTCTAGAGAAAAAAATAGTAGGTGAAGCTGGGGACTCTGGCTGGCTCAGAGTAAAAAATATCTCTCAGGTGTGAGTATCTGAAGTGTAGGAGCAGACTGCTGTGTTAACCTCACCACTTGCTAATGGCTGACCTTCCTGGAAGAGGACCACTCGCTGCTTTTCCCAGATCAGTCAGACAGAATTTTAAAAATCATCCTGGAGGTTTCATTTTCAAGCTTGCTTGAGTTCTTTTAACTTTAGAGACATCATTCCTTGTGTCTAAATATAGGGAAGTGTGTCGCAACATCAAGAACCTTTTGCTGAAGCTTTTCCTGTGACTCACACGTGTGCTGTTTAGGTTACTACATTCATTGCAAGTGCCTGCTCCAGACAGAAATGGCAACGAGGGTTGCTTAAACCAATTCAAACTTTTCAGCTTTGCAGAACATCATCCAGCATGTTGCTGGGGTGTTAGGTGCTCACTCTGGGAAGCATCACTCCCTGCTAACAGGGCAGTGAGGGCAGTGAACACTTGTACTAGGTATGCTGGTAGTAGTTTTCTGAGTGGACAGATATTGAGAGCAAGCAAGAGAAGTGGGTAGGGAATGAGCTGTCTCAGAATTTAAACCTTTCCTTTTATGTTTTGCAGCATCCAGAGATTTCAAAGCCCTCGGGGATAACCAAAAAGGAAGAGGGAGCAATATCATGCAACTCCTTCCCTTTTTTTTTTTTTTAATTCCCAAATGATGCTGGCCAGGCAGAGCAACCTTTTCATTAGAGGAAAAACTGAATTTTTGAATGTGATCTGTGTACATGCAGTGAAACAATTTATTACCAAAAAGCACATGTGGTCCAACAAGCCAATTATTTCAGCAGAGGACACATAGCAGACCAGAGTAGTCACGGGAATTAGGAAATTAGGACACAGTTCAGAGGGGAAGTTCTGGTATTGCCCGTGGCTGAGTGACAGCAACTGGGAAGAGCAGCCTAAGGTCACAGAATGGTCAGTTTTCTAAAGAAGGACATGCCAGAAGCACAAAGCCGGGCAAGACTTACTGAGTGCACCCTCAAAAGATTCTCTGCTGCAGGAATTCTTAGAGGGGGGTAAGAAATTTCTTGCCTCGTCTTACTGGAAGAAGTGGGAAGCAAGGACGTTTGTGGGAATAAGATGCACTGCCTTGATCTGATCATTCCCTCATGTCACTTGTGGGTCCTGTCTAATCCTTTTCTCTGGCAATGTTGTTGTCCATCTGTGTTTATTTCTACTCTGAGTGTCCCATCGGCTTTTAAATTTGTGGATGTGCTCCAGATTCAGTGATGAATTTGGACTTTATGATATTTATATCTCCACCCTTCCTTGACTGTTGCATAGGATTTCATGCTGGAATTTTTAACCCCAGGTTTTTAAAGAGTTGTCATTGATTTAGGGGAGGAAAAAAAAAGAGAGCTTGCTTTCTTTTAAAAATGTAGAGAGGAATAAAGTTTAGGAGGTGATTAACTTTTAACTGTTTTCAAGAGAGCTCACAGACTGTGAGATCTGTCAAGTATGACAGGATGAAAACATTTTCCTATGAAAGTAAGTTGTTGCAATCAGGAAAAGAAGTGTGGAACAAACCCCAAAGGAACATGTTCCTGAATTGGGGGAAGCAAATCTTTGACCCATTCCTAGCAAATAAAAATTCTGGAGCTGGTCTGTTGTTTGTATATTAGGTAGCAGAAGAGAAGAGAAAGTGAATGGAGATGGTGTTTTCCAGATGAAGTATGTCCATGTGCCAAGACAGTCTCTCTTCTGACCTCAGCTGCCCTGCAAGGAGACAAGCAGTCCCAAGCAATTTGTGCTACTGCCAGCCATGACTGCTCCAGGGCCCTTGGCAGCTTCCCTGAGATACAGGTGGAGTGGGGCTGCCCAAAAGGAGACTATCTCCCTTTCCTTGCAGTTCCCACTGCACCCTCTGTGCTCCTGGTCCTTTGGTGGCGTCCCACACCCCTGCAGTAGCAGCTGCACATCCTCCCCCCTACCACCCACCCCAGGGCTGCAGTCCCGGTTCTCCTCCCTGAGCAATCAGGGGAATGAGCTTTTACTCCTGCAGGACCATTAATCATTTCTTGCACTGAAGATAGATTTAAGAGATGAAACCATGACTAGCAGTTACAAACTTCTGACTGAATATTTTCATTCTTAGGCTGTCACAGACCTCTATTTTTAGTCAGCTGGAATAGTGGCAGGATTATTAGCATCAGTAATTTCTGGCGTTTGTGATGCATTTTCAGAATCTTACCCAAAAGGAAGAATTCCCAAATGTTTTATTTAATCTATTAAAATAATTTAGTGAAGTTGACCTTTCATTTTTAATTTTTATGATGTTAAATTGCCAAAGCCAAGAAAACCACCAGCAATATTTATTTGGTTGCGCTTTTTTTGGTGGGGTTTTTTTTGTTTTTTTGTTATAGTAGAATATTGCAAGAATCAGACTGATCAACAGCAAAGAACAGGACTTTTTTTTTTTTAATAGTACTGAGCAAGTTGCACAATAGTTGGCATCCTTAAAGGGACTGAGCATACTTCATCTGTTAAAGAAATTAATGAAGTTTAGAGCTTATCAGTACTTTTGAGGATCAGACCTTGTATCTCTCTGCTTTAGTTTCCTTGAAGTTAGTTGCACTTTGATTAAATTCTGGGGTTTCTTGAACTTGACTACATCCTAGGGGCATTACAGGAATTCCTCTGGGATGCAAAACACCTGATTGCTTTTCCCTGAACAGGGGCTGACTAGCGAACAGGGGATGAGGAGCAAAACAAGCAGCTCCACATGGCATCAGCTTTCCTACACAGGGTTTTTGTGATTACTCACCTTTGTGCAATACATGGTGTTTTACAAATGGTAAACACTCTGCAAAAAATAGATTTTTGTTGTTATCTATAAAGGCAGAAAGAGAAAAATGGCTACATAAGTAAGAATTAAGGATCGAATTATTGCAGCCAGATTTAATGAGAATTTGGGTCTCTATCCTCAAACATATTATTTAGTTGGATCTAATTCTTAGCTCCAGCTGGATGAAACTGTGTTTCTCCTATAAAGCTCCACATTAATTTAAACTCTGGTATAATCATACCATTTTTTGAACATTTGGTCTGGCCCAGTGGATAGTCAATTGAAAACTCCCATTGAATCCTAATCTTGAAGAGATGGTAAGATTTGCAGTGAGAAAATGATGACTAATTGACACCCAAGTCAGGTAATCTGTTATTTACTAGAAAAATAACATAATTAAAAGGAAAAAGCACAAGACAGCACAAGTGTGAACATGTGGACATGAGTCTGCACTTGATATTGGAGTGTTTGTAGCTTCCCCATCATTTTTCATATGATTTCCAAAGCAGAATAATTATACTCAGTGAACTAGACACAAGGAAAATATGATGCAAAACACAACAAGCAAATATTTTAAGTTAAAACTGCTTTTGCTTGATGTCTCATTTTGCTCTCAGTATGGCAAAATGTTAGACAAGGCAGCTGTCAGTAACAAAATCCTTGCTGATAAAATGGACCGGTTTTCCTCTGACTGATGACTGATGTGTATTTCATGCCATTAAAATTCCTTCTCTCTCACTTTTTACTTTTTTGGCTGACTTTTTTTTTTTTTTTTTTTTTTAGATATTCTACCATGCTAGAATCTCTGCAGTTCATTCATTTCAGCTGCAAAGACACAATGCGATTGTCATGTGCACTCCTCTGTGGCTGGTTGCAGGTGCACAGCCTTTCTCCAGTAATTGTAAGCAAGGACATATTTATTACAAAGCAAGACTAAGTTATTCAGGGAACTCCAGTAAAAACATTAGTGACTAGCTCAAAACCACTTGAAAAGATATGTGATTATGAGTAGATGCCTTTTCTGGAACCACAACTTCAAGAACAGTTTTGACATAACTTGTGCCATGTGGCAGCATTTACTACAGACAGAAGCCATTAGAGGCAACATTCTTGAAAGTAAATCCAGAAGTTCCTTCCAAAGAGTCCCCTTCCAACCCCACTGATTGGGGGGGTAAATTCTCATCGCACACTTTGCATTGACACCCCACGCTGTTGCTTTCACTTAGATGTGCAGCCAGTGCTTTGCATTGATTGCATTTCTGCAAAGTGCTTTGCTGGGAATGGCAGAAGTAAAAACCCAGCAAATCTGGAGAAGGAGCCAGGCTATTGAAGAGTATGGGCTAATGTCAAAATTATTTTCTATGGCTGCCCCTCCCTCTTTGAGGGGAATATAAAGTAGCAGCAGTAAAATTTGAAGAATCAGCAGCAACACATAGGTGCATACCAGCAGCATGGGTATTTGTCATCTATACATCAGGTGCTTAAAATACCACAAGAGACAATGCAGAAAACAATGCAGAGGGCTCACTGTTAATCCAGACTGTGGCTTCTTCACAGTTCACTGGCACTGAAAGGAGCAGCAGAAATGCCGAGGAAAATGTTGTCCACTAGAATCACAGCTTCTGTTTTACAGCCCAGGGTTTATGGGTTGCAAAACAGGCACAAAATTTCTAGCAGCAATTCAAATCACTTAGAAGTCGTTACAACATTCATACCAAAAATAATATGGGCTGGTCTACTTGGAATTTAGTTAAGTGAAATAGAGTTTTCATTCCACACAGGTTTTTAACAGCGGTTTCAGAAGTCTTTCATCAGGCAGGTCCACCCCACAAAGCAGGGCACAGAGCTTTGGTCAACTTCTGAAACTCTGATCTGACTCCATAGGGCAGCATAGGGATGCATGAGGGTACTGGCTCCTGTCCCAGATGCAATATAGATGGCTGCACCCTTTTTTGAAGCAAGGCCAGTTACTAATTATATAGCATTCAGCTCTGGAAATAGGTGTCTCAGGGCTCTTTGCCTCAGTACTCCCTGATGGGTGTAGACAAGTCTTAAATCACAGCAGAACACTGAAAAGGCACTGACTCTTGTGTTGTTTTTTTAAGTTACCTTTGAAATCATGATGGGTGTGTGTATCCTTCAGTTTATTTAATTTTCCACTGAAATATATTGCTTGAGGTCCTTCATCTTATCACATTGTCCCTGTCCAACAGATGAGTCATCAAGGCTTCCTGTCTAGGAAGCAAATGGAACTCTCCTGATTCACAGGCACCCTGATGTTGCAACGAGGCACATAGGCAGGTGAGCCATCACAATAGCAGATCCAAGAAGGAGCAAGGCCACCCAGGCAGGAGAGGAGAAGCAGGGCAATTTGCTCCCAGTTCCCTCTTTTCAAGGTTAGAGAAGGGACCAGTTCCTTTTGCTGCAAACCACCCTCATATAAAGCGTGACCCAGTTTCAACTTTTGCTCTAGGCCTCTGCACGCTTTCCTTCTCTGTAGTTGTTTCCCCATTTTAATTTTTATTTCTTTTTCTGATTTCCCCAGGCCATCAGCACACCCACCTCAAGAAGGAGGTCTGTGGGCTGGCTGAGAGAAGCAGTGCTCGTTGCCAATGCTGTGGTAAGCTGTGCTGCAGGGCTGGGGAGGGTCCTGCCTCAGCCCCCAAAGGCTGGGAGCTGGCTCAGCTCTTGACATCTGTTCCTTTTCCGCAGTAATCACTGGGAGGGGCCTTTGCATGTCAGGTCCCCTGTTACTGCTTGCAGTTTTGCAGTGTTCCCACACACATAAGCTATCTGATTATTTTAAGGGCATTCACACATGCAGTTCCTACATTGTCTTTTATAGTGTGAACTTTTAGTCTAAGGGAATAATCTGTCTAAAATTGCTCTCAGATTTTTAACAGTGGAGCTGAAAATACTCCTTGTATAATTGACTGAAAGATGCTACATTTTCTGCCACTGTATTTTGCTTTCATTGGTAAAATGGCAAAATTATCTTGATTCTAGTTACACAGTTACTGCTGCCACAACATTGGCTTTGCTCCATTGATTTTACTTATTTATTCCTATGCCAATTGTTTTGGGATTCTGTTCAGTCAACAAATTTTTGACACTGAATTTCTGGTCATTTCTGCATAGTTTACTACTGAGTGTTCTTCACTAGCAGCTTTTGAAATTGCTGTTTCTATTGTTGAAGCTGTTTAGATGGGAGTTTTCTCCTTCCCAGCCAGTGTTCTCCCTCAGCTCAGTGATACAGGGAACTCCTAATCCCGTGTCTCTGTCTCTGACATCACAGCCCATTGCCATGGCAATGTCTGAGAGCTGTGCAGCCAACAACCTGGTTTTCTGCAGGAACTATATATGTGAAAGGATGAAATCAGAAGGAGCATTAACGCTCATGGGCTGTGCACTCATGCAAATGTATGAAAAAAAAAGAACTGTGGAAGAATGCAAAAGCCAGAAACCCAAAAGTTACTTGGGTTTTGTGTTAAGGTGTGGGCTTGAAGCCGAGAAAAATTCTACTTTGTGTCTATCCTAAATTCCTAGCTCTTGGTCTTGTGCTGGACCTGGGTAGCATGACTTTATCCAGCCAGCATACTGCCAGTGCCTTCTCTTCATGGATATTAAACTGGTGGTTGGCTTGGTTTGAGGTCGTTGTTATTCATGACTTTCCCGTGCTTTTCCCAGATTTAGATAGCTGAAAGCCAAGAGAACAATGCTCAGAACAAGGCTCCTTGTCTTTTCCCCTCTAGATGTTCTGTGGCCTTAATTTTCTAGCAAACAGAAGAAATCACTAGCCTCTGGAATGGTTTGTTCAAATTATATTGCACTTTACCTTTCTTCAAGCTTTCTTCAGGTTCCCACTGAATTGAAAATATTCCGTAATGTACTCTGATTTTTAAGATAATTTATTTTACGCTGCACTTAAGTGTCCTTGTCTGAAAAGCACTATCTGTCATCTAAGGCAAAATGCTTTTGCTGAAACCTGCCCTGTTAGAACAGAATTTCCTTTGTTACACTGCACTGATTTAATTGACTGTGCTTAAATGAAACCTATTGCAATTAGCGACATCTCATCCATAGTTAATTTATAGAAGGAAAGTCTTTAGTCACTTGTCATTTGGACAAACATTATGATAGTGGAGCTGATTATGTATTACGGTTTCCTGATTCACAATACAAACTAATGTGCAATCTTTGAAAAAATTATACTTTATTTTTGCACTTGTGAAGAAGTCTTTGCCTCTAGGAAGCTATGGAAAAGGGCAAGAAAACACTCTATACTTGTAACTCTCTTATCATGACCAATGTGATCCTATTTGACACTGATATTTGAGTGAATCTCCTGAAAATGAAGGGTTGGAGTACATGACCTGATGTAAGACAGTTGCATAAAATACACCTGGACACAGCAAAACTGATTTCTCCTTAAATAAAAAGCCAACCTGCAAAATGTGCTTTCATCTGGTAGGGCAGCCTACTCTGCTGCAGGAATTAAATGCACAACTTCCTTGATGACAACATTTTGTTTAAGGTGGTGAATTACTCTCTGCTTTGCCAATTTATGACACTATTTCCCTCTGGGCATCCCTTTAGGCTTATCTGCTTCTGCCAAGATATGTGAATTGAATCATCTGGTAGTACTTGAGCTGCACATCTCACCCCAATAACTGGCCGATGGTCAAGCTGACTCAGCTGCTGCTGTGTGTTATACCCCTAAGCTTGTTACATTTACTTAATTAATTCATTCCTGCTTTCAGACTTTGGAAGCTGATAAGGGAAGGTTGCCCTTAGCTCAGTTCCTATTTCTTAACTTAAACATTTGATTAAATGTAATAATAAAATTACATTAGTCCTTTGAACTCATATCTACCCATGATTCAGAGGATTAGAAGAAGTTAATCCAATCCTTTAAGGAGGTTTTTGAAGTTTTGAGATTATCTTTTATCTCAGGGACACACATTGTTGTGTTAGCCCCCTTTCTTTGTCATTTTCTGAAGGTCACCGCTAGCTTTGCAACGGGAACGGCTGCAGCCACCTCATCTGCCAGCTGCCTGTCTCAGGCCCTTGAGCTGAGCTTGCCTGTGGGTTCCCACATTGGAGGGGCTCATTCTGCCTTTCTTTTTAAGGAGTCCTCCAACAAAGCCCCTGCAAAAGAGCTGTGCTGTGGAAGACAAATATATCATGTGCTTCTTCTTGCTTATGTGCTCTTTCACTCCAGTGGACTGACAACCGTCAGTAAGCCCTGCACCTCCGTCCAGTCCACAGATGCCACCGAGGTCATATTGTGTTGGCGAAGCACAAGGGGTTGAATATCCCTAAATTCCTCAGATGCCTGATGAATTAACACAGACAATTGACAAAAGAGAGACCTTTCCCTTCTCCCACCAAAAGTCACTTCAAAACCTGCACCTGGCCTAATCTTTTCTACTTGAACTAATTGCTATTTGCAGTGGCATATGGTTAAAGGCTCCTTTGCCCAATAGTCATATTTCAGGCTACAAACACATTTCATATTACTTGTTCATTTTGGGGACTGCCTACACATTGCAATGACTTTCCTTTGCAGGAACTGTGGTACTCAAAAAAAGAAAAGAGAACAAATAGCAAGTGACTCTGAGAAAGCAAGGGAATTTTCATATTTAAAGCTTCCTGAGAGAAGGACCAGAGAACATCACACTTTGCTCATCTTCTTGAGTAATTCACATATACTTGCACAAAAATCTGAAGGAGTTTCTAGTCTATGTGGGCAGTGTGTAAAAGTGGAAGCTTTATTTATTTTTAAGTAGACTTGTCAAATTGAATTTACTTTTGATACACACAGTATGTGATGTTGTTAATATTTTACCAATAAGCTTTGAGAAGACATTTGACTGCTGTCATGGCCACTAGGCATCAATGCTATCAGCCTCTCAGAAGCCTGGTGTAGCATAAATTGTTAATCTGGAAAATTATGCAAAGAGGGAAGTAAAATTTCCAAAAATGTTCATACAGTGACTTATTATGCTTATGAATGGTTACGAAACCATTCAATCTTTCCATGAAGATACAAGGAAATCATGAATTTATCTTTATAATACCCTAAAAAGTGCTGTTTGTGGCTGTTGTAAAACAGAATTTACCATGCTTTCCTTACCCTAACATTCACCTGCTTTTTTTAGAGAAGCAGATTCCTGTCCTTGTTCATGAACAGCTTGGAGATAGCAGGTCTTAGCAAGGAACATCCAAGTCACTCCAGACGGTATTTGGCCCTGCAGCTCTCATCTCCTGGACAGAGACTCTAACCCGCATTTGAGCTGTAACAATCACAGTGTCCTTTGTGGATACATGACAGTGTGGGACATAAAAGTTCCACTTTGTGTAGACAAATTCAGGGGTTAGCGGATTAGAGGCAACCTCTCCTCCTCTCTAATGTGGCTTTGGTGTTTTTTTCAGGGATTGACTTGGGTGGGGGATTGGAAATCCCTCTTCTCCTCATCCACTGGAGCTATAACACCATGGGGATATAGGGAGCCTCCTGCTGTGCCCAGCCACTGTTGAAATAGTTAAGGAAAATAAGACAGGTCTGAGAAAAGGGGTAGGCAGAGCCTCACATGCAATGGTTGCATGATGGGAGTGCTCACCCAGGGAGGTGGGTAGCATGCACGCTAATGTCCCCAGGCAGATGCTGGAGCTGTACCTGTTCCCTACAGGAACAGAGATTAGATGTGTGCCAGGGTCATGGTTAAAAAGCAAGCAGGATTTTTGCCTATCTTTTGAAAGACAAAAGCAGCTTTGTTTTGTGAAATCAAAGAGCCAAAGTCAGGAATCACTAGCAAAGATGGGCACTTCCCTGTGATTTGGTTCGAGCTGGCCAAACACAAACAGTGGGGCTTGCTTGTCAGGTCTTCGTTCCACACAGGCAAGAGAGGTTAGCATCATAGTGCTGCACTTTCTGTAACTCCCTCTACAGGAGTATAACTATAGAGGCATCTCTTGGAGTTGGTGGTTATGGTTTCCTCAGTGCAGAGCTCTTCACTTCTTCTCTATATATGGTGTCTATCTACCCCAGGGAGAAAACACCGATTTGTGAGAAGCAAGCTTGCATGGTGAGCTATGCTGCTGGCACCACACCCTGCTGTGTAATGCACCCTGCCACTGGCTCACCCAAGAGGGACAGTGGCACAAGGGAACACAACAAACCATGCCATAATCCCTTTTTCTGCATTATGTGGTCTAAAAAGCCTCTTCCAAGTCAAATTGCTCTGAATAAACATGCACACAACCAAACCCTGCTCTTCATCCTGGGTGCATGCCTCTCCCACGTGGAACACTGGACACCCATCTCATGGCATCCCACCAGATTGCCTTCTTTCTGCTGAGCTCTACATCTCTTATCTACCTCAAGTAAACTTTGACTGGCCAGCTCTCAGAGGCCTTTTTATACAGAGATAAGAAGGGAGAGAAGGGCAAAAAGTTTATCCCTCCAGCTTCTCCCTGGATTCCCTCCCAAGCAGGATATCTGTCTCCTCTGCACATTGGAACAATTTGAGTTTAAAAGGCTGAAGTATCCCTTGTTGTGCAGCTAATGTCAAGGCTGACATTACATACAGTACAGTACGACATACAGTACGACTAATATGCCTTTTTGATGTAAAACAGATTAGTCTGATTTAATTTCCCACCTTCATTACAACGGCTGTCCAACCACCACACAGCACTCCTGCATGGCGCCTGAAATCCTTGCTGTAGTAATTACATACAGCAGTGACTGGATCAAATTTGCTATTCCTATGATTCACCTGTAACAATGATCTTTGCCAGTGCTTTCTTTTTGAGTAGATACATCATTTAAGGCATTACCTAGGCCATTTGACCTGCAGAGAAAGAATACTTGTCATCATTAAGTTACTATCAAAAGGGGAGGGCTGATAATATAAAGATTATAGATATATCTTTGTGGATTAGGGCTTAATAGAAAAAAGATCACAGAATTCCTCACTTGTTCCATCCGCAGTCACTAAGCAAAGGCACTAAGCAAGACCGTATCTTGTGGAAATTGCTCTGCACAGGAAAAACGGGAGACAGTTTAGAAAGCTTTGGCACACAGCTCAGTTGAGTGTCTGAAAGGGAATGGGATAGGCTTAGTGGGGCTAAAGAAGCAGCAGAAGAATTCTGGTAAGCTCATGATCCACAAAGAGATGGGGAATTAACATGTTTTAGAGGTAGGTTTTTAAATCCCATTTGAGTATTACACCATGGGTGCTGTTTTTGTTCAATGCCCAGTGGATCAAAAGGAAAGGTTTTTACTGACCTCACTGGGCCTTTAATGAGGGGTATAACCATTGGATATCTTTGATGCCTTCTTTCCCTGCCTGAAAACTGTATTTATTAATGGCAGCTTCTTTTGCTCTCTTTTGTAAATATAAACGTGATGATTGAAATAGGTTCATATATAACAGTGAGCCCAGAGGCCCAAAGATTGATAAAGAGAAAAAAGAAGGCGCTGTGAATCCTGCTACAAACCTGTTTTCTGAATGATTTATGTATCCTATGGCAGCTGTGGAAAGCTAAGACAATGTTAGAAACTCTGGTTTGATAAAGCATTTGTATGAAGAATAGTTCTTACAGTGTTTGTAGAAGATTGTCATGGCTTAAAAATGTAGTGGCAGCCCAAGGAGTAGATTTCAGTGTAAGCATGAGAATCCCTCTGTTTAAAACACCAATGGCTGTGCATGAGGAACAAGGCCAAAAAGCATCCAAAATAGTAATTTGAATAACAGCCGGTTAGAAATGAGATCAGATTAGAGATAAGGAGGAAATAAACACAGGGCAAAGAGTAAAAACAGAGGAATTCAGAGGAGGCATCCAGCAAAAGAAACTTCATTTTAGCAGGATGTCACCTTTTGGTCTGAGGGTTATCTGAGGTGAGTGCAGCCACTATGCACTGTGATTGCATGTGCATAACTTTCTACAAACTATGAAAATAATTCTTTGCATATTTCTTTCTAAATCTATTTCACTGGAAAAGTATTGTTTTCTGGGTTTCTTTCAAAAAAAAGTAAGACTGAGGACAGCAGTTTTATGTTGGAAGTTTAGTCTTGTGTCACCCAGTAGCTACATGCATCCTTCCATGGACCTTGGCTGATCAGACTGAAATAAGTAACGAAACAAGAGTACACAGCAGATACTGTGCAGGCAGACACCCAAAGGCCCCGGTCTCTATAGCATCCACAGATGTGCTGGTGTTGTCTTTCCTTCCAGCTCAGCAGCATTTCAAAATCACATGTTTCTGTCTGGTCAATTCCCTTTGAGGTAGCACTTTGGAATTCCTTTAAAATATCTCATTCAACATCAAGCTCCATGCAAAGACAAAAGATATTGCTTTTTGAAGGAAACAGTTTTTCACTAGGGGATTAT
This sequence comes from Coloeus monedula, assembly GCF_965178545.1. Classification (NCBI taxonomy): domain Eukaryota; kingdom Metazoa; phylum Chordata; class Aves; order Passeriformes; family Corvidae; genus Coloeus; species Coloeus monedula. Next base: position 21,890,527 of record NC_138784.1, read on the forward strand.
ATGACTGCTGTTATTACCTCTCCTCCTACAGCTCTTTCCCAACATCATATTTCTTGTAATGTTTTAAGGGGCCTGAAATGCTAGTTTCCACTTTGACATATTTGCAAAAAAAGTTGATGCTATAAATCTTTGTTCACGAATAATGAGATCATGAGACCTAGAGAGGTACTCCTATGAAAATGTCAGATAAGATCAAGGAGATCTACAGGACCTGATTTTGGAACATTTTTCTTCCTCTTTTTAACAAGGTTAAAACCAACAGAAGCTAAAATTTGACACAAACTGCGAGGAGTTAGTGTAAGGCATCAACTGGCAATAAAAAAAGAAAAATCTCTCTCTCTGGCAAAGACCTGGTATATATAAATTGGGTGAAATCAACAGACAATTGAAACCAAACGTGTTGTACATAGTTTCCACTGGGTTTTTATGACTGAACTAGCAGCACAGCTGAGTTCAGAAGTGAAAAAGCTTGAAAAACTTAATATCTGCCCTCACAGATTCTTTTTAAAAGACACTGTGCAATCATCACAGTCTCCTATAGCATCTTTATGAAAGAATTGTTGACGGGGTTTGGAAAGAATTACCTGGCAAAATATTACTGCAAAATAATATCGTTACACTCACTAAAAAAAGAGAACTTTATGTTCCACTAGAAAGTTCATGTTGTCTACTGAACATGTTAGCAGGACCCTTCTTGCTTTCACCATCATCCTGGTGCCTACAAAGCACCAGACCTTACCTCAGACCTGCTCAAAGAGTTCCTGCAGCCAGTTTCAGTGTTATCTGAACACAAAAATCCATCTTTCAACATTTCACTGTGATGCTTTGCGGATGGTAGGGAAGCATTGCAAGCCAGTTGATACCTAGCTGCTGAGAGATGGAATGGTCCTGCCACCAGAACAGGGCTGTGCTCTTGGAAGGAAATGTCATTCTGTTAAGCAGTTGGGTTTTCTGTGTTCTTTTAACAGAGTTAATGGGAATTGAACACCACCCCCTTTTCAATAGAAAGACAAATGGGCCAACAGCTCATGGCCACTGTCGTGTGGGAGTGAGCATACACGAGGCAGACATTTACAAATGATATTTGTAAAAGTTATTACACGGGAAAAATATTTTTCTTCATAGTTCTAGACTGGTCAGTGTTGTTTCCTTCCCTTTCTTCCTCTCAACAAGGACTTTACTTCAAACACAGATGGCACATGTGTGTCTATATGGCTTTAGCAGTGACCTATCTTTCCATGTAAATCAGCAATGCTTTGAGTCAGATCACATAGTTACAGTTGGATTTTTTTACTCAAAACTAGTTATTCCTGGAAAAGCTGTTGGTAACCAATAATCAGGCATTTCTCTTTTTCAAGCCATAGAAGCTGGGAACTGCCATAAATCAGAGGCATCAGCTTTTATCTGAAACCGCCTCCACTCTGAAAAGCCATGATACTTTATTCCAAATGTAGGCTTGTCACCATAGAGATAAGATGAATTCAAGGATTTAAGACTTGCCAGAAAATATCATGTACCATATTTAAGATAAAGCTTTGTTTGCTTAAATCAGCAGTGGAAGCTGAAACTGCAAACCAGCATCTAACAAAGACTGGCCAAAGCAAAGAAAGGATTCACATTCTTTAAATAAAAACTATCTGTTTCTAACTAAGAAGAGTGTAGGTACTGAAGCTATGTTTGTCCTCAGACCTCTTTAACAGCTATAGTTACTGTGTATTTTAGTGACTGAGACATGTAAGTATTTGATTTTTTGGGCATTTCTTTCTTCCTTTTTCTCCACCTTCAAAAATAAATGTTCATCTTTGTTTTATTTTAATTTATCCCTTAACATATTAAAATCTATCTGGCCTTTTTCTCAGGAGCAAATGAAACCTAATCAGTTCTTTCTGATGATATATAAGGTGTTGTTTGAGATGGTTTTTTGGATGTAACAGTCCCTCTGTTCCTAGAAATTACTTTACTGCACCCAGGTTTGAGCTAAGTATCCCTAAATCACAGATATACTTCTCTCTCCCCTATTACCCATGAAAGAACAGCTAGAGTTTTCAGACATGCCTTGGGAACTGAGACACTGCTGTAACTGTGACTCATGTTTTTGAAGCCTATTCATGGCTAAAACATTTTTGAAAATGAGCTTTCTTTTTTAAATGATGCTTCTGAGGAAATTCAGTGCTCTGGAAAATGTTGCGTCATATTGTCATGAGGCATGCTGCCCCTCAAAGTTGAGAAGAAGCTTTAATGCAACATTCTCAAGGAGGATCTGGGAGAGACAGAGACAGCACCATCTGTCCACCCCAAGAAACCTCTGGTACCCCCCAAAAAGCCACTGCGCTCAGTGGGGATTGCTGCAGGCTGAGAAAAGGTCAGCTGCCCTTGCAGATGCTGCCTGTGGCCACACCAATTGCTGCTTGCCTACACACAGAAGAAAATTAGGGCATCCTGGAGCCAGTCCCCTCTGTCCCGGGCTCTTGACACAGTATTTGGAGATTGCCCATCACCCCCAGCACCAACTGCTTGGCCAGAGTTATGGAGAAGGGCTGCAAGGTGAGCAGGCTCACAAGGGGGGCTTCTGGGCTCACAGGGCTTGCTTGCTTGGTGTTACTGTTACAAGTTAATAGTATCAAAATTAATAACAATAACAAAAGGAATTCAAATTTGTATTTTTAGCGGTTACCCATGCCATAGATACTATAGCACACAACACCAAGTATGATGAAGTCCCCACATCAGAGCTAGGGGCTCCCTTTTTAATCACAGTAAAGCCGTTTTAACAACCTTTGGCAAGCTCCGCAGCAATGCAAATACTCCAAGTGGTGCAATATGTGTTTAGGAGAGGAGAGAAAGAGCTTAAAATTCATTTAAATTGAAAAACAGCAGTCATGCATTTCTCTAAATGATTGTTTTCAGTACCATAAGCCACATCCTTTCAAATTTCCTCTGCTTGGCCACATTATTGGAATGAAGTGTCATACTTGGTTAAGTCACTTTGACATCATCCTGATGATGTGTCAAGCACAGGAAATTTGAGAGGACAGGGCTCAGTAAGGTCTTACTCTAACTTGCCTTCTTTTGACAATTCCTCTCTCCAACCCCACACCCTCCCTGCTCCTTTTTTCAAATTCAGTGTTTCTGAGATTGGTTAACTCTTAAAATCCCTATGGTGAGGCTAATACTGTCAAAAGTGTGGAAACAGCACTCTGCAGGTCTCCCACCTTCCTTTCAAAGCCAGCATTTTCAAGGTGTTTCAAATACTTATGATGATGGGTCATAAAATGCATCAGTTACATTGAATTTGTCAGAAAAAAACTGCAAGTGAACCTCAGCTGTGAAGATGCGTGTGGCTGCAGCTCTAGAGAGTAGGAGTGGAAGAGATCCTGCAGGCTGTGAGCCTTCAGGCCAGATACATCAGGCAGCTGGTGGAAGTAGAGTTAATTGCATAAACTGATTCATAACAAGCTAGTGAGGTTTTTTCCTTCAAATACAGCTAGTGGGAAACTGCTCCAAAAATTCACATTTCTGTGTAGGAAGCAGTGTACACAGCTCTTGTGCCAGAACTGTCCGTCAGCTCTAATAGCTCTGATGCTCTGGTTTCCTCTCCACACCCACAGTGTACTTAGGGGAAACAATCCCACCTCTTCTCCAGCTTCACCTTGATGACCTAAGTGAGCCTCGTTACATTTGCTCAGGAAGTAGTCTCTCCACCCTTTTGAGAAACCATTCATTTAATCATTATCAGTTTCAGTGCTTCTTTCTTGATAATAGATGAGCAGGAAAGAAAAGAGTATTCCCTGTTTCTGAAGGTTCAAACTAGCCAGACAGATGGAGGCAGACCTGTGTCTTTGCTCCCTCTGTGCAAGGGTGTTGCTCTCAGTTCTGTTACACATGATCTCACTTCTAGTGCACCAGTCCCCAAGGTTATCTATTTCTTTCTTTCCAAGTCTTTTAATGCTTTCCAGTTTTATGTCATCAGTAAATATCTCTCATTTGCTACTTTTTTCCATGCCAAGGTCACTAATGAAACTATTAAGTGAATAGGTCTTAAGGTCAATCCATCAAACAATAGATTTCCTCCCACCTGATAATTTCCTTTTCAACAGAAGCTGTTGAGAGGTGCCCTTTAGGCAGTTCCCTGTTGACTTATAGTTATTATACTTATTCTCAGCTTCTGCACATAATGTAACCTTTTTCCCTACGGCTTCATATCAAATGTTTACCTGAAATTCAGATTAAATGCTGCATTTCCTTTGTCTACAAAAGCATTTTTATCATCTAAGAAATATACTTGCTTGTTCTTTCATGATTCAGTTTTGTTAAAGCCATGCTCCATTTTCTATTGATTTATATTTCTCTCGACTTATACTTCCTTTCAAATTCGTGCCTATGTTTTGTACTCCACTGAAGTCGAGTTAGTTGTCAATGGCTACTTCCATCTTTTCACAAAGATTGCATTAGCTATGCTCAACTGCAATGCACGATGCCAATCCAGTGTAACCAATACAAACATTAATACTCAACCCTCAGTTTCTTGTGCCAGGTCTTTCACAGTTACAGGAGAGAGACTGTCTGGTTTGGAGATTTCTGCTTCAACATCAGCTGTGTGTATTTTCAGCTTGAGGCTCTCACTTCCATTACCCTCCCTACTCCATTTCACTGTTTTTCTTAAAAACAAGGCAGAGTTTGGAAACTTTACCTGAATTACCATTGATTTCTCTACCATCTTCACTCCAGTAGGGCTTTACTTTTTCTTCAATATTATACATGTAGTTAAACAGCTTTTTGCTTGTTTCAAGTTTTTTTCCCCAAGGTGTAATTCAGATTGAATTTCACTGATTCTCACTTCACCTGTGTGTTTCCTGACATCTAATGTAGCTCATTTTGCTGATCATTCAATTTCCCATCCCGAGAAGACTTTTTTAAAAACCTCAATATATTCTTCAAGGTGGATATTTACTACTTTCTGTCCAGAGTGCTTCCTCACAAATTTACAAAGATTTTTCCTTTGCTTATGATACAGAGTCCAGATAGGCTTCATCCCTTAGAGTAATTCTGTTTCCTCTGCACTCAGGTCCTTGATTTCTTTTGGATAGCTCACTAATGAGGTACCTTCATTTCTGAGCCTTTATCCATTTGAAATCTAAAACCTTAATTACAAAACTGCCTTTGTTTACAGTTAAATTGTATTTAAACTGAATCAACCCACGATCCACCTGAAACAAGTTTTTATTTCTTATCACTTATAAAAACAAAGTGTAATTAAGGGTGCCCTCTTGTTCAATGAAGTTTATCTTAATTGATAAAGAAAATTGTCTACTATCATAGTCAGGAAAACATGGACCTTACCCTTAATATTAATATTTATTTTTCATCCTATATTTTGGCATAGCGTAACAGACTGTACATGTACTCCAAATAATTTTATCCATGCTTTGTGAATGCTTACTCCTTTCTGGTCTCTTACAGTATAGCATATAATGTTACTCCATCTCAGGTTTGTCCGAAAATATATTTTTTTTTATCACAAGCACTTCAATATCCCTGTTCTCTCATCCTTGACAAACCATCTTAGATTTTTGGTGAAAGGTGATTTACGATCCTCAGCTACATATTCTGTTTTCCTTTTTTTCAGGAACAACTTGGACATTTGAGTTATCCCTTAATTTTCACTGGTCTAGTAAGTGAGCGAGAAGCTGTCCTTTCTCTAACAGTGCCATCATTCATGTGATTGCTTTCAGTATGAACTTTCTAATTTTCCTCCTTTCCATTTTTTCCTTCAGAGGCTGGGGAAGGTTGCTGAGTATCTTTCCATTTTTACAACCATGGTCTTTAGGCCTGGGTGCTCAGAAACAATGGGCCTGTAGCACATAGAGCATTTTTCTCTTGTTATCAGCACTCCTCAGCTCAGCTCCATGGCCACCTCAGGGTTTCAAACAAGTGACTCCCCCTGGGCTTGCTCTCATCCTGCACTGATCCACTGCTGCTGTGTTCTGCTCCAGACTGGCATTCACTGACCATGTATAATCCCATCCTTCTGGGTTTATATCCACATACCAGCTGGCTTTTCTTCAATGGTTGACTGCATCTACCATCAGCTCAGCAGAGTACCCTAAACAGCCCTGACTCAAGGACCTTTCCAGACACAACCAAGTGGAAGATACCACCTACACCACCTTCAATGCAAGAGATGGACAGTGGACCAAAAGATACCTTTTCTTTTCTACTATTTTCTACTCTTTACACTACTAGTTATTTGTAATTTTCACCAGTGTGAGAGGTTACTCAGGGCCAGGGTTTTCAGACCTGACGAGAGACACTGCAGACTCTAGTTAAAAGTAAGAGATGCCTCTAGTGTAGCTTACCTCTCTTTCTCTAATTATTACTAATTACACTGTTAAATAATTTTGTTAAGCAGGCTACATTCAGCTCCTATATTCAAAGTGCCCTCTGCCTGAACCCTTCACACCTGGCACAGAAATTTCTGGTAAAGTTTACAATACAAATGGTTTATGGAAATAAAGTGGCACTAGGAATGTTTTGACTAACTGTGCCAGTTCAAACCCACATAAGTCATACAATGAATCGTTATGGTTTGAAAAGAGCTGTTTGCATTTTATTTTTTTAAAGCATTAATTAAATGATATATAAAGCTACTAACATCTTAGGTCAGGGAGAGTGCCAAAATGGACATTATAAAAATGTTCACTTTGGTATTAATTCTGTGTTTATGGGGCGTCTCATGTCTCTAAAACCTCCCTAGACTGCTATTAATCATAACATATCAAGTACATTCATCACATATTTTTCCTGTCATACACCAAAGAATGTCTTATTAATTAAAGGGGTGAAAAATTGGAAAGGTTCCTTTTCTCCCCTATTGTTTTGTAGAAGAGGAAATGATAAAGTTCAAACTGTAATTCTGCTCCTTTCCAGAAAAATGTTCTTATTGGGAAAGCAGACTTTTGTCACATTAAAAGCAAAAGAGTTTTGCAAAGTTTGGCCCAAATCTGGCTTGGGTTGCTTGCTCATCTAGTTCTTCTGAACTCAACTCACTGCAAAAGCAGGATTTGGCCTTATTGCACTTGTGCTGCAAAACCCATGACTGTTATTAAAGGCATTTTAATTAAACCCAGCATTAAAACTACATTTTTCTTTCAAACCATCTATAACCAACAATTAGCTGCAAGGGGTTTTTCAAACCTCAAAAGAAATTGTTTGGGTGATATGCTACACATGGTTTATAGATTTAAAATCCCTGGGGTTTTGTTTTCTGGGAAAGAGAAGACAAATCTCCGTCTTAAATGGGTTGAGTTTTCTGTTCATTCCCTACTGGACGGTTGTCCACGTCTCAAAAGCTGAATGTAACCTTAATTCATGACAGCTGTTTTCTTTACAATAGAATTGAATTTTATATAGCTTCATTCATATTTGAGGTGTCCCAAAGCATTTAACAATAAGAAGTCATTGCCAGCTTTCATGGCCACTACAGCATGTCAGAGTTTTGCTTCAGGAAGGTCCCTGGGATTTGGGTCTTTAGCTGAGGGTGATGCTCTGGGCGTGGGGACCACCAGAGTAGAGGTTTTGCATTCAGCAGCCCCTTTCTCAGCCATGGGAGGTAACACTGACTGGACCCTGGGGTCAAGTCTGTACCAATTCAAAAAGTACAACAAAAATCCCCTTTCCTTTAATACATCTGGTGCAATGACACCCTTAGCCATTTCTACAAGCATCACTCTGCTAATTTCTGTGCTTTGTGTGCTTTTTGTCCAAAAAGTGAGCCAGCAGCCTTCTGCCATAGATCTGCTGCAAAGGCTGTCTTGCATTAGTCTGATTGCATCAGATCTTTGCAGTAGAGCAGGCTGAGCAGAGCAGGGCAGGTAGGATCCTTCCACCCTGAACAGTGGGGATGCCATCATACCACAGAGAAATCCTGGGTTAGTCACTGGCTGCTTATCAGAGTCCGTCCATGCATATCTGCTAAGCATATCTGGGTCTCCAAGATGAAGCATCCATCTAAATCCTTGTCAATAGATAACAACCTGAAAGCTGCTGTTCTACATCTCACATGCTTCATTTTAAGCACTGCCTTAAAATGGGAACAGCAGAAACATGTATGTAAGTCTTAAGGTTTGAAGGCAAAATAACTCAGATAACAGGTTCAAAGAAATTTCTCTTAGATGCATGTTTACTTCTAATTAGGAATTCATTGTAGTATAATAGTTCTGTGGTCACACAAGGGAGTATTCCACAAAAGAAATACCTGAGAACACAGGTAATGAGTTGCTTCTGAGCTCACCACCAGGCCCTTGTTATTGCAGACAGTCACATTACAAATCAATTGTGCAAGTAAGGGAGACAATAAATACCTTCAGAAAGAATAAACCAACCTATCTGCCATCTACCTACACACAGCTTTCTAAAACAGAGGATTGCCCCAAACCATCTTTGGTTGCTGTCAGCTTATTCAAATCATAATGATAAAACTGAATTAGTCTAGAAAGATGTTTTCCTACGAAAATGTCACTAATGACTTTTGCCTTCGAAACAATGAGCTTTTCTAGACACTCAGAGTGGGGTAGGGCAAACTCTTTCAAGATAAATGCATGAAGTACAGACTCACAAATTACATCAGAGGGTTTCAAACCAATAAATGAGTTATACCAAGCTGTGGTCTGGAGTAGCATAAACCCAGGGGATCTAAATTCCTCCCTGCTGTAATTCTGTGAAATCAGTGAAGTTGCACTAAGGCTTTGTAATACCAGTTTTATTGCATAGGAATAGGTTCATCTTCTTTAGAGGCCACAGATGAATTTGAGCTATCATGAAAAAAGTAATTTTCAAGAATGGATATCCAAAGGGAGCTTTCTGCAAAAGACCTGAAGAGAAGCTTGCATCATCATTACATGTTCAAAATAAATCAACATGATAAGGAGCATGATTAAGGGTAAGTGCAGACCTCATGGTGCCAAAAAAGATTTGGAGACCAAAGTCACATGTGAGCATGAGATCATGAGAAGGAGGGAAGAAGAAAAAGAACATACAATGAACAGACACCAAGTAGTTTCATGGCTGGAAGAATCATAATCTTATTACCTGACCTCCAACACAACCCACTGCAAGAATACAGTGGGGAAAAACAGAAGTGAGAATGAGCTGGGATAAAAAGAAGAGGAAAGCTCTGAGTAAATATGGTAAGAAGAAAGCAAGGTCTAAGCAAAGGCATATGCTAGAGCACCTTCCAAATACACATATTGCCCAAGGCTGATGCTGTTTTCTAAAAACCTTTTTCTCATTTCCTGTGTTAAGCTGAAGGGTGCAAAATGCACTTTTAATCTTAAAAGGAGCCACTTTTGCTTCCAGGAACAGAGTAGTCCAAGCTTGGCTCAAAGACTGTGAATTCTTTTTACTCGTCCTGTTGTAGGTAGGTTTTAGGGGGTGATGACATTCATCTGTTGTAGCAAAGGATAAGTAAGATTGTCCATTCCTATTTTTCTCACAGGAAGGAATCCAGATGTGCATTCTTAGTATTATCTTTACCCTTATTCCAAAAAATTCCCATTCACCTCAAAAGCTTGCTCAGCCAACACGGGGTAAGGATCCAGGCTGTGTCTTAACAGCAGTTTAATGCTGCAGACAAGCAAATGAATGGGGAGATAGATGGAAGTGAGCTGTCACGTCACTTACTGCAAGGCTCTGCTCTCCTTTGCAGTTTCCTACTCACTTTAATCACTGACTTGTTCTTTAGGACTCATAGTTTTGGTCTCTTTGGGTGGGGTTTGTCACACTAACTGAAATATGGTCATCCCAGGCTCTTTAAAATCTCTCCCCAGAAATCCTCCCCGTCTGTGGAGGGTGAGTCACCCCATTCCACTGGAGATAGCTGGGATACAATGCCTTCTGGGGGTACTTATTTTTTTCTACTGCTAAGGGAAACTTGGATAATTCTTAGATATACAAAGCTGGACGAGATTAATCCCAAACTTTGTAAGCACGTGTATTAATACAATCAAGTGAAAAGTAAAAAAAAATTTTGCAGCTCTGCTATACATACATTTCTGTCTTTTCCTGCCCTTCCCTTGGCTTCTCATCTCTTTGGTGCTTACATTGTAGATCTCAACAGCTCCTGTGGGAGAAAGGAACAAGTGCTGATGGTCTCCTAAACAATAATGAAATTCACAGCCAAGCACCTAGTTTGTTAAGTATCCATTAAAAATGACAGTTCACTACAACTTCTCTGTTGTACATAGAAATAAGTGGCCGTCTTTTCATGTTGTTTGAGACCTTATCCATGTACATGAAGGTTTCTAGTCTCGTCAGAGTTGCTCACAGGTTTTAGGGCATTCAAGGACTGTAGGGTAATGACCACCACAGGCCGCTGAATGTGGAAATACCCAGTCCCACAGCTTCGTGGCCTTTTAAGCTAAGATCATAACCTTATTAATTAAGATTAATCTTAAACCCCTGGAGGAAATGGCAGAGGGCAAAGCAGCAGAAGTCTCCCTGCTTGCATTTGCTCTGCCCATGCACTCGACACTGGCCCTTCAGTTCCCTGGCATCTAGGTCATAAATAAGCCTTTCCTCAATCTGAAGTCCCACTGAAACCAGCTGGCAGGGATGTCCCCAAGCATCTGCTACTGAGTGTTCTCATGGGCATTGCAGGGGATGGCTTGGACTTCAGGTCTGACCCAGCATCAATGCTTTCTCTCTGCTTTGGATGAATTTTGTTGATTTAGATCTTAAGGGTGCATATCATGATTTACCAGCAGCCAGTGAGGGACGTGTTCTTCTTTCACAGTGAGTAATTAAAGTAATTTTTCTAGCGTAAAGCTAAAGTTCTGGATTAAACCCAAGTGGCAGCCAGCATCATGTGATGTAACTTAATTATCTTACTGCCAGCTGTGCTTTGCTAAGCATCTGGCCTTTGGTCTTTCAGGTTGAAGCTCCAATTACAAATACCATCAGGACCGAGATGTAGCCTAATTGCACTTACCTCCTAAACATTGTTTAATTGGTTTGGAAACACTAATCTATACACCATAAAGTTTATGTTAAAGTCATGTTAATTGGCTAAATCCATCATTGGAAAGATGGAGGGAGCTGGCTAATTTAACTAGACAATAGAATTTAAAAATCCAATGGCCTGATAATCCTGTTGTTGATGTCATAAAGCTCTATTTTACCCTTTTCCTTTTAAAAACATCTTTACAATTAAGATTTGTTTACAATTAAGGCTGATTACTGTAAGGCTGATTACTTTCAGTGCTGCAGAGAAAGGTTTTCCTCTCTCCCTCTCTTCTTCCACTGAAGTGTGGCAGAGGCAACATGAAATGCATTTGTGGATTCAGAAATGTTTATAGTAGGCAGAGCCTTCAGATTAGCATGACGCAAGGAATTTGTGACCTTTTAGATTTGATTTCAAAGCATTAGGCTAGGATTTCACATTTTGTTTTTATAAAATGCAAATAGCCTGCAGTTGCTTTGTTATTAAGATGGATTTGAAATGCTAGTCAGGGAGCAGATATGGAATTCATATCCCTTACACAAGTCTTGCTTCCTGGAATGGATTTTTTTTCCTTTTTTCTTTAGAACTTCTCCCAGATGCTAAGTAAACTGCTACTGTGAGACAGCCCAACTAAAAAGCCATTCCCAAAAAGGAAAGAAAGAGGTAAGGAATGAATGAATGAATGAATGAACTCAGAATGAGGGCACACAAGTTATTTTCCAAGAACTTGCATGAAGGAAGAAAAATCCAGCACACACTGGCTGCAGAGCAGTCACTGGTGTATGGAGAACTCCACTGCATTAGAGCTTAAGGCAAATGAGATGCCCTGTCTGGCAGCAGAGATCCTTCTCACTCCTGGTGGTCACACCATGACTCCCAGAGCTACGTGCAGGAGCCATTGCTGGTGTAGGTAAAGAGTAGAATCCTGGTGTCCATGGCACAGGGAAGCCAGGGAGCTCCAAAGCACAGTGCCAGCATTATTGACTGTCCTGAACACTATGGTATTCCTCTGGCTATGAGGAAAGGACCTAATGGTAAGTGTGCCTGACACCTGAAGGTCTCCCCAAGGCCAGGTTGTGTGTGTCCTGAGAGCAGGCATCCCCATGGATGCACTGCAGGAAGGCATTCTCCAGAGGACAGGCAGTCACAGGAGTGAGCACACCCAACAGCTCCTTATCCTGTCACACACATCCAAAGAGATTTGCAGAAGTCTCCCACAAGCAAATGACAGACTGTCAAACAGCTGCAAGGACAAGAGGTGGGGAGGTCCCATTAGTCCTAGATTGAGCTAGAAGATGGTGGAGTGGCCTTTACAGTTACTTAGTGCTGTCATCATATTTCCAGCCATCAAACTGCAAGCAACATCTCAAATGTCATTTAGGACTTCAAGTTAGCTTCTGACTGGAATCTCTGAGGCAAAAAATATCTCAATCTGACAAAAATTACATAACCCAGTTTTCTAACAAAAAAAAGACTAACATCTGCTATAAAGAGCCTTTCCATGGTTGAAACTTTTAGTCCTAGCTTTAGTCAAATATTATGGGAATGCATGCACACATCTGTGGATTGCTAGGAATTTCAGAGAGCTTTCAGCACCCCAGGTTACCCATTGTAATACGTGATAAACAGGAAAGGTAGAACGATCAATTGAATTTCTTGATAATTGTGCCTATAAATAAAACAACAAACACTTAAAAAAAAAAAAAAATCCTCCCTGCATATTTCAGACATAGTGTTGTCTAAAAAATGCTGGACCAGCCAGTAAGGCTTGCTGGTGCATGCTGACATGCCTGCAGTGGGTTAGGAAGGAAGCATGACTGAGCGTTTCTATGGAGATTAGAAAGAACAGGCCTTGTTTCCTTGGCATAGCCTTAATTAGCAAATGCTTAAAGTTAGGAAGATGTGTTGTTTCTACAAGGACATTTTGTTCCAGCAGAGGTTGTGTTTTCCTCCATTTGCTCAGTCTGTGAGAGGCTGAGAGGGCAAAGGAATCCAGAGTAAACAAGAGCTTTCTGTCTTTCACATACACAACACCTGCCGAGAGGTGCCACACTGCAACAAGACCTGGAGTCTGAGAATGCTGCTTTGGCACAGCAGAATCAGGAGAGATTACCCCAGAACAAAGCACACCCTTTCTAAATCAAGTGTGATTTCTCAAAGTAGAGATTAAGTTTTCAAGATATATTTCTTTGGCCTGAAATTACCAAAAGGAGAGATAAAGGCTAAATGAAATTGAGTCTGATGCATCTATATATTTATAGATACTTCTGGAAAGATGCATAGATCTATATGCAGATACAGCCTGTAAAATTAAGACCATAACCCTGTAACTTATTTCCCTGGCAACATCAACCAACATTTTGTTATCTGTTCTTAACTGTGAGTCTTGTTAGCATGAACTGTGCTGGGCTGGAGCAAGTGATCTGAGGGAAGGGGTGTCCCTTGAAACCTTGATGCAAATCTCCTGAGCCTTATGGAATGGTGACAGCATGTCCTTAAACCTGAAAAATTCTGCTTCCCACTTCAGCTGTGGTTTATTAAACCACTTTCTGATGCTGGGTCAGGATGGAATTGGTTATGTTGGAATGAGACCCGTTTTCAGACAAAACTTTTAGTTTCTCCATTTTCCCTTTCACAGCAGATTTACATCCCCAGCCTTTAGCTTGATAAAATAATTTCTGCCCTCTTGCTTGTGCCTATAAGGAGGCACTTTCTCAAAATTCAAGTCCTAACTACTTTTTATAGCTTCAAAATGCAATACAGATTCTACTCCTGAGCACTGAAGTAATATTTTAGCAGAGTGGGGCAAAATTCCAGTACTCAAGTGAATTAGAGGGATGTATGTGTAGATCCAAGCTGTTTGTATGCTCTCTTTGAAGTGTGCTGAGACCAAGCCAGCCTCTCCTAGCTGTCCTGTCATTTCTCTTACACTTTATACCCAAGCTGAGGTATGGAAAATATTGATATTAAAAGTCTATAATGGCTCTCATTGTTACTTCAAAAGTCCTACCTTTCCAAAGTCTTCATGTTCAGCCAAGCTTGAAAGATATAGATGTCTTAAAGAAAAAAACTATCCTATCCTTTCCTTTCACTTCTTGGCTGCATTTTCTAACTGCTTTTCAGAGAAATATAGTATTTCAAATATTCACAGAAAAAATATGACTCCTCCCAGACTCCTGAGGCTGCTCTCACAGGTTGTCTGTGGATGCTACTGCTCCTTGAAGGGAGCTGAGCAGTGGGACCATGCTGACTGACCCAGCATGAAGCAGTATCAGTTAAGCCTCAGTTGCTTTTATAAGGGGGTGGTTTTGGACTTCATGGCAGACCACTCAGACAATGGAGCAAGTAAGCTTGTCTAGCCACATCCTTTGTCACTGAGAGTCATCAAGGGACAAGAATGTTTTTGGCTTCAGTCTCTCAGCCTAGCTCGTATCCCTGTACTTCTTTTGCTGTCCTCTAATGGACAGAAGTCTATGAAGTTCTGCACAGGCAGGATCTGGATCTCTGCCCATGTCCCATTCCCAATATCCTTTAGCCAGGGCATCAGTGCTCCGTTGTGATCTAACAGTTGTTGGCCCTGGAATGCAAGGAACTTCCTGCTGTTTTTTATGGGACTCTGAAGAGAAGCCCTGCTGCAGGATGATAACATTAAAGTGGGATTCCCCAGGGACATTGCAGTCACAAGTGCCAAGTAAATGACCCACCACACTCCTACTTGTGCGATAAAATATTTTACCTGTGAACTTTGCAGACTGCTTTAATATTTCCTCTTTCATGTCCCCCTGCTTTTTCAAAGCTATGTGGTTTACCTTCACAGGACATCTGTGGCTGGTGGGTGGCCTATAAGGGCAGGAGAAAATGCCTAAGGATTACAGGACTCAATTCCACTGCCAGCACAGATTTCATCAGCTGCAGAGCCAAAGCAGCAAAGGTATAAAACCTTGCTTTCTTACCAGTGTTCAGGCATAGGTGGGATCTGCTGCAACTTTATGTGATTCATATTTACCTTTCAGAGGTGCACAGGACCATTGCCTCCTGGTCTTGTGTCCAATAGACATAAACCCGCATAAGAGAGGAGGAAGTTTATTCACATTCACTGCCCTGAGGTGCAGAGGATTTTATCCTGGCTGTATTCTGGGCCATAGCTGGGAGGAGGTGGTGAAGGGGAAATCACTTGCCACGTGGCAGAGGATGTGTGCAGCACTGATTCATGGACATTTTCCATATTCTCTTTCTCATGCAGCACTTCTGCTTTTCTTTTCTTTGTCACAGGTGCAGGACCCTAACAGCACTTCTGCAAATACAACTGTTATGTGTATTGAATGGCAAATTCAAAGAAAAAAGGCAGAAAACTTTGGTAAACTTCACTGGTATTAGTATGACATTGAGGACATGTAGCTCCAGTATTGCATCAATATGTGCAGTATGTTTAAGGAGAGAGCTCAGGGCAAAGGCTTGAATGCAGCGCCTCAGTCTGTGGTGTACTGTGAGCTGGATTATGTCTTGCAGGAAACTGTCCTTCACGGAAGATACTGCTATAGACTGCTAAGCACATGTTTCCACCCAAAACAAAGGCAGCTCAGGAATTTGAATACTGTGGGATGACTGGCTTTGTCTGGGTATTATTTTGGGAAAGAAATATGTGTGGGTAGATGAGAGACAGTTCAGGTGGGAAAGGAAGGAGAGAGCATGCGGAAAACAGGCAGTGAGGCGGAGCTGCAGCACAGCCAAGTTGCGTAGATGCCTGTCCTGGGAGAAGCCCGAGAGGCTGGAGAGCTGGCTGGCAAAGATCTGCTGCTGTGAGAAGAAAAGTTGCCTCCAGTGGTTTGTGTCCTACTGTGTTTATGAGAGCAGACTCTATATTGTTCTACATAAAAAGAGTTGCATCAAAAATGCTGGTCTTTGCTATTAATATCTTTACTTAGAAAAAAACTTGAGGGCCTGAATTTTGTGCAGCTGGAATGGTGTGGGATTCTGTTTAATTTAATGTGGCGTGTTTTCTCCTTTTCCCTGCCAGTTCTTACTTGTGGTTCCTGTTGTCTCTGCTTCTTGGGAAAGGCAATAGGTCTCAGGGTGGGCACGCCATCACATTGAGGAATCCTCTTCTATGTAACACAAACAGTGGAGTCCTGCTTGAGGGCAAAAGTTGGTCCTGCCCTGGGACTCAGCTCTTTTGTGCTGAGCTGGTGTTGACACCTACAGAAGACGCCGAGCTTCAGATGCTTAATTCTCATCCATACAAATCAATGTAAGAAGTCTACCTGACCAGCTGTGCTACTCGTGGATTGCTTTGTCTCAGACAAATGATGTTTAGAGGGGGGATGTCAAAACAAAGTTTAGTCACAGGGCTTATGAGCAAGGATCACCCTGCAGCTCATAATGACAGTCTCTTAGATGAAGCATACTTAGACTGGAAAAGTAATTTATATAGAAAAATTCTTCCCACCTCTCTGAGTCCTGATAATGTTCTGGGAAGTGTCAGAGTGTTTTCTGCTGAGATTTTTTGCTGTTTTAAAGCAAACTTAGTAGCAAGAGAGGTCGCCTACTAATGGGGATGCCACCTCACTGGGCTTCTCTAATTGCAACCAGCAGTCAATTTGTTGCCATCCTGCTGATTCTCTAGCTGCAACTGGCCGGGAAAATAAAGCAGCAGCCACTGAGATTCCAAGAGCTGTGAGGGATCTGGATTGTGCATCTAGACAGTGTTTATTTTAAAAAGCTATTATCTACCAGCTGTTCATAAACTATGTTATGCCATGCAAGGGTCTTTGTACTATGTAATTGTCCCGCCTCTCTCTAAATGCATACTCCTCTGGTTTGAATTAGCTGCCAGCTCATGGTGATTATGGTCGTCATTCACTTAGAACAACTCAAATCAGATTTGGAAGTGGTGACATCACTCATGTACAAGTAGTGTCTACACAGTAGGGGCATATTGTCCTCAACCTAGGCCAAACCTGTCTTCTGTTCTCCTTCAAATGTCTTACAAGAACTTATGCTGGAAAGTCTTTCCCCCTTCCACTGTGAGTAACATGTATTGTAGTTAGTGCTACTTGGGACCTTAGCTGCCATTCTAAAACCCGTGACCTTGTGCACACACACCGAAGTAGGTTTGGTGTTTAACCCTGTGCATTTACAGAGAGCGTGCATCGAATCTGTTACATCTGTGGACATCTCCTTCTTAACATCTGGGACACATTATGTAATGTGTCTTCTGGCTCTCCAGTAAATAGGTACCATATGAAGGTTCAGTGCTGATGTTCCCTCAAACCTACCTAATACTGGCCCTGATGTTAAGGTTGGAGAACTCCCAATGAACAATGGAAGTAAATAAATTATTGATACAACTTGCATATAGAAGATCTCTAAGTTCATTTAAAGAGCAACGGGCATAGCTGACTTTTTGGTAAGATGCTATATACTAGTAGGAAAATTGGTAGAAATCTGCAAGAAATGTTGGCAAACCTTCATAGAATTTTGATTTAACTTTATTAGCACATAGATGGGAAAGTGTTCTAATTACTATTCTGTTTCTTAGTATGTTGGCTGTGTTCTGACAATTTGGATGTTAAAAAACTCAGCAAGATCAGGAAAAGATCTTTTCTGAAAAACATGTTCCCTTATCGTGCAGCAACACAAGTTGTTGCTGAATCAATGGCACCTATTTGCAGTACAGCAAAAGGATGTGTTTGTAGAATATCTCACACCTTGCAGAAATGTAACCCATAATGAAAAGCCGTCTTCTGGAAGGTCAGCATAGTAAGGAAAACTTCTGGTAATGGGGGAGAAGTTCAGAGTGAACTGAATCCAGTCATAAAAACAGTAGGCAGGAAGAAAACAGGGAATACTAATGGATGTTAATGCAATGGTGCAGGTAATGGATTTGGAAGGATAAAAGCTATCTTAAAAGGCTTTAGCAGTATATTTTTAACACTCACTAGTATGCAGAGACACTTGAATCTCTTTTCTAGAAGCCTGCTTATTTGGAAAGTGCATTTGAAAAAATTTTAACACCTTTCCAGCAATGAAGTGAAAATATGGTATCTTTATCTAAATATCCAAAGAGTAGAGCCTTTCCACATATGTGTATATCAATGTTGAAGGTCCCGCTGAACAAAATTATGTTAGTCAGTGTCTGCAAAGTAAAAATCAAAATAAGGACCAAGTTTTTCCTTCAACTGAGTCAAGTTTACCTTGAGTACTTCTGGAGAAAAGTTTCCCAGTGTCAAAGAAATGAAAAGCTGGATGTCCAGCTTCTGCTCATTTGGCTTGCCACAATCTACTCACGTAATTAGACAGGCTCATTTCTCATTTGTGCAATGAATTTGTACAGAGCAAAATGAAAGCAACCAACAGAGGTTTAAAGTTCCAGCTGTGAATTTTCTCTTTTTTGTTGGCTTCTATCGGAGCCAGGAATATATATTCCACAGCTTTTGGTGATTTACAGGAGTGATATTCACCTCCTGCAGAAGGCCTCACCTAAGTCTGTTTACATGTCTGGGTTTACTCAGGTAATTCAAACAAGGCAAGTCTTGTTTTCCATTCAAAGCCATTCTCCCAGGAAGCAGAAGCAAAGCCACCCGACCAAGCAAAGTCGGCCCTCACAAGTGCTCTTATCAGTGAAATGTTGTCATACAGCATCAACCAGAGAATAGTCAGCCATACAGCACTGTAATAAAAAATGTATCTGGCATTTCCTGGTCTATTTACCATTTTATTGAATACCACACTCCCCTGAGTGGCGACTGCAAATTCCAGGGGACAATTCAGCCCCGTCTCTCTTCAAGACTGGAATTTTAATGGGTCCGATAAGAAATGGCCCATCTTTCATCAGATACTGTGGTGTCTATTTTAGCTTTTTGCCTCTTCTGTGGCAACTTTGTACGCACACAGACCTGGGGTATCAACTGATGACAGTCAGTCCTTTCAGAAGCCTCACCAAGGTACTTGAACCATCCATTATGCAGGGCAGTGTGAGATAAATTTATCAGAAACATTTGCACAGGCCTTCAGCAAAGGAAGTGGTGTTCTCTGTGTATTTTCTGCAGGCTTGGTTGGGAGCACAAACAGGGTCAAATGATGAAAAGATTTGGTTTGCAAGAAGAGGTCATTCCCTCATTCAGGTTTGCTTGAAGTTTCATCAGTGCTAAATCAGTCTATTGTGAACTTGGTGCCTCTGCATGCACGTGGATGTGGGCATGAAATGAGTGAAAACTCAGCTGTGTTTAACTTTGCTTTACTTGCTATATTTCTTGTCTCTCAGCTTCCTGGAGTTTAACCCCAAAAATGTTAATGTGGTTGCCTAAGCTGCCATTCCACTTGCAGCCCAGTTCAGGACACTGAGACGGAAAGAACAATGTGTACAGATCTTATTTTTACAAACATTGGTCATTTGATCAAAGGTTATACTATTTGCAACGTCTCATATTTCCAGCCCAAGAGCCTAACTGTCACATATCAATGTGTGTTTTCTTCTTCCATAAACAGACACCAGTTTACTATGGAAACAAGTTTTCTCTTATTCTTTAAAGAAGACAGAAATACTGTAATGGGCAACCCAGGATGTGCTGATGGATTTGTCATGAATTTTCTTCAGCACATCTACCAGTGCTTCCCAGACAATTGGCTACAGCTTCAACAGTGGTATGTGACTGTCACTTAGACATCCAGTGCTCTGAAGCAAGTGCTTACCTTTGATCAAAAATTTGTATATACTCATGATTTTTGTGTTACAATTTGTGTGTTTGACTCTAGAAAAAAGGTGGAGCCAGTGTCCACGGCAGGTAAGTTGTTTGTTGGGAAAAGCCTTCTCCCAAACTGCTGGTGGGAATTGATCTTCTGGTTTTTGGTGAATGGTATCTTATTGCACTAGAGTTGTTCTTTCTCTGCACATAATAAATTCAAACCTGCTCAGAACAGTAAATTGGCCCCTTTTTAAAATGCCACTGTGCTGAAACAAATGCAAAGCTTCTCACAGCCCCAGAGGGATTTTCTTGAAGTCTACAAGTCTACTCATGGCCAAGACGCAGGACGCAAAGATGGGAGTCAGCTGGGGTCTGGACAGATTTCTCAGAGGTTGGGTGCCTTGCCTCTGGGAGCATCTATTGTCCTGTCATTAGGGCCTTTAAAGATTATGATGATTATATCCTTCTGGGACACTTCTACCAAGTTGCACAGCGGAAGCTCTGGCAGGGTCGAAGTGCCTGCTTTGGCTGAAAGTGGCCTCTCCCCAGCATTCCTGAGAGCCCTCCATGACCACCACAGGTTGGAAGAGCCCCCTGCTGACCCCGGCCAGAAGCTGACCCCTGAAGAGTGTGCACTCACAGCCCCAGCAGCCAGGGATTTGGGTCTCCTTAGTGTTATTAGTAATAGTTTGCTAAGTCCTCAGGAAAATACTAGAGAGCAGAACCGGAGGCTGGACGCCTCATTTCCATTGACTTTTAACTGCAATACTTGTCCTAGCTGCTTCTTGGAAAGTTCAGCTCATAAAAACTAGAATTTCCCAGTGACCCTAAGCAAACGCAGAACTTGTGCAAAGAGCTACATTTCTGTGGTCCCCTGGAAATCCTCTGTTTGTTTTGCTAACAATTTTTGTGATAATTTATGTTTTCCAAACACAGGCATAGAAATCTTAAGAAAAACACAATCTGCTTGATTTTCCAGGTGGATTTAAGCATTGAGTGTGTGAGCCATGAACTCTGGAGAACACTCCCTGAAGGTCAGCAGCACCGGGTCAGGCTCTGCAGAGCTCACCGTGGGATGTGGGATGCACGTCAGGTTAATGACTTGCAATTGCACGCAGCCTTCCCTAAAGCTGCACATGTAGTTAATGCATATCAGAACTCAGCAAGACTATTCAAATTACCTCAATTTCCCAATGATTTATGATGTAGGTTTCTGACATCGTTGGTTATTTATCTGTCCTCCTAGTGTTGCGAGCCAAAGCAAAGAGGGGAGAAACAGATGCAGTAAAATTATGTTTGAGCAAAGGGTCAGATGTGTTCAGAGACAGTAATGTTGGATAGAAGGGTAGTGAAGGACTCAAAAGTCAAAAACCTAGACGAGACATCAGTCCAGTCCAGAGTCAAAGAAAGTGAAAGGGCCTTTCCTCATTCTTTTTCTACTAAGGATCATTTCCTGACTCTGGAAGATGGATTCGGTTCATTTAAGTAGTTTTCCAGGGTGTATTTTATATTGCAGACTGGAAGTTTTTTACGATATGCCACTTATAACTTTTCACAGCCCTAAAAAGTTAGGCTTTTTAGTAGGAGAAAACCCACTTCAGACACAGCACTTACAATAAATGGGCCAAATTCTGTTCTCAGTTACAGCTGTGCAACCCTCATCCTTAGTGCAAGAAGTATTTGAGCTTAGTAGAGGTTGCGGATTAAAGACCTGGGGTTCCAAAACACACCCTCAGATGCATGTGTGTGGCTAGGACTGAAACCAGTGGGACTCCCATGTGTACATCCAGGGTAGACTTTGGCTTGTGATTTTTATTGTTTGCGCTATTGGATAAAATTGATTCCAGCGTTACATTTCTCAGTCAGAGTTATTTCTACATCATCATGCATCAAAATGTTGGCTCTGATCTCTTCTTCTTGATGGTAGCTTTGAGGAGTATTTGTTTTCTGATTAGTTTGGGCCCAGCATTAATCATTCTCAGGCTTCCTCTAACCCTTTTTTTTTTATTATTTTACTGATGGCAGATTTAACTGTTGGCTCACCTTTATTTCCAAAACAGATGAGTTTTATTAGTCTCTAATATTAGCCAGATCCAAAGAGTTGATAAAGTTAGACCAATGTGGGCCAGATGCTCAGCTGGGAACTGCAGCCCTGTTGATTTGGGTATCCTGTCTGGGAGAGTCTGACAGGGTGCCTGGGCAGGAGGAGAGCCCCAGCTCACGCATGCAACCACGTAGAGATGAAGGTCTGGTTCCTGGGCTCCTTCAGATGCTCTCAATCAACAAAGAGACCTATTAAATTCACTGCTTTGCAACCAGAAGGAAGATGACCTTTCAGGGGGTATGTTTTAATAGTTGGAGAGATGTATTCCATAGATTTGCTAGGGTTGAAAGGGACCTTTAAAAGTCATCTAGTCCAACTCCACCCTGCAGTGAGCAGGGACATCTTCAACTAGATCAGGTTGCTCAGGACCCTGTATTTCTTTATGTTGGTAGAAGAATGATTCTGAACAAGACAATAAAATCTTTGGCAAGGAGCTGTTCTTGGATCAGGAGCTTACATCTCCTAACATTTTCTATCTTTGAAACTTGTGTCAGTCTCTCATCTAAAAGCCAGATATCAGATTCAGAAACACATGTAATTTCACGAAGGGTGTTTCTTCTTTCTTGTTTTGTTTTTACTACTTCTGCTTTTCCTTCTGTTAGGGAATGAGAGTCGCAGTTTGTGCATGGCTCTACGTCCGCAGGAAGTGTTCAGCTGTGCCATTTGCAAGGATTGTGTAAAGGCTCATAAATGAAAGGGGAAATGGGTGCCAAGAGGAATTTCACGTTGCCACAAGGAGGGCTTATGGAGGCTCTTCTGAGAGGATGAAATATGTGAATATTTAGGAACACCTTCTCTAGCAGCTTCAAATGCAGCAAAAGAAGGGGTGCTACCTCTTTCAGTGCCTCTTTATGTCAGTAGCTGTTACAGGTGCAGCCTACTGCTGAGCATTCATTTGAGCACTTTGAAGAAGGACAGACAGACCTGAATGCTTTTAAAGTAGACATGATGCTTATTCAAACTAATTAAGCTGGATTTATGAATTCCCAGTTCTCAAGTAATTCTTAATTACAGGATCACAGGAGGATTCAAGTCGGAGAGGACTTCAGGAGGTCTCTGAGCAGGAACCTCCTGCACAAAACAGGGCCAACTATTGTCTGGGTATTTGGAAAAAGTAAAGATGCCTGAAAATACTATCTATCAAATTTAAGTTTTAAGTCTGACTTGTCTCAGAGCTCATATAGCCTTTAAGAGAAAGCCTAGAACTCAATCTAATGAATTTATTTGTATTTCCATTCCTAGAAGTTGTTTTTTAGAACAATTTGCAGCAGAATTGCACATCTTTCACCATGTATGAATTCAGCATCAGGCCCTCAGTGTAGGACAACAGCATTCCATGGCTGAGAGCTGACAGGACAGACAACAGGCTTCAAATTAAACAGCAGCATGGCATTGGTTCTTACATATTTTATGCACTTGTTACCTTCACTCAGGAAGCCCAAGGCAAGGCAGAAGGACACAATTTGTCCTGGAGTGCTGGATCTGCGGGTTGCCAAGGTAGTGACAGGTTCTGTAGCCATACACAGCAGTAATTTTGTTATCTGTAGATTTTCCTTGATGTTTACTGGTAGTGAAAATATTTGTGATGTGGAGATTAATTCCTGCAGAATTAATCATAAAGACATCTGCAGAGAATGGTTTCTCTCAAAGTGGTTTTGTCTGTAGTGCACATAACCATTTCCATTTTTCCTGAGAAAGACAATCGGCTCTTTTCATTTCCCCAGTTTATTATGGGTTCTTTGCTCTGTGCCTCGTTCTGTTTGTGTAAAGTCTTACAGATCTTTGTCCATGGCTTCTGAACTGAGCTATGAGGTCAGATCATAGACTTCTGGGGAGAACAAAAGGTGCTTTATATGGAAGAGCCCTATGTTGGACTGTTTTCCTTGTGAACGTGGTAGCGATGTGCTGCACAAGTGAGCTTGGTACTTGTGTGTCAAAATGCCATCAGGCATGGAGAGATCTACTATAATATGAAGAAAAGACCTAGGGAAAAAAGATCAAGTTTTTTTTGGTCTGGTAGAACTGTTGAATTGGGTATACAAACTTGACCACAAAATTATCAAAAACTGCAGCCTTAGCTCAAAACTTTACCTTCTCAACAGGTGTTATTAAGCTCCGTTTCAAATGGCAGTGCTTGCCTGTGACACCCATCATTGTTAAAGAAGGATTGTGGCAGGAACAGGAACCAGTTGTGAGACATTTCAGGAGCAGCAGCTACCAGCATATCTACACTGTGCTGGCCAGACGCTCAGGGTAACACCACGGTGCCTTCAGGGTGCACACCAGAGCTGTCCTTGCACTGGGACTCCTGTTATGCCTAATTATTTATTCAGGACACTTGCCGACTGCATACAGAATGTTTACAATGCTCATGAGGGTTTTATCTATAAATGCAAAACCCAGAGAATGTTGCTTTCTTTGAATTTTATCAGGGGAATGCTATGAGACTAAGTTGTTTCCAACCTCAGGTACTTCTAGAGCCCAGTATTCCAAGCATTGTAGCTGCCACTGTACTTGAATGACCAGCCTGGACATTTTAATATATCCTTCTCCATAAGCATATCAATGGAGATGAGTTTTGCATGCCTTCACTTATCTCAAAAGATTTAATCTTAAAACACTTACAACTGAGCAATATCTTAATGTTTATGTGCTTTAAAATCTACCAAAAAATAATAATTAAAAAAAAGCAGGCTAATAATTATACGCAAGAACTATGCATGAAGTTATCCTCAAAAAATATGCATTAGCTGAGCAAAAATGACCTTGTCATTCAGCTAGGGCTTAGCTTGGTGCCAGCATTACTCAAGCAATGATAGATCATATGGACCTTGATTGTATCTTAGAGAATTAGGTTGCCCAAAGATTATCTTTATCCTCTGTCAATAAGGAATGAGAACTCAGGCTGTATAAATAGTGCAAAGGGAGTGCTGCATTGGACAGTGTAATTTGGAAATAAGACTTGGAAATAAGTTGTGCACACATGGATAACCAGGCCTTTTCAAAATCCCATGGATGAGCATCATTGTTCTCTCATTGCATATCCTGCACTGTCCCTGGTAGGCATATGGAGAGAAGAATACAGTAGCACATACCATGTGTGTGAGCAGGCTTCCCTGCTGCAGTGTAATTCTGTCATTGTCAGCCTCCTTTCAGTTCTCTTCAGAAGAATTCCAGAAAATCAGATGGATTTTAAGCCAGTGGACTGATTACACAGCCGCCAAGTCATAAGGGTAAAGCACTCCATAACTATCCTCAAGAATCCATTAAAGCCCTGCTGAAACATGATCTACCAGTGATTAAAGGCGATTAAAAGGGGGAGGGAGAGGTTTTTGAATTGTAATGCACTGAATGAAAGAGATCAATAAATGAAGTGGGGTGATCTGAGAACCAGCCTGTTGTTGCAAATGTTTTAGTTCAACTTCACTGGGAGAAACTGCACCTGGACTCTTCCCATCAGCTCCATGGGAATCAGATCAATTTAATGGGTTTGCAGGGAGGGTGGGGAGGTTAGCACTGTTAATGGAAAAATACTGTCAACTGTATCAAATGCTGCTGTTAATTCGAAACACTAGCAAAGTCTTCCGAAGTAATGTTTCACCTTAATTGCCTTAGGGAATAATTTAGCTGTAATTGGAGAGTAGCTTAAAGTTATGTGCATTTCTGAAACTCAAGAAGGAAAAGGAACGCAGCAAGGAAGAAATGCCCATCTATTCAGTCTATAAGGAAAGCATTAACTTGGCAAAAACACAGGTGAAAATTCAGTGATTGAGCAAGCTGGCAGCATGAAGTCAGAGAGTAGGGGAATGGAGAAGGGGGCAGTGAACCAGCCTGGTCTTCAGAGACAGGGTTTACACTGAAATTAGTGTTCTACTGGTGAAGCACAGCAGAAGCACTTGTCAGACAAGACAAAAAAGAGCGATGAATGGGAGTAACAAAGAGGCCCCTCAGAACATCCAATGAATTGTGAGAGCTCACAAAAGACACGAAGGGCTGAATGAGGATACTGAAGGAAAGTTATCCTAAGTCATGTGTGCTGTTCTTGCAAGGTACAATCAGCCCACCAGGACATCAGCTCTTGCTGCCTGGGAGATTGTTTCCTTGCTGAAGTTTTCATTTTGTTTTGTGCCCAAGCTGGGAATCCTGCAGGGAGCCTGTTACCCAGGGAGCTCAGTGCTTCCCAGCTGTGGACAGTATCTGTGAGGTTTCTGATTTGGGGTACCCAAACCCATTAGATTCTGCTGGAAAGCAGCTACGTCCTTTCTTGTAGCTCAGAAAGGAAAAAGGACAATTCAAACCAGTATTGCCCAATTGCTAAAAGTCATCAGTTGGGCTTGACCTGTTTGATAATAGTGCTGGTACCACAATCAAGGAGGACTTATTACTGCAAGGGCCTATTTGTTGTTGTAGAAAATGTGAAGGAAGCTAAGAATGACAGAATGTAATTTTTGATGGGGCATTCGGTAATCTGGGTGCTTCTCCTACTTTTATTTTTCCCTCTTATGTACTGATGCTGGTCACTCTTAATGAGCAAGACATTAATAAGATACAACAGCACTGGAAAAAAGCACTGGGCTTTGCAAACACACATGCAGTCTTTAACCTAAAAATGTAAGTGTTAAAGTTATGAAGCTGGCCTTGCAGTATACCAGATGTATTTGATTATACATATTTTATTATACACAATGCCTTTTAAAAGTGGTGTTTTCTACAAGCTCAAAAAGAGAATCAACAGCAATTTTACATGGAATAACTAGAGTAATAACTACTTAGCAGTTATCCTAAAGATTATGCCAGATGAGAAAGTGATGAGATGGCATAGGTTTCTTAATATTCTGGAAAAATCCTGAAAAGAGAGATCAGTGTACAACAGTGTGCTGCTGGGATTATTCATCATTCAGCCTTCTACAAGAGATAAAAATTGCTTTGAGAACATCTTATCAAAGAGATGTCATGTCATTTCTATTCTTCTCATGTTCTTTTAGTGATAACTGCAACTGCTTTGAAAATAACTACTCTTAAACGGGTAAGATTTTACATAATTATGTAACTTTTTAAAATCCAAAATGAGGGAAAACACTGCAGAATGACTCCTCACTATTTTAGACCCTCTAGGCCCAAAAGCCACTGCCAGAGGATGTGCTGTTGCACTTCATTGGTTACAGCATCAGCAGCGACCATCCCAGCACTGGGGACACAAACCCAGTGTCACAAGCTGAAATCTGTTCAGACTTTTCTCTCAGGACTGTGCAGACTCTTTGAAATTACGAGATATGGAAGTCAGCACATCTTTCTAATTAATTCAAAGATCAAATTGTATTAATTAACCAGCATATTAATGAAGACATCCTTTCTTCTCCATTCTCATATGGCAACTAGAGGATTAGGGTGAACGTGTACTGAAAGCATTTGACTTTGTACACACACAGCAAAATGAAATGAGGGGTAGGGTTCCTGTTCTCTGTTACCCTGCCAGCTTCTATGAACTATCTTCTTTTTTTCTTCGAGCCCAAACCCCACAAAAAGACAAATAAGGTTGCATTGCACAAACTTGTTTCAAAGATACAGCACAAGCCAGGAAAGCATGCAGTAAAATAAGCTTAATTTCAGGTTTAGCTTTAAATTTCTAAACCTCCTGACAACATTGCACAATCTGAATTAATTTCCCAGTTGGAAAAAGACGTCCTTAGTCAGATCCAAGCCAGGAACCACGCAGATTTGACAGCTGCACAGGAGCCAACAGAGAGTGTGCCCGAAAGTAGTCTGAGGCATTGAAATTGTCAAATTCTTCCAACAGTCCTATAGCCTGGTCTGACTTCAGGTAAGTGCCAACTTGTTTCACATCTAAGTGGCTGTCAAGGAGGTGGGAATTTGGCAGTTTTGTTTCAACATGTGCTACTTTTTTGCATCCTTTGGCAGTCTGGGAGAAGCCCCATAGCAAACAGAGATTAAGATGGCATCTTAAGTCTAATTGACTTGGAAAATTTTACTAATGGGACCAACCCAGGAGACACTCAGCAGTTTGATATAAAAAATGAAGCTCATAGTGTTCTTTTCTTTCTCAGCCTTTTCATCAGACCTCTAATTGATTTAAATATGTTAAAACTTTTGTAAATTTGGACTACTACTTAATATGAAAAACGCCTGAGACACCCAGGAATGGGAAGTGATTTGTGATTACCATGCCAGGATTCTCTGCAGCATGTGCTCTTCCAGTGGCACAGGGCTTGTGTAATGAGAAATCTTCCAAGGAGTAGGAATGGGTGAATGGATCACCCAGAACCACAGCCTGTAACCAGTTCTGATCTTCTCTTCGAGGGTTTTGGTTTTGTTGTTGTTTTGGGGGTTTTTTTAGGAAAAAAAAAAAAAAGAAAAATCTTGGCCTCAGACTTGTCTCCCCAAGAACACATTTGTTAATCTAAAATACCAGCTGATGACACAAATCCAATTCACAACAGGATGCATTTTCAGTCAGTCAGCAGCACAAGAACAACTCAGGTGTCGTACATACCATTATATCACAGCCAGTAAACAAATGCAGAAAACCATAAACAAGCCTTAGGCAGGTGAGTATCAACCACTTTACAGAGCAAGCACTGTCCCACGGTGTGACACCCTCCATGGCATGGTGTGGATCAACCCCATTTACTGGGAAAGAGTTACGCTGCCCTGCACCAGCTGAGGACTGGGCAGTGCAACCTGCCCAGCAGCTGCTAGAAACAAAAGGAGAATTGACCACATTTCCAGAAGATGAAGTGAAAAATCTGTTGAAAACACAGATACTTACATGACCAAATTCAGACAAGAATAATTTCAGTCTTTGAGAGAGAATTGCAAATAATGGTGATTTCAGAGTAGGAGTAATCACCTAGGAGACAGCTTCTTCATGGGTTTGGAAACCAGCAGTGGCAATGGCAGCAGTAGCAAGAGTTTCAGGCCTCTGGTCCTTGCTGTTTGCAAGCACTAGAGGACACATCCTTCTTTTTTGCTGGCCATTTACATCCCACTAACTTAGTGGTGTGCCTTTTGTCTGTCAGTCTGCAAACCTCTAGGTAGCGTGCTAGTTGTATTATTTCCCAGAGATCACTGCAAGATGAGCTACACAAATACAAATCCCAAGGAGAAATAATCGTAGCTGCACAGAAGAGAGCGCATTTCAGAATTATTTAAGGACTTTTAGTTGCAGAGGGGTAGTACTTGTGGGTTTCTTATTTTCACTGTCAATCAATTTGATACCCAAATGGACTACTTTTTTGAGTAAATCTCTATATCTCTTTCACAAAGGAGGGAAACAGACTCCTGAAATACCCTGAAATGATACATGCAAGGATGTAGTACCTCTAACTTAGTAACTGCTATCCTCTCTGTGTAGATTTGAAACTGTAATGAACAGTTACAACGAGGGAAATGCATGCCAAGTAATGTTGGGAAAGAGCATCTGTGGGATTCTCAGGACAGTTTGGCATTGCCTGGACACAGTTTCAATGAACAGAGAAGCAGATGAACCAGTGTCAGAGGGTGCATATTTCTTATGGGGAGTGTAAATTCTGTGTTGAAAAGGGTAAGCACGATCGAAAAACAGCAGTCTGCAGTCAACAGAGATGAGAAAGGAAATCGTGACTGCTTGGGATTCCAGACATTTAAACAAATGAGAATAACATTTCTAAGCAATAGAGAGCTAGAAGAACGAAAAGCATGAGGAAATGGCATACTGTGATTTAAAAATAGCCTGGTGCAAGACGGGACAGCCATGCTGAGCATGGAGGGAGCTGTGCAGCTGCAGGATCACTTCTGCCTTACATGACTTGGGGCATGCGCCAGAACTCCGGAGCTCTTCCTCCATCCCGAATCTGGGAACTTTAATGGAGCGTTACCGATGAGGATAGAGGGCCAAGTTATGTAGTTAGAGTCAAGACACATGTAACTTCAGGCTCTCCAGGATGGAAGGGGAAGAGGGTGCAATTTCAAAGGAATCACTAGTGTGGAAAGAATATGTGGAAATTCCTAGTTCACAACTGGAGCTATGTAAAACTTGGCCCTTGTTCTTTTCAGAGATTTGCTGTTTTCTCTTTTATGTCAGCTCATGCAGGCTTGCACCCTCTGGCTTTTCTTTTGTGTTCTGGGAACTGAATAAACCCTGGAAGTAGTGAGAATCATCAGGTCTCACAACCTAACCATGCAAAATCCCCTGGCTGGAGTGGTTTTGATGTGAAATCATAAATCAGTCCAGGTCCACACAAAGGGCTTCTGAGCTGCAGTAAACTTTAGACAAATGTGAATTTGGTTTGCTAGTACTTTTATTTAAGTTTTCCTCTTAATTTCATCTGTTCTATGTTTTTTTCATTAACAAATACCTGGAAATTGCATAAGCTATATTAATGGATTATTATCTTCTCCCTCTCTCCCCTCTCTTGGTGTATAATTAATTTTTCCTTCTGCTCCCTCCTTTTCTGTTCCACACACAAATGCACTTGAAAAAAGCCTCAAGGAAGATTGTTGTAAGAAGAACTACAGTAGCTTTAGGACTCAGAAAAGAATGTATTCACAGGTCACACCAAGTAAGGAGCTGGAGTACCCCTCTCTGTGAGGTCTAATTTTGGTATGTTTGAACTGTCAACTGATCTTATCATGAAAAAAATAAATACTTATATTACAGTTTTGCATGAAGGTCATAAGGAATAAATATATTCCTTTAGGTAAACCATTGACCAGTCATTAATTTTATTTGTGCTTTTCTTATTGCCACAATTCCATCAAACTCAAAGCTCAGATGCTTATTTTGCACATTCAAAGAGCCAAAAGGAATAATGTGGTAGATCCAATCTAGCCATACTTTTAAAAAGCTTTTAACAGAGACCTCCACAGAACACTAGAGATGCTTAGAGAGCTTGAGGTCTGTGAGAAAACACAGCATCAGCAATACTGTTCTAGTGGATTTAGAAGTGATCTGGTAATGAATTGTGTGGGGAGAGAGTGCAGGGGGGTGAAAGTGGGTGGGGAAAAGGCAGACACTAAACTGCCAGTGGCTCAGTGCTGGGCCCAAGCTTTCTGTTGCCTTTCCAAATGCTGAGTCATATAAACAAAATATTTTTGTTGACTTTCTGTGTATTTTTAAGCACCTGTTATAGATTTTATAAAAATAAGTAACATAGAAAAATTTATAGCTGTGAAAACATATTTTTAATGCAAAATTTTGGTATACCAAGATCTCTTCAGACAATCCAGTGTGTTTTATAGCCATTATGTTTCTATTAGTCGGACATACAAGGCTGGTGCTGAGATATAAAGAGGAAGAAGAGTAGATTCCTGTGAAGAGCAGTCCAGAGCCAAAGTCCTACAGATAGTGAGTGGTGATAATTTTTAGGACTGTGACAGTTGTCAGTCATTTGCAAGAAGCACTACAAATCTCCCTTCTAAGAAACACTTTCCACATCTGTATCTGTAATGGTTGTAGGTTCTGTAATTTTTTAATGAATCTATTTCATCATGTTTGAGCAGTTTTCTCTCTCTCTTTTCCTATTTGAAAGGACAGGAGCAGAAATGTGTCTGGCAAAGGAGGATGATACTTTAACAGAAAAACCAAATGATGCTTTGAAGCTTTGTGGCTTAGCACAGATTTTTCATTTTATAAGGAGATGCTATTTTTGTATTACTGGTCAGGCTTATATTCCTGGTTGTTGGGCAGGGCAATTCAAATTCCCTTTGATTTTGTATTACTTGATCTTTAACTACCAGTTTTGAAAGACTGTTGGGTCCTGTAATTTTTTCTCTTTTTTTGCATTCACTATTATTTCTTAGCCATTGTGCATTATGCTGTGAGGCACAATCTTCCTCCACGTGTCCCCCCCACACTTCAACAATGCAAGGACAATAATTAGGATAATATCTTCCTTCTTGCAATCGACTATGTCAAAGGTGATTTTCTAACCTTTCCAAGTCTGGCGGGGTGAAAGAGTAAAGAAAAAAGCTGTTTGGGGTAAGACAAGCCCTACAGCCAACCTTATATCTGTGTGCAGCAATGGGACCAAATCAGGAAGAAATGGCTTGGAAATGCTGGCACAGAGAAGCCCTTCTCTGTATAATTCATCCTGCTTCACCGGCAGCTTTCAGCTCATGTTTGTTGTGGCTTGTCCTAAGTCCTCCCTGCTTTCTTCTCGCCTGCTAAAAAAAAGTAAGCCACTGGTGGCCACAGAGCTCTGCTATGCTGAAGTGTAACTGCAACAGAAGCATTCGGGAGCCTGTTGCCTACTGTTGTTTTGGAGGTTTTTTAGCAGGGGTGGAAGGAAAGATTGCACACCGTCTGGGAGTTCAACTGGGCTCTTTGTGTTGCTAAAGCATTTTGAACCTTCTCATTTACTTATTCACTGGAGGAAGACACAAGACTATACCTCCAATAAAGGCATTTATAACACATGTCAGACTGCCCAGGGAGAGTCCTTCACTTTTCTCTTTGTAATTCAAAACAGCATTTGCATCCTTGCTGGAAGTGGAGCCCTCCTCAACTTTCCCTCACTCTGGGGAAAGAAAGTGCTGAAGGATGAAACAGTTAAGCATACATGAACCCAAGCATCTCCTGTGCTGGGAAATTTCACAGAAGAAAGGCATCTGTTGTGCTGAAATAGTTGCTCTCCAGACCTGATATTTAAAGCTGCAGGCTGTCTGTCACTCGTTTGAGATCTTGTTTTTCCTCTGAAGGAGCTAACACCATCCTATAACCCAGATAACAAAGATCTGTGTGGGGTTTACCATATATTAAGTGCTATGCAAAGCTGTTTGCAAAACTCTTCATATGCATATTGATTTTATTAGAGTAAAAAAATCCTTTTACAGCAAGTTTGATTTGTTCCAGTTGTTCGCTTGTGAGCTGGTCCTTACTAATGCCTTAGTACATGAGCAGAAAGAGAAATACATTTTTTTTATTTATCTTGGACTCAGACCTCAAGCTCAGTAATATTAATATTACTTCATAATGGTAATATTGCTTAATTGGCCCAAGTACACCTGGATCAGGGGCACATAATATCAAAGAAAAACATCACCTGCAAGTAGGTATGAAAGTAAGAAGCTCTCTGAGCATGTCCTACCTCTGCTTACATGTCCAGTCCAGTCCACCACCAGAAGTGCATTGGTCAAGCATTTCCCACTGACTAGGGCAATGCAAAGAGCATTTATGTCTCTTACTTAAAAAATCACCCACATTTCCTCTATCAGTACTGATGGAATTTAGGTTAAGATTAGTGCAACTTGTAAAGAATTAGGAAAATCTATTCCCTCTGCCCTGTCAGACAGGGTATAAAGGGTTGCCACACCTTCCCAGTGCTGAGAGTTACCTGTTTATATCCTCCTGTGTCCTGCATTATCAGATTTGACTTGCCCTAGTCATCTCTGCAGCAAAAGTTATTACAGTTCAAAATTATCCATTTCTTCTTTAACCTCAGATGCAACATTTGGTTCAATGACTGATTCAATTTACCACTCAATTTCTCAGAATGGTTTAATAACAAACTGCATGAAGAAGCAATCCACTTTTGTTGGGGCTCATTTGTACTGATCTAATTATGTCAATATTCTCCTTTGCAGACTCAGGAGAAAATCATGTAAAGGAATTCATGCTTCTTGTTTTCAGCCTCTAATCATTTAGAATGTGCTAGTCAACCTTCCTTTTCTTTCTGAACAAATCACTTATATTTTGCATCCTAATATGATGGCTCGAACCATGCATTTACTTTTGACTTCATTGCCATTTCACTACAGTATCTAGCCTCTTTTATGGTTTGGTTTTTGGGGTTTTTTTCAGTTTAAATAACCAAGACCCAATTAACGCATCTTTCAAACTTTAAAGTTATTAAAAAAAAAAAAAAGTAATATAGTCAGTGAAGATAATAAGGTCCCATGAAAAGGCACTCAGATGACAGTCAAAAAATTTAGACTTAGTTTATCATCTTCTATTGACCACTCAGCTATCGTATCTTTTTGTGCTTGTTTCTTATTCTACTCTGAAGAGAAACTGAGGCATGGTTGTGGTTTCTTTCATTTTCCCTACACTAAGTGTGAGGGAACACAAACCTTTTCTGTGGTTTTGTAATGCAAAAGAGCAAAATGTGATAGTCTAGTGTCAAAATGGGGAAATTTCTCTATTGGGAAAAACAGTGAAGAGCCAATTATGTTGTACATATCACTGTACATGTGTGATTAACAGGACCAGTACAAGCATTCCGGGAATAACATTTTTCATGTCAGTAACTCACAAGCCTCTCAATTTTTAATCAGACAGTCACAAACTTCCTTGCAGTAAATTCCACCTGGTCTTGCTTGGCCTGGGTCTCACCATGGACCTCAGAAAAGTTACAGCATGAGCAATGAGCTGAGAGACAGACAGAAAGAAGGTGCAAGTGAGCCCAGAGGAGCTTGGACCCCGGGGCTGTCTGCCTGGCAGCTCACAAAATAAGAGTGTTCCTTGCCAGCAGCACTGCAGAGAAGAGCACCTGAGAGCACGTCTACTGGTGGCTGATAAATGTGGGGATTTGGGTTACCTCCCCATCCTTCCTTCCCAGAGTTAAGCATTGTCTCTCTGCTTTGGCTCAGTTCATTGCACTGAACCAAAGGGACCATTTTTACCATAGAATAATCAGTTAGTAGCAGCCACAAAAAGTCCTTAGAAATCACTGTTTGCCACCTGTCATGGCTGGCCCTTCTCAGGAGGGCACATGGGCTGGGCTGGAGTTACAGGGAACCTCCTGAGCTTCACACAGGTTTGTGCCCTGCAGTCCTCCTCTCCAAACGTGATGCTCTGTCAAAGCCAGGGTGAGGCCGAGGGCTTCCTGCCCTCACATCCTCTTCTGAGCCTGCAGGTTGGGGGCTGACCTCTAGGTCACTGCTCTTGCAAGCTTCGGGAAGCCTCGCTACCCTGAGCAACCCCCTCTTGCCCAAATCCCAGCTGGTGACCTGTAAGAGAGAGGTGCTGCAGGGGGGAGCTGGGGAGCTGTCTACTGCCGCTCTGGAAAGGGGATCTCCTCTGACCAGATTAATCTCCACAATCTGGGAAAACATGGTTTCAGTTTTCTCTTTTGTAACAGCAATCCATGTTGTCAACTTAGATTATAGACCTGAATGGCCAGATTATGCTGTCAAATGCTTATTTCTGAGAGACTGTGTTGAACGGGCCAGGTGTCACACTTCCTCTTGTTCTTTCCATAGCTCTTCTAGATGGTATTTTACACCCTGCTAAGACTGAAGATGCCCTGAACCAGACTTGAGCAGCAGAGAGAAGGACTAACATGCCTCCCAGAGTGAAGGATTGCTGCTGACTGGAGCTGAGGTTTTCCCACCAAAAGCAAATTTACAGAGATATATCTCTGAACCACATGCTGGGCTTGGGACCAAGCAACAGAAATAGCACTACTGAGGTTTTTCTCCATTTGGCCATTGAATTGAGATACCTCGAACTTCAGGAAAATTTGAGTTTGGATTTTAAACACCTTGGGATCTGAAGCACCCTGGACTACTGGGATATTATGTGGTGAGTCCAGCAGAGAAGTGTGCAGTCACAATGAGCTGGACTTGTGGTTTCCAACAAGTCCACCTCCAACCTTTATGTTGACGCCTAATGAATTCAGCTGTAGACAATATCTGCTCTGTCCTATACCATTTCATAGAGCATTGCACTGTTCCAAGGCTCATTTGAGCCTACAGTAATATTTTACCCGTTGGAATGGGTTTTTGCTCCAGCTAGTTTAAAGGCATGTTGTGGCAGTGAGTAGGTGAGGGTGTATTTAGCTGTAACGAAAATATTACCATTCATGATCTGAGCAGCTGAAACAAGAGGAACCAGAGAGAGAGAAAACCATCAAATGGGGCAAGGAGGGGGGCAGATGAGGGGGAAGAACAAGCATTTCCTTGATGAAGGCATAATGAGTTTACGATTCCAAAAGAAAAGCACTTGTGGAAAGACAATATAGGGATGAAAGGGCATGGACCCCTAAGCAGGATGACTCTATACAGCTGCCACATTGCTTACTAAATAATCACAACAGAAAGGTTACCTAGAGGATTGGACAATGGCTGCTGCCCAGTGCTTCCTTTGCTGGGTCCTAGGGAAGCATGTAACTGGGCTTGTTGAGTCGGGAGGTTCTAGGACCCTCAGAACAAAAGTGGACATTGCCCATTGCCAGGCAACACAGCCAAAAGATTTCAGATTCCCAATTCCCAGGTATCCCATTTTTTTATTTTCCAAAATAAGTTGCCAGGCTGTTACACTCCAAGGTTTTATTATAATCTGTGGTATTTAGCAGGGAGTATGTCAGATTCACTGTGAAGAAACTGTTTCAGAGGTCTACTGTCCACTGTATAATTTTAAAGCTTTTACCTTTCATCTCACAGCTGGAAAATGTTTCCAGTGAATGCCAAGAGCCAAGGGCTTAGTCAAAGAAGGACACAGCTGGTTCCACTGCAAAACATGTGAAGCAGAGTGGTACACTACAAAAGGAAAAAGAAAAACCAGTGGGTTAAACATTAACTAGTTAGTGCTTATAAAATGATTTTAATTTCTAAGTGCTTTGGAGAGGAGTATCAATATGAAATGCCATGGCTGAAGGAGAGACACAGGAGACATGCTGGCATCTGAGACAACTCTCATCAAATGCTGACCATGAGAAACCCCACTTCCAGCTTGCTGTGTGCAATCACCCACTTGTAAGTGCCACAGCTCCATGCAGCAGGGCATGCAGGGCACGAGGCTGTACATCTGCTTCACAGGGAGGTTTGTGTGCCTTGGACTTGGGAATCTCAGCATTGCTGTGCCTCTTGTGTAACAGCTGCTCTCTCTGAGCAAGCAGAGCCCTCCCCCTCTCCCATATGTTTGGTTGCTAATTGCAAACATGAAGGACAGACTTACTGATGCCTGCTTTTTCAACTTCCTCAAGTTCATACTTTCAGGCAGTTTGCTTCCAAGCTGAATTGCCTTCTTTTCATGGATGTTTCCATGTGAGTAGTTTAGATTATTTCACCTAGCAGCTTTGATAGATTTAGATGCTATGGAGACCCATCATAGATCTTTTTTAGCCATTTATTTAGAATGATTAGGTCCACACTCATTTTGGAGTGAGCAAGAAGCAGAGAACATACAGTGTGCTGGACACTTAGCTGTCTTTGCCTAGAAGCATGCTAGGAGACCTCACATCTACTGAGGGCTAAGACCACACATATTTACAGTAGGTTAATCAAGTGCTATAATGCCAAAGAGCAGATTTTCCTCCGGGAAACTTGTTATTTTGCCATGCTCTACTCATCCAGCATAAAGCATTGGCAGTTTGCCCATAGAGGGTACTGATATTAGTTCTGTTTGTTGCTTTCTTTGTGAGAATTACTTGGCTTTAAAAGGATGCAGTTGTTTGCCCACTTCTGCTTCCCTCCCCATATTAACAGTAAGTGCAGAATAAGCCAACTATGGCAAAGCATTGCCTCTGCAGCCCACAGGCTAGCAAGAAAAACATGTTTCTTTTTGTGGCAGCTGGAGAAGAGACCCCCAAACAAGAAGTTTTTGTTCCTGATTCTTCCAACTCTCCTGCCTTTCTAAAGCTAGGTCACATCTAGTCCCTGACATGTTTGTCACTCCCTCCACCACATCAAGCTGTTGTGAACATCCCTTGTCCTAGTCAGTTAAGGGTCTCTAATTAGTGACATAATAGTTAGGCAATGAATGAACCAAACCTGCATCATAATGAAGGATAAACATCGCTAGTGAGTCACTCTGCAGCAGGGATCCAGCACTGCTGGAGTGGTTTTTCCCCAGCAAGCTGCAGCTGGTTGTAACTGGGGTGTATCTTTTATATGTTCTGCCTCAGGGGCAGATTGCTTCAAACAGGACTTTGCTGCATGGCTGGAGAAAAACAATCACTTGTTTGTAGTTTTCCTTTCAAAGGGATGAGTCTAAAATACCCTTTTCTGACTGAAGCAAAGTAGTACCTTCAAGGCCAACCCCTTTCTTGCAGTGGTAATTTTCAAAGGAAAATCTCTGCTGGATTTTTCCATGCAGGGCACTCACTGAAAGGGTTGTGTCTGTGCCCCAGCCTGCAGGCAGCTGTGTGCCCACAGAGTGAGCAGGGAGCGGTGACAGGCACTCCCATGGCACCCACCACAGCCCATTTTGCCATTACTAGTGGAAGGCACAATGTGTATTAACACCTCTCTGATTGCTGGACAAAGCTTTTCTAGGGTGAGGCTCAAACCAGTAACACTGTACACAATTGACTTGGGTTAGTGGTTTACCTCAAAAAATGGAGGAAATCACTTAGCTCTTTAACCAGAAGATTACCACAGCCATAGTGGTTTTGCAGCAGCATGTGTTTGGTGGATATTACTTAGACATGGAGAAAAGGGAAAGTCCTGTGGCAGAACTCAGGGATTTTCCATCATGGCCTTGAGTGGGCAGCAATGTTTGCTGGGTAGTGGGGATGCCAACATCCACAACCAGGGCATCCCAGTAGCAATTGCAGGAGAAACCAGTATCTTACCCACCTACATATTTTTTCAGCAGATGTATTTATAGCCTGAAGCTGTCTGCCATCCAAACTTCCTACCATCCAAGATACAATTTGAATGAGATCAGTCAGGTTTGGTGCTCTGGGGATTGCACTAGACACCCCCACAGCGGGTGGAGGGGCTGCATGGCAGCAAGATGCAGCGGGTAGAAAGTGAAACACTGTCCTGTTTCCCACCTTGGGAGACTCACTTGAGCAACAAGCAGATGCCTACCAGTCCTGGAAGAACACCACCACCCTGCAGATTTTGAGCGTGTGAGAGCCTGCAGGTCAGGGAGAAACGGGACTCACAACAGATATCTTTGTCTCGGTGACAGGTATCTCTGTCTCTTTGCCTTCTCCTCTAGTTGGCAGAGAGTTAGTGTTCTCTGTGGAGAGATGCAAAGCAGCTAAGTCAAGTGCTTACTCTGAACCTTCATGTAAAGGGTGCCTGTTTTCTTCATTAAACTTGAGGAAACTAATCTCGCAGGGTTTTCTGGCTTCCATTTACATCCCTACTATCACCTGAGTTTCAGGCTGTACATGCTTCATGTATCCTCTTGCATGTGCTCCAGGAGCAGGCTGGAATTTCTTGGGATTTGAAAGGTTTTACTGTGTTTTCACTTAGCCAAAAAAGCTGAGTGTTGCCTAAATCAAAGGGTCCGCAGACACGAAGGAAATAAGCTTCCAGATAATGCTGTGGAGACATGGATTGTGCTCCACACTGACATGGAAACCAATTACAGGGTTTGTAAACAATGTGGAAGTAGATTATGGCACTTTTTATGACTGATGATAGTGTTTTAAGGAGGCTGTGACAAAGTGGCCTGTCCCTTTACGAGTCCATACAATTGGCATACACATGGCTGGCCCTGCAAATGGGATCTCTACACAGAGGGTGGAGAGAAGGGCCTTATGCAATTTGGAACACAGAGTAAGAGACACTAGTGAGCCTATAAACTCCTTAAGTATCTCTCCATCTTCAGGCCATACATTTAAGCCTGATTACACATTGCAAGGAAATGGCTGAATCATTCCTAGAGGCCTGCAAGGACAAACCTGAAGGAGGAAGTAAACCATTGCAGCAGCCCTGACTTACACAAGAGAAACGAAGGGATCTCCAGATACCTGCTGCACGCAGAAGCAAGGTCCACCTCCTATGATAGAGAATAGCACCCTTGAAAGAGACTCCTGGGTCTGGCAAAGACAACAGTTTCCATATGGGGAGAGCAGCAAGAGCTCGCTGGGGCTTCAGGGGATCCTCAGTGATTGAGGCAGGAGGACACTGTAAGCCCACAGAGTATGCTTACAGTCCAGTTCAGTAGAGACACAGAAAGCAGATCCCATGGCTGTATGTGGCTTAAACACTGCCGAGATTTTGTCTGTCTGTCACTGAAAAATCTTTGCAGAATGAAGAAAAACTGAGACATTTAGTCAAAAGAAAATTACCTCCAAAAGGTAGGCAGGACACATAAGGTATGTTCCCCATAGTACCAGCTCCTGTCACAGTTGGTTCTCATCCAAACTAAAAGCGGTCTAGTATTTTACAGGAGGAAAAAAAAGGAATTTCCAGGGAAGTGAGAAGATCCTTTAAGAGTCCCTCTGGAACAAGCATTAGTTGGCTCAGCCATATGTGGTGAAAAGGATCCTACCTTGTCCACCTCTGTTGTATCATCTACCCTGCTCTAAAAATAGCCTCCCATCACTGAAAGAACTCCACTTCTGTTGTCAATCCGTATGGTTTTCCTGCCTTGAATTTGTGCAGTGCTGTCACCTGTGTCAGATGTGCGGGCAGAGTGAAACAGCCACCTGTACTGACTGGCAGAGGGAATTAACTCGTAAACAAAAAACGCTGCCTTGCTTTTCTCGGATTTCCATTTTGGTCTTGAGTTAAGCTGGGTAACTTTACTGCTTACCCAACTTACCAAGCTTTGCAGGTACAAAAATATTTGCTCTGTCAGAGCAGAGAGCAGCCACTGTTTGCCACAGCCTCAATTCCTTGAAAATGTTTTCCTGTGTCTTCATATTCTCATCTCCTTCAGCTGAACTCCATCACAATAAGCCTTTGTACTGCAAACACCTTGGTATGACATGTTAGGATCTGTTCCACAGAGCCAGTTTAGACAGAACGCATGCTTGTAACTGTGTAATTGAACTGCGCTGATATGCATGTGCTAGGGAACATTAACTTCTTCTAAACTCTCAATAGTTTCACATTCATGGTATATTTCCAGATGGATTGTAGCTGAAACTGTATCTTTAATGTCCTTAAGATATAGCACAGCAACCCATAAACTTATTGAGCTCCACAGAGCATTGGGTGGAAAAGCATTTCCTGCGCCAGATTTCTCCACTAAGTATTTCTCCTGACAGTGGCATGTTGAAAAACCATGTAACTGTGAGATCTGATAGTTAGAGCTTTCAGAAAGAAGAAAACTGAGCAAAGGTTAACCTACAGTAATTGATTTACTTAAGTTTTAAGCAGTCACATTGAACCTTTGGATAAATGTTTATTTAACATTGAAAACATGTTGTTTATTTTCATGACACAACAAACATAGTTTCTGTACTTGCTGGGACATAGCAAGGCTAGCTAAGTTCTCTGCCTTCAAAAACAGAGCCCTAGTACTAGGGAAGAATATGAAAAACTACTTTGCCATTGAGTGGGATAACACTTCAGGTTAGTCTCCCACTTATGGGTTTGTTTGAGAGGCTGAGGAAAGGAATTGTCCCAAACAAGATGAGAGATACAAAAAAGTATTCACCAGAAAAGTCTAGTACTTTATAGGCCTGGTCTAACATCCCCATCTTAGTTGAATGTCAGTGTAAGTAATCAAAGTGTTAATTTTGGAAGGGAGAGGTTTGAGCGTTATCTGTGTCCCTTCTACTTCTGTCTGTCCAATCTCCAAGCTGGGTAACTGAGATGTTCCCCTTGATGCCATCAACAGGGAAGGGTGCTCAGCACCTTCACACACCAAGGATGCAGCAGAAACAGCCTGTCAGAAGGATCAGAGGGTGTCCTGTGCTGTGAAGGCACCAGGGAGGATTGAGCAGCCTCTCAGCATTGACTTGCTGTGGAATGGGAAGTTCTGTGGCACTGGAAAACAGAGGCAGTGAATTTAATGCTGCTACAGTTGCCATTGAGTGCTTCTTGTATCTTCACGGCTTTTTGGTGCTGTTTGTTTGTTCCTTTTTTTGTTTTAAGGCAAAGAAAAGCCTTGTCAAGGTAGAATGACATACAGCTGTCAGGATGTTGACACCTGTCAGGATGAATACTAAAGCATCTACCAGCCCACAAGAATTTTAGGAACCTGACCTAGGGAACTAAAAGACCATTTTCCAGGATCAGTGGGGCCAGAGTCCCTCATGAAGTCAAGCGCTCCTGATATAATCTAGTGTGGGCACATGCCATGGTCAGACTATAAAGTATCCTTTTGACTTCACACTTTCACCACCTCCTTCAGGATGGCTGGAAACTGTCTCTGAAAAAAACCATCATGCCTGGGAAATTAGAAATCTTACTCTCCTCCAGCTGCTAGCAAATTGCAAGGTTATCGGTAGTTCTGAGGGGGAAAGGAGGAGAGTTCTCTTCCCCAGCAGTGTGTTCTCCTTCTGTTGTCCATGTTCTTCAGTTTGAGATCAACTGGGAAGGAAGGATAGGTGTCAAGGCTGGATCCTGATTCTTGTCCAGCAGGACAATTCCTACTGGACAATTATGGAGCAAGAAGGTTGTCCACAAGGCCCCAGTTGGCCGGTGACTGCACTGGATCCAAATGCTCCCCCCTCAAATGTTTGTGTCTTTGCTTATGGAATCCAACCCAAGTATCTGCAGATGTTGCCTCTTTAGAAAAAGTCAGCCTCTTACAGCGCTGATTTTAAACCAAGGGTCAGTGGGTAAGCAACTTTCAAAAGGTGCATGAAAAATAATGAAGAAAACTCTTTCAACTGACAGTACCTTAGCAGATCTGCACTTCCCTTGGAAGTTGTCTTGAGTTCTCCACATCAAGAAAAAGAGTTGAAAAATCACAGTTCTTGAGAGATTTTCTGTAACATCTGGATTACAGGTGTTCTTGTTCCTGTTCTTTTTAGACTCCTCTGCTGAGGGGAAAAAAAAAAGGTAACCTAAATTAAGGTTTCTGCAATAAATCCAGTAA
Source organism: Coloeus monedula (assembly GCF_965178545.1). Lineage (NCBI taxonomy): Eukaryota > Metazoa > Chordata > Aves > Passeriformes > Corvidae > Coloeus > Coloeus monedula. Next base: position 21,932,982 of record NC_138784.1, read on the forward strand.
ATCCTTTTTAACTTTATATAAGACCCATATTTCCATTTAGGCCATTTTACATTCATTAGAGTCTACATGGGATTTACCTAATGAGTAAGTAGAGAAGAGCACAGATAATCCCTCTGGGCCTTATTCTGAAGTTCTTATTCAGGCAAAACTCCAGTGACATCAATGAGTCATTTCACCATGTAAGGATTTCAGTAGTGGGCCCTATCAGATTAAATAAAACTTTGCCCAAGATTTTACTCTATGAAATTATAGTAATCTCAGGCCCTGGATCTTCTGACTACAACTAGGGCGTAGAACCCTGCCAGTTTAAAAGCATAATCATACGAAATCTCATCGGACCTGCATGCGATATGCTTGTCTTAGTGTCTTAGTATGGTACCAAGCTGGCTGCCAAAATGTTCATGGTTTTGGACGCATGTCTTCTTTAGTCAGAACGTTGCAATTATGGTAAGTTTTGGACTAGTTCAACATTAATTATGAATATTTCATACTCCACTTAAATAACAACAGCTATGAGTCCTCTATTTTTTAATTTAGCCAACTCTATAGGTAATCTGGAGTGGTCTGGACCATTTATTTCTTTATAAATGTGCCACTTGTGGGCTTGGAGTTTCAAGAGGAAAGGGAGAAGATTAAATACCCCAATGTGATCTCTTCGATAGCAAAGAACTGCATTCTCCAAACTGCAACATGGTTTTACAGAAAACCTGTCTAAATTAGGACAGTGACATTGAATCCTGAGAGGAAGGAAAGGGATTGGGTAGAGATGAGCCTGCCTTTTATGAGTGTGTGATCTGCCTAGTGGAGGGAACATTGTCAGCAATTCAGAAGATGTTCTTCAGGTCAAAAGCAGTAATGAAGAAGAATATGTTTCAGTGGTCAGTCAGACAGATCATCAGTCTTTCCATAATCCAAGATGTACAGAGGAATCTGGCAGAAAGGTCAGGTCTAGAGAGACTATGTTTTTGTTTCCCTTCTGATTTTTAATAGGTACTCCTTTTCACACACTTACTTAATCTTTCTACCATATCCCCATCCTTGGTCCAAAGTTCCACAGGAAAAAAAAATAGCTTTTTTCAATGTGTGAAAACTCACATTAGGATGGAAGAGGAAACAAACTGCAAAGGCCAGATGCCCTGAAAGTGAATATTTAAAGCAAACTTTGCTGGGCACAAACCTTAGTGATTGGATGGATCCTGCAGAAACTATTTTTTAGCAGTCTGGTCTCACCGGCACATAGGTCCAAAACTGTGTCATCTGAGATATTTTCTGTATGAAAAATTAAATGTGCTTGATTTTTTTTCTTGGGAGTCTGAATTATTTAAATGAAACCCTATCAATCAAAATTCTGGAAATCTGTAGTGAGGGAGGAAACAAAAACCTTGCAAATCAAATAGGAAAATACATTCCTTCTAAATCCCAGCTAAACTCCAGTGTTTACTGGGCTAAAGTCTTGGAAACATTCCTTTAGAGAAGATAAATCTCTGGGGTCTGGGACTTGTCCTCATCTATGTTGTAACACGATGAGAGCATTGTAAGGTAATAAGCAGAGGTATGCTAATACAATGGTTAAATAATGCCTGGCATTCCCAAGGATGCTTGTACAGGAATCTTTCTTCCACTGAAAGAGCAGCTTGGGCTGATGGACGAGAGCACTGCTGTGTCTTCCACAGCCCTATTCACTACCAAGTCACAGAGAGTATTTCATACCTGAGAAGCCTTCAGAAGGTTACCTGATTCGACAACCCCAGCCAAAGCTGGGCCAGTCTTGAGATAAGATGACATTTAGGTCAGCGCCATCAAGGATGTGAGTTTCAATCAAAGTTAGTGAGGGAGCCCACGATCCGAAATCTGATCCGGCTGCCGAGAGGGTCTCCTGAAAAGCATTTTAATCAGTGCAAAGGCTCACATTGACTTCAGTGGGAGCTAGGTCAGACATCACTTCAGTGAGACTGCCTGCCACAGTCAAATCATGGGATAGTACAACTGAGCTTTTGTTGGCAGCATTCAAGGCGCCAGATTGTGTTCTCTCCTGTATTGGTGTCTATCCAAAATAACTCCATTCACGTCACTACAGCAATTCCCTACTTGTTCCTGTGTAATTAAGAGGAGGATATTTCCCACTAGGTTGGTGAAATCACTCAGCATTAGGGATAGGGATAATCTGTACATGTTCGTCACTGTCAGCATGGAAAGATTCAGGATCCTCTGCAGGACTGAACTTTTTTCTGTGGGCTTCCACATTAAAGTCGTAAAAACATAAAGGTTGCTTTTAAGGACTTTTCAAAAATTAACCTCACCTGGCTCTGCATTTTTACCCAGTTTGGGAATACCAAATTTTCACAGCCTTTCTCAAAAATTGACACATATTGACTATGTGAGTCCTGACATCTGGGAGCTGTACTGCAGCAAAGATTTGAGCTTGTGTCCAACTCTGATGTAGTAAGTACTGGAGACAGGGCAGAAGAGGTCTGTCCTTCCCATGTCTCCCATTACAAGTTTTATTCCTGTGATATCATGTAGTGGATGTTGTAAGCCAGAAGAAAAAATTTTACAAGCTTTAAAATGAGAAACTTCTGAGAAAATCCAGATCACAAGCAGAGCTAACAGTATCATAGCTAATGAAATCACCGTGACATAGTTCCCTGAGGAAATTTTTCCCTGTGACATTTTTCCCTGAGGAAAAATCTCAGAGGAATAGGGAAGAGAAGAGAGCTGGAAATGTCAGAGGAAATTTTGGAGGAGTAAGAAAAAGGCAAAAATCCTTTCGAATTTGATGTCAGATTTCTCAAATACTATTACACATGCTGTGAGTTTAGAAATCATTGCTGCTATGGATGACAAAAGTGCTGAGCATTTTTGGCAGCACAGAATTTCAAAGCAATGCCTCTTTAAAAGAAGTCAATCACCCAAGAGAAGTTGCATGGTGTCGTGGTTTAACTCCAGTCAGCAACCAGGCACCACACAGCCACTTGCTCAAAAACGTAGCCCCACAACAGCCACTGTGAAGAAAATCAGCTCAACTCCAGCTGAAACCAGCACACATGGATACAAACCTTCATTTGCAATACAAGAGAAACTTCTGTTATAATCTACAGACTAGATATTTTTGACAGTTAAATTTTGTCAGACAGAAAAATACAGAATAAGCAAGGGTGGACAGTATGATCCAAAAGGGAAACACAACTGTGGCTGCAGCAGTGGGAGAGATGCTCAAGAGCAGAGCAACCACATCCTCACTGACTGTGACCCAACTCGCCCAGATCTCATCTGAGCAGTCATGGGTAAGCAAAACAGGAGTCTCTGGGACGTGAACAGTGCTAACACAGGCACAAGTGGCTTCATTCATGGTGATTCATGTTTCTCCATGCAGTGTAATGGGCATAACAAGGTCGTTCTTGGATCCAGTGTTTAACTTTGTGAATACCCCTTTCCTCTTGATCAATATGAATATTTCGGCATAGCGAGGCTTCTAAATATCAAAATCCAGAGGATCCTGTGAACAAACTGCCCAGGCAAGTTGTGTTCTTTAATATTTCATGAGCACTGGGTAAGCATCAGCTGTAAATTGATGCCAGAGGCTGACCCTTTGCAAAACTTCTTTTTAGGACATATGCACCAGGTGATTACATTTCACCTGGGTCACAAGACAGTAAATACCCTACTTAACACAAGTCACAGCCAGCATCTCAAGTTTTGAGGTGATGTTTTATCCTGCTATTTGTTTTGCATCAAGGCCAAGTTCTTGTTCAAATCTCACTGCATTTCTTAAAATGTTCCTAGGACATCATGTGTAGGTATAATCCTATAATTGCTTGGACCACTCCTTAAAACATCAAAATGGCTAATAAACCACATTTTAAACCAAAATTCTTTGTGTGTGAGAAAAAAAGACTGGGCACCAGCAGAAGAATAAACCTGCCACTCATTGTGTGAATTATTTTCCAGCCCAAGATTTAAAGCATATCATTGATTCAGCCTTGAAGTAGGTCTGTGATGTGCATATGTAAGTAATAAGTGCCTTCTAATTTTCAGAATCAAACTACTTTGGTCCTGATTTTCAAATGCTCTGCCCAGCTGAAAAATATTCATGTTAATCTGGAGTTTCAAGGACTTGCAAAAAGTCAGGCTTAGGGCTTTGACAGTAAGATGCAAAATAATGATCACTTATTTGAACCCTCTTGATTGATTTGAGATGACAGGAGAGGCCAGTGGCAGAACCTGGAGCTGAACCTGGGTGAGCAGATTTCATAATCTTATGATGCAATACCTTTCTTACATAGTGCATCTACTTTCTTACTGAGTTTTTAGGGTTGTATCATAGCTTTGCTGATCAACTGGTCAGCAACATTTTTAATTAAAAGAACACACTATCACTCTCTAATCATCGAATCAGACTGTTGAAACTTCATCTTTCCAACTAGTATAATTGAGTACAGAATCAAGCACACAATTTCCATTTTTCTTCAACTTCTTCCCCATACTCTGGCTCAGACATTAGAGCTCTTCTGGAAGCTCATTAGGTTTCAGACACACATGTGAGGTTGTCCTTGCTTTGTTGGTTTTAGTGTTATAATGACTCTTTAACTCGGAATTTATTTCACATTACAGTAGCAGAAGGGTGATAAAAAAACCCGTGGAGGAGAGATGCTCTTTATTTAACTCTTTACAGATGTCACATTAGTCATAATAGGTAAAGGACATATCTCCTGGCTTTACTCTGAGCTGTAGAAAATGGCTTTGACCCACATCCTCATAAATTAGGATGTAAGCAGAAACTTACACAACTACACCTTACAAACGTAATGAAAATCAGACCCCTGACATGTAACAACTCTATATATCCTCTGTGATACCCTTTTGTGCCTCTCAATTATAGCCATGGACATAATGATTAAATTACACAGAAATTTTCAATGAGGGTTGGGCTTATCTAGTTCCTTGTAAATAAGAGGATTTGCTTTTCACACTTTAGTACAATTTTATTAATGTCTGAATTGTATACTCTGCTTACACAGCAGTAATGGCCAAACAATTACTCTTTAGAAGCATTGTGCTGCCACATGACTTTTTTATTGCATCATTGAGGGCTTGACTCTACACCTCTGAATTTAAAAACCATGTTATTACCATAGTACTACCACAGAAAATGTTCACAGATCATGTCTTGGAGGCCTCTTACTTTCCTACATTGAAGAACTCATACAAAAGACATGATTCTCTATCCGTAGGTCTTCTGTCTAGTTTCTGGAATAAGTATGATCCAGAACTATCTGCTTTGCAGGGAGGATGAAGATAAAACTAAAGCAGCAGAACTTCCTCCCACGTTTCTTTAGCGCCGTGACACAACTTGCCAGGCATCTGCTGTCTACTCATTTCCTACCTGCCCCAATGTAGCAGAAACCATCTGCAGGTTTCCCTGCAGCAGGGCATGATGTGATCCTTTGTTCCACAAAGCCTGCTCCAGGCCAAGGTTATTATCAGTCCCTGCATCTGCAAGGAAGAAGGTGGCCCCAAGAGAGTGGCTGGTTTAACTCCCAGCTTCTGTGTACCCCATGTTTTGTGGTTTTGAGGAGTTTAGTGGAGAGGGATCAGCTCTGCTCTCCTCCACGCACCTACTCAGTAGAGTATGATGGTGAACTAGACCAGTGCAACAGTTTAGGAAGGACAGACAAGTTGCTTTTCCCAGAGTTTCCTTATTACCCAGACAATACTGAAAAACTACAGTTTGCTCTATTTGCTGTACAGCTCAGAGCATTTCCTAACAGGTGTGACTAAATCCAGTCAATATCTGTTCTGTAAAGTGATGGGGCTTGTGTGCCGTGCTGCCAAAGGATCAGTTTACCAAATCGATTGTCCTGTCAGCTCAGGAGAGAATTACCAATGCTTTCAATGATTAGTTTCTCTTCCTGTTTAGTGTCCAGTTACACTTAGAGCATAAAGTTTCCTCAGTAGCAATTTCACTACCTACATATATTCCAGTACTGCCCTTAATGTTTGGCATGTGTTTCACTGCAGGAGCTCGGTTCTGGTTTAAGTGGAAGACACCAAATATTAGCTTGGATGAAAGCCCACTGAAGCCAGGGAGCAGACATTGGTCTTGAATTTGGCCTGGAGTCTGCAGTACTAAGGAAGAGGGCCACAAATCGAATTGTTGATATATGTGCTTGCTAAATGGTATTTTCACCTCAAAGCATACTTGAATCTTAGAAGAATGCAACTATTTCAGCTTTCTTGGATGATGTGCCAATGGTACAGCCTGCAGTTAATATGGATCATATCTTTCTTTTAGTTATTCCAGCACAATTTTATTGACTCAATGTGTTCAATGTCTCTGCTATCATGTTCATTAAGAAGAAATATCACAGATTCCAGATTACAGCTTTTGGAATCAAATCCTTAGCAGTGGAAAACTAGGATGAACTGCCTGAATACCCAAGTAAACCTATAAACTGCAGATCTTGCTGTGTACCTGCAATGTCTTGCTATCTGTTTGTAGTTATGCCATTGCAGCTTGAGAACAGTTACCATGAGAAGAAAACTGACATTACTGTTCACTCAACCACATGGCGCAAAACTCACTCTGTCATGTTTTAGGTGATCAAAAATGGAGAAGGCTAGGCAGACGTTTGCTGTCTACAACAATAAGGGGAAAATAGAATTGCATTGCTTAATAGCTGCATTATACATAATATCTACACTATATAAAAACACACAGGCAAAGTGATAAATTAATTGCAGACGGAGAACAGTAAGCTCAGCCTCCTGAGAGTTAGGCAGTAATATACAACAACAACAACACTACAGTCTCCAGGCCATGAATCCACCACCCACATCCAACACAACTCAGGGCTTCTTAAATAATTATGCCAAATTGTAATGCAAACAGTGTACAGAAGGAGGAACAAAGAAAATAATTGACGTGTCTACCCTAAGGCTCTTCCAAAGATTAGAGAGAAAAGCCCCAGGACTGGCATGTTATTTTCTTTGTTCTTTATCTTTTTCCTGGCTGTTTGCATTAATTTTGGCACTGGATGATTTAGAACACCCTTAGTTTTGATGGATGCAGGTGGTGGCGTGTGCATGATCCCTTAGTAAATAACATTACTGATGAGGGTTGCTTGAAGTGGCTTTGCTATCAAGAGCTCTGTCTTAATTTGAAAATACATCTAGGTGATTAAATAATGTCTTAGAGTAAGATTCATTTGCCTTCTTTGATTTTCGTGGCGTTCTAATTAAAGCTCCAAATACATAATTATATGAACCAGAACAGTGAGCAACTTACTTTCTGTCATTACAACTTAACACATGGTGAAGACACAGGGAGGAAATAATTTCCCACACAGGAGCATTGCAAGAGATTGTTGGTTTACAGATAGCAGTTGAGCACCACAGGACTCTAAACACCCAGATGTGCAGTTTGGGAACACCTGCACCTGTTCTGGTCACAGAAGAGCAGGGATGTCACCATCACAGTCACAACAGCTTTTGCCTATGGAAGAAGGGGTAGCCTATGGGGTAGGTCTATAAGAAGTTTAAAGAGAAATGTATATAGTGGTCAGGCTGCTGCCTGAAGAGTACTGAGTGGAGGAAAAGAATAGCAGCAATTACCAGAAATGTGAAGGCCTTTAGAAGAAAGTTTGAAGGCACTGGCTGAGTGATGGTAGGAGGAGAGGTGTGTATAAATATTTGCAAGGGCTTAGCACTCACTGGAGAGTGGAATTACTTATCTAGGAACAACAGGATGAGCATGATAAAGTAGCCCTGTAAATGTGATACAGAGCAGTGCTGCAAGGTGGTATGTACAGCTCTGTTGTTCAGCGAAAACAGGCACGAGAAACAAGAGCTGCTCCTGGAGGATGGTGCTCAGCTTGATTAGGACAAATTTTAACACACCTGAGTGAGGAAGAGGAGTTGCGAGAGGGAGCAATGGTAGCGGCTTCAAAATTCCCCATTATACCTATCACCTCACATCAAAAAGACCACCCAGGTTTCCACAGCACGGGAAACCCCAGAGACTCACTGCATTCCCTCTTGCAGGGTTTTTCCCACATAAAGTGGGGAATCTTGTCCTACACACAGATACCTACCTGAAATGCACTCATTTCTCTCCTGTATAGCAGTAGAGAACTAAGAGCATGCTGGTGTATGGAGGCAGGAGAAAGGGTAATGGGAAGAAGCATAGGAAATGCTTTGAGTCTTATTTCCTACAGAGTATGTAGAGTTTTAAGGTCTTTCCAGATGGAGATGGCAGAGGAGACTAAGAAGCCAGCAAGAGAGAGGAAAAGATGCCCATACATCCCAAACTGCATGAAGCAATGGGGGGCTTTTTGTCTTAATGGGTGAAGGATTAAGATGATCTTTCCTTATTCTGCATATAAAGATATGGGCATCTCAAACCATGGTGTCATACTGTTAATTTAATTTCTCCAGAGAGAGAAAGATTAAAAAAACCCAAACAAAAACAATAACAGCAAACCAAAAAACCAAAACAGTTCTGTAAAATAGGGGTTATAGAAATTGAGTCCAGAATGGTTACACTTTCTCAGCATACTAATTCAAAACCTTGTAAATCTAAGAGTGTTGATGGAGATACTTCTCACTCACACCCTATACAAATCTGGAACCAAAAATGTTAGGAGAAAAACAAATACTTATCTCTATCACCAGCTGATAAAGAGTGGAAAAAAAGATGTATGGGACAATGGGGCACAGTGCCTTCCGGGGACTGCTTTGTACTTTCCACAAGCATCAGCAGCAGTGTCTTAAGGCATTGTGCAAACGCAGCTGTAGTGATGACACACACAGTCCCTTACGTGATCCAAAGGCACGAGATTGACATGAACATTGTTGCTCACTCAATATGGTGATGAAAGCTCCCGCCTACAATAATGATCCACTGATTTCTTAAGGAATTTTCGAAGGATGAGAAAAATGCAAAAGACATTTATAAATTATTCAAAATCTCATGAGAGGCTTCTGGCGTTTTTTCTCCTACATTTTTTTCTTTGAAAGGTAGGGTTTGTTTTTAAAGGTACTTCGTGGGAAACTGCTGAATACCCCATCCTCCTTCTCATTCAGGTCCTTGGAATGAGTCATCTTCAGCTCTTAGCTTTCCTTCCTTCCTTGTTCCTGAGCCATTCAGAAATGCTGCTGTTTCTGCCTACTCTGTATTGTCTTATCCAGGGTGACTCTTTGTATCTAAGAGCATTCCAACCATTAAAATACACTTCCTTTTTCCTCTCTTTCCTCTCTTCATTCTAAGACTACCAGTTGGTGTCTTTCTTTGTTTTGACTGCAATATTTGAAAGGACATGTTTTAACTTGTTGACCACCTGTTCTGAGCTGAGAGCCTGGCTTTGCCGAACTCCATTTTATGGTGCCACTCAAGTATTTTCCTTGTAATCATAGAATCATTGCAGAATCATAGAATGGTTTGGGTTGCGAGGGACCTTAAAGATTGTCTAGTTCCAACCCTCTGCCACGGGCAGGGACACCAGATCAGGTTGCTCAGAGCCTCATCCAACCTGGCCTTGAACACTTCAGCTTCTGCTCCTCACACCAGCCACAAACCCCAGTGGACTCAGCATGGCAACCCACTCATGTCCAGGAGGACCTAATCCAGATCTCATCTCAGTCAATATTACACCTTTTTCACTGGCTGTGTTTTACTGGGTGGGAAGCAGGGAGAAGGGTGACAGAATCAAGATCCTGGTATGCCTCCCACTGCTATAAATACCATTCAGTGCAGCACAGCACAGTTTTGACTTTATTTCAGTCTTTTTCATAAGGCACAAAAGTATGAGATCACAGCTATTTTGTATGAAAGTCTGGCCTGAGAGGTGAACTTTGCTGTTAGCAATATCAGCATTCAGCTTCCTCCTACTTTTATCTCATCACCAATGAATTAATCTAGTAGGGAAGTCTATGAGAAAAATAAATTCAGGCCCAATTCCTCTGCTAGTACAAACTGATATTATTCATAGCAGTTAACGTCAGTAAAGGTCAACCTTTTTTGATAACACTTTAATGCTTGATCTCATTTTCTTTTTCTTTTTTTTTTTTTCCCTGAAGGCCTCCCCCCTTCAAAATGCAGTTGCTGAGATCATATTCTTTGCCCATCAATCGCCCACTGTCAGTTCCTCCTGTCCTCTTTGATTCACTCTTCAAACTCCCTTGGCTTCAGGACACGAAGGTCAGGCTTTTTGTATCCACTCTGAATGCTCTCCACAGCCTGATCTTTCTGCCTACCTGCCCTTATAAGGCCTGCACTGTCAGAGGGTGCCTGAGTTCCCACCCTTTATGAATAGAAGCAAGCAGAAGATCCCATTGCCCTCTACTCCTTGGGGACCTCCAAATATACAATGAACCAAGTCAAACTAATGAACCAAACCAAATCTCAAACCCAAGAGGTCACCAAACAAACTCTGCAGGATTCCCGTAAGAGTTTGTTATGGTCTGTGAACCTGAAACTACTTCTAAACATGAAATACACTGAGAAACCAAACCTATGGCAAAATTGGCCAAGGAGAGCTCAATATAGCGCAGAGCAATCTTGATGATGTGTGGCGCAAATGCCAATGAGCTACCCATTTTCAGCGATTTTCCCTTTTTTCTTCCTGAAAATTGAAGTAAAATTTAGAAGATATAATAAGCTCATGCAAACCAGAACTAGGAGACAAGCTTTACTGTGCCCACAGACACCGTGCCAGCAAGAGCTGCAGATGCCCCAGCACAAACTTCTTATGCTTTCCCATGCCCTAGGAAGGACACCAGGCTGTGTTTGGAGGGCAGAGCTGGGCAATCCCCCTAAGTGCCAAAGAGCAGAGGGCCAGCATATCCATAGGATACTATGGAAGTTCACCTTCGTAAAGCTTCACCTTCCCCTGCTCTCTGGCCTTAAACCTGAGGCCATCTGAGTGCACCTGGCTCCTGGCTAGGCCACAGGCCTGACTTCTCATTACATGGAAATCAGGAGACAGAGATGGAGTATGGGAAGGAGGGGACGGCCCAGGCAGTTCTTAGCCATACACAGGTTCTAAGCTAATATCTACACCACTGGACTTTCTTTCCTTCTAGATGAAGGACATAGATTTAGAGCAATGAATGATTTGTAAAAACCTCTTCTGAGTGAGTCAGTTCAAATCTGTTCTCTTTTCCATTCTGTCTGCTTCTTGCAAAGGCTCTGGCTTTGTTAATTGCCAGAGTTTTCCCCCTGCCCTCACCCAATACTAGATCATTTACCAGGCATGAAGAAAAATGTCATTTGGTTGCCCTTTAGACACTAGCCGGAAAGTGACAATAAATTTAAAGCAGAGTTTTGGGATAAAGCAAAAACTATTTCTGAAGAATGACAGTATGTGCTAAGTATAAATCTTGAAGCTTAGCAGCTGAATTCCGGACCCATGCAATATTACGCTGCCCTGTGTCATTAGCAAGCTGCCAAAATGACAGCAAACTGGATTATCTCCTTCATAATGTAGTCTGTTCAGCACAAAATAAATGACTGCTGACTTTTAACAATGCGCAGCACCATTACAGTGAAACTGTGTTGTGACCAGAGGCAATCCTACGTGGAATTACCCTGGAAAATGAAGCTGCAATTAATCTTTTCTAGCTACACTTTACCCTAGGTTCTTCTTATCAAAATCATCTAATTAAGCACTGCATTATTTCCAGTTTCATACAAGCCTAACTCCCTTGATGTTATTGGAGTAATAACACTACCGCCTTGGAGAAGCACCAGAGGAAAGCAAGGCATATTCCCCACATATTCCCCAGCACAATCACATCATCATGGTTTCTCCCACTCAAAGGGTGTCTCCAACACACTTCCTAGTCACCACCTTCCAGGAGAAATTCAAAGTTTAATACTGCTGCTGTCAGACTGCAGTCCCAGAAGCTTATGCTGTCAACCAAACCAGCAGAAATATTTGTGCCAGAGGGGGATGATGACAGATCTTTAAACAGCTACTGTCTTTTGGTTTACAAAGTCTCTGTTTTACACTGAGTCATAAAGAAATTCTGTAGAGATATGATCTTCCAGATGATCATGAAACTGAGCATGAGAATCCAGCTGAAGTTTTTCCAAGGCTTAGCAGAATATGATTCCTTTTTACTCTTTCAAGGTGAAAGATTTAAGGAATTGTATGGTCAGTAAGTACAACATCCTGCAAGTGTCTCTACTGAATTTCATCCTACTTTCTCCAGTCAGTTTTCCTATGGTGATGAGATAATTTTAAATTCCATTCCTCACCCTGATGCACCACAGATTTCCCAGATTTGCGTCTTCCTCAGATCAATCAAACACCATCACTACCAACCTTCAGCATCACTACTGAAGACACTGAGCTATGCTGGAGCCAGAGCAGCCTCCCTCCTTCAGGGCATCCTTCCAGCTGGGCAGTGACTGTGCCATCAAACTGCCGCTTCAAAGCTGCATTTCCCTTGCTAACGTGAGATGGCACCAGAAATGGTGCAGATCCTCAGCAGCCCTGAAGGAGGGTCCCAGGTATGGGTATTGACTGAACCTTGGAGAGCATCTCAGTGGGAACCTGCATGGGTCACCTGGGTCTGTGAAAGAGTGGGGCAGAAGGATGGGTAGCTCAGATTGTCACTATACCTGGTGTCGTGGCCATCTATGGGAAGCCCCATAAATGTTAATGGTGTTTTCTCCACGGGAATGGGCACAGTAAGCAAGTTCTCCAAAGGCAACCATCAACTGTGGTAGTTTTACCTTTCTGAGACAATGAAGGCAATGGTTTTGTGCAGGAGTTGGGTGTGTCATTCCAGGCAAGCCCAGGCAGGTGGGCCACTGCCTTTTTGGTCCTTCCCTGCAGCACATATGCACGTGGGCTGCCTGTCACAGAGTCAGCCGGGCCACAGCTGCCTCCAGATTTGGAAGGAGCAGGCTTCTGCCCACTGAGCGTGTGCTTCCAGCAACCCGGCCTCTTCAGCAAGGCAGGTGCTTTGCTAACTTTCTGTGTGCATGTTTTGCTAACTTTCTGTGTGCATCTCCACAAGAGCACTCAGCTTGCTTGGCTGCATCCAAACCACCAGCACCTTGGAGGAGTCACAAGGGAGAGGCTGCCCACCTCACTGCCAGCTGCCTCATCAGTCCCAACTGTGTGGGACCCCCAAATAAGAACTCATCATGCAGCAGAGCTGACATGATCTGAGAGGGGATATAGTTGCCCAGAGTCAGCCAGAGGCGTTCTTCCTAACCCTATCCCAGTTTTAGAAGAAATACCTGACTACAGAAGACTCCAGATCCCAGCTCTTTATCTCTTTGACTGGAATCTGAAATAAAACCCCCAAAGAGACTCTCAGATGATCTAGATTAACATCTCTGATATGTTTATTTAAATTACAAATTCTGGAGGATTAGAGGTGTGTGTGAACAGAGCTTGGGGCAATAGGGTTTTGTTTGTGGTGGGGGCATTAATAAAGCACAGAAGTCCAGATTTCAAAAGCAGTTAGGTGTTTTACTAGGAGTTAAGAGTAGATTCCTATGAGCAGGAGGATTTCTGGCATCTTTCTGGGTGGCAATGAAAATAGGGGGTTTTTACAAAAGGACTGTCCTCTGCCCCTATTAAAGGTATTTCTGCTTTGCTAAAACTCCACAATGATACACCAGAAGATGTCACAATACAATGCACTGAATTCAGAGGTTGATCCTCATGGTACATGATCGATGTATCGATGTTGCTACATTTCCTCATGCTTGGGGTAGGTACTGCATTTTGCTGTATTCAGTGGGAAATTGCAGGTAACATGGGGGTGATTTGGCTAAAAAGGATGCTGTGACTCGCCTGGTTTTCCCTGGATACAGTACTGGTCATATGCATGTGCCTGAGTTTTCAGCAGAGGAGCAGTCCTGTTACAGACTGAGCTGCTGAGCCAGCACCTGAATTAATGGAAATTCTTTTCACCCGTGCCATTTATTTAGTAAAGCTTCATTCACATCAATGACTAAGAAGGTATTTTTACTTTTGCACATTTGCCCTTGATCTATAGAATATTTTTATTCCAACTACCAGTCACCAAAAGGCCATGTGTCTGTATGTGTGCGTGCAGGACAGTTTTGCCTAAATAGTTGCCATGCTGTCTTGATGCCATTAACAACCAAAAAAAAAATTAAAAAGGATTTATTGCTGCAGCTCAGAAGTCTGAGGGGCTTAATGACAGATGTGAAACCCAGAAAGATTGCAGTCTGGGCTCATGAAAATATTCTTCATGCATATTTCATATGCAAGCAATTTTCCATCTCTTTTTCCCTGCTTACCTCCCAGCAGTCACCCGAGGAATGCATGTTATTCACTGAGGTAGAACCTACATTGTTTTTAATGTCAGGTGCTGGTTTGATGACAGAGAGTTGGGATAATTCCTAGAGACTGCACTACCCCTGAAAAGCTGAAAGGTTGAACCACTGGAGTCTAAGCCATGGATTTGAGGTGCTCTAACTAAAATGCCAAGCGCCTCACATCTACTGTGAAATAAATAGCAAGAAGAGATCTGGATCACACGCACACACAAAAAATACTTGGTGATAGTAGCAGAGCATTCCTTGGATAGCACAGGGCTTCACCACTTTAACATGACCGCAACTGAAGGATCTGTGCAGGAAAAAGTGCCCCCTAGAAGCTTACTCTTCAGGGATTAAATGGATATTAGCTCTCTCTTGGTACCAGGAGACTGGAGAATTGCATAATGGGGCATACTGAAGAGTTTCTGAAGAGGAAGTGAGTCAAAGTTTGTTATTTTCAGTGCAGCTAGGATTGTGTTTTCTGCCACTTGTAGCGGGGGGGGTTGGTTTACCCAGCATAGTTGTGCTACAGGAATCACAGCCAGGATCAAGAGCAAACATCTCAGTTGCGACATCCTGGCAAGAAGCTTGTTCTAACAAGTAACTATTTTGAGAAGAGGAAGAAAAAACAACAAAGTTGGCAAAAAGAGCTGCAAAGGGCTGCACTTCATGCAGATGCTCCCTCCTGCTCCCCAGACCTTGAAGACCTGGCTGTGCTGTCCAGGCTCCTGCTGCCTTTTCTCTGCCAAAACAACTTCTCTGTCTGTCTCTGAGGCACTCCTGAACACCCACGGTCTTTCTTAACTCTGTCTCTCTGTTCTTCCTGACCCACAGTTCCCATCCAGCTGCCGGCACTCCCGTGCGATGATCCTGCTCAGTGTAGTTGCAGGCAGATCCAATCCAGTTTTGCCTGCACTATTTGTTCCATAATGCCTCAGCGTCCAGGTGCACCGAGGGGTATTGCACCACATACCTCAGGCAACACTGCCTGCCTGTCACTACCCACAAGATCTGAGATATTCATGTAGGGCTTAACTTGCCACTGCCAGGCCTCTCCTTGGGTCATTTACATCTGGGCAAAGGAAATGCAGTGGCTGTGATACAGGACCAAAAGTGAGTAGCTGTAATTTGACAAGGACCATTTGTCACTGTTATTAACCCCCTGAGTCACACTGCCTCCAGATATTTCCTGTGTTGCCGCTATTTTTATTTCTTCACAAATAAAGACTGTAGACTTCAGTTTGCTCCTGCTCACATCAGGCTTGACTCAAGGCTCTGACAAGGAGAATGACACAAGGAAACTTTCCTCAGCACAGGCTGAAAACTGTACCCTAGTTTCTGCACAGTTTTGAAATTATTACAAAATGTATGTTGGTGCTGGAGTACTAATCAGCATAAGGAACTAATGTGATATTAACAGTCTCTTGTAGGCAGACTGTGAAAACAGACTGTTATCTTGAATATTTCAAAAAGATTGGATTCTAGGTTCAGGGTTGGCTTTTCTTCTTCTTTTTTTCCTTTTCATTTACTCACTTAATGCTATCTAACATCAAAGGAAATACTTACAAGCATTATCCCGAACAAATCTCTGCAGCTGAGCCACCGCAGACATCAGTCAGTGCAAAGTGCAGTAGCCTTGAAATGTTTGAGCCATCTGGACCTTTGACATTAGCCTGAGATTTGCTATATCACCTACTTAGATGCATGGCAAAATGCTTCACACTGAAACAGCACTCAGTTGCTTTCCACTGGCAATTGATGGCAAAATAATTAGTGTTTGTATATTTATACAGAAGACTTTTAAAATAGGAACAGGCAGGATTTGGTTAGGACTAGTGGGAGTGTGCTTGTGGAAGCAAAATTTTACTTTCTCTCAAAATCTTATAGTACATTTTAAATTTAAATTGAGAGCTTTACTAATTAGCATTTGCTCTGAGATCCGTAGACTGCAGACTTACAAATGTGAAGACAGAGAAAATCAAGATTATTGTTCCCTCATATAATGGGCTTCAGATTAAGCAAGCCAGGCACACAGTGAATTGCAGTGACCTGGAGCCCTTATCTACCTCCAACAATACAGCACAGCTCTGACTAATAAAGGTTTCTCAAACTCGGGCATCGAGTACTTGGTGAGACAATGATAAAGAGGGCGCCAGGACATGCCTCAGATATACCAGGATCACTAAGTCACAGGAAGGCATAGCAGAGTGTTAGTGACTTGGGTTTACAGTCCTGTGGTTATATTCACCTGCTCAAGTGATGTTCTTCCTTTCCTCAGAAATGACAAGTGACCTCTTGTCAACTACTGACCATATGGGAAAAGACATCTCAAAGTGGGAACCCAAAAAAAAGAGAATATTTTCACTCAGTGCTTTGGGAACTTGGCTGAAAAAAGTCCACAATGAACATTCCCAGGACTGAAAGATATCAGATGAAAATCATCTAGTTATTTCTCTTACAGATAAAAGGGATTCTTCTTCCTCACCAAGGGGATTTAACAGGTCTTTAGAGATTTGCAGTCAATAGAAAATAGCTTTATAGAACTGGCAGTTTTCTGGCAAAATATTTTATTCCAGTTAATCATACTGTGCATTCTCTGGAAATCTGGTGTGATATCATGCCTGGCTATAGTTCTGGTTTTCTCTCTCTTGTAAAATACTGACACTGGCTATCACATCCACAGCACCAAGCAGCATCCCTGAGGGATTCATTCAGTTGTTCAGCCCAGGAGCCAGCTCTCTGTCTCTTCCCTCTAGGAGTCCAGCAGCTGCATGACTGGTGGTTTTACCACTCTCCTTCCACATAATGGTTTATTTGCCCAGGTGGAGGGTCTGAGAAGTTAAGCCTCAGGCAGATACATCAATACAATCTGCCTGCACCCATTTTGTTGTGCCTTTAGCTGACTTTGTACTCAGTGTTTTCTTCAGTCACCCCTTTGAACTTCCTGTTGATGCCTGAAGTGTCTGCATGTCAGGCATGTTTTCCAGCCACAGTGTCATTCTTCTTCCTGCACCTATTTTTAAATTTTCTAGCTCCTTTTGATGGTGGGCACAGCATCGTTCAGTGCAGTAATGCAACAGCAAGAGGAAGACACAGACAGATGAAGCATCTTTGTAATAAAGCTAAAGCAACTAAATCAACCTGTAGTTCCTTTGCAACATTTGTTCCAGGTCTTGGCCCCTCCCAAAGTATTCTCAAGGAAACCATAACAGGGTAAGATGTTGACTTGGCTCTTTATGTGACAGTCCCAAAAATCCTAGTCACTAAGGGTCCTATATTTGGGCTTATGCTTGGTCCTTCAGGCAGGGCAGTCACAGCATCCAAGGGATACTCAGGGAGTAATTGTATACTCCTGGTGCAAGGAGTATACCTATAATTATGTATTCCCAAAGTGTACAATGCTTGGTAATTATACACGGTAGATCCAAAAATATCATTTAACACGTGTGCTGGTTTTAAAGGCAAAAATACTGGTGAATTTACTTTGTGATTATATGGTCCTTACCACATGCACTTTCTTCCAGTATTTGATACTTACTATGTCATTAAATGGTCAGCAATTGCTTTGGAGGCAAAGACTGCTTGGAAAATTGTTCTCTGCAAAATGGAGCATTATTTAAAAATCATTAACTTTTTTCACCACAGCATTTTTCCTAAGGAAAAATATACAAGTCTTGCAATTTGACTTCAGCCTACATTCTTCTGGAGATGTGTTCTGTTCCTATTGTTTTGAGAAAGCTCTCAAACTCTTTTAATCAATGTTTTTCTCTATCCATTTTCCTCTTTAAGTCCTTCCCTCCTAAGCCAGAAATAAAAATTGAAAGCTGACTGTAATTTTAAGCTGACAATATCCCTGTTCCTCCTGAAGCCAATGGATGTGGCATAGTTCCCACCGAGTTGCCGCAGTCCAAATTCGGTTTTCGGGATTCTTGCCATGTGGATGGAGTAACTCCACCAAGGTCAACAGGTTTGCACAAAGAATGCCTGGGCACAATAGCAGCACAACCCATCCTAGTGGTAGGAGGATCTCTTCCAATTTCTCCTGAGCCAGGCGTATCTACAGATGCCTGCACACATGCCAGAGTGGAGCTTGCAGTCCACAAGCTCTCTTTATGTTTGCTAGCATGGTATGTTATTTTGTTTGATTGCTGGGCTGCAGCACAGTAACACAAATCAGCCCAACTCAGCCTGATTGCAAATGAAGGGAAATGTAGCCTGAAAGAAACAAAGAGGCAACTCTAGTCAGAATATTCTATATCAAGACTTACAGGGCTCTAACTAGAGTAATTTTATGGCTCTTGATGTAAGGACTAAATTCCTATTTAGCTCTTCTGCTTTTGCTTGAGTTTTCTATTTCTTCCAAGGAGCACTGAAAATATTTAAGTGGTGATTCATAACAATATGACACCAGTTAAGTTCTGAGACTGGAATTCACTCATTTCCAGAGGACCAACAGAATGGCTGTACATTACTGTATTGTCAAAATAAAGCTCAAAGGAGACTGTGGTAAAGCACGTATCCCATTCTGGCTGCCCGCACAGGGGAGAGTTTCATCCTAGTTTGCAGATCTTTGCCAGCATGGCATTCTTCAGGACAAACTGTACCCAAAAGCAATGTGAGCATGGAAGACATGACTCTCTTTAGCTCCTGTGGTCACGGTATCCATCCCTGCAAACAGGATCTGTTAATTTGTGATGGCTCCTACCGCATCTTGTTTTCAGGCCTGGTGAAAGCAATGAGTGGTTTATGGAAGCCAAGACCAGACAGCTAAGGACAGCTTGGGTGGAAAAGGAAGATAAGAACACAGCACCTTGGCCACAGAATTACTTGCTGGCTGGTAGGTGCAAACAAGTGATTTTAATAGCTACAATGCTGGACCACATGGTACAGTTCAAATGCTAAATGTCAGACCAAAAATGTTTTGGAGACTGGATTCTTTAATAATAATAATAATAAAGTATTCCTCCTCTGAAAGCCACATGCTTTCTTTAGCCATTTTCCTTTGGAGGAAAACCACTCTTTTTCAGATGTTTCTCAGCTGACAGATTGCTACATTGCCTGCCTTAGAAAATGGATGCATCCTGCCTGTGCATGCCTGTGTCAGAAGAACGAGTTTAAAAATAGCTGTCCCTACAAAAAAGACCTTCTGATTATATGACAATGCAAAGATATTTCAGGGGTTCAAAGCACCTATTCCCCTCAGGCATCTTTGTCCAGGTCCAAGTAATATCATAAACACTTCTTCCTGGTACCTCTATTTTAATTGCTCAGACAAGCACTTTTTTTTGGGAACACAGTATGGCCACAGAATGACTGCCCTCAAATGCTTGTTACCAGCTGAGATAAAACCTAGGCTTTGGGGCACCTGTATTTTATAATACTACTAAAAATACCATGTGAGGCTTTGGGTTTCAGCCTTTCCCAGGTCATAACATCCTGATTCTCTCTGCTCTCCCACAGAGAACAAAGTCTACCCCTGCTTAACCAGCAAGAAGCTCCAAAAAGCATCTCTGCAAGCTCATCTAGCAGCAAAGCCAGATCTGCTCTGAAAATAGAAGCAGCAAAAGAGAACTGAGTGATGACTCATGGCTTAGCTCTGCTCTTGTTT
Source organism: Coloeus monedula (assembly GCF_965178545.1). Lineage (NCBI taxonomy): Eukaryota > Metazoa > Chordata > Aves > Passeriformes > Corvidae > Coloeus > Coloeus monedula. The sequence continues at coordinate 21,952,895 of NC_138784.1, forward strand.
ATAGTGGCATAAAACAAGAGTAACTCCCTTGACATTGGTGAAGTTAACACCCTTTCAAGTAGCCACACTTCTTGGGTAATTTTAGATCAATCTACGCTCATTCATCTTTGATACTGGCTTGAATCAACTGGTTTACAATTCAGTGAGGCTCCAATGCATGTGATCAATCAAGAGTAATGAGAGAAGCTAAGCTGATTTGTAGAGGCGCAAATAGTGACATTACTTGGGTGACACAGACCCTGCATCATGCAGCCTATGACTTCCCCAGAGAGAAGCTCCCCTGCAGTCACTAGACAGGTATTAGTTTAAATCAAGTGGAAAAGAGTGGGAAGAAAGCTTGGCTGACGGATGAACGAGAATGCTTGTTGGTTTCTTGCATTTCCTTGGTGTTACACAACACAGTTTTTGCAGATATGGCTAGACTCCTACCTGGAGGAACTTGCTGAACACAAGGGGGGTTGAGGATTTTGCTTGCCTGTTTGCTTTCCTCTGAAAAGCAGGAGGTTTCTGATCAAGAGTTTACAGGAAATTCAGTTATATAAAGGTGTTTCTGTTTAAGTGAAAATATTTACTAGGGGGAAAATGTTTCTCATCCGTCTGTACTGTGTACTTTCAGTTCCTGAAAAGAGATAAGAAAGGTGCCTGACCTCCTGTGGGAAGTCTCAAAAGAGGACAGTATCACATATGCAAAACAACCCAAAAAGAGTTTGGCAATAGACCGAGGGCAATCAGAAGTACAAGAAAAGCTTTAAACAGTGCCCCAGTTCTGAGCTATCTATTGTCATTGCCTATGTAAATGCTGATGGAGGTATGCTGCTGATCCAGTAGAGTGTGCTATTCTCTGGTCAGACCCCCCACTTAGATTTCTGGGCCACCCCACAGCAAGCAAGAGAAGTTATCAGACCTTGTTGATTGTCCACTGAGGAGTGGAAATGAAAACAGCTAAACATCTGCTATTCTTCACAGCAACATTACACTTCAGCTATGCAATCCACCTACCTCACTTCCACGCAAATGGAATGGGGCGCCAGCATTTCCAGTATTATAAATCAAGGTTACAACCTGAGATGCTGTTAGAGATCCTATAAATAAAGATAAGTCTATGTGGGGTGGTGGCAAAGATAATAAAAAAGATCCCACGTGTGTGGGGATTTGTGCTGTTGCTCAAACAAAGGGATGGGATTCAACAGGCACAGCTGTTCCTTGCCTGTTGCTGCCTCCGCCCATTCATTTTAAACAATATCCAAATTTAATTGAGCAATCTCAATGATATTTTCTCAAGTGCTTTTGAAAGGTCTATTTGGTTCATTTGTCCTTGGCATCTTTATCCTCCAGCTGCTAATTTCCTTGTTACTGAGGACCCTATCACTCACAGGAGGTCTAGATCTTGGCTGGTCCTGCATTCAGTAGATTTTAAAGCTGACATGGCAGGATATTATCCATTTTGATATAATGGTATTTCTAAAAAGTAATTACAGTCAACCTTTAAAGATGTATATGGGAAGTCAATGCCCAGGTTTTGCCCCCTTTGGAGCAGCAGCCAGCACCAACCAAGCACCATGCAAACAACGTTTTGTGCTTGCCTCCACACCTCCTTTTGGATTTGTATGTGCAGTAATTTTCGGACAGCAGAAAATAGCAACTTATGGCTTTCCCTGCATTTGGCTACTGCACTGTGGAGCTGAAGCCTGAGAAAAAGGACAAGTGTGGGATCTACACAACTGTGTGCAGAGTGAGGTGAGGAGACAGGAGCTGGGACAGAGCAGCTGCCCGTAACCCCCAAGGAGGGCCCTTGGCACAGATTGCATGTGCTGGATAAAGGGGGCTCATCCTGAGTCTGGGCTACATCACACAGACCTGCTCTGACATCCTGGAGGAGCCACAGCAGAGGAAGGGGAGCCCACAGAGAATCAAACCCTCACATATCTTCATAACTTCTGGATGCTAAGCCATAGTGCTAACCCACTTTAAAGTCAGATATACAGGGAGTGTGAAAGGCAAAGGAAGCCAACAACATCTTGGAAATGAAGCTGCTTTTACAATTTAGGGTTGCTTTCATTTTTGCTAAAGCCCTGGCCAGTCAAGTCTGGTCTGTGATCCCAACTCCAGGCATCAGTGCATATCAAGTTCTGTTCCCCAGCCAGCTCTTGGGAGGGAGGAAGGTGATGGGGGACTGCTGAGATATCCCAGAAAAGGGAAAAGCTGCCACCTGAAGCGCGTAGTGCAGACACCCCAGTGTCTCTGCAAGTTGTCAACCTGGGTCATTCAAGCTCAACTCCTGGCAGGTCACCCATATTTGGGACTACCTGAGCCCAGCTAACTGGGTCTGGCAGACATTCCTGCCCCAAGGGCCCTGGCCCTGGACTGGGGAGGTTACAGAACACCAGCAAACAGGATGAATGAAGCGTAAGATTAGTGTAGATAAGTGCAAGAGATTGTCTAGTGCTCCTTAGAGGTGCATTGTCTTTGATAAAACCAATTAAGTTATGCTCGAGTGTACAGTTTCAGGACTTGTTCTGGTTTGACTGAATACATTCAAACAATGGAAAGGAATCACATAGCAGTTGCAGACAAAGTCAGCATGAAGGTAACAAGACTTTTTTATGTCTTTAGTCTCCTTTATGGCTCTTTCCATCAATTTCAAAGCAGTTATCACCTCTTTGAAATTCAGTAGTGCTGAAGGGCATGGTCGAGCTGTGGGCAAGTAACAGGATAGAATTTTAAGGGGAATGAAGACATGAAGCAGTGGGACAAAACTGTTCAATCTGCTTTGCTTAATGCATTTCTGCAGGCAATGGATGTGGCTAACACAGATCAGAGGTAGGAGAAACATTTAAAACCTGTAAATTAAATATTTATATTAAAATAAATATACTTATGTGCACCATAAAGTATATAATTAAGAATTGTTTGCTGAAACGTACAGTTAGCAAAGCTCAGATGTAATTGCTATGGCAGTGTTATGTTCTACTTGCAATACCATTGCAATCCACTTAGTTTCCCAGGGAAAACTTGGGAAATAATTTAATGCTGTCTAGATGAACACAGGAGAAGAAATTGTTTCTACAAGCTGGGCGTTTTTTATTACTCAGAACTAAACTGCAGTGTCACTGACATTTGTTTGATTTTGAAATGCCACATACTAGGAAAGTGCAAGCATAGGAAAAGTTACCTGGTAGATTTTGTGTACGTCTGCAAAGGAAGACTCCTTCTCTTTTTAATGGTCTAAAAAACCCCAAACCCACTCATAATCCCAAAATGGGATTGTGCATTTAATCTAATTATGCACTAGACTCTGGAAAATCCTGAGAGTTTCCTGTTATACTGTTTGGCTTTATCCTTCATCTCAGCTGAAACCTCTGAGCTCACTTTGAGTCTCTGTGACACCATGGATCTGATTCAGCAGAACACTTAAGTATACTCTCAGCCCAAGCACTTTGAGGACCTGCATCCTTGCTTGGCAGCACTTTTAAGCACTTACAGAATTTAAAGCATATACTCAAGTCCCTTCAACTTCATTGAAGCATAAGATCTACTTAAGTATTTTGTTTAATTAAAGTATAAGTGATTAAAATATCATTAATGCAAACAGATTTTTCTCTGGTTTGCACTGCTCACTTCTTTTTCAAGTAGCCCAGCTTGTCAGATCTATTTGTTTGTACTCATTTTAAATGCAGAACTGTGTGTGGGAACGCTACAATTAATTTCTCCAATCTGTTTGTTTGATTTTCCCTGCAGATGTAGGGTTCCCAGCATTTCTGGGAAGTGCTGTGCTGCAAAGTATTTAGCACCATGCTGAAGCCAGAGCAGAGCTACAAGTCAGGTTCACTGCATGTGGCAGAAGCAGATGAGTAAACTAAGCTCTGTTTCAGCCCTCTTAGGCAGGATTTGTGCATCTTCGGCTCTAATCTTGCAAGCCACATACGAGGAAATAATCTTCATCCTCTCAAATACATCCTTGAGGTTGCTGGAAGCAGTCGATGCACAGAAGGCTTGCAAGGACTGATCTTTATTTAAGCCAAGAGAAGAGAAAACAGCACAAACCCAATCTGAAAGAGATTGTGTGCATCTGCCACTGGAGTTGGTGGCAATTTAGCAGCAGCTTCAGCAGGCACAGTGCCAAGGGCAGGGCTGGACCCTTTGCTGTCTGTGCCATCCACAAAAACAAGCAAAAAGATTGCTTTTCCCAGACTGTTGGGGCATGATATAAATGAGCTCAGGCGAGACTGTCTATAAACCCTCTTCTTTGCAGGCCCTTTTATAAGGCTGGGTAATTACATAGGAATTACTTCTCAGGCTGATTATTCAATGGCTCCTGAAAAATACAGGGAAGATATTTGACTCCATCAGAAAGCAAGTTTGTACTGCAGAACTGTTGTGTTATGTCCACGAGAAGAGCCCAGGCTGTACAGCCTATGTGTGAATCTATCTCCTGCTAGTCCTTGCCTTTAGCAGAGGAGTCCATCCTAATTTTTCCCTGACAAAAAGACACAGCTTGATTCCTAAAGCTACAGGACAACATGCCAGCTGCTGGGAAATTTTGCATCTGTGATGAAGCAGGAGGAATTTTGGCAGTGGATTGGGCCCCACAGGAGAGCAATTCTGCTCAGCAGCTTGGCCAGAGAGAGTTTTAAAGTGGGATCTTTTCTCAGGACATACTTAAGAGAAAAGCCATCTCAGAGGAGGTAAAGGCAAGTGGTAAAACTGTACCAGGTTCAATAAACTATGTTGACAGAAACATTGATCTCAGCACTAAAATGAAAAGAAGATTAATCTAGCTTTGGCAATGCTAATGCACTGGGGAATCAATTAGTACAAAGGGACTGCAGAAACCCCTAAAAACTCTCGCTATACAGAATTCTAGTCAGAAGGTTCTTTTCTAAAAGACCAAAACACCCAGGAAACCAGCAGCTTTTAAACAGAGAGAGGCACACAGACAGAGAAAGAAATACTACTTTTTCTCTTAGCTTTGAAGGGTTTTACCCTTGAACAGAGCTGGTCAGCAATACCAAACAACACCTGTAAGAGGAAGGGTAGCTAAGCACAGGACACATCTCGAGGACACAGAATTTTATAACCATCATCTTAAACAGGATATCTTAAATCTGATTTAATCTCAGGCATCTTGAGTAATTTATCTGAAACACCCATAAGAAATGCTTTTGTGGTCTATGCTCCTTTCATAGTCAGGAGAGAGGATGACTCAGCTCATCTGTTCTTTATGTGCAGACTCAGGTGATGGCTGAGGGAGTCGCATCAGAGAAAGGCCTTAAGCTCTCTGAGTCGGACCAGGGCTGGTTCCTTGTCTTACCTTCTTCACAATGCACGATAATAACTCTTGGTCCTACTCTTCCTTTGATTTTTAGTATTTGATTTTGAAGATGGTAGAGAATTGTCACTTCTTTAGTATTTAATTTTCAGCCAGTGGTGGGGCGGGAGATGGAAGTCCTCAGACAGGATTGCCACAGAGTGGGTAAGCTGTTATTTCCCAGTTCCCTTCAGGAAGAGCGGGAGAGTGGCAGGGACTGAAGCCTGGCTTCCGCTCCATCCTGTCCACCCTGCCACTGACCCCCCAGGACCACAAATCACATAAAGGACCTAGTTTTCAGAAATGCCTGACACCCGCAAGTCTGCAGTAGGAGTTACCAGTGCTCCTCACACTGGCAGGTCGAACACATGAGGCCTGCAGCAGTGGTCGGCTCCAGCCATGTGTGGCCAAGCTCTTGTGCTGGGGTCTGGTGGGGTCGGCACCCGTGGTCTGCCAGGTAAAACCCTCAATATCCTTTCCTGCTATTCACAAGGGAGGATGTCCCTGAGACAGGGTCCCAAGGCAAGTCCCAAAAATGCCTGTGGAGCTGTGCCTCAGCCCTGTGTGGTGGCAGGACACCCTGACAATGTCACACGCCAACCCGGGCCGCTGCTTGTGGGGAGGCCTCAGCAAGGCCCCTCAGAGGTGCCACAAAACCCCCCGACCTCATCTCGTCCTTCCACCCACCTGCGGCCAGGAAAGGCCCCTGGGGCTGAGCTTCTGCACCTCAGGCACTTCCACCACGGATGGCCATGGGCTCTCCAGGGCAAGCCGAGACACCCAGGGCTACCCAGAACCCTCCCCATTGCCACGCGTTCCCCTCGGCAGGCCGCCGAGGGGCTCCTGACGGCACGCGGGGCGGCTCCGAGCAGCCGTCGGGCATCGGCGCCGAGGCAGAGTACCTTATTTAACCCTGCTGAGGGAAACACCAGCTCCTTCCCCTCTCAGCATTTGTTTTCAGTAGCTTATCCAGGAAACACACGTCCTTTCTATTTACTTAGAAAAGAAGGAATAACAACCACGTTTCTCCTCCTCCGCCCTCTCCGGTCCCCTTCTCGCTCCCCTCCCCACCTTGCTATTAAAATGGCAACCTCTGTGCTGCAAGCATCGCCGGGCTGCGGGAGCACTTAGGCAGCACCCTGTGAGCTGCAGCCATTTACTGTGTGCGATTGTTTCTGCGAGACCTAATAATTCTACCATTGTTATTACAACACTGTGCACTAATACAAATGAGCTTGTAAATAGGGGTCCAACTAAAATAAAACCATTATAATCACAGCCCAGGCTGTAAATCACAGACTAGTGTATTCTGCTGTGGTTTGACCCAGAGCCAGGCAATAGTCAAATAATCAAACTGCAGATGTTGGGATAGCAAATCTGCTTAAATTTAAACATTGGCAAAGATCCAAACGACGGGGGAGGGGGGGAGAAAAGAGTCCTTTGCACAATGTAGGAATTTCTCCCCCACCTCCCTTCTTGTTAACTGGGTCTATAAAGTAACCAGACATGTTACCCGATAATGGCGCTGCTCCTCGGCAGCTTGTGCTGCCAGCGCCGGCTCGCAGGAACGATGCCCTGCAAAGTATCTGCAGAGTGACTGATAATTAGCGCTACCTGCCAGGCTTGCAGGGACATCCCTCCCCACAGTCCCACGGCCACTGCCAGTGGCGAGATCAAGCCTTCCAAGCCTTCCCAAGGGACAAGCTCAGGGGTACCCAATAATGCTGTGTACCATGAACTGCGTTAGAGTTACCCCAGAAATCAACAATGAAGAGTCATAGATTGACTCCCTCCAATTTCATGAGCTTCTTGCTATGAGTAAATCCTCTCCCTTCTCCGTCCCACTCTCAGATGACCCTATTTCCCCATGATACAGCCCAGGACACAGCTGCAATTTGGACTCTTGCTCAGGGGAGTTCATGATGGGCACTTACCACTGCATGCTGGGCTGGGGGCTCATGTCCCTACCTCAAAGCACCCTTGGCCAGGGTACACAGAGAGACCTGCCTAGAAGTGGCACGCTGAGGGTCATTTCACTGAGCAAAGCAGCATGAGGGGGCAGCTGGAACACTGTGTTGCAAATGTGGGGCAGCTGGGAAGAGGATCCACATGAGGCTGTCATGCTCTGCCAGCTGTTTCTACAGCTGTGGGAGGTGCAGTGTGGTTGCTTTTCCTCCAAGCCAGAAAGCAGGATCTGTGTCGGTAGTGCTAACAGGCGATGTGTTTTTTTCTGGAGAACACATGAGCCTTGGCTGTTGCCCCACGACATTTGAAAGGATGCTATAAGCTTCTTTAAGAAAAGTCCACAGTCATTTGTTTCTCTGACAGCCCAAGGCAAACAAGTTGGATGGGTCCTGTTGCTCACCATGTTGTCACATGTGGTCGCAGGAGGAGTCTCAAATGTGAGAACCTCCTTGATGTAACTTTAACTTACTAGGAAGGAATTTCTTATGGTTTTTTTTTCAATGTAATATTTAAGCCGCTGCCAGGCAACAAGTCATAAAAACAGTCAATCACACAAACAGATGCCATGTAAATACATCTTTTAAGCAAGTAGCTCAAGAAATCATTGAGGGGATAAAGTAGTGATCTCTCCAGGGGAAAATTAGCAAAATGAGCTTGCCAGTCTTGGATTGAAGGCTGGACAGGATACAAACCAGCCATCCTCGTGAATCTGCTTCTTCTCTGGGGCACTGACACAGCAGCTGTGAATATTAATATCATTTCCCTAAAACCTTGTGACTAAATTCCACTAGAAGAACAATTTGCCCTTCCTGCTCAGGAAATATTTGCTGTTAAAATGACTTGAAGGCAACATGAACCAAGCTGGATGCACCCCAGAAGAAGATTTTGGTTATAAAAAGCTCATTCACTTATTTGAAGCCTTTTCCTTAGAAATTGAGAAACAAACTTGGATGAAAGTTCTCTTTCCTCCTTTTTTTCTCTATTCCTGGTTCTTTTTAAGGGACAGTCTGTCTCCTGGAGGTGGCAAACCTTTTTTGGCCTCAGTTTCCCTCCTGGAGGGAATACAACGTTAGAGGCAGAAAAATGTACCACTCCTAATATGTACTGCAAAGTTAACACCTTGGCATGCACTCCTTGAAAATTCATTCTGCTGCATCCAAATTTTCACAGGTTTTCCTGCTCCATTTGTCAAGGGCACCATTTTTAAAACGTGCTATTTTTTTAGTCTTTGATTTACAGTAAGCCCATTGCTCAGAGGAAGCCTGCAGAAAGAGACCGGTTTCCTTTGATGCATTCCTAAGTGTCTTGGTGAGAGGAATTGTTCTGGTGTGTGAATCAACTCTGCTTCCTCTGCCTGTCAGAAAAACAGTGCAACCTTGTACTGCTGATATATGCCACGCTGCACGGGATGTGGTTGATCTCCTCTGCTGCTGCTGCTGCTGCTGCTGCTCCGTGGAGATCTGTTTCACAATGTGAGCAGTAACCAGATTAAAATCAATGCTGGAGGTTGTTGTGAACATAAAGCATTAAATAAACTCCAGCATTGTACCATAATTCCTCATGAATGATTAGATCATCCTGCTGGGAGTGCTACCATTATACATAAGGCAAATGTCACTGGATGCCTCATAAATTTAGCATACAAGTACTAAACATATTAGGTCTGATTCACTGCTGCCTAGCTTCAGTTTATCCTAGTATGAGGCAGAGGAGTTACATCGGCATAAATGTGGAGTGAAACACTGGTTCCCTTCTCATTTTAAGGGATCAGCTGTTTCCACTGACTTTCTAAAACTGATGCTAAGTAGATTCACAGTTGCTCCACTCCAGCTATGTTAAGTCTCAGTTGTGGTAGATCATGCAGGGGAGCCAGTCCTGGGGAAAAATATAGGCTGGTATTTCTGGCATAGAAATGCAACCCCTAATAGTGAAGGCAGGTCTAGATTGCAAAAAAATAATGTGCTCTGGAGCTGGGTTGACAAAATCAAATTAGCTGATTTAGGAAAGGCAGGTTGGCTTTTGACACAGGATAGCTGCTCAAGTGCAAGTCCACCACGGAGCTTATGTTGAACAGGAGCTACATACATGATCCAAACCCCAGATTGTCTCCAATTCCCTGGCACTTCAATGAGAGCACTCCTGTCAGCTGCACTGAAACTTTCCTGGGGACAGGAAAGGTTGGCACGACACCATTTTGGTGCGTTCCACAGCTCCCGCTCCAAATCCAGTGACTTTCCCTTGATGTTTCAGATTTTCCATAAAAAGAATAATTTCCCTCAAAGAGAATTTCCCTCCATCTACTCTTTGTCAGGGAGGAAATAAAAGTCTTGTGCCTCAAAAAATTTGTTGGGAAAACCTTTAAAATCATATGCTATTGACAACAGCAGCAATAATGGAGCAGAATGTGGTCTGTGAAGGTCCCTGGTCCTTGACTTTCTCACTGAAGGATTATTCCCTGCAATCCCCCTCAGTGCATGTTGTCCAAGGTATTTTTTTAATGAGGTGTTGACTAATTCCCTCGGGAAATTTTTGTGCAGTCTGACAGGTCTCATTGTTAGCATTCTACCCAGCCTAAATTTTGCTTTACCAGACTTTGTCTCAAACTATTTCCCTCTTTCCTTGGTGTAGTATGCATCTTTCAAATATTTGTAGGCAGTTATCATATCCCCTTTTTTAGCTGTCTGTCAGCCAAGTTAAACATAATTAGCTTTTTTAATCTTCCTCCATAAATCCAGCTTGCTTTCTTGAAATCCAGTCCCCTTCTCCTACTTACGTGTCTTTTTGGTATGATGAAGCTACATATTTTGTGGTTACTTTTCACACGCCATCACTGATACCAGTAGGAAGAGGCATCAGAAAATCAGACAGCAGATCAGGGATGGTTTCTTGTCTAGGTCAATTTTCTTTGCTTTTTGTAACACAGGCTTAGCTTCACTGTCAAATAATTTAGGGTTTTCTTTGAATTTTTATATCAGTTACTATTCACAGAATTCAAACCCTGTAGAGTACTTTCAAAACTAATTGCTGTAAGAGATTAATTAGGAATTTTTTGCACATTCTATGAGTAGACTTGGAACAGTAGAACACTGCTGGAAAATTAATTTACCTGTCTTGACAATGTGTTAGCTGATGTGGAAAAAATTATTTCCCCCCCCCCCCCCCCAAAAAAAAACCAAACCAAACCAAACCAAACCAAACAAACAAACAAAAAAACCAATTAGAAAATATTATCCAGGACTGTTTTGGGGGGTTTTTTTGTTTGTTTGGCACTAGTGAAACAAGTGTTCCAATGTCCCAGCACTCACTCCCTGAGCATTTGCTACAGGATGCCAAAACCCCATTTTTCAGATCTATGTAGATGACAGGGAAGCATTTCCCATCATATGCATCCCACAGGACTGGATGGAAGCTTAACCAGAGCATTGTTTTGTACTCACTGATTCTGGTCACAGGCAGTATCTGTTTGCTCATTCAGACATTATTTTTATATACTTATATGTATTATATATGTGTGTGTGTATGTGTTGTGTCGTCTGGGAAGAAAGAGACAGGGGATTAAGGGCACAAAGAAAACATGAATTGAGTATTCGTATTTTCCAGCCATTTTTAAATTTCTCCTTGAGATCAAAAGACTTCAGGGACTTAATAGCACTTTAATTTCAGATAGGCTCCACAGGAACACTATCAGAATGCTGAAGAAATTCCTCCATATGGAAATTTTAAAGATGGATTGCCACCAGGTTTTGGTTGCTCACTTCTCAAGGTGACTCTGAAAATCTCAGCTTCATGTATTAGTAATAAATGACTGAGACAATTTCCCAAGGAATGCAATTGATTCTTCATCCACTGGAATGCTTGTACCAAGGCTGGTTATTTTTTAAAAGATAAGCTGTAATTTAAACAGATGCAAGTAATATCTGGTAAATCTGTACAACTTCTGTTTAGCAAAATGAGCAGATTAGAAGATAATCCTCTGTTTGCCCTGAAGCACATACTAAAAGCTGCTTCCTTCATTGTATGTGCACAGATTTGTAGATTTTCACTTCGTCTCCCTCAAATACCATAGCTATGACAAAAAGTGTAAAGAGGCATCCTACTTGTCATAATGTCTTCAGGGAAATTATCAACCAAAGCAGGAAAATCCCTGCTGGAAGAAAATCCCCTGGAGCAGGGATAGAAGCATGCTCAAGTGTAGGCCTCCTTCAATATTAATATCCTTCCTGAGGGCAGACCTCTTTGTTCTTCAGGCCTCTTACGTACAAATTCTCAAGTCTCCTCTAAATACAGCTGCAGAATGACTGATCAGTGTGCTGCTTGAAGTTTTTGATATTTTGAAATTTAAATTTATACATTTAAGGGAAGCTGGAAAAAAATTCTCTTTTTTTTGCAGTGTCTTACAGTGTTTTCCCAACTTTTCCTATGAGAATATGTCTGTACCCAAAATCAGTGAGACAGTGATTGTATTCAGTAGGTCTCCAGTTTCTCTGGTTTAGCCCACAGTAAGTTCATAAGGAATTCAAGTGTGGAAAAGCTGAGAGAAAGATCCAAGTCCTAGGAAATGAAAATTAAAAGAGAGGGAGCTGCTTTTGTTATAACAATAGCTCAAAATGTCCTGAACTGCAGATTTTGCTCACTGACAAAAGCCAAAATCCTGGCTGATATTAATTTCTTTTGCTGACGATGGTACTTCTTTTGCAAGATCTGCCCAGTACCACTCCCCATAGTCATCATAAAAGTGGAACAAAAGGCCTGAAAGCCACCATGAGATGTCTGACATGAGTAATGATGACATCAGCGATCAGAGTTGTGCTCAGCTAAGGACTGTGGTATAAATGCACATAAAAATTGCATAGCTGTGTACGTGTTGTACTCCCACAAGGAGTTCGCAACCTGCAGTGTGCCCCACACAAACAGCAGCCATCGAACAGCATGGGACATGCAGACTGCAGTTTGATTCCTCAGTTCATATTTTTAAAATAAAAGTAATACTATATCATTACTTGTTTTTATGTACAGGAAAAAGCTGGGTGAGCAGCCAGGAGCAGATGCTCGACTGAGTGAAGTCCACCTGGATGCAGGCGAGCTGACGTCCCCATCTGCTGCAGCAGGCGGGGCAGTGCCTGCAAGCTCCGCAGGTTAGTGCAGGTCTGAGGCACCTGAAGTGACTCTCCCTTCTTGCTCAGCAAGCAAGAGAGATTTTGTTCAGCCAAATGGGGATTCCCAGAACGGAAACCAACTGCTCCAATCCCCCCAGCTGCTCCTTCCTTCCTCAGTTTGGTTATCTACTTTTAAAGCAAACTGCCAGACACAGCAGAAGGTGTGAATTAGCCTTGGCTTAGGGGAGCCAGTGAGAACGAACCATGGGGTGGGATGTCCAGTTAAGAATCAGTCTCTGCTGCTGTTTGTGCAAATCCACAGATCAAATTACCTTGAACAGACTGGAGGAAAACATGCTCCAGGCACCCTGGCCCTTGAGTAGCAATGAGCAGCAGGCCGGCCATGCTCCAAGGGGAAAAAACAAAACAGTGGCCGAAGTGGGGTACCACAACATGCCAGGAGGATCCCTGAAGTAATTCAGCTCAAGGTGTGTGTGGTGCAGAGGATATTTGTGAGGGACAACACGACAGGGATCCTGGAGGTTTCCTGGGTGTGATGGCACTTTCGGAGCAAGGTGTGGGCTTGCAGTGGAGGCTGCTGCTGATGTGCCCAGCTTGTGCCTGTGCTAGGAAGTGCTGCATAGCCCATGGGGTGTTAGGGAAACCCAGTACGGAAAGAGGTGAGGAGAGACTCCTTACAGTATCCATTTGCTTTGAGCTCTGACTTTGCATCTTCTTTCCTTCAAAGACTATTTACTTTACTCTGGCACTTAAAAAGAAATCAAGTAGGTTAAAGGTCAGTTTTATTATTTTTGTTGGGTTTTTAAAGAAGTTTAAGCCACAGCCTAAGGAGCCATTTGGGAAAGAAAAATCAGCACATGAAGCCAGCCATTTTAGTTGTGGCCAAGGATGACCTGTCCACTACAGCAGAGAAGATTTTATGGGCTACAAAATTAAATATGACAGTGACCCTGGATGTCCTAGAACAACCTCTTCAGTTTTCCTCTCCATCACTAAGCTTGCTGATTTAATTCCTTCTGAATCCATAATTATATAAAAGAAGGTCAGGGTTATCATTATTATGTTGCGAAAGTGTTCATTCCTTATGCAATAACTCCTGTAATGATCCTACCAGAAATGGGGAAATACTCTTCTGGGCATAGGATAGGCTTATGAGAGGCTCTCTGTAGAAAAAGAAAAATAATATCTCTAGGGGTTTTGCCAGTAACTTAAACAAGAGTAGAGCTAGGGTTATGCTGAACGTTTTTGAAAATCCCAGCTTTGATTTGTTAATGACCATTTGTATGACAGACTACTGCAAGCCATTTATCTGCAGAAATAAATACTCGAAATAGAAGAAGAAAACAGGACATAGCCAGGCAAGCTGTGGTTTGTACCAAAGCTTCGTATTTGCTGAAAGACAGATATATAATATTGCTCAGTTTTTTCAGGAAAACCACTACTGAAGCATTTTTGCCAACCTCTTTGAGTTCATGTCAAAAAATAATACTGAAAACTGACCTTTGGGGATTTTCCTGGGTAGCACTTCACTGTCAGATAGAAAGCCATGGCTCTGAGTCAGCAAGGAATAGGCAGGCCTACCTTTAAACATGTGAAAGTTATTTATAGGAGTAATGTAGTGAATCAGGGTTCATATGAGAGAGATAAAGGGGAAGATTTCATAAAAAAGACTAAACTACAGGAAATCCTGGCAGAGTTATATTTGAAATGCCACATGGGCCCTCTCCCTACCCTCCCTTTAAAATGAATTCATCAGTTGTAGCAAAACTCTTCTTAATAAAAGTGGCGGTGCTTTGCTGGTTTTGGTGGTGCTTAACATGGTTGCTTACCAACCTGGTAGTAGACTTACATTATGGTGGAGTATGAAATCCAAGCAAAGCCTCCAGATATCAACAGAGAACAGATTAATGGAGATCTTTCCTATGCTAACAGCTAGCTGGACTCATAATTTCCTGAATGCTGACAGGCACCAGTCAAAGAAGCAACCACCAAGACCTGCAAGGCAGATTGAACACCTACATTTGCTGTGTCCTTGTAGGAACCACTCGTTCTTTAAAAATCAAACCTCCCCAGGGTGCCTCAAGTGGGACACTCAGGAACAGTGGTAGCTAAAAGTTTTATAAAACCTCTAGCCTGAATCTACAATGAATTAGTCCAACACAAAAATAGGTATTTCTAACAAAACCTTGCCTATTCTGATGAAAGACGGTATTTATAATCACCGGCAAGAAGACCACGTTTGGTTATTTTTCCTAGTTCTTCCTCACCCCTCGAAGCAAGCTGAAATCACCTTCCAACAACAGTTTATTTCTTCTTGGCTTGATCTGAACAAAGGCTTTCTATTCCCATGCATGCAAAGGAGAGTGTGGATGCCTTAGTCGTGAAAAGCCAAATCTCTCCTTTGAGCTTTGCAGGCTTTCTACTGTCCTCTCAAAAACCAGTCAACCAAGTGTTCATTTGTGGTGAGGAGTGTATCTACCAGGGCAGGGGGCTCTATTAATCTAGAGCCTTCTGATGCTTCCAACACACTTCCTTCTAGCAGGCAGTTAGTTGGTATGGCCTCACAGTATTTCTGGGAATTTGCCATAGACACGGAATGTTCACGCAGGCAGTGTGGACAAGCTTTGACTGGTCAAAAGTGATGTCGCTTTTGTTCCATTCCTCCAACTGACTTGAGCATAGTTTCTATAACTGGAGGACCTTGCTTCAGCTTTTGACCAAAGCTTCTTCAGAAGAAAAGGTCTAAGGGGGAAGGCAGATAAACTAATGCAGGAATTCCTGGCTCAGTAGCACCAGCTTTGCCAGAAGAAAAGCCAGATAACTTTGTGGTGGAACAGTGCAGTTTTAATTAAGGTTTAGTGAGGGTGTTGACAAAAAAGGCTTTTCTGCTATTTGAAGCAATCAGGTCCACTCACAACATGTGTATTTTCTGAAGTATTTTTAGAGATGCCCTCTGTGGCAGGGGGGCTTTTGCAGGTGTTGGGGAGCGTGCTGATGTCAGAGGGGAAAATACGCAAATCTTCCCTTGTTTGCATGGCAGAACTTTAACAAAAGCTGTCCCTGGCAGCCCCATTAAAGGGCATGGAGGGCTCTGATCCCTCTCTCACGCTAAAGCTGTCTTTGTAGCAGGGCTCCCTGGAGGGGCTCTAAGGGCTCTCCCTCAGCATGTCAGCCAGCAGGGTCCCATTCTCTGAGCAACTGCAGGCCTGCTGCAAACAGTGGCAAGGGACAAATCTGCAGCTCTTGAGAGCAAACCTAACTACTTGTACTTGCCATGGGAAAAGGAATGAGGGAGGGTCCAGTAAATCTGCTCCAATTTCAGAATGGAACACCAGGAGGAAATTCATTTATTCACTTATATCCAGTGCAAGAGGAGATTGTCCCTCTATTCTCTCACCAAGACGAAAAGTTGCCCCTACTCTGCCTCATTTTCTGTAATCACCAGTAGTTCTGTTTCCTCCAGAGTCACCTACCTAAGTCATTGCTAGATCAGGATAATAATTTGGAACTTCGCAGGAAACAGCATTTTGGCTCTAGTAAAAAGCAACTGCAGTTATTTCTTCATAGAGCAGGTGATGTTGTTCACGTGCTGCTTATCTGGGCTTTTTGTCTCTTCTCTATTAACGTCAAAAGAGGACAATTTCCATGCCCGTCCAGACTAGTCTGGTGGGATTCACTGGGATAAGACCACATTAGAAACTTGACTAAAGCATCATTTCCCTTAGGAAAGGACAGACATATTAAACTGTAACACTCAAGCTCTGGGCTGTTGAAAGCTTTGCCAGTGTCTTGTGTCTTTTTAAGGGGCTGAAGCTTCCTGCCTTCTATGCAGTACTCGCAGTCATACATTCCTGAGAAATTAAGAACATTTTGATTTCCGAAAAATCCACCACTAACGATAAAATTCCTGTTCAGCATTAAAATGGTTCTGTTTCCCCAAAATTTTACAATGCCCTGGCTGTGTCATGTTTTGAGAGACCCCAGCCAGCTAAGGAAAGGCTCAAGATTTCAGTTACTGGCTTGGAGTATCTCTATTTTGAAATGTCCAGCCTGAGGTCCAGTAAGCCTCATCCTTGTAAGCACCAAGGGACCACAGCTCAGGCTGAGGTCACAGAGAGTAGATGGTGGCCATCGCTTTCAAAAATTCAGGTGTAGGCAGCTGAAATTGGCTTCTCAGAAACAGGTATTTCTAACACAACTTTTGAAAATACAGAATTCCCCATATGAGAAAGCAAATGGTGAGCATGTGGGGCCGGAAGCCATTCCCACTCAACTCAACCACAGTTTCACAATGATAGGAATTTGTTTTTTAAGGCTGGAAGCTTGTCCAGGTTGGGTCAACATCAGTTTGCACCATCTGGGGATGTAATACTTGACTGTTACCCATTGCCTCTTTCCACTCTGACACAATTTTTTCCTGGGAGTGCAAGGGTCTTAACTACCTTGGGGTTTCTAAGGGCTGGAGCTAACTGAACATTCCTTGTGGTACTGAGTTGTATGGGAATTTAGCAAAGATCTCTTCTCAGGCAGCAGATCCCTTGTCTCAAGACATCTTCTGATTAAACCGTCAAGCTGTGGGACGTGCAGCTAAAGAGAGCAACAGAGTTTGAAGGAACATTTAAAGAAATATTTTTGACAATTCCCAGTGCAGCTGGGATGATGACACACACTCTGGTCCTAACAATCTTGCCTGGCAGGCAAGGGCTGGGGCTTTATATGTAAATACAAATATATATTTACATATTTTCTACATCTGTTATGAATTTGTTTTCCCTTTGGTTCTATTTAAAGTATGTCTTGTCCTATTATCTCTGAGGCTGAAATTTGGAAGGGTTTCTTAATAAACTCTATGTATTGCAGAGCCACAAGAAAAATTCTCCCTCCTCCACAGCTTTTCAGACAGTTCTTCTACAGTTATTCCTTCCTTGTATTTCTAAATGCCATCTGCCCAGCCTATGAAAGGAGCACAGTTTTCTAAATGGATTCCTGCTGGGAAGGGTATAATCTCACCACCAACTTCCAGGGATTTAGACTGGGTTAGTCTAACCCATTTGTCCTGCCAGCCCAGCTTTTTAATTGTCCCACAGCTTGGTGCCTCTTTCAGAGAGCTTCCTGCTGTCAGCTCAGAGTCCCATCCACAGTTTCTGCATCCTGGAAGAAAAGCTTCCTGCTGCAAAGGACCAGCACCAGAGCCACCACTGCAGAGATGGATCCCAGCAGCCTCCGAGGCTGAGCGATGCCACCGCCAGGGTTAGAGCTGCGAAAGGACCTTGTGAGCAAAGTTCAACCCACCGTCCTGACAGGCTATTTATGCAGTCTATGGAGCAAAGCTAAACAGGACAGCAAGCAGGGTTTGGACTACGTGAGAGAGAGACATGCTTTATTTGTGTTAAGTAAATAGGATAAAGTGAAAGGGGAAAGGGCAAAAAAGAAAATGTCAAGGCGGGTGAACGCCAGCATTCCCACATGGTCTCTGACAGCAAAGGCTTCAGTGCAGGGTGCTCACTGTGAGAAAGATCGGGCATGGATTTTCAGAGGTGCTCAGTGTTAAAAAAACCTGAGTTCACACTGGCAGTCGAGGTGCTTTGCTGAATGAAAAAGTAGGGTGATGTCCTGACCCAGAAGTGCTCTTACAGCCAGCACCCACAGCTGATTTCCTTATTTTGATAGCAGTCACCTATGTAATTCCTTCATGGCCCTGGGCCTGGTGCAATACTCAGTGTGAACTCTAAGCCCAGCACTTGAGTTGGAAGGAGTCTTCTGGAGATTCATAAAATTGTCTTACAAAATGCTTTTTCAAGGAACAATTAAGCATCAGTGCAAATAAATCTAATTTCCTTAAAAGTTCAGGGCTCTGTATGGTCAGATGAAGTGCAAAACAGAGGGTTTTCTGCACTGATGAAATTCCAGGAAATACAGGGCGGGGAGTAGGGAATAGAGAGAGATAGCCAGAAACAAAATGCTCAGATCATCTATCCAAAAAAGTTGCTTCTCCAGCCAAATTACTCAGTCTTTTATGAGAACGATGTCTTGGTTTGGCAAGGAGGAGAAGACAGCTCCACCAGATAATAAAAAAAAGCTCCAGTTGAATTCTGAAACCCTGGAATCAGTCACCCTGGGACAGGTACTAGAGACCTTGGGCTGATGCTAGCAAACATCAGAATTTCTATTGGCTCAACAAAAGCATTCCTGCAGATTCATCTCCAGAAGCAGCTCATTAAAATGAGCTGTGAATCCCTGAGATGAATGTTGAATTAAACCAATAAGCTCCTTATATATACTGAATTTACATGAGTATCAGACGTCTCCCTTCATTAGGCTGGTTATGACTTACCCTGTAGCTATAACTGAGGCTCTGGTGTTGCAAAGTTTTACTGCACATGATTATGGAGTCAATAACAAATTTATCTGCAAACTCATTTGCCTGCAATAACTAAAAATGCTCCTGTCTTGCTTCCTTGCTCCTGTTTTGCTCAAACCATAAAAACTCAACAATTTCTTAGAACCACTGGAATGCCTATGCAGGAAACATAAAAGAAAACCAGGTCTGTCTACAGATTTACTGTGTGACTTCTGCTAAGACATCGCTCTGCACTTATCTTCTGTAATAAATAGGAAAATTAAGACTCTGAGCTCCCACCCCACCCCAGAGCTGTGCACTCTCAGAGCTGTACAAACATGTACATAATTACTCCTCAGAGCTTGCCACAAATGTGCAGCATGCCCAGCCATCCAGAACTTTCTAAAAGTCATTATTTTTAAAATGAAGCAAATAGTTTGCCCTCAGCTTCACTTTTTAACTAGTGTGTTTAAAAAAAAAGAATAAAAAAAAAAGTTGTTTCATAATTGTTATTACAGAAGAGACTTGCAGTATAATTTCCACCACCAGCACAATTAGACCTTATTCACCTCAGGTGCAAGAACAGGCGTGCTGACTTTGAATATACACCTCATAATTCCTGACTCAATTAGCACACAGCAGATAATCATTCCTTCTGCAATGTATTTATGCCTGCTTACCCTTCTACATCATTGGCTTCTTCCCTTTATTCCCACTGGTTTCTACGTGGTCGTAATCTAGCACCTACAGCCATGGCTGCTTGTTTTAAAAAGCTCAAGAGAGAGAAAATGAATTAGAACTGTTACAGCCTTTCCCCTCCCCATAATATCCAAACCTTGCATCCTAATCCAAACTGCCTGTAATTTAAAAAAGCAGAATATACACCACAGGTATCTTGGTTGGCTGCATCAAGGGTGAAGCTTAATGGTGTCTTGCTCAGAGCCAATACAAAGACATTGCCAACCACTTCCTTTATTGTAACAAGTCCCCAGCACACCCAGCTGCCCTTATGATGCCCACCTGTTTTCCAAGAAAAACAATCTAAAGCCTTCTGGTGATCAGGGGGATTCCAAAAAAATGAAAACTGACTCCCCTTTTTCCCCTCTCACCAGCTGATTACTCTGTCTGTTCAAAGCCATCTGACTGAAGTCAACTCACACTCGACAGCAGTGAATGGCCATCAGTCTTTTTTGATCAAATTACTGCTCAAACCCCGTAAATTTCACCAACAAGAGCATTGTCAATAAACTGTCCCTTTTCCAGATGGGGAGGAGAAAGGACCATGACCATCTGTCTCTGAGCTACAAATAAGCTGTGCTGTGTCTGCTCAGCCAGCTCTGTCTCACCTGCAGCACACCAGGCACACAAACCTCATTTATCTTCAACAGAAAACCCCCAGTCAGCTGTTCTCCACCAAACTTTTCTAGAGCTGAAAGCTCTGCGTGCTTTGCAGTGCCAAATGCTTCACAGCAAGGGAGTCTCTGTGGCCACCCACATCATATTCAAATGCAGAAATGAGCCAAGAAGGTTTGCATAAACAACTTGGTACAAAGTGCTGAGATGCCGCCGTATTTCTGCATGACAAGTTCATTACCACTTGGCATTGGCTCATGCTGATGTACAGTGAAAAAGAAAAGGGGGAGAGAGAGACTTTTCACAGTTACATTAATTTCATTTTATTTAATAAAAAACAGTGTCAGATTAAAAATACAAACACTTTGGGTGATTATCCAGCGTTTTTCCCTGTGTGCCTCGTAGAGCTCAAACCAACCAAGGATTGGGAGAAAAAAACAAAAAAACCCAAAAAATAACACCAAAACAATTTTGGCCGGAGCTGTAAAATAATGTTGCACCAATTAAATTACACCAAATATATTATTATAACTTTGAAATGGCTTTCAGACCAATAAATTAAAAAAAAGACAAATTCAAATAAAAAAGTTGACTTTGTATTACAAAAAAATTAAATAAGAATCACAACACTAATAGTAACAATGTGCAGTCAAGTTTTTTTTTTTCTTCTCTTCTAGGAATGATAACATGCCAGTAAACATGTAACATGCCAGTAACATGCCAGTAAATCCCTACATAACGTTTCCAGTTTGGCAGCAAGCAGTCACTCACTCATTCACATTTGTACACAAGGAAGCAGGCCTGGGCAAAAGCCTCGGAGATAGGAGCTTTCAGGGTGCTCCTGACTTCCCTGCCACAGGCGGCTGAGTTCCCTTCCCTTCATCCTGAAACCTCTATAAATCCACTCAAGGTTTAGTGCCAGATGTGCAGGGAAGGTGTGATGCTCCAGCCTCAATGGGACAGCACTGACTCACACCAGTTGAGGATGCAGCTCTTACACCCCAGGGCATGAGTTGAAAGCCGTGGCTGCAAGGCACATCCATCCTTGTTTCAGAAAGGCCATGGAGACTAAGCTGAGTTGTTTTAAAATGCACCACAGCAAACCTGTTAATTCAACACACTGCAAAATGGGGTGCTGGTTTGGGATGGGGTAAAAGAGCACATGCAGGGCTTGTGAGAGAAGATGAGACGTCTGAGTATCATACAGAGAGGTACACATCTGTAGAGAAGTGACCTGCAGTTGCCCTTCCTGAGCAAATGACAGTGAGCCAGATTTCACTTGACCGCCTGAGAGCACGTCTCTCAGAGATTTCATGGTATTGATGCCATTTATTTCAGAGCCAAATTCGGTCCAGTGTAAGTAAATAAGTAACAAGTAAAGGTTCTCCACAGAGGCAGATTAACTGATTTAGGAAACTCAAGCTGGTTCATCTTTATGCTAGGCAGCCCACTTGATTTTTCGGAGGAACTGGCAGATTTAAGTACCATGATACACTGAATAAGAGAAATCTGCAAGTGAAATAGCTCCCTGTCCCAGATGCCAACGATATATGCACTTATCCCCGATTCCCAAGGAATCCCCAGAGGAACTCTATTTAGTTTCTGCACCATCTCTAGGATTTGAGACACAGTGGGTCAAACTCTGCTTTCAGTTCCAGTTACAGGGCAGGAGTGAGACCAGAACTTGCCCCCATGCCCCTCTGCTCTGGGTATGAGTGTCAACACAAGTTTTGCAGCTGTGGATCATTTGACATCATCGGCTGAAACCTGTGATTTAATCGCACCAGTGCACCTCCAAGAAAGCCAGGGGCTATGTGCTCATGGAAATGAGACTGAAATGGGCCTGAAGATTCCAGTTTGCCCAGGCCTGTCAAACACACAGTGCCTTTCTGACACAGACTTACATTCAGGTAATCCAGTAGACCCATGTGGTACCTTTATGGGAGTTGAAGCCTTCAGTCTGGATAGCTGGACATGTCTGAGAACACAAACACATATCCTTTTTTTTTCAAACTGGTAACATTGCACACTCAGTACCAGCTACACTAGATAGAGGCAGGCCCACAATTTTATGCAAACTCCGTTATTAAATCTACCATTATCATTTCATCACTCAATTCTTTCTGCTCCATTATCACCAACCTAGGAACATTTTCATCTGCAGAAAGGCATCTTCCCACTAACTTTCTGACCTCTACCCATTTCCTACATTCTACAACCTTTTCCTTACCTAACATTCTGGTTGCAAACTACTGTCACCCCAAATACTACAAGTTAGCAGCAAGGTGGCACCGTTTGCTGACAGTGACCGAACTCTAGATTAGAGGGTCAGCTAACCCTTGAGACCCATCTTTGTCTGGGCATTCATCTGGCTGGCCATTTTGCAAGAGTCACAGATTGAACATATGGGTTGAAATGCCTTAAAAGGTCATTTAGCTGCTGATAACACCCATTCCTTCCAGTTCCCATTATCATTTCTGTGGCTCTGTTTTTGCTGGTAGGAGCAGGAGTTGGAAACAATTTTAGAACTTTCTGCTCAGTGAAGAGCAATGGCTCTGGACACTGTGGGAGAGTCCAGATATGAATGCCTGCTCCATCGCTTGTCCACAAACACCTCATGAGGTTTTTCTGGGGCAAGTCTCTCAAATTATCTTAGAACATGTTCAGAACCTCTCAGGTCATCCTGGTGGAAGGGACCATGGTGACCACCTAGCCTGGCATCCTGCATAACGCAAGCCAAAGATTCCCACTGTGCAATCATTTGTACCCAGACAAATAACTTCAGAGGGAAATAAAGCCTCTTGTCTAAAAGGCATCCAAATTTAACTTGAAGAATTCAGTTCATCTCTTGATAAAGCTTATCTCATATTAATTACAAACCTCTCAAAACATGTGTCCCTCACTTCCAGTTTTAATTCTGTCTAGCTTTGACTTTGAGCCATCAAATCTTGATGCTTTTGTCTGCTAGCTCCTGATGTGCTTTCATCACAGATACAAACACCAAAGGTTTTTCTCTGGTCAGGTAGGTAATATTCTGAGGACACAAAATTAGAGAAGTGTGAGATGACTTTGGGGCAACTTTACTCAGAGTTCAGCTAAGTAGGTACAGTCAGCTCCTCTGAATCAAAACCTACCATTGTCAGCAAATCAGTGACCTGGCTTACTCCATCATAAAGGTACACAGAATAACTCCCTTCCCTCCCTTTTCCATCTTCCCTCTGCTAGTTGAGCTTGTTGCAGATCTCTAGGGCTTTCTTGTAGACCTGAGTCACATCATCCATGTCTGTGAGAAGAGAAAAACTGCTGTCCCCCAGACGGTTGCGGTAACGCTTTAGATACTGTGGCCGTGGGCGGTTCTGAAGTCCTTCGAAGTCTTGGATCTGGAGAAAATTTTCAGCAGAGACACAGCTCCGTATTCTCTGCCTGTTTGGCCTGTTCTCTTGCAAATCCAGCAAATCAAATGAGTCACTGGACAAAATACTGTCGTCACTAATCACGCTGGAAGGGCGACTGTAACTTCGAGGTAATACGTCCCCAGGCAAGACCATTTCTTCCATGGCCTCCAGCGTTGGTGTGTCAGGGCTAATCAAAGGAGGTTCAGTGCTGTTGGTAGAATACTTGCTGTTATGTTTCAAGATGCCCTTACGCCTGCAGGAATGGCTGTAAGACCCATTTCTGGATGGCTCTGTGACCCCTGGAGAAGTGTCACTGTTTACTGTCTCATCATTATTGTCCAACAGTTCAGAAGATTCGCTTCTTTCTGGAGAGGAGTAATAGCCAGACTCCCTCTGCTGAGTCTTCTTTAAGATTCCTTTTTTTGGCATTAGTGAAGACTGCTTAGTGCCATATTTGCCAGCTACCTCTCCCTCTACAACACTTTTAATGGCCGCACCAGTCCTACACAACTCTTGCTCCAGCTTAAAAGCAGAGGGTAACACTGGGCTGACAACTCCTTCAATGAAACCTGCACTGTGAGAGCGATGTTCACTGTTGCTCCTTTTCTTCAGGATGCCTTTGGGTCTCTTGGAGGTCGGTTTGGTTGCATTTTCAGCTCCTCCTTCCTGGATGGACTGTGCAATGTCATTTTCCTTTTTTGATTTTTTCAGAGACCTCTGTCTCTCTAGTGTGACTTCAGGACCTTTGGGCTTAGAAAGGCACTTGATTTTGGTATCAGTCTCTGGTTGGAGGCCAGTAGAACGGTGATGCCAATCAATGAACCTTGCCAGCAGTGGCGACTCAGAGTCCCTCATGGCATCACAGTCACAGACACTGCTCTTGTAGCCCCAGTTAACCCACCAGTGGTTGGCAATGTCTTCAATGGTTGCTCGTCGTTCAGGGTTCACCATCAGCATCCACCTGATAAGACCACGAGCATCTATAGATGAAGAATGGCATATAACATTTTTAGAACATAGCATTCTTAAGTCTGTCAGTTTAAACTGGAAGTGTGAAGCCAATCAAACAAGCAAAAATAATGCTCCATCCAACAGGAGAAGTGAAAGGGAACAAGGCTTTGACTATCAGTCAATGAGGGAAAATGCCTCTGAGCACTACTTTTTATCAGAAGAATATGATTCACTCTGGAAAATGTACACTGGGCTATCCAATAAATTAATGTTTGTACTGTATTAGACAGTGAATAGTTCCATATTACTGAAGGAAGTCACCAATCTATTGACTCAAATGACAAAACTTAGAAGAAAATAAAATGGAATTGGGATATTTTAAATGATCTACACATTATCGCTTCTGTATTTACTTTTTCCATAAACAACGCAGTCTTCTGTGTATTGTGAAGGTTTATTTTCATACAGAGAGCGAGAAGGCAGGAAGCTGAAAAGGATGGCAAACAACTGATACAAAATAAATATTCATTTAAATATAATATATGCATAGATATTTAAGGCTGGAAGGAGTCATAATCAGTGAGCCAGACTTAGCTGATACTTTTCAGTCACGTGACAGCTTAATGTGCTATCCTAGAATCCGAAGTGAACACAGTGGCATTAATTCAGATTTTGGCCTGCCTTCTTTAATCAGAGACTGTGTTGTTCTGACCATTCTCCTTCTCTCTGCTTGTGATAGACCACAGTGTAGTGAGTGGACTGATCTGTACATGTATGTTGTATCAGTTTACAGCTCGTCTGAACAATTCCACTTGCAATAGCTAACAGACCTTCCACTGTCTGAGCAATTCCACTTGCAATAGCTAACAGACCTTCCACTGTACTTAAAAGAGACCATTACAGCTTCCCCAAGGCAACAAAATCTATCTGCTACCAACCTTTAATTTCAAATGGGCTTTTGGAAAGTGCTGTACCCAGATGGCAATTTATAGCACATGAACTCAGTAGGAGAATCAGATTTTTTTTTTGTGTACATCATTCTAATATGACACTGTAAGATGTTGGAAGGGGCCAAACAAAATGCTCCATTCTGAACTGCTGTCAGCTCAGTACATGGCTCTCCCTCCTTTTTCATACCTGAGGTCTGTGTTGGCTCACGATATTCTCCACTGCTGATCTGCCTGATGAGATTTTTGTGATCGAAGCCATCAAAGGGCATCGTTCCATAAACCAGAGTGTAAAGCAATACACCGAGGGCCCAGCTGTCAACCTGAAATACAGACACAACACATGTGAAGCCCAGGAAAGCTGATCCCTGCCCTTCTCTCTTCCATCAGCACCACAAGAGCAGCATCATGTCCAGCTGCACCTACTGCTGGGCAAACTGGTGTCTAAAATGTCACTAACCACCCACAGGCAATGTAAACAAAAGCAAGTGAAGGCAGCTTAAGAACTTCAAATACGGGACAGACCCAAGTGAACTCACATGTACAGTAACATTTGCATTAGGACTAGCCCTCAAGAACATTATCACCAAAAGCATCCCCATACCACCACAGAAAAACTGACCCTTCTTACCTCTGGGCCTCTGTAAGGCCGTCCATTAACTATTTCAGGGGAAGCATACAGTGGGCTTCCACAGAAGGTCTGCAGAAACTTGTCTTTATGATAGAGGTTGGAGAGTCCAAAATCAGCAATCTGCAAATAGAATTGTACAAGGCATTTGTAATATTAATGATTTCTTAAAGTAACAGAATATCCTTTATCAGGAAAGACTTAGCTGTATTTGTCTCTGCCGTAGGGCAAGGAATTCGATGTGGATTTTATTTTTCTCTCTCAAGATCCCTCAGAGAAGAAGGCTTCCCCAGGTTAAATCCTCCTGATTAGGAACAAGGACGCTTTGGTTCCATTCACAGACAGACCACCAACTGACTGCAAACCATCAGTTGGTAATTTTATCCTGGATGAATTGCATATGCTGGCAAAGATAATCTCATACTGGGAAGCCCGCTGTCCACTGACTGCTCTTAATTTTGTATAGTCATTAACACCAGAGGGAAGCAAGCAGAAAGTACCACCCTTCTTATCACACACATGCAAGCCAAAAGCCAAGACCTTTACATTCAACAGGAGGAGGCAGGCAGGAGTGCCGCAGGAAGCTAAGCATTACTGAAGAAAGTGATTTTTGAAATCATCTGGAATGTAGCTATGCTTGAACTAGGGGCAAAGTGAGGCAGTCGCCCTCTCCTCCAGACTCAGGGACATGGGGCTGAGGAATCTGAGCTGTTAAGCCCATGAGATGTCTATCACGAGATAATAAACACAAGTCTGGTTCCTAATTAGAAACAATGGGCCCAAATCTGGCTTTCCCAACACAAACAAAACTTCCCTTGGGACTGTTGGGAATTTTGCCCATGTAGGAATTGCAGGATCAGGTCCAAATATTTTGTTTACTTCAATTCTCTGTTCTTGTTCTTACAAAACAAAGGCTGAGGATAGCAACACCAAATACTCCCACAACCTCTGCATTTTTTGGTTCTCTAGCACAAGGCAACACATCTCATTTTTATCTTGCTTCTGCTTCCCAGAGATACTTGTATTACTGCCCACAATCAACATAATGCCTACATAAAAGACATAAAGCACAAGCATAAAAAAGGTATTATAGCTATTAAAGACAGAAGTTTTCTCAGGGTTTTCTTCACCTTATTCATGTCTTTTCTACCAGAAAGAAATGAAATCCCAGGAATTTTCAAAAGAGAAAATTCAAGAAAACACAAAGTGAGTGGGAAAGAAAAGGATTTGCCAGCACCATCATTCACTCTTGGCTTTTTGAAGTATATATCATCAATGCCTGTAATACCTGTTGAATTGCAATGTTTAGTGAACTCTTGGGAGAGGTAAAGTCTTTGTCTCTACAATCTCAGCTTCTACAGCTACACTGAAAAATGACACAGTTGAGACCAAAACAGGAACATAGATACACTCTATAAACAGATATAAATAGATACATATAGTTGTTAGATACTTTCACATTAGAAATATAAACTTTTTTAATATATCATTTTTATACACTTTTTAAAGTCATAAGTCAGAGATGAGATTTCATGCTTCACCCTTCCCTATTTTGATGCCTTGCTTGTGCAGGTGTTTCACTGACAATCTGAACTCATCCCGCTCAAAGAGCAGCTGATTTCTGCTCATTAATTTTAATTCATCTCACTTCATCCATTCATAGATTGAATTCACTCGGTCCCTCAGACAGTGTATTATCAACCCACAGCAGAAAAGTCAACCCTTAAATAAATGCGGTTTGTAAAATCTTCATTGTATGGCTGGAATGTCATTGAAAACAGCTGGTGTACAATTGCAGTCTGCAAACATATTCTCATGGCTCAGATTGCACTTAATTGCCTTAAATTCCACTTTCTTATCAAGTCACCCTGCCTGGCTTGCAGGAAGTTGGTTTTAAGCCTTATGAAGTGTGCCCTGTCAATCAGGGGAAGAATGGGATCATTTCAGTGTTATAAATTCGTGCTGGTCATTGATTTTTATTTTAGTTCAGGATGCAGCTAAGACAAGAACAAACACTGCACAGTGTGATTCCTTATGAAAATACATTCCCTTACCACCATGGAATGTATAAAATGCATGTGGATGTGCATGAATATATATATAGGGATACACATACCATTGTTCACTCTAAGAAACTCTCAGACTTGGGCATTCATGTTTTCATTTTGACCATTCAGGAAAAGAGTATTTATGTTACAGTCCACTCCCATGCTCACAGACTGATGTTTATCAGCTTTTCCCATTAAAACTGTCATGCCCCCCGAAACAAGATTAATAGAAGCCAGAATTACTTCATGTTCTTGGCACTTAAATGGAACTAAGGCATCAAGTCAAAAAAACTTCCTAAATTGGGAGGAGCAGAAAAGTAGACTTTTATTCTCCTTGCTTCAGGAGTGTATGTTCATACCTACTGTTAGCTCTGATAACAGTAAATATAATATAGCTATTATTGTTGAAGTGTGGAATATAAACTCCACAAAGTTCACACTCATAGAAATTGTCAGTTTTATCCAACTTAAGAATCTGTCTCTCTGCACTGCAGCTAGAGAAATAATTAGGTCTCTTAAAGCAAATGAAGTGTATGTGCAGTTGGTGAGCCTTCCGGTGAAGTGAAGCCCAACTCCACACGCTTACTCTGTATATGCGAAACCCTCGTGGGTTTTCAGTGGTTAGGCTGATTGGTGACCCCTTACCAGCCCAAGAGAACGTGCAGTGAGCAGGATTATGTTACTGTTACACTTGCATTGTTCTACTCTTCTGTCACTTCGGGGTTGATCATACGGTTTACATCAACCTCTGCCAGACATCTCTTCTAGCCCAGGAACCATTTCTCATCCCTACTGTGAACAAGGAGGCCCCTCCATCGTGCCAGGCTGTGTGACACAGGTGTCCCTGGGGGGTAGCTTGTGGCATGGGGCAGGAACACAGTATTTGGATAGTTCAGCAAGAGGCATTAATTTCCTGGCCACCACACAAGGCTGCAGTTGCTCCCCATGTCCCTGCATGCAGTTTTGAAGATTTAGGCACTGGGGAGAACTGCAGTGCTTGAGGACATGTGGTCCTCATCAGACCAAACTGCAGGAGCTATGGGCAGATGGAGGCAGCTACTTATTTGCCCCGCTGCTGTTTCTTCCAGTAAATTCATGCCTACAATGAACCAAACACTAGCATGCTCAGTCCTTGCAAAACGGATGAAGAGAAGCAGGCACCACCAAAAGGCTTTTTTAAAGACCACCAAAGGCAAATGCCTAAAGCCATTGTGAGTCTCTTCCCACAAAAGGCTTCCTAACTCCCCAACTCAGGGCAGCTTTTTCAATGCTTTGGAGCTGCCTTAGCCTTCCTGCCTGTCTGACCCTGCCCACCTCCAGCTGTGCATGTTAGATATGTGTGCATGTTGGATCTCACAAGTGTTTAAAGCTCATTTGATTCATTTATGTTTGCTGCATTTAGTGGTTTTCGGTAAAAGTCTGCAGGAAATAGTACTGCATACAACAAGTCCATGAAAAACCTAAAAATACACCACAGATTGGATCACTTTCTTCCCCTCATTGCCCACCACCTCTGGCATGTGGATATGCAGAACTCTTCAAAATGTGTAATTTTTTGTTGCTTCCAGACACTGGTGTTTCCTTGTTGCTGTATTCTAACACGACTCTGCTTCCAGAGACTTTTACTCACCATCACAGCTCTTAAAAACAACAAAAAACCCCTTCTTATGTCTTCATACACTCCTCCATGACCTTCATTTAATTATCTAAAGCTTAAGAAAGGTTTCCAAGTTACTGTAGTAGCAAGTAAAATGGCCTGGGGCCCTTTTAGGTCAGATAATAATTTCTAATGGATTACTTGTCCTTTTTATTTCCTGTTTTAAAAGTATTGCTTAAGCTGCTATGCAGGGATCTATTTTTACAACATTATTTTTTCTTCACATTATTATGACATGTTATTGTAAATCATAATGCATAGATCACTGGCTTCATCAGAAATATGTATTTAATTGCACATTGCACCCAAGAACAAAGAGATTCCTTTAATTTTCTCATTCTTAAAATCAAACTGCCAATTTTGTGTGTGTAATCCACTGAATTAAATATGAATACTGGGAAAGTACAGATAAGACTATCAATCCATTTCTAGAAAATGCCTTCCCCTGGATATGTGAAGCCATCAGTCAATACCAAACCCCAAACTGCATTTTTTTTCTGCCTGAATTAACCACATGTAAATACTCTCAGAATGAGGACCTGATAAATGTACTCCTAATAAATAATTTACAGTTCCATATGTTTTTCCTTGCCAACGGTTACTGTTTAGTGAAACAAAGAAAAAGTGGGAAGTAAAATTCCTTGCAAGTAACACAGAAACCACAGCAACATATTCAAAGCTTCAGCATCAGGGAAATAGTGGCTGTCTGCTTAACATCAAGTATTCAAAGCTGACCTTAGTCACAAGGTTTAAAAAAAGAGAAGACAGAGGAAAAGGAAAACCATACCAAAAGTCACCTCTTGAAGCAATCCAAATTCAATCACTATTGACTGTAAGATGTATGAAATACCAACACCTTCCTGAGTTCAGTCTGTTTTTCAGTTTCATGAGACCCTTTGCAGAAGTAGTTACCAGGGGACAGCAAAGCAGCCACTTACCCATGCCAAGGCAGCCTTGCCTGCTCAGAGGCCTTAAGATTGAAGAGATGTAGCTGAGGAAAGGCTGGAAATATGAAAAATACCTACAGCAGCTTAAACACAACGCAAGTCAGGAAAGGGAAACGCTCGAGAAAAAGATGTCCAAATGACTGGAAGGTATGTGGGGAGGTACAGCTACCTGAATTTCTTCCACAGCAGTGCCACTCGCTATGGCAGCTGAAATGCATCTGTGGTTCTGAAGCCCCCGGGTCAGCTCCAAGTGCAGACCAAACACAAAGCTACCTGTCCTTGCCCCATCTTTCCGCTCTACCCGCAGGAGATCGACTCCCATAAAGGAGAGAGGGGCAGGAACAGAGCCTTCTAACAAAGCTCAGCTCCCCAGAGGTTTGAGGAAGTGATTGGTTTTGCATATGAGGACCACAGTGCAGAGATCCAGCCCACCACAGCTAGCAAATTCCACAAATTCCTCTTTTCTCTCAAGAATTCTCTGATTAGCTGGGAAGATAGTTTGGCATGTAATGTGGAAAGAAAGGTCATCCTGCCTGAGGAAGCCTGATTTGTATACAATGTCCTAGAAAGGTTACTTTTTGTTTTCAGTGCTGCTGAGAACAGCTCTGGCTGCTGCAGACAGTGTCCCTGTAGGAACAGGAGAAGGGAGGTCTGCTCCAACGCTGGATGCTAACAGCAAAACATCCAAATATTGCATTAGATGGGCCTTCTGTAAAAGACTATTTTTGGAAACCACATATTTATGTGCCTTTAATCCACTAGTTGATCCAAGTTAGCTTCTGTCATCAGCGTTACACAGATGGCAGCTACCACATGTTACTTTCCATTTCCATTGCACATCAGCTTGAAATGAAGACAATCTCTCCAGTGTGAAGCACAGAAGGCAGTGCCTGCAGCCCCAGGGCTTTCAGAGGAGACAAAAGGAAGACCCAGGCTATTTAGATACTGGGCTACGCAAGTAGCTCCTTGATTACTTTTTTAATTAAATAAGGATGCTAAAGTGTCAGCAGAAATTCTTTGGTGTTCCTCGCTCTGCTTGTTTGCCCATGGATGAGCACATCCAGCCACCCTTACATCCAGCTACCCAAGGAGGAACAAAGTTGAAAGTGAAACAGGTTCAGCCACCTGGAAATTACACTTATTTTATAGGGAATATATATAGGATATATATATAGGAAATTACACTGGAAATTAAATCTCTGCATTATTTAACTTTGTGCTACAGCTATAAACAATAGAAGAAAAAGAGAGGAAAAAAGGTCATTCCCATGCTTTCACTGGGGAGAAATGGCATGGAAATGACATCACTGACATCACCATCCAAAGTATACGTTTGTGTCTGAAGTTCCAAGGCCATTTCCTAATGAAGCACATGTGCTTTACTAGGTTTATTTTGAAACTCTATTTGCTTATTTTCCAGCCATGATCAAAAGAACATTCAGAGTGTTCTGTAGGAGGCACTTGAACTCTGTAGACCAGAACAGTTTTTTCCTAGCCCCAGAAGCAGGCAGCAATAATATCATTTGTACAATAAGCCCAACTGCACGAAATGCTCTGCTGTTTCCTACTAGTGGATAGATACTGCATTGGGAATCACGGCCTTTGCGTGGCAGGACAGGGCTTTCTCCCCCATAGTCTGCAAAGCTTCATTTAGTGTGTATTACTGGGAATCGGTGGTCTCTTCCCCCAACCTCCAAGCCTCTAAGCCTCTTGCCAGATGCTGTTGCTTAGTAGCTGTTACCATAACAATGGCTCTTCTAATACCTTGGGTAAAAATGTTATAAAACATGCAAATCCATTCTGAGAAGCTGAGAAAAAGAATCCTACCTTAATATTAAAATTGTCATCGAGAAGAATGTTTTCCAATTTTAGGTCCCTGTGGACAACACCGTTCTGAAACAAGGAAGAAAAAAATGAGGAAGAACATGAGAAAATATTGGGAAAATTAAAGGTGAGCTGGCAGGGTGGTCTTTGCTTCTACATTTCAGGGCTGGTTTCACTGTCATAACACTCATGGCCCAGTGACTAGTGACAGGCACCGTATTAGTCACTTGGTGTGTGGTTAAGGGAAGAATGACTGGAATCCATCCTCCCACAAAGACTCTAAAACAGCAGGGGGTGGGGGGTGGGGGGGTGGAGGGTGTCTTTTCGGAACTTAATTCCATCCTGGATCCTGCCCCCACTGCGTGAAAGCAGTATATTCTTCCCAGGCACCAGAAACCAGTATCTGCCAATGACGTTAGCCCCTACAAAAGCCCCCATTCCTCCAATGAGCAGCCACGTGGATCGGGGGAGTTATAATCCCAAAGGATTGTAAATATTAGGGATGGAAGCAAACAGACTGGGTCTAGGTCAGAGCCTTCTTTACAGAAACTTGGGAAAATTAACTGCATTAGGAATGGCACTGCAGCTTTTCAGCACTCCGCAGTGAGGACTTTGAGAAACACCCTTGTTTATCAGAATTCAAGTAGAGATTTAAGTGTTTTAAGAATTCCAATAAAAACTGTGTTAGCTGCTCATTGCCTTTAGCCTCATAAAAGTTTTGGGTCTATGCAGCTGTTTCATAAACAGGATAAAATGTCCGTAATGACAGCCAGTCAGCTACCTTGGGTTTAATTGCTTGTCATTCCAAGTGGGTACCATGATGGATAAGGTCATTAGCAAATGGTATCTTTCCCACTACATCTGGTAAAGTTACTTTTACCTATCCAGAATGAGTATGCACTAAAGCTCATACATGAACCTCATAGCTTTCTCTTGGATTTTTCTCTCATATATCTCCTGTTCTAAAGTTGTTTACCAGCATATTCAAATTGCAAACTGGCATTTGTTTGAATGCATTAATATTAATGTTGTAGAGGTTATATGGGATGCCTTCTCTAGTTTATGCTGTAATTTTTGAGTTTGTAATGTCAGGAGAATTATTTCAAAGGCAAAAATGCAACATAGGGCTAAAGTAAGGGTGTGTCTGGTATCTGCCATAACACAGGAAAACATGATTAAAAAAAGGCCCTAGTTCAGTGTAGTACTTTTAATGAAGATCTCCTTTTGTACTGATAAAATCACGTGCTTTGATACTTAATAATGAAGGCTGTTGCCTCAGACATGCTTTGAAATATATGCCAGAAATCAGCCTTGAAACAGCATTTTTTACTATGAAATCCTTTGCTCACCTTGTGGCAGTAATGCACAGCAGAGACTATTTGTCGGAAGAAGTGTCTTGTCTCTCTTTCGCTTAATCGCCGCCTCTCACTGATGTAATCATACAACTCTCCTTTACTTGCGTACTCCATGATGATCACAATCTTATCTTTATTTTCAAACACTGCACAGAATAAAAGAAAAGAAAAAACGCCACAGCTGATTCAACACATTTGAAAACTGACACTTTGAAGAGTGAAGAAGACTCAGGATGTCTGAACCACCACTGCAGCCTGGAAGATGTACTCACAATCCCACTGCAAAAATCAAGTTCCAAAGCTACTTTTTACCAGAGGAAGATTACAACATCTCAGACCAAGAGAAGGAAGCTGAGGTTATCCTCTCTTTCACACGGCTACATGAAGCTCTTTGTCTCAAATAGTATGAGGTCACAGAGTGGCAAAGTCAACTTATCTTAGTGAGGTGAGGTGAGGTGGACACTTGTGTCAGTAACACATGAATACTAGCTCCTGCTCCAGCAGGGACTTCCTTGTACCAGTAGCCCTCTTGAGGCCAGAGAACAGAAGCAAACTGGAGCCCTCGTATCATTTGGAAAGGGTTAATAGAAGGCATAATGAATTCTTGTCTTCAGTGACTGATACAGGATTGCCGTTTGGCTTACAATGACTGTTGGTTGGCTTTCACCTACCACCAAAATCCAACCAGTGAACTGATAGATGTGTCCTCCTCCATCCCAGCTCTGTGCGACAGCATGGCGGGCATGAGCACCTGGCTGCAACGTCTCCAGAACTGTACAGCTCCTGTCAGTGTTGCTCTATACCCCATCTCATGCACCCAGCTCATCCTCAAGCTTCCTTATCTCCTGCCCCTACCATATGTCCCACCACATGCACAGACTGCGTGCTGCAATCCTCTGTCGCTTGCGCAGAGCCGGCAGCAATGCACAACTCCAGCGTAAGCAGAGCAAGGAAAATGCATCTAATACACACCACAGCCCGACTCTTCTCTGGGGCCCAGAGTATGCTGTGTCACATGCTGTCAAGGACTTCACTGTGAATGGCAGATAACTAATATTTAATCTAGTAAAGCAGGCTGTTAATAGTCTGGAATTGCTGAAATGTCCTGGATAGTTCTCTTTTGTCACTGAAAATCCACTGCAACCCACTGGAAACTTCCTGCACCTGCCATAAATAACCTCTGCTATATGAAAACATTTTCCTTTTCTTTTTGTCTGTGGCAGCACTGGTCACACTGGCAGCAAGACATATACAAATTAATGAGGTTAAAGGGTTTATTACACATAGTTTTGATCAGCCCTACTGTAATGATGCCTTCCTATATCTCTTCATCAAAGCTCAGCCAGTGGTCTTTGGTGATTTAAAAAAACAGAATTAAGCTTCGGTTTTTGCAGTGAAATGTGAAGCTGCCTTTCTCAACACACAGATATTTGCTTCTCTTAGGCTTTGTCTCATGTCCTCTCACACCTTGTCACTCAAATCTACAAGCCAAAGCCTCTGCAGTTCACTCTAACACCCCTGAACCCCAGCCAAACAGCTCTGATAAAAGGGAGAGCAAACAGCCAGATAAAATTGGCTGCTTACTTGTCTGCTGGCCTCACTGTACCCCAAAGCAGAGGCTCCTGCCAGCGATTACATCCTATGTGCATCCTCATTAGCAATAAACTTCGGAAACTGGAAAAGCCGTCTCTGGATGGATTATACATACAGTATCCTCTCCAAGAATGACAGACTGATACTGTCTGGGAAAAACTGAACATGCCCCATGTCATAGAGGGAAGTGCTGTGATGTGTTACCAATAAAACAGTAATGCACACATTCATTTCTCTAAGCTCAGAAAGGCTTGTTAGGTACAGGCTTGTTTAAGAAGGCAAAAAGAAATAGTTTTAGTAAGCTGAAACAAATCACTGAAAATGCTCTTATATAAGAGATCTGACTCAAAACAAACAGATAAACCACACAACAACAACAACATCCCCCCAAAACCCCAGCTGATTCCATGAGTTATCATGAAACACATGCATGTATCATGCACATATAGTGAAGATGCCACATGGCACAAACGATCTCAGTGCACTTTCATGGGAATGCACATCCCAAGCAGTTCCAGCTGAGAACCACCTTCAGCTCAGAGGCACATGTGCCCTTGGCTCTTCTTGCCCCACTCCCCCAAAAGCTGATGCCCTACCAGGTGTTCAGTTCTGCTGATGACAATAACAGCAATAACAGCCCTGACATGATAGAGTATTCTTCCAGGCTGTGTTTTTATTAAAGTTTTGCCTTCATTACTCAGCCCTAAGAGTTTTCTCAAATCATCCTTGATGATCCGAAGTTTTAAATTCTAAAATCTAATTTTGTTTTACTCAAATTTGCCATAGTAAAAGAAGTCCTGATCCAGATGTATTTTCCAACATTTCTATAGAAATGAGGCAGAAAGCATTTGGTTTGGAGAAATGTGCATTCAAAGGCACTTTCCATTTCAAATTTTCTCTTATACCCACTAGGAAACTGAGATAACACCATCAAGCTGAATTTAGGAAAGTGTAAATCCCTGTTCCAAATTTCAGATTTTTGTCACAAAGCCACACTCAAATCAATGAGAACATAATCATTCCAGTAGCTCATATCTGGCTTTCAGTTTACCAACACATTCTTCTTCATAAGGGAGAATTTTGAGAGGGAAACTATCCTTGAACTTAGATGACATTGCAGAGGCCTCCTCACCATCACCACAGCTGAACAATTACAGAATTAAACAGCAATTTGTTTCTCCACCCAGGAGCAGAGGTGAGTAGGGAGGTATTTTTTTATAACTGCATCATTTCACTTCAGAGCACCTCCACTGTATCAGCTGAACCTCATGAGTGGGCACACAGCTACTTCCTGCAAAGAGGGAACTGAACAGCAGACAAAAAATCTAAAATGAGAGGTGCTGCTGAAAGAAGAGGAGGTTGAAAGGCAGTGGGATTTATGTCTATACACACACACAACCTTGAAGAGGAATTCAGTGGTCAAGACTATCAGGCAAATGACAAGGTGGTATTCTGGCAAATCTCAAACCATCAGCCAAGTGCACCATGAATTTTCACAGTAGTATTTAGGATGTCAGGCAGGTTTCACACAGGCACTTCTGAATTTCCCTTCTGAGCACAGCGTGTAGTTTTATAAACATATGCTCAAGAATGCCTTGTGGCCAATGGCTGGGGGAAGAGAGGAGGGCATTAATTAAAGGCTGGATTGACTAACAGCAAAGAATAATGAGGTAATAAATATACTGCCCTGTTAGCACCTGGGCTGTAACCTGTGGGCTGATGATGGACGGGTTGCCTCCATATAGCTTCTGGGACTGCTTGGTTCACTCCTTGTTTTTGCTGCAGATGATTTATTATCTTCCATCCTACTGCATATTCATTCTGAAGCTCACCCCCACCTAGAAGTGTGCTTGAACCCTGGCTGCACCTACTGCCAATAGAGAAGCATGGCTTTGGCAGGATGCTGAACCCCAGGAGCCTCCCAAAGCTTGCTGCTTCTGGGATGGCCATGTCATACAAGCCTGCTCCTCAACCCTGAGCAAGGTAAAGGGAAGGAGGCCATGTACAAGTGAGGTGGGGCTGCTTTAGCTTCTTTCAAACCATCAATACTCCGTAATTGGCTGGCCAAATTAGGTAAGTGGAGAACTGTCAGTATCAACATCCAGATATAGATAGCAGGGGAGATGGCCTGTCAATCAAAAATCAAGATAGGGGATTGCTTAGATACAAGCCATGAGCTTCACGTATTAGAGGGGATGGCAGCAGGAGAAATGCTTGCTATGGGCTGTGTATCATTTATCTCTGAGCCACTGTGTTTATCTTCACCACTCTGCAAGCTGAGTTACATGGAGAGCTGCAGCAAGACCTTGATGTGGCAGGAGGGCTGCTGCACTGCCTCAGTCATAGTGGTCAAGTGCTGCTGCAGAGTAGTGCTTGCAAATCACTACTACTCCTTAGCAGACAGAGCCTGCTGTTTGAGGGACTGACTTCAGAGATGACTACACTTTATGTGGCCACAGGGGAGGAAGCAGGGACAGCGGTGTGAGAGCACATCAGGAACCAAGAGCAGGAAC
This sequence comes from Coloeus monedula, assembly GCF_965178545.1. Lineage (NCBI taxonomy): Eukaryota > Metazoa > Chordata > Aves > Passeriformes > Corvidae > Coloeus > Coloeus monedula. Next base: position 21,990,836 of record NC_138784.1, read on the forward strand.
AGCATGAACCTCAAGGTGTGAGGAACAACGTGATTGTAACCCCAGGAGATGAGCAAAGTACTAGGACATTGGCCACAGCAACGTGGAGAAACAGCATTTTCCAAGAGGCTACAAGCTTGCCTGGGCTTGGTCTGGTCACTCCAAAAGCCTTGGGAACCCAAGCAGCAAGGGGTGCTTAAGATACAGTGGTCAAAGATTTCTTACAACTTTTCTTTAAACTCCACCCTTAACTCTAATGTGTTTGTTTCTTTTTTAAAAGTGACAGAAAAAAATTCTATACTTCCAGACTGGTAATTGAACCCAAATCTGCTGACTTCAAAGTTTCTTAAAGAACATAAATGTGGAACTGGGAAAGAATTTCACTCCTCACTATCAAAGACACATCTGAGACAAAGTACATTTTGTAACACGAATAATCTGTCCCTCTTTTACAGGTTTTTCTACTACAGTAATAGTTCTTGCATATAATCTCTCCACTTATTTCCATTTAGAGGCTGTGAAATTATATCTATAGCCTTCCATTTTCCAAATAGTGCTGGTTGACCTCTTGCTCATCAGCACTCTTTTTTTTTAACCCTACTGCCAAATTCTTCCCTTTAGCTACACCAAAGCCACCTCCTCTGAAACTCATGGGACAAGTCTGACACCAAATGAGCATACTCACATTTCTTCATTGCTAAGATGTGCTTCACCCTAAAATTGTTGAAAGCCCAGATGGGCATGGTTTGCAAACATCAGTCAGAAAGATTTAATGGTACATTGTACGCCTCTCTATTAGTTCACTTTGGACTTAATTACTTCCAAAAAAAAAAAAAAAAAAATGCAGGCAGCTTTTGCCCTTCCTTCAAGCTTGTAGAATACTAAAGTCAGAGTGAGTGCTGAGGGGGGTGGATTTTTTCCCCCCCTAAAGGACTACCTCCTTGTGGGCTGATTCCGTTTGGTTTACATGTAACCCTGGGGTAAGGATTTTAGTTTGTTAGTTTAAGAGGGGCGGCCAATCTCTTCGCACTGGAGCCATTTGAATTCTCCTCATGCCTTTGCTCTCTATCAGAGCAATCTCCTAAATTAGTTCCAGTATGTTGACATTCCTTCCATCTGGTGTCTTTCCATTCAGCGGTATTTTTATTACTCTCCTAACAGCCGCAGACAGAAGTACCTTTCCACTGCTACAAAATGCTCTTTTATTAAAGGTCAGCCAAATCAAAAGAACAAGCTAGTTTGTTTTTAATTTTGGAGATGCAGACTAGAATAACCTTTTCATTCAGAAAATTCATGTATGACCCAATTACCTCACTTTTGTAATAAGGCTTCAATTATTCTTCAAAAAGACATGCAAGTACTGAAAAATGTCTTTTACCTTAGAAATTCAACCTGATTCAGCTTTTGTGTTCTTGACTGCTTTACAGCCCCTTGGCATAATTTTTGTTTAGTTGGTTTTTTTAGTAGTGGTAGTATTTTTTTACTGTTTTTAAGAGAGCATACAGCAGACATGAAAATATCCAGGTCCAGTGAGAAAACCACTTATATGCATACACATAAATTTATGCATATGCTTAATTATAATTGAAGATACCAAGATATAAAGTATGTGTTTTAATGCTACACTTGTGTTAAATTGTTTTCCTAAATTATGGCCTTATTCAGCCAAATTGTATCTCCTTTTAAATTAAAGGAACGTAGTTAAGATCCTGCAATAATCTTTTTAAATCAGACAGCATGCTATAATTTACTCCCCGGAGAGGAGATTAAATCAGCATGAGAACCATTATCCTTGGTGAGGTTGTTTCTCAAAGAGCAAGACTGAGGATATGCAGATTGTGATGGTTTGCTCTTTAAAAGGAAGGAAAAATGGCAGCTGCTAATTTGGCCACAATAACGTTACACTAATTGTCTTTGTTTCAGCAAAGAATAAAAGAGCTAACTCCCCTTTATTTAAATTATGATTAAAACTGTCAAGGAACTTCAGACAAGCAAATATTTACATTGCTACAGTAGGACTGTGTAAATGGGAAGATGGAAGTAAATTTCATCGCTGCGGGCAATCAGTTTGACATTTAAACTGGACCTGCCAGTGATCTCACGTTTGAGTTTATGTCATGTCCAATGAAGTGCTGTTTAGGTGATCACCCTGAAAGACAGGAAATTCATAAAGCTGGGGTATGGTAACTGAAGAGTTAAGTTTGTTTATTCTTGTTTCATTAGTATCTCCAGACACTTGAAATATTACTTGATGTTCTTGGTTGTTATCAACCGAAAACAATGAGAATAAAGCACTTGAAGGTCAAAAGCCTACATAATTAGAGGAAATCAATTAGAAATGTGGTTAAACAGTATCACTGCTGAAGTACTTTCTCTTGGCAAAAAAAAAAGAATCATTCCAGCTTTCCAACTTCCAACATTCTTGATTAAAGCCCAGTCACCCACGTGATGTTTTAATGGACTTGTGGCTTTTTCAGGTACTTTGCACACAGAAGGGGTGGGGTCGTTAGGCACCAAAGTTTGTTTTGATTATGTCTGAAAACCAGGAGATAGCAGAGGCTGGGACAGAGGCTGGGACTGCTCTGAACTGTCACAGCCTGAGATAGGTGACTGTTTTGCCGCCCTGGCCCCTGGCTGCCTGCCCCACCCCAGGTGCACACGCAGCTGACGGCGTGGGGCACTTGTCTGAGCTGGTGTTGCTGCAGGGATGCAGTTCCCTAGCAATGGCTCATGTCCACACACCTTAACAGCTGCCACAGAGGCAGATTTCTGACAGTGCAGCTGGTTTTGCTGATGATGTGGTGACTTGACTGACACAGCTCCCCACACTGGAGACAGGCCTGTGTGTGTGTGAAACACCAAGCGTGTTTATGTTTTGTTGCACGAAGTCTGGCACAAAATGTGAGATTGAGCACGTATTTGGCAAGTGCAGTGAGTATCCTGGAATATTATGCCACTGCTGTTACACACTGTCAGATTATCTCCCATTGCCTTTGGGGTCTGAAAGCAGAGCTGAACCAGTCTCCTGATTAAGCATGCAACCTAGCTCAAGCCATTGTGGACTGGGAGACACATGATGGAGAATCTCTCTGCTTTTTCTTAAGAGTACCAAAATGGCAACGTAGAAAACAAAAGTAAGAAGTGCATCTGACTTTGGAGATCCATATTTTGTGCCTTGTTAATGCAAAGGGTCCAGCATCTCTTATAAGCATTCTGGCCCCAATTCAGCAGAGTACTCGAGCCCTCACTTTCCTGAAGTTATTAGTTTACATTAATGCCATCATGTTCCACTGGCACCAAATTTTGATCCTAATATTTATTCATTCTTCAGGGAAGATCTTCAGTAAACTATTTCTGTTAGCTAACAGTCTATTCATTTTTAAGTGCATTTTGCAAGCGGGCAGACTTTTCTGTATGGTTATGCTGACCAAAGACAACTCTTTCAGCACAGAAACAGTTACATAGACAACTGTACTTCACACTACAAAGACTCAAGAGCTCACTCCTAAATGTACCAAGTGTAACTTCACCCTCATGATTGGCCCAACATGTGTTCAAATGTTTGCAGAATGTTCTTTCCCTGGTTTAACTTTTATAAAGTATTGCCAGATGAGGTAGATTTTGCACTCAAGCTACCCCTGGAAAAATATGTTAGCTCTTAAAGGCTTTATTATAAAATCCTGGAGTTTTCAAGGCAAAAAAGCAATAGGGCAGAGGAAGGGCGAGGGGCATGGGAGAGACAGATAGATGAATGGACAGAGGCATTATTCTATAAACTAAAATTTATGTGCTGAAATCAGAACACTGCCAGCAAAGCCAACTTCGTTTATCCAGTCCCTTTCAAGGAGTTTAAAGTCACTTAAAGAGCACTTCCCTCATAGCCACACTCGACAGATTGCCAATTACAGCCCTGCTGAGAGGATGGAATTTCTTTAGTCACAACTGTACATCTGCCCTGGCAGTAATGGGCAAGGTACGTGCCTTTTGATTAGGTTACAAAAAAGTACCTCTAAACTGGAAAGCTTTGTTTCCACACATCTGAATTTGCTTGGTATCAATAAAAAAGATAAGCTTGTGTTTACATCAAGTAGACAAATTCAGAGGTTAATTGCTATTAGCAGGAAGGTCAAAAGGATACCTAAACAAGGATCCTACTTAAGGAAAACACATGTTTGTAAATGCAATACAAAGAGCTTTCGAAGATATTACAGGGAGCCAGCATTGTCCATGCTAGGTATCTGTGCAACCTGGCACCTACTGAGAGAGCTGTCAGACGTGCAGTGGCAGTCTAAAAACCTACAGTAAAAATTTGTGAGAGAGCAGTAAAATATCTCTAGAGTGTCTTCAGTTTAAAAGTTAAGCATCTGATCTAAGTTAGTCAGCTAGATTCCAACAGGAGCCTCCAACATGTCATTTATCCCACTTACCTGAAAAAAATGTCTCCCAGGAGGGAGCCAACCACCCTGTGAAGATGCTGATCCCTCTTGACTAGAAAGGGACACTAGACTTGTAGCATACACCAACTGCAGAAATGTTGGATTGCTTAATTTTGGTGAGATTTGGCCCATCTCTTAGGATTTACTGACTTCAACATTTTGTGTCAGGGGATAGCAATATTATCACTCTTTATGCATCACTCAAGAGGAACAGCTATGTGTTTAAAATCCAACTTCAAGAGGATACAAATACTTCAGTCTTTCATGTAGTCCCTTAACTTCACTACAAGTACTCTTCAGCTTCAAGTGAAGCACATGCTCAAGGGTCCCTGAGCTCACACCCTCACCACTGGGCAGCTCCTGTAGGTTCAGCTGCACAACCATGCATCTTCCCAGTGCTACCATACCTAAGTTACAGCATTGGCTGCTACAGGCCAAATACTGACTCTTGACTGCTTGGAAAACACACCAGCACCTGACAGAGGTGCTCATTCTCCTCAGACAAGATGAACTCTCCATCATGGAGCTCAACTGGCTCTGCTGCAGAAGCACTGCTCCTCCCTCCACAGGGCCAAAGAGGGAAGTTTTGCTCCCACAGGACTTTAGTCTCTGCTTCCTAAAAATGCTGTAATCTTTTTCACTTTTACAAATGTTTTAACTCAGTAAAAACCATTTAAAGTAAGGATGAGAAGGGCAATTGGTCAAAGGACCACAGCATGCTTAATATTCTTTCTTCCTGAGTTCCCATCCACATTTGAAGTAACTTTTGTTCCATTTGCAACCCACATGCTGACACAGCATCCCTCCCCTTTTCTGTTTCCAGATCCTTTTATGAGTTTATTCAATAAAAAGACAGATACTCATCTCTTTTCAAGTACAAGAACATGCTTTTGAATAACTCAATATGCGATAGTGTAACAGTACGCCAAGACAGCCCTTGTTTTAATCAGTCATATCAACTCTCAGAGCAGAGCTGCCATAAACATCTTCTGCATTTACCTCACGGCTATGGAAATGTGTAGGGCTACATTCAGGCTTCCCATTCTGCATGGAGGAAAAGGGGTGATCCCCGGGGACAAGGCTGCCTGACCCAGGTCCCTCTGAACCTCTGGAATCCATGTTCCAGGTCCACCACGCAGCCTCCCTCCTTGCAGCACAGACCTTTTGGCTGGCATCTTTTAGCACATACATGGCCCGACCCGCCCAGCTAGTGCTGGGACATAAACAAACTGGCAAATCTTCCTAGCTGTGTCCCAGGAAGAAAGGAGGTAGAGGGAGAAGACAGGATAAGGAAACCGGAATGATAAGCCAGCCAGCAGACTGACAGGAAACTGTGCAGAGGTGGACAGGAAGCGCATGCTGGGATTCAGGGGGAAAAGCTGCAATGACAGAACTAGCAACTCTAATTGGTAGGGAAGGGACCCTACCAATTCTTACCCCTTGCCACTGTTCCAAAGAGCAGATAAAAGTAGTCCTGTGCAGTCCAGGGAAAGTAAAGCAAACGAGGACTGGTTCAGGGGTTGGGAACAGAAACGGACATCAGGCTGGTTCACGGGTGAGGGTGAAATGAAACTGAGCTGTCCAGAGGGAGCAAGGACGTGAGGTGATACATGCAACCATCTCCCACCTGCCATCAACACAGCGAACTCACACAAGAAGAAGCTCTTCCAAGCAAAGGGTTATGCATCTGTGAAACACTGGTAGCTCAGAGGGAAGGCAGGGCTCAAGGCAGTCTCGTTGGTAAGGGATGAGTTACACAAGGAGTAGGGGTTGGTTTGGTGCACGATCTCAAGAAACATGAACATCAGGTCTGCAAGAACGTAACACAGCAGTCAGAGAGGAAAATCACATTCACTAACCTTCATATATGGTGATGATATGAGGGTGGCTGAGGGATGACATGATCTCAATCTCCCGTCTGATGTGAACCATATCTTGTTCATCCTTAATTTTGTCCTTACGGATGGATTTTATTGCAACCTATAAATTCAGGAAATGAAGCATTATTTTTGGAACTGAACAGATGCATCTAATCCACTAAGAAGAGTTCAAAAAATAAATACAGATGTTAGATGTTGGCAGAACATGGAATGACCAAAACAAACCTTTAAAATACAAACCTCCATGCTCCAGCTCCCTCACCGTATAGCAATAAATACACTCTCATTACAGTAATGAGTGACATGAAGTTTTGGGCTCTTCAGGTCTTAGGACTTCACTGAGGGGGAACACAGCATCTTTTGGAATGATCTCTGGGCTAGCCTAAGCAGTCTCCTTATGCAAATGGTAAAACTCCCCAAGAGATTTTGATGGGAAGTACATTTGCTAAGACATGATTGCATCTGACAATTTTGAACAGAAACTTTGGCGACAATTTCTCTGAAAAAACTTTGAGATCTCTGACAGAACAGGGGCAGGGAATCCAGGGTGCCAATTACGTATTGATATCCATGTTAATACACAAAGGATCCCATTAACACAGGTTAGTCCATGGTTCTCTAAAGAAGGCAAACTCTTCAGGAGTTATGACTTATTCAAAAATCAGAAGAAATAAATCTTTGAAATTCACATCTAAACTCGTCCTCATATAAACCCAAGGCTTCAGGTCCTACACAACACTTACGCAATCACTGCAAAACCATATCCTTCCTGCATCCTTCCTCAATCAGCAAGCTTTTTTACAAGCATATCATGTAACTGGATAGCTTTCCAAAAGGCAGGGTGGGAACAGAGGAAGTGATAGCTGAACTTGAAATATAAATTCAAATTATAACAGTCCTTGTGACTGTGTGTATGTATGTTGCCTGTGAAAAAAGGGCTTATCTGAACACCCCCATAAATAGTCGTGGAGGTCATCTCATGCCCTATGAGAAACGCAGAAGGCAACAATGTAGAGAAGCTGGTGGAGAGGGAAGGTGAGGGCATTGTGCATACTGAATGGCAGCATGGCCTTTATTATACTCAATATTTACCCTGCATTGTTTTTTTAAGCTAGAGTTCAGGGAATAAATTATCAGCTAGCTTAAAATCAACAATACCTCTTTGAAGAACTTCACTGACCTGCTGAGATGACCACCCTTTTATGGGTAAACCAAAGTTGTGTCATTCTTTGCAGCCAACTACTGTGGACTTCTGCTGGGAAAACCTTTGTAAATCTATGATTTATGTTATTTCCCTAGTTACTCTAGAAAAAAAAAAAATTCACTGCCTACTTCAGTAATTGCAAGTGGCATGACCAGTACTGTTTTCATTATATGATGTAACATTGAGGATATTGAAGAAAGAAGAGAAAAACTTACAATATTATAAAATTGAAATGTACATAAACAGGAGCCAGTTTAAAGGATCAGGTTTCCTACAAAGCCTTCAACTCTGAAAAGCAACATTGTTCAAAAAAGCATTAAGCACATGCCCCATACCCTTGAATTCCCAAAGACTGCTGCACATGCTTAAAATTAAGCTCTTGCTCAAGTGCTTCCCTACCTTGGTACAGCAGAACAAAAAGAAGACAAGGGACAAAATGATTTGCATGTTAACCAAAACCATTCTTTTTTTCCTCTTGACCCAAATATTTGGAATAGAGATTTTAAAAGTAACAGCATAGCTACAATCTTATTTACATGGCACATATTTCTAGAAAAGGTAATACAACAGATCTTAATTGAATGAGTGACCAAGATAGTCTCCAAGTAATTCTAGAGATGGAAAAGGCAACCAGCTCTAAAGATGACACTGGATTTTTCCCCTTCCCACGTTTGCACTGGGACTGACTGCAAATGCAAATACACTCTGTATACAGAAGGATGTGGGTGGCTCTTGGAGCAGTATGTGCATTCCTGCAAGAAATAAATATAGACATGGGTAAAAACACATTTTTTATTAAAAGACAGCCTTGTACTTGGCTCTGAGGAAGAATTTAAGAAGGGTTTCATTGTCAAATATACAACGGGGAGCAAATTCTTCGCCATTCACAACTGGTAAAGTAATAACGGCAGCCCAGAGGACATGCCAATCTCCTGCTAACTTGACTGTGTGCTCCACATACAGGACTTTTGCACATCTACCCATAACTACTGCAACTTGCCTCTGTGGAATAATTGTATATAAGAAAACATATTTTTAGGTATAAAAATGCAAATGTGATTGAAAAGTGTCGTGGCACTTTATAAATATATGTTTGTATTAATATTCTAATGCAAACAGATGTGTTGCCTGGGAACATATTTTGTAACAGGACCAGAGAGTTTACAGTCTCACAGCCCATGCTGGAAAGTGGTTAAGGCACTTCAATTTATAGAGGCTGTTCCTAGAAGTTTACCCAAATTTCAAAGATGGTACTTAAGCTCTCCTGAAAGCATCACTTCCCAGTAGCAGGGGTAAAATTCAAGAACCCAGCCAAAGTACTTGGGATTTTGTCAGTGACATCCAGGCTGCAACATCTCATCCCAATGTAAGGAAAGAATACATGCTGAACACATCTCTTGGGTTTTAACATTCAAGACTTTCTCTTCCCTCACTCAGTTCCTTCAGATCATGGTGACCAGCACTTGGAAACAAGGAAAGACAATTGGCAGGTGTGAAATATCTTTACTCCAGTGGTGTCAGTGAAGCCAGGGCAGCTCCAAGCACCCACCTGCCCACAGTCAGACTATCCCCTGCAATCCTGACAAACAGTAAGAGCGCTGTGCGGGAGGCAGTGCCCCTGGTACATCACCAGTACAAGCACTCATACGTAAGTAAGGTTTACTCACATGCACTAACAAAGTATTATCACTGTCTATTTGCACAGCACACAAGCTGTAGCCATTTATTAGTTAAGGTTTGACAGGCAAGTGGTGGAACAGCACAATTTATCTGCCTTCAGAAGATGAGGAAATCGAAACAGAAAGCCAACATGACTCCTAAAGGAAACAAGGACAATAGCATCTCAGAAATTGCTGCCTGCCTCTCCCTCCCAAACTGTGCAATACACCACAGAAGTGCCTTGTTCAACAAACCATCTGGCTACTAAAGGATGATTTCTGATACCTTTCCTCATGTTCAATTGCTATTTTTCTCCTCAGAAAGGGCATCAGGAAAGTGAAAGGTTCAAAGGCATCTCAACAAACACTTTTCACCCCATGCCATCTGCCTGATGGCCTGCACAATCCCCCAGTGGATAAGTTCCACATTTCAAAGGCTACCAGGATTGCACAGTCTTGCTGGTGACCTGGTCCGAAAGGCCAAACAGAGAGTGATTGGTGTCAGCAGATTGTCACAGTCAGAGGTGGCATCCCAAAGCAGGATTAGCAGAGCAGGACAGCATTCATTCTAGCTCTTCCCTTCTAAGAAAGGGATTTCTGCCAGTCAGGTGTCTTTTACCTGCACCAGTCTGCTCAGACCATGTCAGCAAGAATACTTGGGCTCAAGTCTACAGACGTGAAAAAACCAACACAAACAAGAAAGTAGCCCAGTTGGGCTTTATTCAGTATTTCACAGAAACATTACAAATCCCAATTGCATTCTAGGCATTTATTACATGTTCCATTGTTTTCATATCTCTGAGCAAAATAAGACCCCTAGCTGTATGTTACGGTGTCGGACTGTAAAACAAGCCTCTCTTCCAGGTATTCTAAAGTATCAGTAATGTAACTTCTTTCATGAAATGTATTTCTTTCAGAAATATATTCCAGAAAATACATTTTCAAAGTGCGCTTATGCTTTTAACACCAGACAGAGCTGGCTCAATTTTTCTAAACCCCACTTACAGGACTGCTGCATGATGAACCTGAATAACTTCAGCATAATAGGAAATAATGTCAATGGAGAAATACATTATGAAAGAACTTGTTTGTTCATTCTTAAGGTCCTTTTCTTTCTTTTTTTTCTAGCCTGCTTTCTTGCTTTCTCTGAAAGCAGTGGCTTCACTGTGTGCAACATCAAAATTTATTAAGGGTCACAGCCTATGAATCAAGAGTACAAAAAAAGCAACATGCTTTTTTACATCAGCTACATTAACTACTCCAAATATTCCATCTCAATATCTGCAGAGAAAGCGCTGTTAGTCCCTGTGGTACTCTCAAAACACTGTACTTTTACCTCCACCACGCTTTCTCAATATATTTTACTGGGTTTAAGACTTAGATAATTTAATTATAGTATTTTTAGTAACACTACTAGTGGAGGAATTTGTATTTTTCCTAGCTTCTTGTCTTAATGAGAATTTCAGATAACTCGAAGACCTTGCACTCAGAGAGAGTAACATATCAGATTCCTAATAATGAAATCTAAAGCCTCTCACCCCAACAAAACAGGTTCAAGTTCACCCAAAGCCCCTATAGACACAGTATCCAATCTGGCAAAACACTTTAGCACATGCCTAACTTCACACATGTGAGCAGGCCTTTGACTTTTGTGGGACAGCTCACACATGCAAAGCTAAATACATGCATAAGCACCAAGGTCACAGCTCAAAACTCGGCCATGTGATGTTTCCCTCTGAGGCTCATTACTGGCTGTGTGCACCAAAACCATCCCCAGTATCTTCTGCAGCTCTGATGGCTGCATGGTCCCACATGTGGGGTCAGAGGGATGAAACCACCTCCACCTGAACTGCCAGTTCTGGTACCAGTTTCTGCTCAGAAGCAGGTAAAGAGAACACCCTCTCCAAAATCTATGGCACAAGGGAGAGAAAGCAAGGGTTGTGAGCCTGTAATATTGCAAGGCACTTCCAAACTGCTCTGCACAAGCACAGCCCCAGCTTCATAGCTGCTCTGCCTTCCAGAAGCAGATAGGAAAGAGGGAGCACAGCTTTTGGCTTCCCATCCCCTCGTGAGTCAGCTTGCAGAGTGTGCTGGGCAGGAAGCGTAGAGAAATAAATTGCTTTCTTCAAGGTTGCAATAAATTACTGGTTTCCATTTGCTGGAAAGAGGATTTATACTCACTCTCTGAACTGGTGTAGGGAGATTATAAAGTATTTTCCAACACACTTCGTGCTTCTTTGCTTTTGTTTCATACAAATAACTGGAATTCAACTATAAATACTTCAAAAGTATGACAGTTGCAAAGGTTTCTGTACATTCAGTCCTATCTGTGAGAGAATGTCTTTCTTCCTTCTCAAGCTTCTTGGCCTCTTAGCAGTTAAATGGGTGGAATCTATTTTTGCAGAGCCTGATCAAGACCACTGCGTGCAGAAAAGCATCTCCAAGTCTAAGCATCTTGCAAAGGGCATGGTAGGCAGTAGGTGCCCATTTCCATATCAAATCTCCGTGTCTGCTGAGTCACTGCTGGCATCATCATTTATGGCATGAGCCAAAAAAAGCTGTATTTTCATCAAAGGGAAAATCTGTTTCACTTGATTTCAGGAAGTTGGTTCATGTATTTGTTTTAATCTAATGAACCTAAGTTTGCCTCATTTCCAGCTGAGTTGTGTGAATATAACAAAGGTAGAACTAGCCACAGTGCAGTCACAGATTTTTAAGTTGGTGAGTGCTGTAGCTGAGCCTCACTACTTAAATGCCACAAACCACTGACCCTTCCCCAGCAACTCCTGCATGCAGTACATTCAGACCCACTGAAAACAATCTTCCACTCTCTATTATCTACCAAGGCTATTTTCAGGACCATAGTGAGATATGAACTGCTTTTTTCCACCAAGGGAGGCTGTGACTTTTAAGCTGGTTCCAGCACTGGTACATACCACCCATGCTCGAACAAATTCCAATGGGCTCTTGCAATAGTATTGTGGAGAGTCAAAAAACCAGCATCAGGACAGAGAGTGAAGTTCCCTGAGTAAAGGGAAACCAGCTTGTTGCCACTGAGCAATGTGTCAGAAAAGAAGTTTAAAGAAAATTACTAATTTTTTTGGGGGGGTGAAGAGGGAGGGGAAGGTTAAATACACATAAACCTCTCCTTTCTGAAAGCTGTGAACTAAATTCATCCCCACCCAGCAATGGGAAGTGGGTGAGCCCAGCCGGTTTCACAGCTCTGCTTCCTTTCTTTGAGACTTGAAGGTGGGAAGTGCAACGTGCCAAGGGCCAAAGGGGTGTGGAGGTAAAGAATAGGTTGATCAACCAGGGGAGGAAGAGAAAGGGAAAGCGGAGGATGTTTGGGGGTGGGGAGGGAAAAGGTACATTGTTCTTTCTCCAGCTCCACAGAGCCAAGCAAGAAAGAATAAAGTCTGGCACCATATAATGTTTTTTCCAGGGGAGTCTCTGCATATGGCTCTTGGCCCAGACATCACCAACCCAAGAGGAAAAGAAACAAAGCTATGAAATTGTGTGGTCCCTGAGGTGGCTGCAATCAAATGATAAGGAGGGGGATGCTGATAATGCAGTTGCATTGAAATGGCACTTCCAGAAGTTGCACAAAGGAGAAAAAGGAAAGGCAGGGGATGGGCTGAATAACTGTCTATCTGGCCTCTGGACCTTCCAGGTGGGAAGAAGGAGCCATGGACAGATATTCCTACAGGGAAGTAAAGCATCCAAAGGGTTCTCCAAGAGTATTCTTATGAAGACTTCTTTTTGTAAGCCTCCTCCCACATGATTATATCTTTGCAGTGTCCATTTGCTGAAAAAAAGCTACCTTGAGACTCCAACCCTGGGCCAGATGCAGTACTAAAGAGCATCATGCAGGATGTGTAATTCTAGGAACAAGCTTCTGCCCAGTCACAGAAAACATTTCATGCAGTCACTGAAAAGTTGGGACAAAAGGCCACTGTGAGTGTAAGCAAAATTAGTGCCTGGCGTCGTGCAATCTGCTAACACATCTCTGAGAGCTCTCCCTTTCAGGGAAAGAGTAAGGTTGACACAGTGCCATTGTTTTGGAGATTGTTAGTTTTCACATCCTAAAAGCCAGATCATCTCCATGGTGATACTGCCTGGGAGACAAGCATTCAACAAAATCCTTATTAATTATTTATCAGGAGCCCAGCTCTGTTGTTTGATACGTGGGCAAACTATGCAGTAATCGAGGGAGTTGCTCAAAGCAATAACCAGCGCCATCTGCACCCAAGTGAGCCTTTGCTGATTTAAATCTCAGCTTCTGCTCATTACTTTGTTTCATCACATGTTTGTTCATGTCATGGATGTTACCAAGGACAAAACACTGTTATTGTTGTTGCAAAGCCAGCAGCTGCACACTTAAAGGGCAAGGATACACGTGCCTTGATGCACCTCTCAGGTTCATGTGCTTGTATGAGGTAAAGGTATTTTTTATAGCTGCCCCACTCTGCATGGCAACAGCATATAGCAAACATCTGCATCTCCCTGTTTCATTCCCCTCTTCACAATGTACCAGACAGATTATATTTATAAAAACCAAAGCTGATATCACTACTTGTAGAGAAACTCACTCTTGTGCCAAGGCACTAGAAGTCCCAAGTCGGTGTGATAAATGTTAAATCAAAATTCTATATGCATAAGCTGAGGCACAATGTGACACTGTCTCTGGGAGAATGAAGGTATGATTACCTCAGGTTTAATTTTCCTTTTCTAGTTCTGCTGGACATAGTTGCTGCTATCATATCATAAATGATGATTCACCAAGTGGGGAAGAGGAATTAACTATTCACGAACACTCAGCAAGAGAATTATATATCCTCTCTAGTTCGCTTTTATTCACAGAGAAAGATGTCTGTGGAATCAAGTTTTAATGAGCAGTAGAAGCTACCAGATGAACACATTTATACTGTACATATATAAAGTGGGTGCCAGGAGGAACATCAACACCCTTCCTCCACTTCTTTCCTCACCCCCGCATACGGTGTTTGTTATCAAGATTTGTGAGCACATTTCCTGAGTAACTACTGCCTCACTGGGAAACTTGCATCCCTTCATTGTCTGGTACCTGCTACCCTCATCTATGTATAAAAAGCCTGGCATATTTACACCATGCATTCTCTGACAAATTTCCCTGGCAGACCTTTCTTCATTCAATACTGAGAATCCTTGCCTCAAGCCATGTATGTCAAAAATATACTAAAAAACTTCTCCCTTCCCGAAAGTTTTTTACACCACATTACTGAAGTCCCAAGTTATAGCACTGTTCAATTCTAGAAGAAAGATCCTACCAATAACCACCATCCCTAGCAATAATGATGTGTTTCCCATAGTGCTGCTTCAAGTTGCCCCTTCTTACCCCTCGCCACTGTTCCAATAGCATGCTACCACAAATCTGCATCCACTTCAACTCTCCCTGATCCACAGTAAAACAAATTTGCTGTGGTAGGAGCAGAGGTTGCAGAGGATTTGTTGAAAAGCAGAGATCTGACGTGACCAGGTTATTAAAGATGTTTGCAGCTGTGGCCTGCCAGTACTGAAGCCCAAGGCTAGTCTGGCGTCCTGGAAGAGACCCTATCATCTGCAGACTTCACCTTCCTGGAGAAAAGAGTTCTGCTTAAATTTTTTCTAATACACTTCTAAATGTAACTCCATATCCTCCATATCATGCACAGATCGATGGAAGACCATCTGCTTTCCAACGTCTAATAACTCACAAATATCCCATCCAACTACCTTCAAACTTTCAAGAAAAGTTCATGCTTTGGCACATAAGAAATTGTATCTGGAAAGAAACCGGGGTAAGGGATTTCCCCGAGGCAATGGATGTTCATAACTGTAATTAAGAAGAAAAAAATGCTTTACAGCCTCAACTATGGATCATTCTCCTTAATAGATGTTAACCAGCACTGAATGCCACATTCACTGAAAAGATGAAAACTGCATTTACAGTTAACTTCTAGTGAAGTTGCCAAGCAGATGTTTATTTTTGGCTTCCACATTTACTAAAGCCAAATGCTACACTGAGTTGGGATTTCACAAAGTCTAATTGCTTTTCTTCCAGGTTACAATTTTGTTGGAACCAAAAAGGGGGAAAATAAGGAAGGGGGAAAAAAAGCAGGAAAAAAAGCGCTGACTTCACTTTAAAGTAGGAAAAAAACTGGTAGCATCCGTTTCTATCATGTCTGTTTATATCATAGTTTAAATGAGGTTAGAATTGTGCAATCATTATTGATCAACTTCCAAACACAGCATAGCTCCATCCAGCACATGTGCAAAAGAGGAAAAGTCACTGAAAGCAAATCCTGTGTCAGTCAGTCTTTTAACTTCTGCAAGTCTGTGTGCAGACTGTTTAGCACTAATTAAATTACTGGCAAGTCAGGATAAAGAGGAGTGAAAGAATTCACAAGCCCCAAGTTTACCGTTCTCAATGTTACATGGGTATTACAGATCCACTCTCCAAAAACTGGAAGATAGATTTCACAGTAATTTTGAGGCTTGATCTCACAGCTACCACAGCTGCTGATGTAATGCAAAATGCTAACCTGAGGCAGCAGAGAGGGACTTTAATTCAATGTTGTTTTTTCATTGTGAATAAGCAGTGAACCACACTGAAGTAATCCTCCAAAGTAGGAGCACACACTGTTCAAGGCATCAATTTGGGGATGGAACACAAAACCAAGATCTTGGCTATGTTGTTATAAAAAACCCTTTATGACTTTCTCAAGAAGACAGGTATAAAGCCCTGTTACCTGGATCTAGTTCCAACTTGAAAACTAAAAAGCCTCCTGAAATTCCTCCAATAATTTAAATTGGAAATGGGGTTATTCACACCCTCTAAGTAACTGCTGCAAACTGTTACAATGTGCTGCTAAATAATGGTAACCTCAGCAGTTACCAGAGTCTCTAAAGTGATTTTACAGGTTTAGGCGAAAGGTACTACATCAGTGCAAGGCTGTAATTCACATTAAACAAGGAAGAGGGTTAGACACTGTTTGAACTCTTAGAACCATTTTTTTCCCAATAAGCCACCTCGCAGCACATTTTCATTCATTGGTACGTTCTGCCTGAGAAAACTGTGGATAAAGAAATGTAACTCGGCTTATTCTCTTTTTTTCACTGAAGCTTCTGTAAGTTCAGAGAAACCTCAGAACCACTGAGACCTTTGCACATCTTTACAGTGCCTCTTCCACCACAAATGTGAAGTCAGCTGGTATTGTATGGATCTTTTGATTTTGCTCTCTGGTTCTGCAGTCCTTCAGAGAAAAAAAGGAAGTGCTATTTCACCATGAGAATTACAATAGCACAAGGAAAACTTGGGAAGAGTCTTTTTAAAAAGAAATGTCTGTACTTTCATGCACCACAGTGCTCATTAAAACCCAACACCATACTGTTTGACTACCTCAAATTCCTAATTAACAGAATGGAATTTTGAAGTCTGGAGAGACTTTTAAAGTTGAACTTACAGACTTTAGTCTTTTGGATTAACATTGATGAGCAAGGATTCATTGTGCAAAGATGGTGGGCCACAGGAATTATATGAAGGTGCACAGATGTGTTTAAACAGCACAGATGGAAGGGTTAATGATGCAGAACTATCAGAAGCACCTGTATCTAGTATACTTTTCTAAACTGATCTAAGGTGGATCAAAATATAAACACCACATCCTGGTGGGAATCTAGCAAACCATAAACCCACATCCTATCTGGAAAAATACTCTCGGAAAACAAAAAGATTGGCAATCATGTATCAAAGCCTCACCCAGATTATTTTGCTCCAGGGCTTACAGATCGCTTTGCAATATTAAATTTGTTTTTGTTAAAGCACTGCTTCAGTATTACATTGTTCTGCCTGGACATTACCTATTTAATGGTCCCTTCTGGGAAGGGACCGTCTTACAATTTATGACCAAGTGTGGTGGAATTACTACAGCGGGAGGAAAGGAGTTTGCTAAGATTTCTTCCCCATCCGTCTCTGATTTCTGAGACATATTTATACCCCTGAAGGTAGAGGAACCTCCTGTTGTTCCCTTCTATTTATTGAAAGTAAATCACCAGGGCCACCCTAATGGCTCAGTGGAGAGAGTAACACAGGAACAGGAACACTCTTGCTCCCTGCAGCCAGTTGGGCTTAGAATGGATGTGAGAGGGTGAGGAATAAATTACGCTTTCCTACAATTAAGTGGCTGGCGATCCAGCAATTCTGCAGCCTTAAATGCATAATTTCAGCTTCATAATTTCAGCTTCCTCGGCTAGAAGAGGAGTTCACAACTGCAGGCAGTTGTTCTAAGTAGTTAGGAGACTTAGCTTTGGAGGGGAGAAAGCGCAAAGCAATTATTTTTCAGGATGGAAAGCTTTTGCCTAAGAACTCCCCCAGACCCTGCAAGCTCCAGGACTGTTGCCCCCTTCTTCAACACGCACAAACACCTTTTTTGGCACGTGTTTTGGCTGGAGTCAGTTGAACAAGCGAGAGTTAGAACTCATGTTTCTGGGATCCCCTTGCCAGAAGCTAAGCTGTTGGGTAGTGTAACAACAGCAGCCCAGGCTTCCCACTTCACCCTGCCAATGACCTTCGCACAGACTTGGACATACCCCCTTCCTCAGAGTGAGGAGCAATTCCCTCTCATGCTGCTCAGTCCAGAAACTCATCTCAGCAAATACCACAAATCATGTCAGACCGAGCAGGACTATTAAAGCAGTGCTGCATAATGTGCATTGCTGTCCACAAGGGACCGGACCAAGAGGCTGCCTAACCCACTTTGTTTAACATTTAGTTAAACAATCCTGAAAGGGGAAGCTGCATTGCTACTCTGGAAATTACAACTTTAATCTTATTTGAACCACGCATTCCTCAGGTTAACTGCAGAAATAATTTAAGAACCAACTCCCAAATAAGACATTTTTCTGTATTTCCTACATTTCTTGGAAGTATATTATTTCCAATGCTGTGAAGCCAAAGCAGACTTACTAATTTACCCAGGTTGAAGTTCTTCCAGTAGCCCCAATAAACTCTAATGTCAGGCTAATTACATGCATTTCACCAGTTTTGCATTTTCACATTGCTCAAAGCAACACCACACAACACCAGTGGAACATTGATCATTTCCAACTCAACCCCACAAACCATTCGCGCATGTTGCATTCATCGCTCACTCGCACTGCATTGCCCATGGCAGAAATCCATAGTGCTTCCTTGAAAACAGAGCAAGCTTCATTTCCCTTCCTCAGGCATGCTTTAATACAGCTCTGAGATGCCAGCTTTTACTGGGTTATTTAAACAGCATTTAGAGTTTTGCTGGGCAGATAAGAAGAATAACTTGGGTGTGCAGTAAAACAAAGATATAGCTGTTTGTGCCAAACATTCAGTTTATGGCAATACTTCATAGGAATTATTCCCCATAACAACTGAACTGTCATATCCTACAACTACATCCCAGGCAACCTCCCAGCTGAACTCACTACGGCTGCTGTCTGATGTGCTCTACATACAAACACCCAGAACTAACCAGATGTTCTCTATGTAAAACATTTGGTTTGAAACACGCAGCACTTCTTTCCAAAAATCCATTACATTTGTTTAATGGACTTGCACAGTTCAACTAAAATATCCTGGAGCAGACATTTGACTGCAACTCTACTCTACAAGCCCCATCTGCAAAAAGAAAAAAAAAAAGAAAGAAAAAGCAAATGAGAATGCTTTGCATGATTTATGCTGTCTTTATGATCAGCCAGTTCATAAAATACAAGCTCTGCTCTACAGACAATAACACAAATCGCTTTCAAGTGTATTGTTTAGTCCTTGCCTGTGTTAAGCAAATATTTCAATGGAAACAAAGGGCCGAACTCGACTCTTCAGCTTACAAGTGTTAATGCAACTGAGAGCAGCATTTTACCCACATGCATAACAGGGGATGCAATTTTTTTTGTTTTATGCTCAGAGTGAGTGAGTAATGACATCCAATAATGATAACCAGTTACATTCACGGTTGCAGAGTTTTCCTTTCATCCAAGAAAGGCTTGAAGGAGGTTGAAGTACAGCATGAAATCCTTCTCCCTGATGAATTCCTTGTGAGCAATGCAAAACCCACAACGAGGCCTATCACAGGTTCCCTTAGACTGCGTTTACATAATAAAATGCCAGACAGAATGGGAGAATACTTTGTTTTACTGAAACAGAGAGCCCAGTAGAAAACTCTCCAACTGTACACAGAAAAAAACCCTGTAACTGAAAAGGATGGCTAGTCTCTGGCCTGGATGCAAATGCACTGCACAGTCCAGGTAAAGGCCCTCATTCCTCCCAGGCTGTGCTGACACAACAGTGACCAAGTTGTATCAAGTGGTGCTCAATAGTGGTGAGCTGTCTCCAAGGCACAAAAGATGGTGGGCTTTTGAAAAATTGGCACCATCCCTGCAAAGTATGACTATAGCCATGGAAGAGGATATTCATTTTAAGAGCAATTTTCCTAAGATGGTTATACCCACACAAGGAATGGCTCAGCACAGTGCTAGAGCTGTGGTCGACCTCGGTTCTCCCCGTGGCTCCACCACAGACTTTCTGGATAAACCTCAGGGAAACCACTCACCTCCTGGACGTCCAAAGAATAGCTCTAACAACTGGCTCCTATAGGAATTGGAGCTTAAACACACAGATCACCATTTAATTATTTCACCTCATTTTGGCACCCTGAAGAGAATAAAAACATGACAAAGGAAGTAGCATGAAGGATGCTATTCCTCATGTATAGTCCTGATTAAAAATGTGTCTTCCCAAGAGGGCAATGTGAATGTCTCTTAGTTACATCCCTACACAGGTCAGCTAAGCCTGCATTGCCTCCAGCAGGTATTTACAGGAATTTTCCAGGTTCCAGGCCAAATGGCATTAGAGCATGCACCAGAAGGGAAGGTGCACTCTCCCCTCTTCTCCTCCCAAAGGCTATTTTATTTCCTCACACCAAAACAACAGCCTGCAGCTCTGCCCTGCTGAATCCTCTTCGTCAGGTGTCCCCAGGTATCTCCAGGCGCCTTCGCTCCTCCTGCCTGAGCTGCACTCTGCTGGGGAAGCCATAATGCTTGATTTGTGCAGAGTGGCAAAAATATGCAAATAAGTGACAGCTCTGAACACGTGCCTTGGAACTGTTTCTTTAACAAATGCTTTGCTGTCTTCCCCTGTCAGACTTGTGTGCAAAGGATTTAACCTTTCTGTGTCAACAGCAAAGCACCATTTAACAAAAAAGAACATTTATTTAGTTACCACACAGCTCAAAAAGGTATTTATACCCAACCCTCATTGCTATCTTTTGTGATTAAAAAAATATTCACACTCATTTTTAAAATAACACTTGTACCTCAAATAAAGGGAGATATCTTTTACCATCAGGCATTTAATACAGATTAGAAATATCAGCAGAGATCAAATGCCTTATTGTGTACAGGAAACATGATATGAAGGCTTTGAGATCTCCATCAACAGCAGGACCCCAATTCTTCTGATCTACCCAGGAATAGCTAAATTTAGTCCCTGAACTCAGTATTTTTTCACAGGAACAATTTTTTTTTTTCTTAAGCCTAATGTCCCTTAACTAGTGTCATTATTCTGAGGCAGTGCTGCACAAGACCAAACACGCTGACGCAGCTCCATGGCCCAGCCAGACATTAGGATAATTGCAAGTCCCTCAAGCCGCCAGACCTCAGAACAAAGACACTGCTCCAGCCTTAAGTCGTCCCACATGCGGCTGCTGCATCAGAGTAGCCGAGGGGCTCTGGGATCACCACAGGACAACGTTCCCCAGGAAGGCAAGGCAACAGGAGAAGCACAGACTGCCAGGCACTGATGCTTTGTCACAGAGGCAGCCAGCCACATACAAGGTGCAGCAGACCTTCCCATTCACCAGGCTGGCATCCCAGGGACCCAACAGCAAGGGCTCTTGGGCACCATGCTGAAGGCATGGTGAGGTGAAGTGGAACATGCTGACAGTGAGAAGGGAAGGCTGAGAAGGAATCCAGAAATTAAGTTACATTAGGTGCATGTTAAACTCAGCAACCTCAGCTGTCTTCTTAACACATAAAAACAAGATCTGCATTTATTTTGTGATTTTTGCATTCATCTACAACTGGCTGGGATGGTTTCACACATGCCAGCCATGCCAATCCCTTGTCCCACAGCTGCTCTCTGACTGGGTTTTTTTTCAAATGAAAGGAACCACAGAGCCTGGAAAAATCCATACTTGAGCAAGACCCAGGACTTCCATCACATCATGGATCAGTGGCAGCTTTAAGGACTAATGGCTCACAAACCATCAGAGCTAAGCAAGTCCCATCCATCTTCGGAGAGCTGAGGGACATAATGAGCTTATACCATGCAATAGTTTAACAGACTGAATTGAGGATTGGCCCATGGTCTACAGTTCAAAATATAGAAATTACTGAGCTCGAATAAGAGTAAAGAACAATGGAAGAGCAAGGGATGGCTACAAGCTTGCCCCCTCCATGCTTTGCAGCACACAGCAAAGGTTACAGGAGGGCCTCCACGTCGACTGAACATCTGGCATTTTTGGTGTGGGTCCAGGATGTTTGATGGGTATGGCCAGACACAGTATGCACACAGAGTACCTCACCCAGCCTCCGAGTGTTCAAAGGTCTAGGATCCCCTAATTTATACAACGTACTATGCTGCCTGTGAAGACACGGTGATAAATATATTCTGTTTAAAAGCAGATACTTCTCAAATCATAACTTGCAGATGCTTGAAGTCTTTCATGTGGGTAAGACAAATGAGAGCCACAGAGACTGATTTTGTAGCCAGGGAGTACAGGAAGCAACAGCAGGAGAACACTATTGAAAGCCTGGATACACTTATGGCTTTAATGAATTGGTCATCAAATATAACAACACACATATGCAGTTTTACCTTGCTTTGTAGTTCGCTCCCCGCCCTCCCCAGCTATTCCCCATATATCTAGCAAAGTGGAAATTATTTTGAGTTTAGTTTATTAAATGGACACACATGGTACTCACATCTGCTGGAAGATATTTGAGGGAAACGCTGACAAATATCATTTACATATTTAGTTGGAGACCTTTTCATCTGAGACATTTCCTCTGACATATCAACTATCCTAAGTACATCGACCCATCAGTGCTAATGACAAGAGGTTTTTCTATAAAGTGTCTGGTGCACACCTGGGCAATTTAGGGACAAATCCTAACTTATGGAGGAGGCAAAAAGAACATTCTTTGTAGGTCAGAGATGCCCATGCCAATGTGCCCATCACTGGTGGCATGCAAACCATCAACACAGAACACCCGAGCTGGGCACTGGCTGAAGCCTCCAGCCTTACCCAGGTCAGGAGTTGCTGAGGCTCTGGCCAGCACACAGAGGAGCCACCACTGGGTTTAGTTATCCATGCTGTGAGCTCCTATCCCACCCCAAGCCTGGAGGCAGACCTGCACCTCTGGCTTCAGCAGATCATTCAGAGCTGTGGCAGAAAACATTGTTTCGTCCCGCTTTGTACAGGAAAACATACAAGACAACAGTAAGGGGAACAGTGTCCTATTGAGAGGAGCATGGCTGCACAGCAAGAGGAGGTGCTTTGGTGTCAGCATCCCAGCTCATGTAGATAGAGAGCACCTAAGCATGGTACAGGAGGCAGAGACTAGAACCAGGCAGATGCCCATGTCAAATCAAAGGTCATCAACTAATTTCCAAATGCCTGGTATGCAGGTTTTGGAAACGTGTCCCACATGCTCTACATTTGGATAACCATGGCTGTACACTCCTTCACCTGCTGGTGTTCAAGGCTGATATATGTAGAGCATTCATCATCCTTCCTTGGCACTGTTGTGGCCACCGTGTGCCTCCTCCCAATTCCTCACTCCAGCAAAGACTCTCTAGTTACTTATTTACCAGACAAAACACAGACTAACTACAGACACAGTTCTGTAAAGAATAAACAATTGTTCAAAAGAACTGCACATTCCACACGGTTTTATTCAACATGTATGACCCCGAACCACAATATATACAATAATTGTCTCCACATGGCAAATCCACATTGTGGTTCCTAAAAAAATAATAATAATTTTTAGAACACATGCCACTAAAAAATGCAGTACATTTTAGCAATATCTAATGAAAGATTTTGTACAAGCAATTTCCATTCTCTTGTGTTCTCTAGCACATGGTGCTGTGAAACCATTTGTAAAAACACTTAGGCATTTTATAGTGTTTTTAGTTGAAAGTGGCATTAAAAGCATTGGCGCAAATTCTGTTGTGAAATTTCACATGTAGAGGGAATCACACTAGGTATGTATCAAGCCAAAATGTGCCCTGTTCATTAGTAACTTTCCTATATTAACCCTTCAGAAAGGGATACATTGAGACACAGGGAAGTTAATTATCTGCCCAAAATTCTTCAATCCAATGCGCGGGGGGGCGGAAGGCAACAGTTTCTTGGAAATTTTTTATTTCCTCACCTGCAAAAAAGTGCAACATCATTGAAAGAATATCACGATGTTCACTCAAAGCTCAAAGAACATGCTGTTGTTTAATTTGGTAAAAGATTTGACAAACTAACGTATTCAGATAACCCCTTACTGGCTAGTCATTAATCCAGACTTTCATACCACTGACCCATACTCCCCTGAACAAATCCGCTTCTCCAACAAAAATTCTCAGAGCAGAAAACTGTTCTAGTGCCTTTCTCTTGATGACCTTCATGCTGTAATCAGTTATTTCTGTTTGCAGCTCTTAATGTTAAGGTCTTCTTTGGCATTTCAATTATCCAAGTGTTTATATGAAGACTGTAGCAATTTGATACGACCAGGTAGTAACTCCTATGGTAATAAGCCCCCAATATTCACTGTGAATTACATTAGAATAATTCCGGTGGGTTTTTCTCCATTTGTTACTTTTTTTTCTTTTTTTAAAACCACAATCTCAGAACACATCTAATAGTTAAAGGTGGAACACAACAAATTAACAGCAAAACTATTTTCAAGTCCATATACTCTTTCCAACTTCTATTCATTCCAGACCTAGAATTTCCATGCATGCAGAGGATGACCCGAGTTTCACTGACATGCCTTCAGCACCATGAAAACACTGTCCAGATTTAGTCACACTATGAGTCCCTAAAGGAACTCAGTTTGAACACCTTAAATAAATAAATAAATACATACACACATACATACACGCATAAGATTTAGGTGATACATTTTGCAAAAATCCCTTTTGCCCTGAGGAGCCTCTGGCCCCAGGTAAGTGTAGCATGGCAGGAGAGGTGCCCGCAGCAGCCACCACAGGCTGCACAGATCCTGCTGGCAGCTGCCAGCCTGGAAGCAGGGAGCAAAGCTGCCCGCCCTGCGCGGGTCACCGCGCTGGCACACACAACAAAGCGGGAGGCAGCAGAGTACAAAAGGGCCAGGAATGGAGACCAAAGCTGGATGTCACACAGGGACAAAAGCCCTGGGTAAAGAGAGAGGCCAAGAGGCAGGACAGACCGAGCTCTGCAGGAAGAGGGTGTCATCCATAGGACCCTGATGTTACATACTCTACGTGGACGAATCAGGCATTAGGTTGTGCACTCAAAACCAGCTGAACTTCTGATGATTTTGGATTTAATTGGCAAGTTTTCCCTTTCCCATGTAAAAAAAAGGGGTAGCAATACAAGCTATTGTTACTATAATTCAACTGTATTATCAGAACTGTGGAAGCCACATTCATGAATCAGGAACTTGCTGTGCAAAGTACTGTACAGACACTTCACATCACAGCAGTGCTGTGTAGATACTTATACCTGTGTCTGCAACAAAGGAAGATATCTTAGTAAGAGCAACAAAGAACCTCAAAAGAAATAAACAGTTCTGTGTCAGATTTGGACATTACCCTGCAGAAGATGCACACTGAGCAATCAAGATAAAAATCAATACGAAGCAGTGACCCAAGTGCTAACTGAAGAAGTTCTCAGGGGAAAAAATGGAAATACAGCAATAAAGATAAAAGAATTCACATGCATCAGAGGGATACTGGCATCTTCTGTGGTATCAGCAGCACAGGTGAGAGAACCGGAACAAAAATTCCACCTGGTTTTCACTGCCCTCAGTGACCCACGAGCACACTTTTATTCTGTTAAAAGGAACCCTTAAAAACCACACCACAAACAAATGGTTGTGTGGCCAACAAGGCCTTAATTACTGACATGACAGAGCTGTCATTGTTGGTATTCATGTTTTGGTTTTGTCATGATATGGAGAAATACAATCAGCAAAGTAAAGGTCCTCCTTTTGTGTAATCTGTTGCTGGTCCAGGTTTCAAAGACCCTGTGCAGCCCTTCAAACTCATCAAGAAGCAGACCTGTTTCAAAGCAAAGATGTACACTGCAGTTGTAAATAAAAAGATTGATTGCTTTAAAGTTTGAGGGTTTTTCACAAGATTTTGATTCAGAAACCAATTTCATTTGGCAACATCTTTCTATGTGCACTTATTATGCGAGAGATGAATAACACACAGCAGCCACCACACATAACATGCCTGTCCAAATACGCACCACGTGCCTGTTCTTCATGTTGGGCTGCTGCTTGTCATCAATTCCCAAAATAATTAACTTTCTGAAGGAACGGCTGGAGGAGAATAGTGCTTCCTCCACCTGCTGGTGAGGAGGAAGAAACGATGTCGTGGCTCAGGCCGAAAGAGGGAGATGAAGGTGGAGGAGAAGCAGGCTCCTGCAACTACTCCCCATCACCTCCCAAGTGCAGCCTAACGAGAGAAAGGAAGACAAACTTCCTGGCTTTTGCAAACGACAAACAGAAAACGCCTATCTGTAATTTAAATTTGCATTCTAGTGAGTATTTACTCCAGTGGACTCATTTACTCAAAGAAGAATCCAGCAGCATTTACCATCTTCATGCACCATGCACAGAATCAGCCAGAGGTGGTCAATACACACCTTAAATAAGGCTGAAATAAGTGTAACTGTGGGTTTCTTGGCTAACAAACACTGAATACATAACACGAACAAAAGTTCCGTTCTTTGCTTTAACATGTGCAAGATGACAAGTGGAAAAAACACCCACAGAAACATCAACATGAGTGTTACTTCACAGGCTTGAGATATCATCTCTTCATCCTTACACTTGCTAACAGGTGTTTTAATTTAAAATGTCGTAAGTTACAACTGTGTATACTGAGACAGTACTAATGAAGAAACCTTGCTGGCAAAATTAGGCACCTCACACATCATATACTGGGCAACATTTTAACTGCTCCATGCAGCATGCAATACTGTCTGTAGTTACTGTGGTAACTACTGCACAAATTCACATAAGTTGTTTCCAGTAACAAACCAAATGTATCATACAATCTACCCTGGAGCTTTATGGCAGGAAACTTTATGATCACGTTCCACTGCATTATAAGGAAAGACAATAAATTTAAAGTTAAGAGGAATAACAATTTGAATAAACCTGTAACCTGCTAACATGTGCCAAATACTGCTTTCATTCGAGTCAACAGAAATCCTGCTATTGATTTCCAATGGCACAGGATTAAAGCGTATCTGTACTTTGCGTTGAACAGTCCTCTCACCTTGGTTTTACTTTATTTACCCAAACCTGCCAGTTTATTTCATTTCTGAGCTCTATTTATACAGATGATGACAAATCCAAAGTTTGTGCTTCACATTAAAAGCCTGGCTAATCACGCAAATCTCTCTATTAAATGCCATACAGCTAAAGAAATTCTTGACAGACAAGATAAGTGAAAAGGCCAAGCAGGAGAATTGCTTGAACACATGGTCCAGCTTTGCAATCTGTTACCATACAGCTTCAAATACCTGCTTACCACTGAGTAAAGAAAGATATGATCAGCTAAACCAGTAGCAGAATAGGAAGCAAACAGCCTGGACTAGAGCAACCTTGGGACTCTCGCTGCCGGCTGCAATAGGATTGGCATTGGACATGGTGCAACAGACAGTGCCGGCCACATTCCCTGCTCTGTGCATCCCCTGCTGGACACGGCAGCATCTGGTCCAACCTGCTCACAGATGATGCAAACACTGCCCACTAATAAGAACTGAGAAGAGGAAAGGGAAGAGAAAGAGAGGTGGAAAAAACAAAAGAAAACTGCCTCTCTCTGATCAGTCATCCTGTCGGTTCTCTTATCTCGCCCACAGAAAGCAATCAGTGTTCACTGTAACAGCCAGACGAGGGAACTGTCAGAAAACAAGAAGTGTTTGCCATTCACCGAGATCTGGCTGGATTCCTGACAACTAGCTTTTATTCTGCAAGCAGACAAACTGTGGATATTTTACATACACTCACAGATGTTACAGTTCAAATAGACACGTTACACCAGAACTTGCCTGCAGACTAGTTAATAATTATGAAGTGCCACATGCCAAGGCTTGCATTACTCCAGTAAAAAACTCACACCCTGGTAAGGACTTGTTCAGCTTCTACATACCAGCTGATACAGCGAATGTTACATTTTTACTGCATTTAAAATTGCATAGGTATTCTGATTTTTGCTCTCTCCATTTCTAGATGGCATTAGCCATATAAATTCAGTTCAGACCATATCATCAAAGTATCCTTTAGCTGTGCAGCTGAATAGCTTGATACTTAGCAAAATATGGAAAGACCTAGTGTGTTGTTAAGTTAGATGAGACACACATCTACTGTGCATCCTTTCCTCTGTGAGGACTCCTTCCAAAGCCAAATCTCATGGTACATTACTGTCACCTTTTTTTTGTTAATTTCTCAACTCCTTGAAAAAAGATGTTTTCAATTTATTTGCTTATTTACTACATTTTATAATGCAACTCAAAACTAATCTACTTAAAAAATAATAGTTAGCATATAATACAGCCCTGAAGCTTTTGTTAGCCTGAAGTTGTAAAACAGCCAAGACAGCAAACTTTAAAAATCATGGACTTAGAGTGAGCATATGCAGAGATGTCCATCTCTGGTTTCTCTTTAGCCAGCCTCCAAATGAGCTAATAAACTGAAAGCATATATGATATGACTCTACAACTTGGCTGAAACTCTCATTTTCACTGTCGACACAAAAATATTCAGTTGCAAAGTTAAGTGTTCCTTATTAAAGTCATAGCATCTGAAATTTCATTTTCTGTTTTACAGATCCTTCTGCCTCTGGGTGTGTGTTGAGCTCCTCAGCAACCGAAAGGGAAAGATAAATGTACACCACTAGGGAAATGCTTTGCTTTTAGATGAAGTCTAGTGAAAACTCAATTAGTCTACTTCAGGGCGAAGACCTCTGTAGAAAACCACCTATTTCCCCGAGCAATCTCTAACACAACAACGCCTGCCTCTCATTTGCCTGCCCTCTGTGGATAGTTACATATTTCTGGGAAGGAAAAATGACAATAATTCTGACTAACGTGTACACTGCTTCAATTGCATTTCTGCGCCCGGCTGGAGCGCTGCACCAGTGAGGAAATGCTGAAGCTGAGTTATTGCTGGACAACCCCCGGGCTGCTTCAAGTCTCGAGCTAGCCGGCACCACTGAGCAGTGAAACGGATCGTAAAAACCAATGGGGTGGGTTGCAGTCCCTGCAATTTTTTTAGGTGTCAGCAAAGTTCAGGTCACAAAAGTATGACCGAATCACGGCATTTTTAACCAGAGAAGCAAACGTTTTCCCTTCTGACAGTACTTTGTAAGCAGCGTTGGTTAGCCAGGGGATGTGACAGGTTTCTCCAAAACGTGTATTTCCACTGGGGGAAAAAAAACTATTCACAGTAGACCCGCATGTAAAAAAAAAGAACAAAAACAATAAGCCACCCTATTTTTCCAATAATAACACATCCCTTCAAAATGTAGCAATGTGCTACTAGAGTACCTCCACCACTCCTCCCAGATGAAAGTCTCTCTGCAGGGCTGGCACTCTGAACAAAGCCCCGGACCGCAGGCACGGGTGGGATGCTGAGCGGGTCCCCGCGGGCTGCCGGCCACGCCAGCCACCCGCCTCTCCACAACCCGCCAGCCCCGCACAGGACGGGGCTCCTGAGGGGATGCACCCGGCCGCCTCCGATACGAAATCGGCGTTGGAATCTGACCTTATATATACCTGTATATATAAAATAAAGAGGCAGAGAGAAGCCGCTCCGCCAACCTTACCACTCTGCCAGAGAACCTCTCGATGGCCCGCTTGACTTTGCCATAGGTGCCTTTGCCCAAGGTCTCCTGCAGCTCGTAGCGATGCTTCAGGTTGTGCTTGTGGTGATGCCGTTTCACCCCCTGCTGCTTCCTCGCCGCCGTTACCTCCGGGGACGGAGCCGCCCCGACCGGCTCCTCCATGGCCGCCGCTGCCGCCTCGCCGCCGGGCGGGCCGGGGCCGCAGGAGGAGCAGCGGGGCTGCGCGGGGCTGGGGCTGCTGCTGCTGCTGCCGTGGGCGGCCGCCTCGGCGCCCTCCATACCCGGCGGCGGCGGGCGCGGTGTGAGCGCCCCGCCGGCCTCGCCGCCTCTGCCTCGGCCCCGCGCCCGCGCCGGCACCACGGGGCGCGGCGGGCGGGGCGGGCCGGGGGGCGGCGGCGGCGCCCCCGCTCTCCGCCCCTTCCCCGCCGCCCGCCCCGGCGGCGGCACCGGCGTGGGGCGGCCCCTCCGCCCGGCCCGGCCCGCCCCGAAAGCCGCGGGTCGGGCGGGGGCGGCAGCTGCAGGGCGTGCTGGTACGGGCCCTGCTTTGTGCGCTGGGTAGGTGGGGGTTTCGTGGGGGTTTCGCGGCGGCTCTCCCGGCGGCTCTCCCGGCCCGCGGGAAGGCGCCTCAGCGGGGCCGAGCCCCGTGCCGCCGCGGCCCCGGACTGAGCCCCTGCGTCCCCCGGGGCCGGGCTGAGGCGAGGCGGAGCACCGGCACCGGCCCCCTGGGTCTGGAGTGTGCACCTGCAGAGTCAGCGGGCAGGGGCTTGAGTGAGCCTGCGCCAAATATAGGTCTGGAAAGTTTTTTCCAGAAAACATCTAATTTTCCCCATTCACCGAGCGGGCGAGGGTTTCCTGTAGGGTTTCCATGTTGGTGGAACTGGCAGAAAAACTCAGGCACACCCAGGTGCCGCCTGTCCTTGGCATGGGCAGGCGCTGTTTGCCTGCTCCAGGTTTTTGCCGGTGAGAAACCTTCCTGGGCCCAGCCTGTTGTGGTTGACTTGGAAATCTGCGCCAAGAGTTGAGGAACACCCCGTGTCTGCTTTCGGGATCTTTGAAATACAAAGAATGCATCAGTTTTACGATTTCTTCATTTTAAAGTCAGGGTTATTTCTTTCACAAAGACAGCTTGAAAACTTAAACCAATACAGACATACAAATTGTTGCCAAGGTTAAGACGAATCGGATGTTCTCTTTAGAAAAGAAGCCATCCCCAAGTGCATGACCAGAGAAGGCAGATGGTCTCTTGTAGCAGAAATGGGAAATGTGCATGGGGTGGAATCATTCTGTCATGCTCCACTATGGCCAGTTTTCTGGACCAACAGAACAACTTTCAAGTGAGAGCCCTGGTTCAGCGTCTCTTCCCTGCTGACCTTAAGGGGCAGGTTACAGCTGGGATTGCCTGCTCTGCAAGGATAACACACAGACTTTTTGAAATCTTGGGTTCCACTTTGTGGTCACAGCAATATCAAGGCACAGAATTTCAGGAGCTGAGAGCCCCATCCCTCTGGTTCGCTGTGGGAGTGTTAGCATAGCTGATCCATGTGGTCAGACAGTTTCTCTGGCTGGCTCCTACAAAGGCTCAGGTCTGTCAAAGGTAACTGACTCTGGAGTGTCAAGGTGATGGGGTGATAGCCAGGCACCGGCTTCGGTGAGGATTCTTGTTTGGTTCCTCTAACTCACTGGGCCTGTGTGTAAAGCTGGACTTCTGCAAGGTTTTTTCCTGAGACTGTGAACACTCTGTCCTGAGGTTGCAGCCTTAGCTTCTCTGACTTGAACTTGAAAACGGAAGCTTTTCTGTAATTACATTACTATGCCTTAGTTTTAGGATCAGCAAAAGTGTCCAGCTGGCCCAAGGCAAGTCTGCCTAGTGCAGTACCCTGTTCCCAGCAGGAGCCAGCACCATGCCACAAGGGTCGAAGAAGACAGCAAGAATCCTGCAGCAGTCAGAAGAAACATCTCCTGTGCTGGCTTCTTGATCTTTGGAAACCTGATATTGGGTGTAAGCCTGGGAGCCTGAAATTTAACATCTCTTTCACAGAGTGCACCACAAAGTGGCTATTCCAAAGCAGAAAAGGTAAGGGAAGCTTCACTCTGTTACTATACCAAAAAAAAAAAAATTAATAAATAAAGCACACCTTTTCCCTTGGTAGCCCCTTCCTTTATCTTAAATGTGGAAAGGACAAAAATTCTGTGGCCTTCTCTTTGTAAGAAGTAAAATGACATTTGTAGCTTGGATGTTTTTGATGTTTTATTTTAATGCTCTGAAGTGTTACTGCATTCCCCCCAGCTGGCACAGAATAAAGCAATGGCTGGGCTACCTGCACATGCAGGAGAGGGACAGAGGGACATCTGCTATTGCCCTGGCTGCCTTCCATGTCCCTGGTTTGAAACCCACTTATGTAGCTCTTCTGACACTTGAGGGGATGCCTCAAGAGACATCCATGTGAAGGAATGCAGGACAGACCTGCTGCAAGTGAGGACTGGCACAGGGATGGAAATGCAGCAGCACCAAGAGGCAGGAGGGACCTAGGAGAGGGCTGGTGACACAGGGAACATGAAGGGTGCCCTTGACTGCCGGGAGAAGTGAAAAATTTTCCTGGCATGTGTTCACCTCTGCACAGCTTCACTTAAAATAGACTAAATCAGAGTCTCAGTCTTGCAGCGTGCCAGGAGTGCAGCAGTCTGTCAAGATGACAGTGACAACTGCCTGGTGGTTTTGCATGTCCAGTGCAAGCCGTAGTCCCACCAAAAAGGAGAGTAGCCCGGGTCCTGTTCTGACCTGTGCCAGTTGACCGTGCTGCAGGAGCAGCTCAGGACTGGCTCGGGCCCCCCAGAGGCCAGCAGGGAAGTGTCCAGCTATGGTTGTCAGACAGTCTGGAAGCTCCCTTCAGGCTGAAACTCAGTATAGCCTGTATTCAGGTCCTTTATGCCCCTTGAATAGCAGAAAAGCATGAATGCCCGTGATGAAAACAGGTTTCATTATGTCGTACTCATGAGCATTGTTAATATCCCCAAGAGTGTTCCCTTTTAGCTGCTTGGAAGCATACATCATCATTTTCATGGAAATCATCAGTTCCAAGGAAATATGTCATAAATCATTGCTATATACTGTGATTGGAGAGATAGCATAAGAAAATACCAGAAACTCCAAAATTAAAACTGCCAATTTTGTAATGGAATAAGCACAGGTAGTATGTAGCATTAGAAATACCACTTTTCCTTTTAAATTTCCATGCTCTTAAATGTGAAGCCAGTGGCCATTAAGCAAATCAAGTATGTAATTTAAAACTGGACAAAAGAAACTTTCTGTGCTCATATGGAATAGCAATGATAATTGAAAAAAGTATAGAAGTATACATATGTTTGAATGTATCACCAACATACATAGATATTTCCTTTCAATTTTTAGCAAGTCCGTGTAAAACATGTAGTGTTTCATTGTTTCTGAGATAAACATTTGGTGAGAATTTCAGTTCTTTGAGTTTATAGGCACCACTCGAGAATTCTTCATTTCTGACAGTATTATTTTACGTAACTGCTTTTCTTTATTCACAAAAAGGAATTATCCTCCCATTGAAACCATCAGACTTCTGCTAGCCAGCTTCAAAGGAAATAGGATTAGGCTCTAATTTGCAAAACAGTATTGGAGGATATGTTGTACCAAATCTAAACTATACAGATAATCACCGTAACAACAAAAAACCATTTATTTCAGTAGGCTTACCTTCCTAAAGCCAGTGTGGGTTGGAAAATAATCTTAAAAGATTGTAACATGTGAGCAGTAAAAAATTATTATAAAATGCAGTGCATTTTTAGGATTAATTTTGCCATGAACTTTCAAAACAGCGCAACTTATTTGTTATCTGGCATAGAGACACCCAGGATAAAAAAGCCCACTCACTTAATAGAACTCAGTCAAATATTTAGGGCTCTTCAAAAAATTGACGGCTTTGTAATGAGACATGAGTTTCATAGAGCTGATGTTAATTCATTCCATGTATTGAGCTAAATAAAAACAAAACAAAACCAGATCTCAAAAATACTTGCTAAAATACTTAATTTACAAACTGAGGCCAGGTACTCTCTGTGCAAGGATTATGCATATTGCAACTTGACTTGGTGAGACGGTGTCATCTGTACTGAGACTTTTTGCTCTTCAGCATTCTCCGGTGTTTGTGAATTGTTTAGCAGTGTTGTTACCACCCTCACAGAGATTGGCTTCCAGGGGGCTGTTGAAGAGGTGGAATATGTTCCTTGACTGTTCCCTACAGTGTAAGATAGAGGAAAGGGGAGAAATGAGTACTAAAGGGATTCCTGGATGCAATGGACATGTGTCCATTGGATACTAATATGCTGCTGCCTTAGGTTGCAGTCCTCTCTGCTGAGTTCCATAGTCTGTAGGCGGAGAAAAACATAACCATAGTTCTTTAAGTCATTTGAGTTGCTTTGACTGCTCATGATTGATGATCAAGCTAAGTGTAGGTGTATGCATTTGCTGGACCAAGCTTAAATGTTCAGCACTGTCCAGACTGCAAATCTAAAGATGACATGACTTTCAAATCATTGAAAGATGCTGGCAGGCGAAACTGGAGGACATTCTCTCAATGGAACTGTCTCTTCTGTGTTAAGTACCTGCTGAGAGACAGCTTTTTGGTCTGATAAAGTGAAAGCATGTTAATGTGTTCCACTCGAGGATAGAGATTATCCTTTAGAAAGCAGTACTGGCAGAGACAGCTGGCATCCATCTGGTTGCTGGGGCAGGTATCTGTATATTATCTGCCCTGGCAGATCACATCCAATCCTTGTAATTGCATGCTTTATGAAAATTTCAGGAGTCAAGAAAGTTCAGGATTAAGACTGTAATGCTGATTTTCTCTGTAGTGAGCCATATAAAAAAACCTTGCCTTGACAAGTAGTGGTCTTTTGAGGTGTGTCTTGTCTGCATCCAGAGATGTCAGTTCACTATTAAAACAATACTTTAGTCAAGTAATGATCACTGACAAGGCCCAGATTCAGAGGTTATAAAATTCCATCTAAATTCACATGTCTCCTCTTGTTCTTTGATTGCTTCTAGGAAT
Organism: Coloeus monedula; assembly: GCF_965178545.1. NCBI lineage: Eukaryota > Metazoa > Chordata > Aves > Passeriformes > Corvidae > Coloeus > Coloeus monedula. The sequence continues at coordinate 22,025,235 of NC_138784.1, forward strand.
CTTGAGATGTCCATGCAATAGGAAAAATAAAGACTTAAGTGAAATTAAGCCCTCTCAGTCTGGATCCCAGACCCATTATAGAGCTTTATGAGCAGTGAAGAAACTGAGGAATACTTGTAATACCTTTTTGGAGAATACTTTGGAATTGAAATTGGGGTTCTTCATAAGACTGTAAGACTTTGAATAGGAGAGGAGCTGTATGTCTGTAAAATGTCTTTTAAAATTCCATTTCCAAGCCTCAAGCTTTTACTTCTGTGGCTTTCACTAAGAATTTAGACAATTAATGTGTTATAATTTTTACCTGTAATACTGTTAATTTCTTCTTCTGCTTGATATGTTTTATGGGGATATTCATAGCACAGAGGATAGCAGTCACCTGCTCAATTTACATCTCCAGATCTGAAAATTCATTTACATGCGCACTTGTGTACCTGTATGCTTATATCACATGATTTTATCCATAGAAAATCTGCTTTTCTACAGTCAACATTTCCTCAAAATTCCCCACTGTTATTGCTACACTGGGACCCTCAAAACCAGAGAAGTGAGATGGAACAACCTGAGCTGCAGAGGAGACAAAACTGAAATGTAGCAGTTGAGGCTCAGCATCTTTTCTGTTGCACAGCTTCGAGAAGGATTGAGCACACATAATGCCTTCTTCTGTTGCTTTCCTATTTCTCCTTCAGTTTAGACGTTCTTTCAGTAGAACTCTGTGATGGTGTGTTTACTGTGTTACTTTATATTAATTTCATTAAATGTATTAGCAATGCAATCCAAATTACCAGCTCCCTCCCTATCCCTGCACATTAATCCTTTCAGGATTAAAACTCTCATACAAGTTGCAACACTGTGAGGAGAGAATTGTGTTGGGTCACGGTCAGTGGGTTGCGCATTCCAACAATGCAAACTGCAAAAAAAGACATTTAAAATGTAGCTGAGTCACTCAGCAGCGTGCTCTCGTCGTGTCATCGCTTCCCTTCTTTGCCTTCAGTTCCATCCCTTCCGTCATTTCTGGTTTTTTGCCCTTATTTTGAGAGACTGACTGAGGGCATCGCTTTCTGCCATCAGCCTGTTAGGCTGTGTGCAGGCAGCCAGATCTGCACCCAGCCCGTTTTGCCCACCGCCAGCTCCCACACCAGGAATGACTGCTCTCAGCACAGCTTATACACACCAGCTCTTCCAAACCATCACCACGAGTGGTCAGCCCCAGCCACCATCTCTCAATTCCTCCAGCCCCAACTTGCCAGTGCAGCAGTGCAGGCAAGCGATGTGTCTTCTTGCTGGGTTTTGGGGTGAAACCACAGGCCCTTATCCTGTAAACACAGGTGGTGTTCAGTGGTGCTTGTGGGTTGTGGCGGAAAAGGGTGGAGCTGTGCAGCCATGGGTTGGTTTGGGACTGGAAGGCAGCTGGGGCAGAGAGGGGGGAGTGAAATGCAGCCGAGGTGGTGATGGAACAGGCGTCATCCTCCTGGGGGCTGTGCCGGGGAGCTGCGCGCCTCAGGGCCTTCGCTCGGAGATGTTTGTGTGGGAACATAATGGGGAAGCATGAACTTTTGCCACTGTGACCCCTTCATCCTGCATGACTCACGGATGAGATGGGGCAGATACATCCCTCCAGGACGCTGGGATTTCCTGCCCAGTCCGATCGAATGGAGATATCACAGCCATTGGGTAGATCCTACAAGGAGAGAGGTTTAGCCTTAGTTGTGGCTTTTGTATGGCGTTCATTGCACTGAAGCCTGTGATGAAGAAAACCAAAAGTATGTTTTGCACAAGATTTTCGTTTTCATGTGGAGGTCTGTGGATCTGTGTCTAGATTGTATCGCTCTTTTCATGACGCTATTTGATGTGTAACCCATCTTCTTGGAAATATAAGGTTAAAGCTGTTCTAATAATATAGGAAGTAAAAAAGACATAGATATAAGTATCTCTGTTTTTCTTAAATATAGATAATTTTTAGAGTGAAGAAGATTAAGTGCAAGATGCTTTGCTAAAAGTCACGTTGCAGGTGACACCAGTGAGTTACCAGATGTTCATACCTTTGAATACACCTGAACAAGCCTTTCCCCGAGACTGTCACTGACTGGCAGATATCAGGGATAATGACAGCAAATCCTGCCCAGTTACCAGAAATGGACCCCAAGACATTACCATGTTATGATAGATATACAATGTACCCCATCAGACAGAGCAGCATTTGTTATATTTGACTGATAACATGCATCACTTCCCTTGGCAGTGTGTGTATGCAGTTCAAATCGAGTGGACAAATGGGGACTGTGTGCCACCAGACTCCTGTTGGGAGACAAATCTGTAGGGAATAGATGACAACATGGCTCTCTATTCCCTCTTTGCCCACAGATGCTGCAGGCTGGGTGGTAACCTCCTTGTCCTCCACAGACAAAGGGGAGCAAGGACTGAATTAAAAAGGCAAAAGGCAGTGCTTTCCCCTTTTGGAGGTGTTTTAGGGAATAGTGGACAACTCCACACCCTTGTCACAGGCTCCATGGTAGGGATACAACCTTACATGGAGAAATCATCTCCTCCTCCCCGCCTCCCTTTAAATTCCCACTGAAATACTGGAATTCATAGCTGTAAGACTGGCTGTATTTTTCCTTCACTGATCATTAATTTGTCAAAGTCAAAACAATACTAAATTAGAAAACAGATTCAGCACAGAGACTGCCAGTTTCCTTTAGCTTTATTTTGCTTACTTTTCATTTGTCTGCAGCCGTTTCCTGGCTTTAAAAAATAGTGTTTTCTATGACTTGTGAAAAAATTAGGTCAAATAATAAAAAAATGTTAATGGCAATATAATAATTTTATGGCAAGTGATTAGAAAGATGTAAACAGAGTATTATGGCTTTAGGATGTGTATCAACAATCCAGCATGACTTTCACAGGAAAAAGACATACCCAGAATTCTCAGGCAGCAAACTACAAAGAGCAGTTAAATGGAAAATGAATCTGTTTGTGTATAGATGCCCAAGAACCAAATATAATTTTCTATTAGATCTTTTTAAAATCCCATTCGTTATGCCTGTTTGCTAGCAGAGAGGACTCTTTAAATCAATAGCAAATTGGCTAAGTGACAAATTTGATCAAAGCCTCATTATGCGTGCAGATTTCATTTTGCTGGCTAGGGAATCATGAGAGGGAAGGTTTTGTGACTCTCTGTGTTTCCTTTGTGCTTCTCACACAGCATAAAGGGAATTGCAAATTTCTAAAATCCCCATAGTGGGCATAGGGGAGCAGAGGATGCCATCTCCTCGTGCACTGTCATCCAAGAGGACAGTGACAGCCCCTCTGACTCCAGCACTGTCCTCGTTGCTGGGCCCACAGCAGGGTGAGTGTCAGGCCCGGGGTGGAGGGCTTTAAGGGTGGGAGAATGTGTTTTTGCTATGTTGCCAGGTCATTTTCTTTGGAGCTGAGTGCCACGTGACAGCCACCCCCAGGTTTCTCCAGCCTGCATTGAAACCACAGTCACAGTCCAACAACCCCAAAAAGAGAACGCAGACTTTAAGATACAGTCCCAACCCCCCAGGGAGAAGCAAGACAACACATTGATGCCACCAGCTTGCCTGTGTCAATGCAGAGCACACAACATTTTGGGCAATGTTAGCTGTAGGAAAAAGCCACCCTCCCCAGCAAGTCCACAGAGGTTTGAGGAGATGCCTCCATCTTGTTCGTGATCTGTGGCCAATCAGAAAATCTGGCCCAGGGCCTAAAAACACTTTTAAACTAGTGTCTCCTTATCTCTCCTAAAGAACTAGAGTACTCTTTCTTGCCTCCCAAGAATTATGCAGAAATAAATCTTCCTGGATCTGCAGAATGCTTTGCTGACACTAATTGTGTTATAAGGAAGAAAGAGATTTATTTTTAATGGAACAGGACAGTTATTTTCAAAGCGCATGTTTGAAGGTCTGTTACCGAGATGAAAAAAGTACTCAAATTTAGTAAGAGGAGCAACATGACCTCTGCATACTTACCATTGCTTTAGAAAGACCAAATCCTTCTCACTTTACCTTAGCTTGTACTAATCTCCATGAGGGCTCCACACACAGGAGCCTTTGCCAGCACCGAAGCTTATGAAGATGACCCCAGTTACGCTGCCTAGAATAAACCAGATGCTGCTGCAAAACAGCTGGAAATTACTAATCTTCTCCCTTCATATGCATGCCCCCTCATCATGATACTGTCTGAAGTCTTCTGTCTCATCCTTCTGTTCCCTTCCCTCAGTCCCCAGCCCACTTTCACTTGTTGGGACAGATGCAGCAGGCTTGTTGAAGACATCTCCTCCCTTAGGACCTAGACTTTGCTCCCTTAGGGTTTTCATCACCTTTCTGCCCTGGCTTCATAAAATAGAAGGGTTTCACCTTTCATCCCTGTGTACAAGCTGGCACCTAAAAGTATGCCTGGGGTATTCCAAGGAGACGAAGGGGTGTCATTGCCCAGATCTCATTGGTTTTGCACCAAGTGGCACACATCCTCTGCTCTGTGTCACTGAGGTGTGAGTTCTTGAATCTGCTTGATTCCTGCCAGTGGTAGTGACAGAGAAAAAGAAAAATTAGAGCTGGATCATCAAGAAAAGCAAGCGTAGTGTGGGGCACATTCATTTTTAAATGGGTGAATTCTCCCAGGGCACCACCTCTCCTCCAGTTTTCAGCTCCATTGGAAATATGTAGATCAAATGTCCAACGGAGGGAAATGAATTGGCTGAGGTTGTAACTTTACACACACGTTCTGTCGAGAAATACAATAGCTAGATTTCTAAGATTTCAACCTGACCACTGCAATGACGATACTCAAATGAGAAAAGAGAAAGGAAGAAAGGTGCTTCTTGCCACAGCTTTATCTAGTGTGATCTCTGGTTACTGCTGATGAAAGAGAAGAAACCTGCTTTGCTTTAGAAAGAGAATCAGCCCCTTTCTGTAGCACCACCAAGTGGTTGAGCCTCACTGGGAAAAACCTGTCTGCAAAACCAGCCTCAGCAGTGCCTCACAGCAACATTTTCCAACTCCTTTACAGTCTTGTAAGTGGTAAATATTATTTTTGGTCTGTAAACCTGGATGTAAATTGAGATTGTCCTCACTGAAGCTGACCAGAGTGTGGGTGAAGACAGTATCAGATATCTTGCACTCAAAGCTGTCAGGAGAAGACTGACAAAACCTTAATGCTTATCTGGTGTTTGTGTGGGTGAGCAGATGTCTTGAGCTGTGAAAACCAGGACTGGGATGTATTAGGAGTGCTACAGGAACAGAGTGAGAGACAGGTCTCGCTTCAACAGTTTTTTTCACTGGGAAATGGTATTAAGAATCAGTGGTAAGCAAGATCATGTAATGTCTTTTTTAGCAGAATTTACTTTTCTTCTGAAAAAAAAAAATTGTGTGAATTTATAAATTGGATTCGAACAGCTATGAAAGGTGTATGATCACAAATAAAGATGGGGGCTGATTCCTGGTGCCATGAAAGACTCCTGGTGTAAAATTGCCCTTTGCCAGTGATAAGTGATCAGTGAAAACTCTTTCATACGACATAAGTTGTTGCTGCTCTACCTTCAGGGTTGCTACTCAAGGAGGGTTCCTTTGCCTTGAGTCTTCTTATGATGGAGAGAGGCCTGTAACAGCTTGGTTGCTCAAGCTCACCCCCACTACAAAGAGACTTCCAGGCAAAGGGATTGCCTTGGATGTCCCTTGTAAAACCTGGCTCCCAACATGGTCGTCAGGAGCAAAGAAGCATCTGCCTTAGGAGCCCAAGCCACTGGCATTGTCCTGGTCACAGGTTATTTTTGAACCCACAAATCCAACTTGTGGAAAGACTAAAAGTACTGCTCCTGGAATCAGACCATCAGGCTGCATCCATGTAAAATGGATTTAAGCAGGTTTGAATGCAGGAGCAAAACCTTTGTGTCTGTTGTGATTAGCCCTTAGAAAGGCACATGTGTAATTCTCCTCTCAGCTATCATGTCCTCCTTTAATTGCTGCATTCATCAGTTGTAGGTATCATTAAGTCTCAGCCAATGATCCCTACTCATTTTCTGGCCAAAAAGCAGGACACTGAGGCTTGTGTTCACCACTGACCTTTTGCAGTGCCACAGCAGCATTAGCTGCTTTCTACCTCCAGGAATGGCAGGGACCAAAGGTATCTCTGCCCTTCATGGGGGCTGCCCAAGTGAAAAGAGCCCCAGTAGGAATAAAAGGCCACCTTCTTCTGTACCAGCTAATGCTTCTGTAATTAAAAAAGCAGGTGCTTATTGGCCGTTCTGTTTGCCTGCCTGCAAACTTGCAACACAGCCAGAGATGTCTGAGGTGCCGCTGTTTGGAAAAGCAGCAGAAGGACTCAGCATTCCTAATGACAGAGATATGTTTTCAAAAATACATTTCTTAGCATGACAGGCAAAGATGAAAGGGACCTGAGGTGAAGCTTTGCACAGCTCCATTTCAAAAGCAGCAGCTGCCAGTGGTATGGTTGTTGGACTCGTCCTCCAGTATGATACTGCAGACAAATAATGGGAGTATTTTTATTTGAAGAGAAGCACCAACAGACCAGGACCCATCATAAGCAGGCTTGTGAGAACTCAGTGTGGTTTTCAGAGGAGGTGATTATGCATGGCTGCCAGTGTTCGGGAGCAGTGGCTATTCAGCACTCCTGAAAAGAAGGCTAGATTGATCCTGAGGGCACATAGATAAATTGAGGCAAAACACATGGGAGAGTCTAATTTCTGAGGGATTATAATCATTAATAACTCTTTGCATTTGTGCAGGTGTGTCCATGATACACCAAATCCATGCATATATGAATATATATAAACATATATATAATATCTTTCACTATATAAAATTTATATATTATATAATATATGTAAACATAAAAATGTGTTTGGTAATATCTACATACCTGTCTGTATGTACATATGCAAGCTCACGTTGCTTGAACAGCTATAGTAGGGATCCTGTCAACATTAGCCATCAATATTAAAAGCCCTTTTATGTTTATCTTGATGCTTGAGGATCTAAAAGTCAAAGTTCAGGAGGAGTTGAAATATTGTTCCCATGTAACTTTAAAAATATAATCACAGCAGAGCACAGCACTATGTTCAAGCTGAAGTCAAGCTGCCTGTTATAGTACAAAGCTGGACACCCCATTGCAGCTCTGGCCATCTGCATGCACACTACACTTAAAATGGAAAAAGGCCTCTGGGGAAAATGAACCAAATTCGCCGTGTGTACAAGCAGGCATGATCCTTTGAGGTCTGTGGAATGCATTTGTTTACACCAGTAATGGATTTAGTCCAGGGACTGCTGTTCTTTATGAGATCTCCCTTTTCTTTGTTTTTATGCCAGTGTAATTCCACTTTGGTAGGAATAATACTAATTTATGTAAGTGGCAAAAAATTGTATTTTTGCTTTTCAGCGCAGATGGTGGATTACAACTTTCATAGCCTGTTTCCTTTCCTAGCCTACTGCACTTTTTCTGCAGGTGCTGTTCCTCTGATTTTACATTTTTACATTTGCATAGTCTCAAACAAAAGGCAACCAGGTGTTCAGTGCCCACATCCAGTACCTGCTCCTTAGAGTGAATGCTTTTGCCCAGTGCATATCCCATTCCTGTTGCTAATGATCGCCATGTTGCCTTCACCAGAATTTCCCTCCTGCCACTGTCGCAACCACCACCATTCCAGCCAGGAAGGGCTGCCCCCACAGAAGTTCATTAATGCTGCTTGTTAATTGCTCAAAGACTGGAGACAGAGGGGTCCTGTTTCATGTGCATGAGGCATCCCTTCTCTTCCTTGTGGGTTGACTGGATAACCTTATTTTTCCTGGAGAAACAGCTTGCAGTTAAAAACATGAGTCGTGAGTAAAACTAGGTACGACACAGTAGAGTCTGGGTTGCAGGCAGCATTGCAGAGCATCAGAGCCAAAGTAAAGGGCTTCATATTCGTTATTCAGGAGTGTAGACCAGAATTAAGATAATCTGAACTCTCCCTATGATGCAGTTAGCAAAAGCACACATCTACCCCTGCCTCTTTTAGTGTCAGACTTTGTGTCTCTGGACTTAACTTTGCTTTGAGTGCCACCAAAAGCAATTCCTTTAAGTTTTTTAACTTTCGCATTTCTGAAGATCAGTGGAAGAATAGGTGAACAGATCTGCATTGTTGACTTTATACAGGCTACTTAAAAGAGACCGAGGCAGAAAAGGCTACCTAAGCATCACACCGAGGGTGTGGCAGGAGAGGTTAAAGTACAAGCTGTCTTTCCTAAAAGCCTGTCCTCTCACCAACTGATGTAATTTCCCCTGATAGCTCGAGCATTAGCCCTCTTCTCAGTTTAAAAATTAGTCCCTGAGGAGCCTAAATTAAAGATGCTGGTACAAAAGCGCAGGGCCTGACCTCTCGCAGCTGCACCAGGGCTAATACTGATTCATTGTGCTGCTCCGTGTTACAGTCCAAGGGCAGAACAAGGGGCAGGGGAGGGCTACAGAGGCATTTCAGGCTCCTGGTTAGCTCATTCATAGACACCTGGTATCCCGCCTCCTCCTCACGCTTCGGTGCATCCCACCTCTATTGTATAGAAAATCCACTCCTTTAGAGATCTGAGCTGCTTGGGCTGGACAAAGACCAAAATTAAATCTGCAGCTGCCCAGGAAGAGGCTTTCTCTGTCAGGGGTTATTACCGAGGATATCTGATGTGAGAGTGGAGCGGGGAACTCCCCTCGCCTCTGTCAGTTCCAGTTACGGATTTGGATGGATGCGTTCGCACATGTTTTTCTTGCTTCACGTAAACAACACAAGTCCCTCTGTGGCTGGTATGGACTGTCGTGCCTCCACTGACCCAGTTTAGCTCCAGAGCTTTATGAGAGGTATGTGACCTGCTGCACTCACCACGTTTGGCTGGACAGCACTCCATTTGCTGCCTGCAGGAAACACTCAGTGTCACGGGGCAGTGAGGCCAAAATACCCTCGTGGCAGCTCCTTCACCCTCAATGAAGTTGCATCAAGGGTAAATTTGAATCGACAAAGGCCAGCTCCTATTCTCAGTTACCCTAGACAGAACCTGGAATTGCACCATTAGTACCCAGGGAGTTATTTTGGATCTACAAGGGCACAAGCATGAGCAGAATCTTGGCACCGAGTTTAAAGGAGCAAAACAAAGAGAGGTTTATGTCAAACAGGAACAGCAGCAGGTGGCACATATAGGCTATATAGTCCCAAGTTTTGAAAGGAAAAGAAACATAAAGTTAATAGAAAACCTTTGTGGTTACTAAATATGTTTTATTCTTGAATCCCCTGTAGAACTGATCAGTCCCACAGCTGATAAAAATAGATGCAACAGGTGTTAGTTTGAAGACTTCTGTGCTTAATGTTAAGGGTACTCATGAAAAGTTTATGGTCAGTGAAACCTGGAGGAGAAATCAGGATTACTTTGGAAAAAATTGTGCCCTGCTACATTAGAGAACATCTGGAGCCATTGACCAGGGGAATTTAAATCTACATCTCAAAAGCTTTGCATATCTGATCACCATTCCTGCTATCTCTGTCTAAATAGCCTCATGCTGGCAACCTGACCTATTTAGTTGGTGGCTGCTCCTTCCATTCTCTGCATCTCGTTTCTTTCTGTTCTCTATGTCTCATTTCTTTCAGGGTAATGAGGATGAGTGTTGTTATCTGATTTTCTCTTGATTTCCTTCTTTAATCTGTTTCCTATGTTTCCTTTGGGCACATCAACCTAAACTGCAGCCCTTTAAGACAACCAAAGACAAGTTGCTGCCTAGGGACTGACTAGCCAGACTGCAGCATGGGGGTATGAACATTATGCAAAGAACAAGATATGGAGCTGAGAGTGGGATTTCACAGCTGCTGTGAGGAATTGGATGACTGAATCCCATTAGGGTTGGAGTGAGGTTTGGCAACCTTGCTCTTCCTGGCCGCCTTTGAAGAAGGCTCAGCAGAAAGCTGAAGCCTAAATCTTGCATGAAGCAAGAGGCAAGTTTACTCCCACAGGAGTGAGTACTGCTCATTGCTATTGTAGTAGCTGAGCTGGATGCTGTGGAAGGATCCCCAGGCACAACTCTCGTTATCCTGTACAAGGATATAAGGGAATATTCAGAAAAATCAGGAGAATTCCAGGCATTGTCAGAAGATATTATCAAAGTGTTGAAGATCTGTCCAAATCTCTACAGGAAAATCAGCTAGAAAGGTAACTGCACTTGGCAAGATTTGTACATGTTTATACAGAAAGCTTGGTCAACAGAAGCTGGTTTCCCTATGTATTGCTAGGGCAGCAAATAGGAAATTCTGCCCCACTTTGAGAACACTGTGGCATTTGAGAAGCAAGAGGCAGTTAACCAACATGTTTAGCCCAAAGACAGGCACTGCCAGACCTGTTCTACCCAACATCTTCAGCAATAGTTCTTGACTTATTATGGAATTGTTTTACCTTTAAAGTACATTTACACTGTCAGTGATGAGAGAGGGCTCTGATTTCAACAAAATAAACTGCAGAATTAGGGGTCTCGGCAATACACCTTGTCCTAAGGGTGCCACAGTTTTCCTTTGCCATCTGCTGCAAAGGCAGTGCAGGAGGATGAGCAGGCAGCGGTGAAGCTCTGCACCCTGCTGTACCCAAGTGCCCTGGGAAGGTGTCCCACACAGCTGCTTACTCACAGACATTTAACATCCTTACACAATTAGAGCATCATAACAATGTGCTGTTTTCTTCTTCTTTGTAAGTATGAAGGAGTTGCTTTGTTAAGTAAAAACCCTACTTTAAAATGGTTTCATTTCGACTTTGAAAAGAGTAAGTGGAGTTGAACTGCCTTGAAATACAGATTTTTTTTTTTTTTTGCCAAATGTGCCTACTGAGAGGAGCAGGAGATGGCAGGGCAAGAACAAACAGACCCCACAGATCCCTACACCAAGGGTTTTTATAAAGCAGAGCAATATTAAGATTCTCCACAAGGACAGGACTCGTATTAAAGGAAACAGTTGTTTTTAAAAAGCTTACTGATAGAACCTACATTAGAAATCTGCCAAAACATCCAGCCTTTTCCTTGATAACTGCACAGGAGACTCAAAAATACAGCCAGACAGAGGTTTCATTGTCAGAAATGTGCAAATAAGATCAAAATGTACTAGAAGAATTTCAGCTACACCTAAAATGTTGCTGTTATTTTTGAAAGCAGGTTAATTGGTGGTCTTGAGCCTTTCACTGCACTTTGGATCTTTCCCCAGAGGGAATTTTCTGTAACTGTAAGGACTCACTCTACCACATGTACTGGAAACAATGTGAAAAAAGGATTTCTTCCAGCAGTAAAAGCATTTCAGCAAGCACATTGATGAGGAATGTCTGGGATTTAAATACAGGGAAACCCGTAGCTGACAGCCTGGAACAGAGGGGGATGTAACAAGGCAACTTAAAAAAAAAAAAGAAAAGAAAAAAAAAGAAGAGTTAATTACAAACATGTGTAAAGCATAAGGCAAGAAAAAGAAAACAGAGAAAGAATGGCAAGGATCCCGTGGCAAAGTGACCGGTGGTGAGCTGTCATGCCCAAAGCCACAGGATGAGGCCCACAGCATTTATTGCTCACTGGAAGTAATTTTTCAAGTCAAGGAGCAATACTTCTCCAACAAAAATGAAAAATTCCAGTCAGCAGAGGGTAACTGAAGCCCTCTTAAAACAAAAGTATCATTGAAGAGAGACTAATAAATCACCCAGTGACTAGATTTTTTCATTTGTAGTGAAGAACTCCTCTCTCAGACCTGGTCCCTGTGTCAAGCCCGTCCCTGTGGTATTAAGAAATCACTTCAGGATGTGTTTATCTTTACTCAGTACAAACTTCAGAGGGACCTAAGCACTTTGAATTGGGAGTCAGCACTTCGGCTAGGAGTTTTGTCTTGATGCTGGGAGACTTAGCTGCTAGCCGGACCCCTCAAGCCTCTCTTTGCTTGTATAAACCCATAGTAATTCCCTGCTTCTGCTTTCTGGATGCAAACTGGGAGAGAGGGAAAGAGCTCCTCTGGGTTCCTCTGCCCAAATCTGTAGTTAATCCCACTCCCAAGCACAGGCTTTTGCTCAAATGGTTCAGGTATAAAGGAAATTTGGGCTCACACTCAAGGTACAGTATAGCTGCACCCTCCAAAACTCTCTTCCCTTTTGCAGGCAGCAGTACTGAGGTGAGCAGGATTCACCTGGGGATGGACATTTTCATGTTGTGCTCTTGATTCCTTTCTGCAGGAATCAAGTGCTGATCTCTAGACTCAGCCATCATCCCAATATAAATTTATCTCCAGATTTTGTCCAGGAAATGTTGAAATCAGGGCTGCCTCTAAATAGTTCAGGCAAAAATGCTAACACTGAACTTCACTTGCTACAGTACATCCTTTCTCAGTTCTCTTCTGCCAGTGAAAGAACGCACACCTAGTCCTGAATGTGGGTTGTGCTGCGAAGTCTGTAAGAACTTAGATTTATTTCATTGCTCTTCAGGAGCAGGAGAACTTTTTGTTAAGGTTACATGAAAAAAAATTGAAAGGAACAATAAACAGCACTCCAAAAACTCTTTTTAATAGATGTGCTTCTTTTTATAGTTATATCACATACTTTTTATAGTTATATCACATACTTTTATAAACAGGAATTTAGCTCTGTGCAACCATTTGAAACAGAAGCTCTGTTTAATTAATTTTATAGGTAAAGTAGTAAATCATACCAGTTCTAATGAATGTGAAGTATTAAACCTGAGGAAACTGCAGAGCTTTGTGAAGGCAAGTGAAAGCAAATCAGGATCTGAACAAAGGACAAAGTAGTAAGGCTCTTGGATAGATTCAGCCTTTACTCCAACTGTTTGAGGTTAGGGGCAGACCTGGCTCATGAGCCACGATAAGCAGAGAGTCAGCACGTGTGCTGCAACGGGCAGGTCCCTAAGATGTCACGTGAGACATGCAATTCTCTGCCAAAAGTACTTGCAGATGATCCACAACAACAGCAAGATTACATGTGAGTAGTGATCCCCTGAACCAGATGAGAATGCAACCCCTCACCCTACCCTTGGCGGTTCCTGTGGATCTTGGTGAAAATACACTAACTCTATGCAGTCCAAACATGTGATTTCTGTCTTGCATTTATGGAGCTACCAGCACTTCTGGTCACAATGCTTAAAGTCCTTGATCTTACTCCTTGACCTGAACCAAAAACTATTTTTAAGGGTTATATGCAACAAATAACACCACTATCTATTGCCAGCTTCGTTATAAGTATTCCTTACCCATACTAAAAGAATGGAGAGAAGAAATAGAAGATTCTTTGCCTTGGGAAGGTTTATAAGCTAAGAAAGCTCCCCAAACACTGGAAAATATATCATGGGGCTGAAGGCTGGAAAGCAGCAGGTATCTATTCTAATTGGTACTTCTTCACCTACCCCTCTTCCTGTCCCACACACACTACTCCAATGACCATAGAAATCAGCAGAGGAGGATCTATCTATGTCCGTATGCCTTGGACCATATCACATGAAAGATGTGATTCTACAGGAGACAGGAGAGGATGCAGAAACACCTGAAGGTTAAGATTATAAAAATGTCATGGGTGCTGTGGTTGCCACCAGCCACGTGGGCTGGTGGCTGTCTCTGCTGTGTGCCTCACTGCTTTGGCACACCTCATCTCTGTCCTCCTCTGTTCTTAGGTTGATCAGCTCCTTTGGGCAGGGGGTCTGGTGTCTGTACAGTGGATGGAAGGAGCAGGGACACAAAGGAGAACTGTAGCCTGCACCCTCACTTCCTACAGCTCCACAGCTAAGTTTTTCCCCATGTTGTTACCGGCTAACCCAAATGTGCTTGTGTGATAATACACTCTGAAAGGTCTACAATGTCTCCCAGCCTGACTTAATCAAAGAGGTTCTTCTGAACCCAAAGGAGGCCATGAGGAGTCACCCTGCTGTCTCTACAGCTGCTGTGGCTTTAAAACCAGTGACTTAGGGAGGAGGTACAGGGCTTTTTCCAGTAGTGTCCCCAAACTGCAGTCACTGGGAGGCTGTGACATTCTTTTGGGATGCTGTAATGCAGTTTGATCACTGAATGCATTCAACTACAGAGGTATTTTGCATGGCTTTAAGAGGTTATTATCACCTCAGTTAATTATATGTAAGGATTCAGACTCTGGCAAACCTTAATTATCCTTCTGTCAATCTCAAGGTCACAAAAGCTTAGTAGGGCTATTTTTAGCAATACAAATATCTCCTTTCTGAATGGAAAAGCTGCTCTTTTTGTTGCATATCTTATTTTTAAATGCTAAACACATCAGCCAGAACCGAGAGGTTTTTTCCCCCTTTTAGAAACCACCCTAAGAATGTGGAATCCTCAATGGATGTGCTAAGACCAATACCATCTTCAGATGTGAATGTATGATGTTAGAAATCTGGTATGGGGATGAGGCAAAAATTATCAGAATGGGGTGCTTGAAGCCCACATTTAATCCTAAAAAATATGCCCTTGGGAGAGTGGTTTGGTGCCCAGAGCATTCCAGCTGACAGGTGCCTACATAAATTTTCTCATCCAGCACCTGTTCAAACCTCTGGACACTGGTGTTATACGCATGATATAGGAATAACAACAGCTTCATTCACTCAGGGCACACATTCAGATCAATGTCCCTTTTGTTTCCAGCTCTGAGGGCTGTGATGGCATCTCTGAAGGCATCAGCTGAACATGTACCAGGTAGCTGCTCTGCCTGAAACTTCAAGCAGCTGGAAACAACAGCATGGAGAGGGCTGTCCCTCGGTGAAAAGCCTAATGGTGAGCACTGGGCTATCTACCTTGTTAATCTTTTGAACAGAAATAGCTAATAAACACACCCTGAGGCCCAGCCTGCTTCCCCAACACCACAAACCATATTTTTTTAATCCATAAACCATATGAGCCAATACTACCTCCTCTTATGCTGCTGTGTCCAGACCCTGAGAAAGGATCTTGAAAAAGGAAAGCCTCGCTCAGGATGGGAAGATTTGTTAGCTATTAGGTATTCTGGTAAGCAACTCTGATGCACTCAGGGGAAAGGAGAGGATTTTTCAAACTTGAGGTGTTGGAAATTATTGGGTATATTACACATTATCTATGTGACTTTGGGTGAAGTGCTTTGGCCTTGATATTGTAGGGAAAAAAAAGGGGCGTGTAGCTACTGACTTGAGTGGGATCTGGATCAGGTCCCTTGTCACTCTGTATAAGTTTCCCATCTGGGTGGAAATTTTCTTTTGACCATACTGTTTCAATTTACAGACTTTGCACACTCAGCAGAGGCTATCCAAGAAAAGCTTCCCCGGCTGAGCAGACTAGAGGTAGTCTGCTGCCCTTCCCAGGTCTCCGGTTCACAGGCATGCCACCTTGCAGCTTGGATCTCACTCCCTTGGAAGAGCATTTTGAGTTTCCAGGGCAGGGAACTACTTGTCAGTAAGGATTTTTGGCCTGAGTGACACTGAAGTGTGAACTATTCAAACACACTCTGGGAACTGCAAAGTTTTAGTTTTACCTGCCACTGACAAGGATGTCAATTCCTATGTTTAGATCGTGTCACCTGCAGTGCTCTCTCTAAACAAGTAGCTCTTCAGTAGCTCTCATCTTAAGGTTTGGTTTTGTTTGTGACTTAAATTTTTACTTGTAAATCAATTAAAATCTAAGCATAATATTCTGTATCCCCCTGCTATGTATATACAGTTGAGAAGTTTGGTGAAAAGGGAGTTACAAGGGAAAAAGAAAAAATTATCAGAACTTTGAAAGTCAGAGTAATAAAAATATTCAAAAGTTTTAAGGTAACCCTGATTCTTTCTCCACTTGTTATGTTTTCCATCCTTACTCATAACTCTAGGATTCCATCCCAACCCCAACCTAAGCAGTATTGACAGGAAAGGATTATCCACTGGAATTTGACATATTTACATCTAGAGAGTGCCAAAGGAAAGTCTTTCCGAGTGGAACAAAGCCACCCTTATTTGAACTAGCTTCTTCCTCTAGAATTGCGAATGCACACCAGGGTGAGGCACAGGAGTTAACTGTGTAGTAACTGTTTCCTCAAAGTATTTTTTTTTCTAAACAGGATATGCAGTAAAATGAGAAATTGGTTCTTTGGCTTTTATTCCTCTTGCAGTGAAATTGGAATCACTTTAAGATTTGTCTTTTGAGAAAAGATTTGTCCCCTTGATGCTAAGCACAGGATCTAGTAGCATCATCTTGGAATAGATTTTGAGATGTACTATTTGCAAATCCATGGCAGCCAAGGGAACACCTGCTCCATTAGCAAAAAAAAGCATCTCTTTGTCTGAGGTCTAGCAAGCTACAACTGTGATGCTGTATTACCTCTGAATAGCTCTGGGGTTTAGTATTTGCATTATAAATGCAGGAATTACCGAGCTCTGCTCACATAAAGAGATTTCCAAGTTCTTTCACTTTCCGAGTGCATGAACAAGCATTGACTCTGGACAAATTACATTATATTGGGAACTTGCAATGGATAGTATACTAGAGACTCTGGAGAGGTTTTGCTATGTGAGCAAGCAGAAAATAAATTTCTTGCTTTGGTGTCCAAGGCAGAATTGCCCTTTGAGCATCCCTGGTTAGTGTTAGACTAAGTAGGTTCTTGCCAAGAGAATCACTTTTTTTGGTGTTTAACCTCATGCCAGGATTTACAAATAGGTGTTCAAAAAGTACTGAGTGTAAATATTCTGAACCAGCATCTCTGACATTGGTGAATATCTGTTCTTGGCTGGCGGAGGATGACAATGACTAAAGTGCATGCAGGAAGGCGAGGGTGGCAGTAATGTACGAGTACTCAGAGGAACAACAGGGATTAGCATCTCACAGTGCTAAGTATCACATTGAGCTGATATTA
Organism: Coloeus monedula; assembly: GCF_965178545.1. Lineage (NCBI taxonomy): Eukaryota > Metazoa > Chordata > Aves > Passeriformes > Corvidae > Coloeus > Coloeus monedula. Next base: position 22,042,106 of record NC_138784.1, read on the forward strand.
AACCCAAAAGAGCCACAGCTTCCCCCTCCATAAACACGTATAAACCAAGCAGGTGGTGACACGACAAATGGGCCAGGGCCGTTATTAGCCAAATGGCAGAAGTGGGCAGGTTAAGTGGCAGTTGCTTGTAGAATCAGCCCCGCAGCGGATGAAGGATTTTTCGGGGCAGTGGTAGTGCAGAGGAGCATTAAACAGGGCACACGGGCCGGTGTCACGGCGGGACCTGGGAAGGGGAGGCGGGGGCACCTGGCGCCTGGCCTTTGCCAGCTGGGTGCGCCAGGCCGGGCATGTTCTCGGCCGCTGCCCCGGGAGGGAATTCCAGCGGCCCGGACAGACGGACGGACGGACGGACGGACGGACGGGCGCAGAGCCCGGGCCGCGCCGCCGCGCCGCCGCCACCGGGGGGCGCCCGCCGCCACCGCCCCGCGCCCTCAGCCTCGGGAGCGGAGAGGGCTCGATCTCCCTTCCATCCTCCTCCCCCTTGTCCGTGTCCGAACAGGCCCGTTTGTTCAGTCTCCTCTCCTGGAACATCTCACCTCCCATCATCGCCATTGCTGTCTTCGAGAGTGGCTCCAGCTCAGCCATTCCTTTCCTGCATTTCTCTAAACTGGACAGAGAGCACCCTTGGCAGTGCCCAGATAAGTGGAAGGTCCGCACTGGGTGTTTTTTGGCTGCTTCGGTGTTTGTACCTCTCAGACAGACTTTTTTCCCGTCTTTTCATTTCACTTCTCTGCAGCTGTTTACAGTACCAGCTGAGCTATGTCAAAAAAGGCAGTAAAAACACTAAATCACTAACCCATGCTTTAATGAAACTTCCAACACACACATTGAGACCACCAGATGCCCTTCTCGGTAATTTAGCTCGAGACAGTGGTTGAATTCCCACGGGGAGAAGTCTCTGCAGCAACCCAAGATTTATCTCCATCACATTTACCAGCGGAGCTATTTGGGCAAGTCCTTTCAAGTGATCAAGTCCCCAGTGCCTCAATGTAATGGCTTCTCCATTTATGAGAGCTGAAAATGAAGGCAAGTGTTAATGAACAGGCCCGATCAGTACCTCATCAATCAGGTAGACAATTTATGTTGAAATTTGTTACTGTAACAGCATGTTACTGATGAACTACCAGTAGTGGAACACTGGCAACACAGTCTGTCTCACTAAGACCTTCTCTGTTGCTTTATTGAAAAGTTGAAGGAAATTAGGAAATGTTTGTATTGGATGAAAATGTCAAACCAGACATAAAAGCTGAGCCACAGGCCTGCCAAGGGATCCTTGTCTCTTGTGCCTGCCTCCAGACATGCTATTATTTACAGAGAATTATTATTCTCATTTAGTGAAATAAATAATTTCAATAGCTTGCCATAAAAATTCAGTTACTAGAAGTGTAATTAGTAATTCTTTGTTTAATATTTGAGATCAAATACAGCCCAGCTGCACTGCTGGCTTTATAGCCTAAGTTCCAGCATCACGCAGCTACTATGAAGTCACTGCATGCTGCCAGCCAACTTGCTGCCAATAGGTTATATCAAGCATCTTTAGATAGAAGGGCTTGGGTGCTCACCTGCTTTGGCAAGCATACGTAGTTTAATTAAAGAGTTTTAACCTATTTCTGTGATATTAGCCTCAAGAATTGCCAGGATATGATGACGCCTATACTCCTGAAATTACCCTTTCCCAAACTCTTGAAAGGCACCTATCCATCATGAGAATGGTATCAGTTGATGGTCCAGCATTCCAGGTTAAGCAAAAGGAGCAGCCACCGTGGAAATATTACACAGGTTCTTTCTGCACATTTTTTCTGCTCTACAAGCTTTGGGCATTGAGGAAGTCTTACTGAGGCCTTGCTGGCAGTGTCTGCTACAGAACTCACTCATGGCACAGATCAAGTATGTCACACCTCACGATCACCATCTCGGGCTTCTGAGCCCACTGTTCAACAGCAACACCTTGATGTGACTCAAACCCTGCTTCCAAGACTTGGCTTGTAACCACAGCAGGCAAGAGAGCCTCCACATTCCCCCATGGAAGCTGAGAACAAGTACAGGGCTGCAACACGTCTGGCGCTTCTCCAAGCCCTTCCTTGTACCCCACTGGAAGCACCCTGGGAAACACAACAATAAGCAAGCAGCAATCAAAAAAAAAAAAGGTGCAAAGAATATTCCAAATGTTTATTATGTATTAAAAATACTGCAAATAAGCCATACAGTTCATTTCACAGTAACCTAAACAACATTGTTCAAGAACTTGAGAAGTCAACAAAGAACAGTGCAGTTCCAACAGTGACAACAGTTGCCTTAATGCCATGACTCCCTCTTTGTCAGCAATTTTCTTGTTTACAGTGGGAACAACACTGGATATGGTTCAGTGTCTTATTTACCTAGGAGAACTCCTTTTCACCTGTGCTGTTCCCATTTCTGGGAGATGCTATTTCTAGGAATTTTTCATCTAACACAGTCAAGGATCTGTCTGGTCCAGGCTGAGGTGGGGATGATGCACATGGCCTATTTCCAAGGTATCCAAGGGCAGACTTCTTTACCAATTATTTGGATAAAGTTCAAAAGTAAATTTGAAAAGGAGGGATATTAGAAATCCTTTCCAAAAAGACAGAAAACCAAAGAAGCTCCACGAGAAAGTGGTTTTAAAAGACCATCTACAGAATCATGACACTTTTCCCCCACTCTCCTAGAGCGGGTCTCCTAGAAGGATCCTTTGCTACCAATGCCCCAGCCAGACACCTGGTGACAAAAATAGGACAAGAATCAGGCACCAAGTCCTGAATACATAACAAAAGTTCAGGTCACTGTCAGCTGTGTGAAAACTTGGAAATGTATATGCCATAGAAGCAATTCTGCTGATTTCATGGTGATTTTCCCTCTTGTGTGTTTTGGAGCGTATTATTGCTGTTGTTAGCATGCTTGTTATATATGGAACACAACAAAGGTGCAATTTTGGTCTTTCTCTTTCCTCAAATTTGTGATCATTTTTACAGAAAAATCCCATATCAAAGACCAAATTAGATCTTTCCAAGAAAGACACAGCCTAATCACATAAACAATCTAAAACTATGACAAAACTATTACTGTACCCTCTTGAAATTAATCCCATCCTTCAGATGTCCCTTTTAAGCACCGATCTTCTACACCAGCAGCTGAAGATGCTGGCAAAGAAGCCAGTGATCACAAAGAATGAATCCCTCCAGCCACGTGGTGGAACACCTCTTAGGCCTTAGCCCCAGGCAGTGCCACTTACCTCAGACCTTGCTAGTTCCTTGGTACAGATTAGGATCTCACAGAAACACACTACAGCTCAGCTGACCCTTACTAAACCGACCACACATCTGAGTCCCAAACTGCAGAAACAGATGAGGTGCTCCACACCTGCTCCACTCTTAAGTTCACCACAGTGAAGAGCTTAAGATAGAGTGTAGTTTCACTCATTTGTTTCTTAAACCAAAACATACCGGTAAAATCCTCAGTGAGTGCGGCAGTATGCTTTGGGTACCAGAACAGCTGTAGCCCTTCCGTGTGGGGTATCTAGTGCCAGTGTGAAACACCTTCATGCCATTAAATATGTGCCCATGCTAACGAGGCGGTAGTGCCTTAGTTACACCACTACACTTACAGTGGTACAACTTCATAGAGAAGATGAGCCCTTAAGAAACTCAACCCCCAACTAAGCTCATGTTTTCTTAAAACAAAATTTAGGGGAAAGAAAAAACCAAACAACAAAAACTCCAAAAACACTACACAGATAAGAAATAAAGGAAATAAGCAGAACTGTCTCTATTCTCTTTGGAGGTATCAAATTGCTTTTAAAAAGAGTAAAAAACAGGGCATACAAAAGCTATTCTCCTTAACCCATTATTTGCCCAAGGAGTACCACTGCCTAAACTTTTTCATGTATTTTTTCTACTTTCACAAACAACCTTTCCAGATCATTCCTCAGGTCATCTATTGAGCTCTTCACAGACTCCAAGCTGTTCTCATTATTTTCAATTTTCACTGAGTAGGCCACTAAACTATCCACTGCAGTTCTTATCATTTTCAAATCGGAATCAACCTGGCTAACAGAAGATCTCAGTTCATCTACAGAGCCTTCCATAGATGAAAATTTTTCAAGGTAGCCTTGAGAATGTGCTTGACCTGCCTGAAGATTTCCTTGATCCAACAAAGTGCTAATTTGCTTCTGGACATCCTGGAGAGCACCAGACGATGGCAAGTCACTGATGCTTCTCCTTAAGTTTTCCATGTCGTTGTACAGTGAAGTCTGTGCTTCACCAAGATTTTTCAGAACATCTGTGACTGAAGTTATGTCTGTATCTGAGAGTCCCTGAAGAGCAGTAATGCTTTGTTCTAGGGTATTGAGCTTCTTCTCATACTCCGCCTCTTTAGAAAGGAAAGATTCCAACTTTTCACTGTTTTGAGCAGCAGCAGATATTAGAGACTCTAGGCTGTCTTCTATGTGCCTAAATCGAGACTCCAATCCTTCACTGTTCTTCCCAAAAGTTTCTAATGCTTTTCTGAAGAGTTCATTCTCTTCCCATTTGTTGAGGTTGGCTTTAAGTTGCAGTAAATCTTCATCAAGTCTTTTAATGTCACTAGGGAGCTGCATAATAGAATCCTCAGCTCTCAGAACTTTCTCTTGTAAAGCTTTTAATGAAAGGTGTTCAGTGTCCGCAGCCTCTTTGAACTTCTCATGTTCCTGTTTGAGGTTGACTAACTCTTTCACTTCAGTGTACACATCAGACTCCATGGAGTCTATTGTACTCTTCAAGGTCTCTATGTCCTTTTCTTTCTTTTCCATGGATGCTTGCATCTCATCAAAAGCATCTTTTAGCACCTTAATTTCATGTTTATATACATCGGCCTGTTCTAGTGAACCAACTTTTGCTTTCATATTGTTGATTTCATCTTGGCTCCTTTGCTGGACTTCAGTGAATACAGCAATGTTATCATTTATAGACTTGGTTAGCTCTGTTAGTCTCTCTTCCACTGTGTTTTCCAGAGATGTGAAGTCTCGTTCCCTTGCATCCTTCACCATGTGAATGCCGTCAGACAAGTCTTTCAAAATTTCATTTTGCAGCTTCTGAAGCACTTCACTGATCCGGTTTATTTCACTCTCCCCTTGTTTAACAGCCTTCTCGCTAACCTCCTGCTTCTGCTGAACAATTTTCATCATGGATTCAAATTCTCCAAATGTGGTTTGAAGAGAACGTACCTAGGCCAGAAATACACATGGTTAATACCAGTAATTTCACCCTTTTTGTCCAAGATCCTTATAGCCCTTGTCACCAAACGAAATTATTACCTTGCAATCCTTCATGTCCCATACCTGAAGTGACCCTGTGGCACACAGTTATGGGAGGCACAAAAACCCCAGCATCTAGAGCCTTACAGCTCTATGGTACATACATCTTCTGTTAAAAGAGTCCTTGGCCTCACTGACTTGCCACTGATGATCCAGGAAAGCTGTGGCAGTGAAAAAGGAACCCAGGTCTCCAGAGTCTGCATGCAGACCCCTGAACCATCCCTCCTCTATATGATTCCTGGTTCTAAAGACCACAAGTCCATAAGGGAGAAAAGGGAGGGGGCAAAAAGAAACCAACCAAAAGAACATCTACCATCAGCTTCTGAATACAGAAAAGCTGGGATTAGATTTTATCAGGAAGAATACCAAAGACCAATTCCTGACCATGAAAAAGAAGTTTAGTAGTAGACAAGAAAGAGGGACAGGAAAAACTCAGGGGACAAGAGAGCTGGGATGGGCTGAAGAATGGGAGTAGTAATCATGACATTTTGCTGCTCCTAGACACCAATGGAAACACGAGATTTTTTTTTGTTAACTATTTTTTAAGACTAGAAAAAATTAGAAAGTGTTTAATGTTCTAAATAGTTAGCAGCTTGTTTTTCCCACTCCTGCATACACCCACACGCTCACAGTGAGCAGGGCGCATGCATGTACACAGAGAGAACAAAAGCACAGCAGCTGCCAAGGGCCTGCCTTGCATCTAGCTCAGGTTAACAGAAAGTTCCTACCACTGCATCAGGTACGTTATGAAACTTCCCAGTTAGAAAAACTCTCTTTACAATTGGTTTTAGTAGCAGCCAGAGGGAAAAGGTCAAGGGGTGAGGGGCTACCACGTTCATTTGCTCTCACATTTAAAGGTAAGATCCAGGCCAGGGAAGCACACATTACTTAATTTTGAAGCCAAGCAGAGTATCTGTCTTAAGACTGTGGAGAAATCTTTTTGTGCATGTGTGGGTTGTACTTTCTTAAACTTTGTAAAGCAACGTAAGACCTCCCACTGACTGCAAGAGGAATCCATCACACAGAAAATACCTCAAGGCTTTGGCAGGATGGCAAGTGCTGAGTAATGCATGTTGCCTTGCCTCACACTACTCCCTGAATCAGAGGGGTATATTAATCAGCCATGCCACATGGGCTGCCATGTTTACTGATTAGATACACAGCTGGAGGGGTGGTTTTATTTTATAAATAGAATGAAGCATATTTTATATGGTTTTAGAAAGAAATAAACAGAGCTGCTTTTTTTTCAACTGAAGCAGGCTCCAGCAGTTTCCTGACTGACTCTGAACCTAAAACTTATTTTCAAAAGACCTAACAGACGTTCTAATTAGAAATCAAGTTATTTCTATGTAATTTTGCAAATCCCTGGCCAAATTCTCCTTAGTTTTCAAGAAAGTCTACACTGTGTAAGGATCGTAGAGTTTGGCCATGAGACTTGCCCTTGCTCCAATAGATCCCTGCAGTCTGAAGAATACTTATAAAGACGACTTCTTTTCCCTCTCTTCAGCAAAAAGGTTTCTAATGACTTTACATTCCCTATACCTGTATTCTCTAGTGCTCCCATAGGAAATTAGAAATGAGCTAAGGGGAAGGGGTGGAGAAGGTAATACTGCCAAACACATTGCAGCTGGGCACCAGTCATTAGACTGACTTACCAACCTCATTTTCATTACATCTTAGCTGTCATTCATTCTGATTATTTCCACAGAGAGCAGAAAGCTTTTTCTGTACCACTAAAATGGAGGTCAGGAATCTAACAGGATAACATAGGAAAGTTCTCCTCCCCTTCCTATTACAGTGACATATTTCAACCAAATCACCAAATTCATATTTGCAAGTAACTGTCTTCTTAGTCTAAGAAATCAGAAACAGCCAGAACTCTCCAGAGGGCTGGGTCTCTGCGACTATATGACTGACAGATGGATCCTCCCCCTCACACAGTGGAAGTACTTTATACCTGCTCCTCCACTGCATTCAGGCAATGCTCATGGTGTAAGCTGGAGCTATTCCCCATGTGGGCCAGCTCTCTATCAGAGAGCTCTGATATAATAAAAAGGACTGGGGTCTTCAAATTATACCAGCTTCTAATCTGATTTGTCCTAACCAAGAGCCACCAGGCTCAAAGCAATACCCTTGCATAAGAGGGGGAAAAACTCACAGCTTCAAAGCAGTTGGTTTGTGTGTGGACCTACATGGGACTTTGCCTTTTTGGCATACATGGCTGGTAAGATTTGAAGCCGTAGCCCTTGGAAGATTTAACATCACAAATAGTACATAAAAATGTATCTTCAGGCAATGACTACTGTTTTCTCTAACTGGTCATACTATCTTGCATTTAAACACCAAATGACCTTGGCCTGAGAATGGTGCTATGTTAAAGACTGAACTTTCACATCATTTCCCTTCTCCTCGATGTGTAAAGCAGATGAGTTTATGTAATGCTTACTCTTGACAGGAGCTCTCTGCAGTCAAAGACGAAGGGCAAAGTCACACAACAGCAGCCTGCGCTGATGGCGCTCTGCAAGAACAACGCAGGATCCTACACCTTTGTAAAGCAATGAAATACAGCCTGCTCTCTTCTCCCTCAAGTACATTCCTGTGTCACCAAACCACAGCAGCCGACGCTTTCAAGGGTTACATCGAAACCCTGTGATCTCTTTCCTCCACCTTTAATTCTTGCAGCCACCAGCTATACACAGGCAATTAAGTTTCAGTTGTCTTTGAAACCAACTATTTATAAACTTCTGTTATATACTCCTCTCCTAGAATATGTAACACATGATTTTCTGCAATGACATGGAGATGGGAGGCAGCAAATTGTACCCATTCCTTTGACTGGAAGGGTTTATACATTTCATGTACATCTGAGTTCTATATTTGTGGATTGTAGTTTTACATCTTGCCATTGCAATTTCTTCCTTCTTACAAATAGTCTATAAAAATGGCTTAAAAATCAGTAAAAACTAACAACCTTTGCTAGTTCAAATCACTCTCCTGTCATCAGTGAGGAAAACCCCCAGGATTTAAAATTAGCTTCAGAAACAGCCCTACAGCCCTGAAGTTTAAAACTCTTGTCCCCTGCTGATGTGAATTTTCCTTTTCCTTCTTGCGCTATGGGACAGGAAACGCCAAGACTGACGATATAATCTCCACATGTGCAGGCCACTGTGTTTCTGGAAGCAACACTGAACAGCCAGAAGATCTTCGCCAGTGCCTGTCCCCTCATTGCCAGCCCAGGCCCAAGCTCGCGGGGAATACAGAGAATCTGAATGGTCTGCCATGCAGAAAGCAGTCAAGTTGAGACAGGAACTTCCTATTCCTTAATCTGACTCAGTCATAACTTTACATACTGTCTTCCAACCAATTTACCTACTCCCAGGAAATTAGCTTAATTGTATGTTGATGATATGCAATCACAGAGGCCATTTTTAAAGGTTTAGGCACGCCAGGACGTATCCAAGTGGACAGTGCTATTTGTGAAACTATAGCTGGGAGGCTAATAAGGGCCTAAGTGAAAAAAATTAGAGAAACAAGCATTTATTTCACTTCACTTGAGCCACAGACCTCTGCCAACAACTTCACAGCTTTTCCATGGTCCTGGACTGCCTTGGACACTGCGAGTCTCACTCCCTTGGCCAGAGACTGCAGCAGGAACGTGGGAGGCAGGGTACAGCAGCAGTGTTGCTGGCACAGGCTCTGTTGTTCGGTGAAGCTGACATGGGTTTTGTTTTCTAGAGTGTGGGGACGCTGAGGCAGGATCCTGCCCCATTTTGACAGCGCTGCCACCCCATGTCCCTTGGCGTGCACACCTGCCCACTCAACAGGGAGCGACGAGCAGCTCGTCCGCCCCGCTAGGTTAAGTGATTTGCGGGCCTCGAAGATACGGAATTACGGGCAGCAGGCTCCTTCGGAACGGCAGGTCTGCATCGCTGCCAACACGTAATGCAGCGTGCGGGCTGCATTCCATAAAATGGCTTCAGGCACAGGCCCTGGAAAAGCGAGCTGGGGGCTGCGGCCACCGCCGCGGGGTCTCGTCCCGCCCCGTCCCGCCCAGCTCTACGCTGCCTGGCAGGGATTTCTCGCTGCTCTGGGGCCACGTTTGCAGGCATGGGGAATACCGCGGCCCTGACTCCATCTGCCCCTCTAATGCCATGAAAGCATCTTTGAGGGAGCACGGAAGAGGAGGGGAAGGCAACGGGACACGTTCGCTTTCCCGCAAGCCAGGCGGGACAGCTGCACAGCTCCTTATTTAAGGGGCGAACGTCCGTGTCCGCGCCCCTGCACGGGCGGCTGCTGGCCCCGCCCGGCCGAGCACCACCGAGCGCCCCGACGGTCCCCAGCCCGCCCTCCCGCCCGCGCTACCTTCTGCACCACGGTGTCCAGGGTGGCGGCCAGCTCCTGTCGCTGCCGGCCGGAGGCCTCCACCTCCCGGGCGCTGCGCCCGACCTCCTCCTGCAGTTGCAGCACGTACCAGCCGGCGGGCAGCGCGGCGACCAGGACCGCCGCCGCGCTCAGCAGCAGCGCCCAGCCGCGGCGGGGGCCGGCGCCGGAGCGGCCCCCCCCACCGGCCCTGCCGCCCCGGCCGTGCCCCGCCGCCGCCGGCTTCTTCGCCGGCGGCTCCTCGGCGCCGCCGGGCTGCGCGCTCTTCTCGTTGGTGGCGACGGGCGGGCTACCACCCTTAGCGCCCCGGTGCTTGGCGGCCGACATGGCGGGACGCCGCCACCGTCGTATGCAGAGCGGGAGCAGCGGGAGTGGGCGAGGGAGAGGAGGGAGGATGGAGAGAAGGCGGAGGCGCCGGCCCGGGCCGCGCAACGCTCCCCGCCCCGCCCCGGCCCCCGCCCCGGGGAGCCGCCACGCACACGGGGATGGGCTCCGTCCCTGCCGGGGGGCAGACGTGGCGCACGGGGCCCGGCCCCGTCCCCAGGGGAGCAGTGGGATCGCGAAGCGGCGGGCGAGGCGGCGGGGAAGGCCCGGCCCAGCCCTGCGATGACAGACCCTATCCCAAGCCGGCTCGGGGGTCTCGGAGCGGGAGCGCCTTCCACCCTCGCAGCCTTCGGCGCTGGGCGTCCCCCAACCCAGCCCGGTCCCTCTGCCAGTTTTTAGCCCCGCGCGTAGTTTTGGTGGCAGAACGCGGCGGGATTCTGTCTCACGCAACTTCTGTTTTGCTTGGTTGTGATTTTGGCTGGAATGACTGCAGCAAGCTCCGGAGTGACTGGGAGAAAAGCGTGGAGAAAAAGTTTTCTCCATCCGTAACCCCTCTCTTCACCCCGTTTGTAGTGCGTGTAAAGCATTGACTTGGCATCGGGCTGGTCCCGGGGGACCCAACAGCTGCTGCCCTGGCTGGCAGGAGCACTTCTGGCTCCAGGCAAGCCCCTGTCAGGTCACGGACGGCTTCGTCCGAGACGGAGAGACCGGGAGCTCAGCACCGAGTCTGCCCGCGGAGCCTTTCCGCTCCGAGCATGCTCCTTTGCCTCACCACGCCGACACGAGCCCGCTGCCTTCATCTTCACCACGGAGCGCGTCCCAGCACAGGACAGGAAAGGAAAGGCTGAGCAGGCCTTTCCCTGTGCCGTGGGCTCCAGCTGGAGCTTGGGGCGCTGAATGTATCTGTTCCTCTATTTGATTACAGCAATAAATTAAACTAAGTGCTGTCTTGGAAGACGTTTTCTTTTCTTGGTCTTCCCTTTGATTACTGTTTGTTCTTCTTTTACATATATATAGATTACATATAAAAATAAATTTTAGGTTGAGAATTATGTAGAAACAGTGAATCTTAAAGTTATCAAGATCACAGGCCCTGATGTCAGCCTGGCAAATACAGTTCCACCTCTGCCAAGGCTTAGGATGAACTGAACTGTTTGGTCTATACATGGTGTTCTAGTGAGTGACTACTAGAATAGGTGATAAGAGGAGAATTTATAGTGAATTGTCCCAGGCATTTTGTCAGCACAATTCTGTCAAATGCACAGATTTGAGATGTTGAAGTGACTGCAGGTTATGGGCACCACAACAGAACTTACTGCCCTGACCCTAACTAGTAACAGAGAGCTTGCACGGGGTCAGGAGGTTGTCTTAAATATATCCCAGAAGTGGCTGAAGCTGGTGTGAGGGGACTTGCACTAAAACAGGTGAGGAACCCTCAGAATCATCTGTGTTCCTCAATACCATGAGAGTAAAAATCTTCAGCAGCAAACAAAACACCCTGGGAAAGCTAAAATAGCAGTTTCCACAGTGAAGATCTAGCCACAGCCCTAGTTTTCTCACACTTTATGAGAAGGAGGTATCAGATTTCTATTGAGAAAGGGCCTAGAAAGGCTAGGATTTGTAGCAGTACCCTAAGACCCAGGCTTTTAGCTCTGAAGCTGTTTATTTCAGAGTTTACTGTAAGAGCTGAGCCATATGGACTCCACCAGAGAGAACAGTCAAGAGGATCATCAATGTTAAGTATCAAGGGATGTAAATCTGTTTCAGGGAGTAAGGCAGCGTAGGTAACTGTCATACTATTTCTCCTTCTTTCGCTTGGTAGTGACAAGGAAAATGTTAGCAATGTACTACCTAAAGCTTTTTCTCACCATGGAAGCAATTCAAGCTATTTCTGACCAAGAGTACCATTCTACAAATAGGGTTTTTTTTGTATTTGACACAGTGGGTCAAACTCTTTATTTCCTTTGTACAGAAAGACCAATTACTAGTGCTGAGGGAGCGTGCATTAGGAATTTGCTGAGGTGGTAAAATCACTAGACATTGCAGACTGGTGTGGTTGGGGAAGCTACTGATGTACCATTTTCTCTGAGAAGTGTCAATATTCTGCTTTGCCTTTGTGTGAATTTGAAGACAAATACTTCAGTGGGGAGAAGTAGCAACCCTGTTTGCCTCTCACAAGACTTTTTTTTCCTTGGAATACAGGAAACTCCACAGAAGAACAAGCTGAGAAAGCGTCCTTACACCTGCCTTGTAGTCTTTTTGTCTTGCCCTTGAGCCTATTATCAAATCTGGGCCTGATGATCTCAGTCAACCCAGAGTCTTAACATCCATCTGTTAGCTAAAGCCAGTCTGCCTGGCTCAGTTATTAGGATTAGGGAAAAATGTCTTGTGACTCCAAGTTATGTTCTCAACTTAGTTGTCTTGGGGCCTGGCATAAACTATAGCATGCCTTGCCCTTTCCCTCTCCTCCCACACTAACCATGAGTTAGCCATGTACTGGGACATTTCTGACCAGCAGGGTCAAATGCAGCTACACATCCACTCAGTAGCTGCCTTGCTGGATAAAGCAGAGCATCAGTTGTAGGCTTTACTGTCTTTCCCAGTGTTCTTGGTAACAGTAAGGAAGGTTATGAACCAACTTGCTGCAAAGACTGAGCATGAACTAGTCCTTCATTTCAGTTAACAGTGCTTCTGTAGTGAAAGGCCAAGAGTTAAAGTTGACTTGAGACACTAGTCAAAATTCCAAATGTGTACCTTTGTTGTGGTTGAACTCCATCCGGGAACTAAGCACCACACAGCTGCTCTCTCTCACCCGCCATGTCCCCAGTGGGATAAGGGAGAGAATCAGAAGGGTAAAAGTGAGAAAACTTGTGGGCTTGAGATAAAAGCAGTTTAATAATTGAAACTTGTGGTTTTGAGATAAAAGCAGTTTAATAATTGAAACAAATTAAAATACTATTAAATTGTAATAAAAATGAAAATAACAAAGAGAGGTAAATAAAACCCAAGAAAGACAAGTGATGGAAATGAAAACAATTGCTCACCAGCAACTGACTGATGGCCAGCCAGTCCCCAAGCTGTGCCCCAACACCAACCTTCCAGCAGTTTTTTTGCTGACCATGACACCATATGGTATGGAATATTCCTCAGGTCAGTGGGGTCAGCTCTCCTGGCTGTGTCCTCTCCCAACTTCTTGCGCACCTTCCTCCTGTCTGCTGAGGTGGGGTGAGAGGCAGAAAAGGCCTTGACTCAGCGTAAGCACCACTCACCAGTAACTAAAGCATCCCTGTGTTATCAACAGTTTTCAGCCCAAATCCACCAGCTTTTGACATCCACCGGCTACTAGGAAAAAAATTAACTCTATCCCAGCCATATCCAGGACATACATGCACGTGTTATAAAAGACACAAGGACATTGATCTTCTTAATTGAGCAGAACAAATTTAAAGGCTGTACAACTATTTTTCTGGCTGACATTGGGGACATCCAGGAAGTGAGAAATGAGTGGCATTTCTCAGTGGAGAAAATCTCTCCAGTAGGTAATCTACTTCAAGATCCATATAGTGGCCTATAGCTTCAGTGCCTCTGGATCAGGAAAGAACTGAAACCAAAAAGGAGGTTAAGTGCTGAGTACTGCAGTACTCAGTCTAACTTATTCTTGGCTTTTGGACCAGAATCTCAAAGCATGTCCTTGGTGCTTCAGCTATACATACAGATGTACATCTCTGATAAGGTAGATAGATAGAGCAAGCCATGCACTTAAGAATGGACTCCGAAACAGCTGGTGTGCTTGTGAGAGAAGGACACTGCTATAGCTGAAAAAAAAATTGTTTTAAAGTCATCCCTTTCTGGAATCCCATCTCTTACTCCATGATTTAGGTGATATCCCTGAGATACTTTCCCCCTGAAGTTATCTTTCATATCAGTATTTAGAAGCGACTTTACTTGGTGAGGCTGAGGCACCCCTTTCCCTCCCTGTGAAAGCCAGGCCACTGAGCAGCACAGGTTTCCACAATTGCCAGTCCACACAGACACAAAATGGACCCTGAGTCACTAGCCTTGGTGTTTCTGCAAGTACTCTTTGTGCAGTTTTAGCTGGTTAATAATAAAAAGCACCAGCAGCCATTACAGCAAGAATTTATGTTTTCCCCATACTTCAGATGTCATCTAAGCAAAAATGGATGTAAAAATAATAATAAATAATGTCCTTGGAAGTGATAATAGTTCTGTATAAAGCAGCCCATCTGCATATCATCACAGTCTTCTCCAAAGCACTTTTGAGCCTCATTCAGACTGTGATTGCCATGTGACATGCACAAAGTGGGACAAAGAGGTACAAATAGAGTTATTTAAAACATTGTCTTCTTTATAGAAGCTATTGGATTAGGCTGTTGGACTTAATCCCATTTAACATCTCTGAAGGCCGGGCTCAGAGCGGCAGGGCTGACAGGTGCTCTGTATCCCTGCAAGCAAGCACTTGCTCTCCAGCCGGGCACTTGGCACTTGCCTAGCCAAACTCCGTTCCCTGCTTCGAGCCCTTGACTTTGTAGCAGAGGTTAACGGGACCTACAGTGGGCTTTGGTCTACCCGAATACAACACCTCTTCTGGGTAGTTCACCACGTGTGCTAAAGGTTATCTGCAGGAAGGGGAGCTGTGTCTGCACGACCGGCAAAGCTGGCGTTAGTGAGCTCTTGTCTCAGAGATGACTGCCGGTGTTTTGCCCTCCGTGCTTCCTGGTGGCTGAGGCAGTGATGGCACGTAGCTCCTGTGACAGGAAGAGGTGATGGCCCTGACACGTACTGCTGGCCCAGTGGGTGCGTGAAGCTGCCCAGTGCATGAGCTCAATACAGCAATAAGCAAAACATTTATAATGATAGTGCTGCACTGCCCTGTGCTGCGTTCCTCAGTGGGCGCTCAGCCGGCCTCCGGACACCACAGCCATGAGCGAGACGGGTGACTAAACTCGGCACGATCCCGTGGCTTCCCTGAAGCTGAGGTGGCAGGGGTGGCAGTGGGAGGCCAAGATGATGCGTGGAAGGGCGCCTCACTACCCCCATCGAGAGAGTAAGGGAACCAAGGCAGGAACATATTTAAAGCTCCCTTTGCAGCGCAGTGCACAAAGGCGGGCACACATGACCTGAGGCGCTACCCCGTGCCCTGCGGTGCACAAGCATCTGCCACCCACTCCCCGGCTCTGCGGGGCCGGTGTTCCCGCCCCTGAGGCGGCCCGGGGGCGGGGCGGGGGCGGTGCCAGCCCGGACGGACGGGGCCCTTCCGTAAACACCACCCAGCCCGTCCCCCGGCCTACCCCCCGCACGCCGGCACGGCCCATTGCCAGCGCGGGGGAGTCCGCCGGAGCGTCTCCCCGTGTCGCCACATATTTCTCAACTCTTAGTGCTCGGTCGCAGGCAGAATGAGAAGTGTGCAGCTTCTACGGCGATAAGCGGAGGCTGGCCCAAGCGCCTCGGATAACTCGCTGCTGGCAGGCAGGAGAAGATGATGGCCCTCCCCCCCTCCACCGTCAGAGATGGACGTGCCCGAGGAAGACACTAATAGTCCGGGCTGGGTCTTTAAAGCCTGGGGGGGGAAATCTGTGTGCGGCCCTGGTGAGCGGTGTGCAGGACGGCGAGGGGCAGCGGTGAGTGACCGGCTGGGGACAGCAGGGCAGGGCTGCGCCGACCGGCCCGCGGTGGTGACACGCGGCGGGGTGTCCGGGCACGCACGGGCGATGAGCCGCGGGGTGAGTCCGGGTCAGCGCTGTCTCGGAGGCTGCCACCGTCCTGTGTGGTGCGGGTGACAGGGAGGTGGCGGACTGGCCCGTCAATCTGCTGCCCCGGTGGGGCACCTACTGCAGCGGGTGGGTTTCGCAGTTCCTGCGGTGGGTCCGTAGTGCTCCCCTTGCCCTGTTTCTCCTGGGCTTTTGCCATCCCTTAGTGTCCGCCGGGACGATCCGCCTCGACGGGCGCAGCCTCAGGGTCCCCCCGCTGCAGCCCCGGTCAGCAGGGTAGGGGCACCCCAACACCTCCCCGGCGAATGGGGGCCGGGGCGCTGAGGGGCGGGTGCCCGGGCTCGCCTTCTCTGGGGCTGACAGGGAACGTTCCCTTCTTGCTTCTCCCCCGGCCTCCCTCCCCCCGGGCCCGTCCTTGGAAACGGTGTTTGTTTTGGTCGGCGAGTGCCAAACTCCTGCCTTTGCTAACTGTTCAAAACATGGGGCCGGAGGAGGAGACAGGCAGCGAAACAGATGGAGGAAGAGGAGGAGCCGCCGGCTCCCCTCGGTGTCGCTCCCCCCGCGGGGGAGGGGAGCGGGCAGGGCGGCCCTGGGCTCGCTTCGGGGGCCGCGGCCCCTCGTCCCATCACCGACCTGTCCGGGCGGGGGTCACTGCCGCGGCAGCGCTGCGGACACTCGGCCGCATCTCACTCTGGCCGATACACTGTTTCAGCCCTCACGGAGAGAAATGTCTGTTCGAAGGGAACAGCCGTGGAACTAGCAAGCTAAAGGGGAGAAATGTCGACTGTAAGCTGTGAAAAATGAGGCGGGAGGAAATGCAAGTAACTCTTTAACAAAGGCTCTTTTCTGTTCTCGTGTTGTGAGTGCTGGCAGAGGTGGAGTCAGTGAAAGCGAAACTCGAGACCAAATGAGATTCAGTCGGTGCCAGCTTGAAGATAGTAAGAATGTAAGCCCAGCAGAATAAACAAAGTTAAGACCTTCATAGTGGTAAAACTGGACAGAGCACTTATAAGTCTCTGTGTCCATGCACACTTCCAGGGCTGTGGAAAACCTTTCCTTGAAGATGGTATCTAAAGAAAAAAAACCAACAAACTGAAACTGTCTTACTCTCTCCTCCCCCTCAGGTGCTTCGTAAAATAACTTCTAAAGCAAATCTTCAGAAATGGAAAGTGTGTTTGTGTCTTCTAAAACTAACCTGATCTTGCAATCTTGAGAAGTTCTAAATGAAGAACTGAGTTGGGTGTTGTGGTAATCAATTAAGAGCAAGATGCCTCTAAGCATCTACAGTTTTGTATCTATTTTCTTTTTACGAAGAAGAATAACCCCCAACTGTCTAAATAGCAGAAACATGAGAATTTATTTCCTCATTGTTAAATTAGCTAGAATCTTGGGGATGGTACATTTAGAAGATACTTTTAGCTTGGTCTCCCATAGAGTTTATCCTTAAAAAACCCTACAAATAGTACTGATTGAAAAAAGGTAAATGGTGGGATGAAGCCCTCTGTGATGGTCTCCAACCTAATATAAATGTAAACGTGGGTAGTCTTTTTTGAAGCAGAGTAAAGCCGGTTGTAACCCCAGGCTGACCCTTTAATAGAACAGTTTGGATATTAATCTGTGTATTAAAAGAAAAGACTAATATGTTATAAGTAATGAGCAAATAAAAAAATAACAAGATGGTATTGTTTATCCAAGATGGTGAGTTACAAAGAGTTCTTGCAAGGCTAAAGGGCTTTTTGAAATATTTTTATGTGGCCGTTATACTAATTTAAAGTTCTACATGAACTTGGCCATTAGTTATTAATGAGAACTTCTGTGCTGTCTACACAAGTGTAAGGAAAATCAGCTCTTCCAGTGTATGCCATAAAGCAAGGACTAAGTGACTCGGTTGTCTATTGTAACTAATTAGAAATGCCAATTTTGGTTTGTTCTTACCTTTCATATGCTCAATGACTGTGCTTTTGCCTAAGTGTTTTAGATGGCACCTGCAGGTTCTGCTTGTATATTCATGTTTGTTTAGTTTGATGTGTTTATCTTTTAAACTTAGAATTTAGCAATAATGTTCTGAATCCGCAGAGTACACCCATTCTTGCTTCCCACTGTGTTTGAAGCATTCTACTAGGAAATGTATTTAGTGTGGCAAAAGATTGCAGTGGTTTTTTGTGTGTCATCTCCTGTTGCAATGTTGAAACTTCTTGCCTAAATGAAGCCTTCTGAAGCACTCTACTGACAGCTCTGCTGTCTGTATGTGTGCCTGTATTGTAGGAGCAGGTGTGGTCTTGATACATCAAAATGTCATGGGCGTCTTTGAAATGCAAGTATTTGTTGCCAAAAGATCCTTTGCTGGGACTAGCACTTAAGGACTTGATGTATATAGACTTTTAGTTCTACCTTAACCCCTTGATCTTCTTGAAAGTCAAGATCGGGGTGGAAAATGGCGGTGCTGGCTTGCCTTCATGGCTGGTTTAGTGCTTCTCTCAGGAGCACCTTGCAAACCTGAATATTTATTAACATTATCATACCTTGAGGTAAGAGGAAGTTCATAAAATGATGTGTAAATTGTGTGAGAATATTGGGGTTTTTAATGGTCATTTACCTTCTTCCATGTTCTTAACACCTGAACTGAAGTAGTAGACACACCTTGAAGTGCTCTTACTCGGCAAGCAATTTGCAAGGCTCTGGGCCACTACACTGCTAACGACGTTAATCAAATCCTTCGATGGACCACATGCTGCAACATTAATCTTTTGGAGGTTAGTTATTTGTATGTAAATAAAGAGGGGTTACACAAGATTAAAGCCTGGAAATACAGTGTTCTGATACTGATCAAAAAAATTAGTTGGAGGGTAATAAAAACTTCGCAGGCTCTGTACAGTGTTATTGCATTTAAGTGAGCAGTTCAATATGAAGAGCCTTGAGTATGTTCTACAACTTGTTGGTCACAATTAGTTTCTAGCAGCATTAACTTTGAGATCTGTAACACAGATTTTAATTGAAGAAATAGTTTGTCTCTTCGCTAGCATTAACTAGTGACTCATTTCTAATTGTAACTTAAATACAATTTCCAAGCCAAAATATCTCTGCATTTTGGGTTTTTTAGGTTCTCTGCAACTCTGTCTTGCTTAGTCAATACTGTTTTAAATATTTGCTTGTTAGAAGTTATAAAATTGCTGTTCAAATAGAGTTACGATGCTCAGGATCACAGGTAATGCTGCAAGTCTTGAATGCATGACTTCTATGGTCTAGTCAGGTGTCTGTTACTGGCTTCTCCAGTAAAGTGATAAACTGTTAGCTGTGTTCTTGCTAATATGACCAATTCTTTTCACAAAAAAAACCCCAGCATAAAGTATGACATAAATAATAAGGTGCTCAAGTGCATCCTCTTTCCTCTTAGGAGAGGAGGAAGAGTAAACATACACTTAAGAAATGTTAATCATCTCAATTAACAGGGGAGTGCTCATCGGTGTAGTGGCTCATCAAGTTATAAAGGCCTATTCAGGATGAGTTGGTACCCAAAAATCAAATGCTTTAAGCTGTAACTAGGTGCCAGCATAAAGAAATCTTCGTTTTTACTACCTTTAGTCTAGCCCAGGACCCCACAATATGTTGATTTACATACGTACAGACAAAGATCATCCTTTTATTGCCAAAAGTGGCTTTTTTCCAAGTTCAGCAGTTGCAAAGTGTGGTATTCCCTGCCTACTGAGGTTGGTGTGGCTTAACGTAAATGAAGTTGTATTAGTTAAATTTGCTGATGGAAACCATTGCTGGCTATGTCTCTTCATGGCCATAATCAGAGATAGACAGCTACTTTTGGTATCTGGGCCAAATTCCTTTGGTAGTAATTGTATCTGACTTCCAGCTTCTCATTTTAATACTATTATGCACATATTTTTCACTTCCTGTCATGCAGTTGTTAATCATCTGTATCACACTGTGCAGTTGTCCACGTTTTCTGCCATTGCAGATTATCTGCCTGGGAGGCAGTTTCTTTACATAGAAACACTATGAAGCACAGCACTTCTCAGTGGAGGTTGTTGTCTGTACTAAATAGAATAGTGGAGGCTCAGAGTTGCCCTTCGACTCAAACCAGAAAACCTATCCACCTTCACCCCTAGGAGGAGTAGTTTTTGGGTCTGTATCATTGTTGATCTGATTCTGAGCACAGACCCAGCAGAAGCAGCAGGCCAGACTGTCAGCTACACCTTGTCGGAAATGTAATATTCTGAATTACTTGCCTGTTCTGCCCCTGCAACTTCTGTGTTTGCTTCACAGTCATTACACTTGGTGCAGCCTGTTTGTGGAAGGAAACTCATTGCTAAACACTGCTGCTTGGTGAAGTTGGGTGGGGGATGGTAACATCATGAGATGCCTTTGTGGACGTTGAAAACGACCAAAATTCTTGCAACAAGTAGCTTCAGGGGTTCATGTGGGTAGTCTTTCATTTTTTAAAATATAACCAATTTAGTGACTGTTTCCAACATAATCATTAAGGTATGAAACAGCTGAAGGTACAAAGCTTTCTTACAGAAAAGGTATAGTTTGTTGATAATGGTATGATTCTGCATGTCAAGCCAGATCCTTTCCTTTGCTTTTCCCTTTAGGAAAGGCAACTACTTGGTCTTCATTCACAACATGATGATCAGTAGCTGACTTTGGAGAAACAAACAAAAGACGTTAGTGCTGGTTTTATGGGAATTGTGTTTGCCTTTCCAGGTCTTGTTTACTGTATAAACAAGGTAAAGGGAATCAGAATGCCTCTCAATGATGACCAGAACAGTGACTCAGATTCTTCACGCCTCTCGGAAAGCACAGCTTCTTCCAGCGACTTGGAATATTCCAGGCAGAGCTTTAACAGTGATTCTTCAAGCAAACCCAGCTCCCCAGCCTGTAAGCCTATTTCAGCCTTACCTGCATTGTGCATGGCCCAATAAGGCTAACTTACCTTGTTTCTCTTTGCTGTCATGGGTAGAACCTGGGATTCTGAATCTGTTTAAGAGTATTAAGAGAGATCACTCTGCTGTGAAGCAGTGCATCTCCTGTGTGTGGAACACCAGCAGCAGCTGTATCCATGGGGGTCTCCCTGTGCACTCCTTCCCTTCAGAAAGCGTAAGAAAAGTGTGTCACTATGGTCTTCCTAACCTTGACATTGGTAGCAGCTTCCCACTCAACCAGATAAGCTTTTGTGCAAAGGGTGGATTTCTTCTGTTTGATCCCTGCACTTAAAAATAATTAATTCTGTAACTTACAGATTTGTAATACTATATCAAGTTACATGTAATTAATCTTGAATTCACATTTTTCTTTCATAAATATTAGAATCAAACAGAAAACACACATTTGCACAAGGAAGATAATTTGAGCAATGATAAATAAAACCTTGGTTAAGATGTGGTTCGTGTGTGTCTGTAAGCATTTGCAGACCGTGCATACTTCTTACATCTATGCAAATGAAGTCTTACATTAAAATAAGCTTGTTAGTGGAGCTGCAGTTGGCAGCTGGCTCTTTGTCTTTCTTTGTTACCAGTCTTCCAAATACTAAATTAAATGATAGAATTTGAGGATTTAGAAACTTTGGGAATTTGCTTTTGTTTTCCAATGTAGAGTTTGTTTTATTGTTACTACTAACTCATAGAAAAATGAGTATAACTTACATTCCACAGCAGATGAAAGATCTGCTGATCATGAGTGGGGGGGTTTCCAAGTCAGTAGCTTCAGAACCTTCTCAACAGGCAATATAGCCATCATGTGCTCGGAATTATAATGGACATCTGGTATCTCTTACTGCTCATGCTTCTGGTTGGATGGCTTTGACAGAACATTTAGTAGGAAATCTGTGGAATGCAAGATCCTGTTTGAAAGGAAAAAAGATATCTTCGTTCAGATGCAGAAATACGAAAATGCTCCTCAAACTGTTTTGAGGCTTGTGTGGTATTTCCCCACAAACACACACACCCCTGATAAGCTGGGAGTTTCCTGAGTTAGTGTTTTAAGAAGATATAAAGACTTGGTAATCTTGGGTTGTTTCTTTCAGAGTACTAGAGTCCAATTAGCAAGCAGTAAATTTTCTAGGCTAGTATTTTCAATTGCACTTATCAGCTATAGATATTTGGCTTTAATTGATCTTGTTTGTTCCAGCAGCAAGCCCTCCCAAGGCTATCACATTTGATGAACTGATGGCAGCTACAAGAAATCTGTCAAACTGGACTCTAGCTCATGAAATTGCTGTAAATGCAAATTTTTGCATAAAACATGAAGACTACCCACAAAACAGGTAAGAGCCTGAATTTTGCAAAAAACAGCACTGGTGTTGGAAAGAGAGGAGAAATGAATGGAGCAGTCTAGACCGTGTTTTGGGAGCTGATGATCCAGCACCAAAGAAAGATGTGGTTGCAGGGCATAATATATGGGGAGGTGTGTTTCCCAACAAGTGATCAGTCTCATCTAAAGTGGTTACAAGGATGAAAGCCAGTTGGGAGTCTTTTTTGCATCTAATTGACTTACCCCACAGCTTTGCAGGCACAGTGAAACAAATTGTACACAAGGCATTTTGGGATCATTTGGAATCTGAACTGAATGAAGATCCTCCAGAATATGAACATGCTATCAAGCTCTTTGAGGAAATTAGAGAGGTAATGTTCTTCCTTCTCTGTATTGTTTTGTCAGCTTAGCTCTGAGAGTCCCTTAGTTCACTGAAGGGTCTGCTTAACTTAGTTGAGCCAACACCTTCTAGTTCTTCCTTTTATAATATGAAGCCACGATTATTCAGAACTGAAAATAGATGTCTGTTTGTAGTATATTTGTATTAACCAGTAATATGGCCACAAACACACAGTGGCATGTTCACTCAGCTGCATAGTGATGAGTTGAAAGTAATCTCTTTTCCCAACGCTTCACATCTCTACTAGCCTGTTTACAGAACCACAGTGTGAGCTTAGGGCATGAACAGGAGTATAAACATGACTGCACCTGCCTACTTAGACTTCATTGTTTGATTATCGCACAGGTGAGCATACAAACCTTCAATCCTGGCACAATAGTAAGTCTTTCAGAATTTTAAGTTAGTAAATGTTTGTTTTACAGGGTAGCCTCCCTTTTGAAGGAGTCTAGTTGTTGACTTGCTTTTTGTTTTACAAATGGCTTTGAGCATTTTTGCAGAACTGTACTGGTTTGGGTTTTTTTCAAACAGTCCTTTTTTTCCCATTACCTTTGATAATGTTCAGTCTTAAAATGTCTGGTTATAATCTGTCAGCTATATACATGACAATTCACTCAAGTGTGTTTACTAAGTGGTTTGGTTTTTATTGATAAGCTTTTCCTTTTTTTCCCCCTCTCTAATTTAGATTCTTCTTTCCTTCCTGACTCCTGGAGCAAACAGGATTCACAATCAAATCTGTGAAGTTCTAGATACGGATCTTATAAGGCAGCAGGCAGAACACAATGCTGTTGATATTCCTGGGCTAGCTAACTATATCATCAACACTATGGGAAAGTTATGTGCTCCAATAAGAGACAATGATATAAAACAGTTAAAAGCAACTGACAATATTGTAGAGTTACTGAGGTTGGTATTTGTGTGGTTTTTAGAGAAAAAAAACTCTCCTCTGAAAGTGTATTGAGCAGTAGAAGAGGGGGAGTGGTAAAGGAAAGGAAGTCTAAAATTGTGTCAGTTTGCATAACACCTGTTCTCAAACTATAGGAAACCTTACTGAAGCATTAAAGGGAAAGGGCTCTGACACACTGGCCAGATTGTGTATCTTACTTTGTAATGAAATGGGTAGGATACCTAGATGGAACCAGGCAGCTCTGAATATCTAAGACAACAACTCTTGCAATAATCTGTTTCAGAAACTTTTTTCTGTCTTGTTCATTCTTACAAAGTGTAAGCAGCAGACTTGTACTGTTCCCTCTTGAATAGTTAATTGCATGCTTCTTCTGGAAGGCCGAACTTTGGATTTAAAAGCACTTTAGTTAAGATATTATTACTTGAACTTGAGCAAAACATCTGCACAACAGGGCAGAAGACAGTGCTCCTTAGGTACACTGAAGTATTAATAGTAAATGGTAGTTGTTCTACTGTTCGTTCATATGCAGGGATCAAAGCAACTAGGTCAGAAGGATTGTTTCTTTTAATGCAATCTGACCAAAAAGTTAAAATCTGTTCATTTAGGCTGAAATGTACCAATTCATGTAGTTCTTGAAAAATTTACTGTTACAGGGCTGTAGCATTTAGTGATGCTACCTTAGTCCTGTTCTTCCTAACTTAGACCAAGCCTTATAAACACCTTCAAAAATTCCAGATGATAGGTAACATATCTGTTACTCTGAGATACCAGTGAAGGAGTTCACTTCTCCCAGAATTGAAATTAAAGTGATAATGTACATGTACTTCACATGTGCTGGTGAAAATCAATAGAATAAATTAAACTGGAAAATTTTAAATTTGTATTTTCAGACAAATATTCCATGTTTTGGACCTGATGAAAGTGGATATGGCAAATTACACAATTAAAAGCCTTAGACCATACCTCTGGCATAACTTGGTGGACTATGAAAGAACGAAATTCCAGGAAATTCTTGAAGAAACACCAGGTATGTACCATGCTATTTTTAATTTAAACTTCTCTTTTAAAAAAGGCTATTTAAATGTGTGCTTTGAAAAATCTGTAAGTTGCAGTTAACTTAGAAGAAAACTTCAGTTTCTTATCTGTATCTAAATAATGGAAAAGTTTTTTGACAAGCAAGCTATCTCTGGGTGATTGCTTAACTTGCTATCTAGTTTGTCTGTCTGGGGCATTTTCAGACACATTTACCAAATTGGTTGGTGTCTGAAAGACAAACAAGTGGTGACTCGTGCTGTCTGGATGCAGAAGCCCTACATAAGATGAGCCTTTTCTCTCTTGTGTGTGCAACAGTTCTGTTGTTAGTGTGAAGTAAACATGTAAAAACAGTCAGTGTGCCTGAAAGGTAGAAGTGGTAAGATCAATGTTTTAATAAACAAAAGGCAGGCTCTGAAAAAAATTTCTTAGATGGCGCAAGGTCAACTTGATGCACTATTACAGATTTTTGTTTAATGTGGTTAAACAGTCTTCAGAAATACATCCTCCAAAAAGAATAAGTAAGCTTGCTAACATCTAGAGCAGGGGCTTCTAAAATGGGAGCCCTGAACCACTGATGGGGCCTGCAGTGTTCATATATGGAGCCTGAGAAAACCTCTACTACAACAAATCAAATGTTTTAATCTTCCCTCACCTCTACTTTTCAGTCTTATGCCCCAGCTGATGAGTGGCCTCTCTGAAAAAGGGAAAACAATTCATTGGGAACTCAAACTTTGAGGCTTTTATTACCTAAAAATCTTGTCTGAAGTCTAACAATTTGTGGCTGGGTTTGTACAAACTAGGTAGAATTTCAAGTTGATCAGTGGAAGAAAGTGAGGGAATTAAAGTGTCAGACTCAGCTGTCCATTATGTTTAAGTCTTCAGAGGTTGAATTCTCTTAGGTATACAACCTTTTTCTCAAGGTAGTGCTTATTTTGATGAAGGCATGCAGTAAATCTGTGCTATTTGCAATGCTTAGGTGCCCTGAATCTCACAACAGAATGGATAAAGGAATCGATAGAAGATGAATTGTCATCTGTTTCTGATGAGTCTTCATCATCCCCTGGTGCTGATAGTAGTTCAAAACCAATTATTAGTCCTACACTGGTGCTAAACAATGGCTACTTGAAACTGTTACAATGGGATTATTGCAAAACAATTCCAGAGGTAAGAAGTTACATTTTGGTGTCTTCAGATTACCAGCTATGTGAAATCATTGGTGTGATATACTAATCCTGCTATTGATGACAGTAAGTGAATATTCTCTTGCACTCCATAAATTACTGCAGAGTAAATTTGAAATTTGGAGATTATATTCTAGTCCAGCTTCTGAAATTCGAGATGGGCAAGTCAACAACCAGAAAAGAACAAGGTAAAGGTCGTTTTCCCTCTTTCCAATCATAGCTCACCAGCTCCACCCTAAGAGCAGCCTTGGCTGTGGTCAAAGGCTGGGCCTTGTACTGACAGTACTTGACTTTCTATATCTTTAAAAGAACTGATTGTAGCATCCTGTTTCCCTAACAGCAGCAGGAATTGGTGGGATCACTCTTTAGAACAGAATCAGTAAAAGCTTGAAGGCCTCTAAAGTAGGTATTTAGCCTTTCTCAGTGCATGTAAACTATTCCTTCAAGAATCAGCGTTCAGTTTTTCCCTCCACCTCCTGATTACCGACCTCTGCAACTTTCCATAAAGCCACTGTGAAATTTGCCATCGGTCAGGGCTAAAATTTGCATTTCCAGGGAGGGCCTTAGCTACACATAGGGTGGCCTGGCAGAAAATTTGCTAAATACGTGGGGATGACTCTTGGTATTCTCAGTCAGTGGACAGAAGGGAAACCACTTTCTTACCTTTCTGCGAACAGTTTTGAATAAGAACCACACACAGGTATCCTCTGGTGGATCTAGTACTATGAAATTGTTGGATGTTAATGCTGCTGTGCTGCTCAGGGTGAACTCTTTCTAACCTAAAATTAACTCCAGCTACATTTTGCTGTGGGAGTTACTTATGTTCTTGGTATGATCAGCTGGCTTTTTGCCTGGAGCGGGTTATGTATCACTTGCAGAACCTGCTCTGTTGGTTGAACTGGTGGTTGTCAAACACAATTGTTCATCATTATCCATCAGTTACAAATCTTGGAATTTTTTCAAAAGACAGCCAAATCCAGAAGACTATTCTGTCTGTAATCTGGTCATTACAATGTTCTCTGGGTCCTCTGAGCATTCCGTGTCATGGGCTGAATTGTTGGTTGCAGATTTGTCAGCAGTGATGAGGAGTAAGATGCAATGTCCTCAGTTTCCTCATTGCTTTCCTTCCCACCACAGGCTTACTTCTGTAACTTGTACCGTAATGCCACTTCATGCTATACATATTTAGGGTATTTCAGTTGCTGTCTGTTCTGGCTTTGTGTATTTGTGATTACAAATAGTAATGCTTCATAACTATATCCTAGACCTGTCCTTTTCCTGTATCTCTCCTTCCTTATTCCTAAAGTAGTATTATTGTTTCAATTCTAGACTCTAATAACAGATGAAGTTCGTCTTCAGGAGTTGAGAGAAAAGCTCAATCAATTAAAAATCATAGCTTGTGTTTCTCTCATAACAAACAACATGGTGGGTGCAGCAATTGTAGATTTGCCTGATTTTGCTGACCATCTGAAAAGGATCTCCCTTCCTCTTCTTGAAGGCATGAACAAGAAGTAAGGCCTTTTTTTTTACTTTTTTTTTACCCTTATTTTTCTTGAGAGGAAACAGTTGGAAGCAATTCTAGTGTCATAGCCAGTGCTTGTTACTAATAGGAAGATACCAAATTTTAATCTATATATTCCCTTTATAATACAAGGCCACTATATGTTAGACATGTTTTCAAAGTTAGATTTTAATAAAATCTCATCTCAATATCAGTGTGCAGATTTTGGAGCCTACCAGTAAACTTCATTCATACACTCCAGTGCTGGAGAGACTGTGACAATACATTCACTAAATTATCTTGCCAGTTGCTTCAAACTTGTTGTAGGTAGTTCCAAGTTACTTGGCTGCCTATTTCTTTGGCTGCTTATACTACAAGCAAGTCTGATGTATGTGACTCTCTTTAAAAAGAGTTTTCCGCTCTGCTTTTTCTTGTGAAATGCTATGCACATGGCCCAGGAAAACACCTAGGCACAAGGATAAAGTGAACTGGTGTCACTGCTGCACACTTGAAATTACTTTTCCCATTTGAATCACAATTAGGTCCTTCTTTTATCTTCCACATAGAGATTTTCTTGTATCTGTAGATTTACATAAATCTGCAGCAAAAGATAAAAACTTCAAAATTCTCTCATTGCAGAGACCAGGTTGAAAATAAAAGGGAAAGGAGACAAGTGAGAGACTTTACAACCTATGCTACAGAAACTGCAGAATTTAATGCTTTTTTGTTTCTTCCAGAAGTTTTGATTTGAAGGAGGCTCTGAATGCTATTGGTATCCAGATTTGCAGCACAGTGAACAAGTCTCTAAGTGAAAGAGGTCTTCCCACTCTTAGTGAAGAAATGCAGAGTAATTTAATGGGTCAAATCGCTCATGTTGTTGAGAAGAATAATCCTGTCTGTTCTTTGATTGGTTAGTAAGATACTACATAATTGTCATATTGTATGTGTCTATTTATAAATTTACTTCTAGCAAGCTTAATAGGCTGTCTAATTATTTTCTAAAAGCATGCTCTAACTGCAGTAAAATACTGGCTCAACTAAACGTAAGGAAATGTTTAGAGCATGGTTAGTCACAGCTAGAAATAATTCTAAAAGTGCCTGTAGAGACAAGCCTAGGCAGCGTAGTATTTTAGAGAAGAATTCAGAAAAATGAGTGCTATTCAGTCTCCTTTGTGTCTGTTCTGGGTTTAAACCTAGTGGGGTTTGTTTGGTTTTGTCTTTTTTTTTTTTACTTTGAGTCTACTTCGTATAAGTTAATGTAACTTGTTGCAGTGGGTTTATGCTGTGTCCACCTTGCAGTAGCCAAATTTAAGAAGCTTATAGTATTGTTTGCCATCCCAACACAATCTTGGGAATGAGCTACTGCTTACATTTTTGGATTTTTTGCTGTGCTGATGTGCAGGGTGCTTACAAAGTGACTATGGCTTCATCTTGGGTTTACATTTGTTCTGAGCATACTTTATATTCCATTTCAGACAAACGAATCCAGCTCTTCATGAGAAGCTTGCTTGCTGTTCCCAGTTCTCAGAAGTGTATGCCTACTATGCCAGGAGGCCTTTCTGTGATTCAGACAGAGATGGAGTTGCTTGGATCTCAGTATGCAAGCATTGTAAACTTCAATAAAAAAGTGTATGGGCCATTCTATGCAAACATACTTAGAAAACTGCTTTTTCCTGAGGCAGCAGTGGAGAAAACAGAAGCAGAAACATCTAGCAATTAAAAAATGTACCCTTTTTTTAATCTTCCAAGACAGTGAGGAAGTCACGTCACTAAGAGCAGCCTACTCCAGTGACTGTTGATGGAAAAAGGTCTTGTAAAATCTATACAGATTGTTTCTGAAATTCACTGTAAAGAAATTAATGTGAAGGTCATCTATATGTATTTTAATTGAAAAATATTTGTCTAATGGATTGTTACATGTAATAGCCAGCAAATTATTAATTTCAATAGCAAACATTTATTATGACTTACAGTGGCAAAGAGCTGGCAATGTACTTACTGTTTTGGCACCATCAAAACAATGTTATTTTTCAACTCAAATATATTTACATATAGCAATGCATATTATAAAATGACAAAGCAACTGTAGATAAAATGCACTATGCTTAACATTGTATTTTTGTAGAGTAACATCCCAGACAACAATTACGTTTCTGAAAATACTTTGAAGAAAAAAGTATAGCATAACTGCTTTAGTAACCAAACCCAGGTTCATATTAGGCCAAATTCGGGTACTCCTGCAATTACTGGAGCCAGAACTTTGCCTCTGTTACATTAAGGAATGCCAGTGTTATAAGCTGTTTGCAGGATAGCAGTTACAGAAGCAGCATTCACCACTTCAAGTAGGAATCATTCAGAACTTCTCAACTGTAATTGAGATTAACAATAAACACCTAAGAAACATGATGTTTGGGGGGGGGGTGGTGGAGTAAATTTCTGTATATAATGTTTATAAGCATTTTGTTTATTCAGTGGAGGTCATACAGATCTTTAATACGTATATGTACTGATCTTTGATCTTAATGGGTGGGTGTTAAGTATTTTTAAGTTAGGTCTTTCTAACCTTTATTCCCAAAAGCACTTAAGACTCACCTTACAGTGTACCACAGAACAAGTACCCCTTTCATGCCCTCATCCAACAGAATGTAAGGTTTTCACAAGATATTCTTAGGCCTGAAAGCAAGAACCCAAGCAATTAGTTGGTTTTGAAAATGTGATTAGATTTCACTTTTTCATGGAGTCTGTGAGAAATGCTCCTGTTTTCCTCAAATTCCTTTGGACTGGGCCCTAATACTTAGTCCCAATTTAAGGCATTGGGAATCCTGCATACAGAAAATGAATAGGATTGAAATTGAGAAATGTGGAAGTGAACTTCTTTAAGTTTACACAGGCTTTATTTTGCATATTTCAGATTACTGGGATTACATAGTGCTGGAATACATATTATAGACATGTTCTTGTCTATGAAATTGAATAATTTACTTGAAAGTGATATTTTAATATATTACCATATAATACTCCTTTTAAGGTGTCATATATAGAAAATCTCAGTGTGGTACAAGTTAGAGCTTGTTTTTAATATTTTATATTACAATCTATTTTTTATGAAGAGACAAAAATAACCTGTAAAAGCTTAATGTGTCATACAAATTCTTTATGTACATTACTGTGTCTATCATAAAGGTCTAAAAAAACCTGGGCATTATTAGCACTGTGGTTTTGTAGTCCATTTCTACAGGATTCTGTACCGTTTATAGCAAGGGAAATTACTTCTATTCAGTTGTTCTTCAGTGTCCAAGGACTTTGGTCACATGTACATGTTAAGGAAAACTCTCTTCAAAATGCCTTTTTAGAGAAATTTCTCTAGTGCACTTCTGTTCTATCCCTTGTAAAAACATTGCACAAAATCAAGGTGAACACATACTATAAAGGGAACTGTTTCCTGGAAAACCTGAAAGAAAGGAACTCTTAGACTATAATAACTGTGCCACTAGCTAAGCCAGGCTTGCTCCGATGAATATGGAATTTTGGTAGGCAGTCCTAAATCATTAAGAGAATGCATTTCAAAAGCAGGTAGGGGGAATGAATCTTAGTGATTATCATTAGAAATACCTACATGATTTTGAGCTTCAGGCAAAAGAGGATTTTATGAACTTTTGAAGGTGATTGCTAACATGATTATGAACTTTTTATTGTAATATTTTATATACATTCTATTGTACAAATAAATATCAAACTACAGCTTTTTAATTAACTGGGGAAACTGTCATACTAGTTTTTACCAGTAAATACTCAGAAGATAGCATTTATTGGGGGGCATTGGTGATTAAGGTGACTTGCAAAGGGCATTTTATAGCATGGCCTGTGTTTCAAGTGATTGTTTAATGTGTTTTAATTTAATGTTTCAAACATGGACATTGCATCTGTTTAATGTCATGTGTTGCATGCTGTTCATGCTGCTGTGGCTGAAATGCACTTGCCTCTACTCTGAAGTTGTCCTTGTGAAACAAGATGCCATTCTGTAGCAGCTTTGTTAAAAAACAAATATTTGAGGGTTTGTATACATTAAATCTTGTTTCTGATACCCTCAGTGGTGAAAAGTCATCTATACAAACTTTATTAAATGGAATGGACTGTTAAATGCCAAAGATAAATGACTCCACTAATACTCTATTGTGACTGTTTTTCTGTTACTTCTCATCAGCAGCTCCACTGTCGTGATTTTAACCCAGCTGTACAAATAATATTAAAAACATTTGCTTGCTCAAATCTGACTACTTGGAAGAAGGATGTATTGGGTTTGCATGGCAGAGTTGGGAGGGAACAGGCTACAGCAGTGGCTTCTGTGAGCAGCTGCTCCAAGCTTTCCCCCGTGTCCGACAGAGGACTTGTTTGGGTTAAACATGGATTGCCATGTATTGAAAAAAATCTACACTGACTCTGCCCTTCAGGAAGGAAACCAAATGGAAGTAGTCTGAAAATGTTACTCCTCTTTAGGGTAGGGGCCTTAGTGGCCGGGGTGGGTGGAGCCCAGCCCCAGCCCCGTGAATGTTACTCATATGGAAACAGCCGCAGCAGACGTGTGTGGGTCTGTTTTCACACTCTGTTTTTAAAACTTATCAATTATTACTATATACACATATGTATCTACATCTATATCTCCAAAAACTTACTGCTACAGGAATCTGCAAAGATTACAAGTGCTTATTGTTTCATTTTGAACTGGGACAGATGAGTAGCTCCCTATTTGACTGGGATTTTGGTGTCTCTATAGCACCGACCCTTGTAAAGGAAAACAAATAAATTTGTAGGTGATTCAGCTACAGCATCCAAGATCAGAAGGCGGCATTAATAATAAACATGCTAAAAGCTTATGCCCCAAGTTGCTTTACACGCTGAAACTGCAGGGAAGCCTTTTAAAGCCCAACTGCTCCGTGTCTCTGCCGCCTCCTGGCCCCCCGGCTGCCCCGGCGAGGGGGGCGGTGACCGGCTCGGGGATTTAGGGGGACACCCGGGCGCTGTCAGGTCCGCAGTGCCCCGGCAGGGGCCGGGCACCGGGAGGGGCGGGCTGCAGGGCATCGGGAGGGGCCGGGCACCGGGAGGGGCGGGCTGCAGGGCATCGGGAGGGGCCGGGCACCGGGAGGGGCGGGCTGCAGGGCATCGGGAGGGCGGGCTGCAGGGCACCGGGAGGGGCGGGCTGCAGGGCATCGGGAGGGGCGGGCTGCAGGGCACCGGGAGGGGCCGGGCACCGGGAGGGGCGGGCTGCAGGGCATCGGGAGGGGCCGGGCATCGGGAGGGGCGGGCTGCAGGGCATCGGGAGGGGCGGGCTGCAGGGCATCGGGAGGGGCCGGGCATCGGGAGGGGCGGGCTGCAGGGCATCGGGAGGGGCGGGCTGCAGGGCCTGGCCGTCCTCAGCGCTCGGCTCTCTCGGGCTGCGCGGGGCCGGAACCTTCGTGCGCCGCGCCGGTGCGCGGGGGGACGCGCTGGGCTGCAGCGCCGCGGTGCGCGGGGGCCGGGCGGCGATGGAGGCGCTGGGTCTCGGCGCGCTGACCCCGGAGCAGGCGGCAGCCCCGGTCAACACGGTGGAGGTCAGCGGGGCCAGCGGCCGGGCGCGCCTCGGGCTCTCCCGGAGCGCGGCTGGGGTGGGCTGGGCTGGGGTGGAAGGAGTCTCCTGCCCGCGCACACGTGGAGTTCCCCCCTGCCCGTGGTGCGCCTCTCGGGGGGTGTGTGTTTGTGGGGGCGGGGGTTTGTCTGGTCCGAGCTGCCCCTGAGCAGCCCGTGATGAACCCGGGCTCGGCCTCCTGAGGTGCCGTCCCGTTCCCGGGATGTGAAGGCCTGTGTCCGGCGCACAGAGTCAGAATGGTCTGGGGTGGACCAGCTTATGTCTTTCCATCCCCTCTGCCGTGGCAGGGACACCTCCCGCTACACCAAGTTGCCCAATGCCCCATCCAGCCTGGCCTTGAAATATTTACTTAAGATTAAAATCATTAGTCTCATCCCTAGGTCATCAGTTTAATTGCATTGCTGTTTAACAGATTAAACGCCCTTTTTTAGACATAACATTTAAATCATAAAAACCTGAAATCAAGTGCTCTTCAGCTTCCCAGACTGTAAACACGACTGCATATAAACCACGGGGAACCAGTAGTAAAAGCTACACCGTACTGCATGTGTGTCTTCTTACTGCATTGGCTTTGTCATTATTAGATGTTAAATTGGGATCACAGGCAAGATTAGTAGATTAACAACAGCAGTGAAGGTTGAAAACCAAGAGGACTATCAACATTTCTGTGGATATAAGAAAACTAACAACTTTTTACAGGGTTTTTTGGTTATTCATTTTGTAGTATTTTTAAGTGGCAGTAGATGGAGAAGCGTATGAGAACTGGGGACACTCATCCTAAGTAAGAGGATTTTGTCTCTAGCCAGAGATACATGCAAGCTTTTGCACTGCCGTGGTAGAAGAAAGTGGGGCTGATGTAAGGAGGTGTTCCCTGTGATCACTGACGATTAGAAATAGGGGAGAAATTGCAGGAACCTTGATATACTTAGCACTTGTCAGTACTTTTGCTAAATCTTTGTAGGATTTAGGGTCCTACTAAGTGTTACAGAGACTTGTATCTACAAGTGTTGCTTCCAAGACTGAGCTTCTTTCATGTGTTTTGTAAAGTGCAAGTTGTAGGAAATCTTCCCTTTCTAGGAATATAATTTACTGTGTTAACAAAACCAAAAAAGTTGATCTTAAATGAGGACATGGTGTTAAGGAACTTTCTAAGAAAATATATTTTCATGTAAGTTGGTCTTAGGAAAGGCAGTGTGCCATTGCATCCTGAATAAATACTGCACATAGGGTTTACTAAGGTGATCCAGGTAATTTTTATCCATCTCTGTTGGCTTTAGACAATCTTAATTTTTTTTTCTAAATGGATCTGATTTTAAACTATGTTACTGTTTAAAAAACAGCAATAATAAAAGATGCAGACAAAAAAGCTCAAACATCTTAGATGTTTGTTTATCCTTGGAAAGATATTTCAGACTGTTTTTTGTTTTCAGGAAAAATGGAGGCTTCTTCCAGCATTTCTGAAGGTTAGTGCTACACACTCATTTCATGGTGTGAATACTTAATTCCTTTCTAACTTTACATTCCTCTCTTCTAGCTTTTACTGATATCTGTACTGATACTGTTTCCCAGAATATCTGTCCTCACTTTTCTGTGGAGTTTGCCTTTCTTTTAGTTCTCTGCAGTTATCAATAGACTAATTCCATAGATTGTTTTCTTGATTAACTTACAGATTATTTTGTGGAGACATCCTCCTAGAGGTTTGCATTTTTGTATGGTTGTTCTCAATCCATGCTGTATATATGTAATGTTTCCAGATTATTTTCCTGTTTTACTGGCACTCAGAGACCCTATCCATGCTCTTTATATGACAGCTCTGGTGTGAACTTGGAAATGTAGTGTAGAGCCAGAATGATTGTCCAGCCACTTCCCAGAAGTTTGTCAACTGAAAGAATTAACACAGTTATCCAAAAGTCATTATAAATGCTTACATCCTAATTTCTGCCTTGTGTGATTAATGTTATTGAAGCTGATTTTATTTGCTGCATGTGTGTGTTTTTCAGGTGAAAGGGCTGGTGAAGCAGCACATAGACTCATTCAACTATTTCATCAATGTTGAGGTAGGCTCTGTTGGGGGAAGGAGGGTGGCTCTTAGCACTCAGAAAAGACACGTGGTTCCATTTTGTTATTTTTCTCCTCCAGATAAAGAAAATCATGAAGGCCAATGAAAAAGTTACAAGTGATGCCGACCCAATGTGGTACCTGAAGTAAGCATGAGATGATTTCCACATCAGTAGCTGCATGAGTACTATCTCATGGGTTTGTTATCAGCTATAAATTGTTTATAGGCACTTGCGTAGGTGTAAATCAGGAGGATATTTTCTATTACTTTTCTCTTACTTTATGTAAGGAAAGATGGGAAGATTTAAAGGTTTATTCCACATGCAGGCTAAATTTTAACTAATTAGACCACAACTCAACTACAATGAGTTACTTTGGGAAGAATCATTGCTTGTTATTAATCAGCTTGTGTTCATCAAAGTAACTTCATTTTTTAGTGTATGTAAAATTTTGCTTCCTTCAGGTTGCCTAAAAAATATCTGCCTCATTGCTTATTTTGAAACTGTATTACAGGTACCTCAATATCTATGTGGGTACTCCAGATGTGGAAGAAAGCTTCAATGTGACACGACCTGTATCACCTCATGAGGTATTGATGTTTGCATCTGTCCTGTTTGGTTTTTTTATCTTGGGAATGTCTTGGATAATAGCTGCATGTAATTTTGAGTACATGCATGTTACATTAGGTAGTGCAGTGCATTCCACCATCACTGTAAAAAGAAGCCTCAGAGATTGAAACATCATGGAATAAAGCATTTAAATTTTATTTTAAATTGGGGTTTTTTTGCAGTATTCAGTGCTTCGTGTTAGCTGAATTTGAGTGGGTTTGCATGAAAGGAGTGAAAAGTACTTCTCTTGCTTAATCTTGTGGCTCTCCTTATGACAGAGCTGAAGTCTTCATGCCATAATGTAGGGTGCTTCAATATTTTTATTAACTTCTTTTTAATATTAGCTTTGCTGCTGTCTGCACCATAGGTCACTTCAGTCTCTGTTTCCCTTCCAGTCTTCTTTGGGAATGTATATCTGATTTTTTGCTTGTACTTTTTAAGTCTGGTTCAGAAAGCAGACATGGAAACTTTAAGCAGAAACGGATGGAAATTGTTAAAATTACAAGAAGCTGCAGAGGAACATTAGCCTTATGGGGAGTATATTTAATTTCATTGCAGTGCTGTAGGCATGTAGGTTAACAAATGGACTGTGTACTTCTGGAATAAAGATGTATGTTGGAGGCCCGATGCTGCTGTGATTGAAATCAGAACGGCTCATTGGTTTTGACCAATGGGATATCAGGTAGCTTCTGTATGTATGAGAAAGCCATAAACTAACATAACCTTTGAACTTTTTAGGATGCTTTCATGTACCTATAGCCATCCAGTTCTCTTCAGAGTGCTCAGGAACACAGTATTTCTCTCCTGCTACTGTGCTTTGAGATTTATACCACTGCAACAGAGGTAGTGACCACCTCTTTTTGGCCTCTGAAGGGGGAACTGTGCTTGGAACTTGCACTCATTTACCTGCATACAGCCTGTTGTCAACGTCATAACAGTTCACGTATCAGATGCTTTTTTCCTTGCTATATCCACTTAATACTTGAAGTTGAAATGTCTTTTTTGTCATCTCATCATGAGATACATTGTGTGCTTTGGAGGAATTCTGTAAGAACCGGCTGTCCAGTGGCTGCCACTTGGGCATAGCCACTTTCTGTTTCCAGTGACCTGACTCAAATCTCACTTGGTTTGATGGAAAGCTTTGAAATAAAGCCATTAATTCAGCCAGATGTCATATGTGATAGTTGCTGCATCTCACAAATGTGTAGCTAACGTTAAATCAGTAGATGTGAATGTGCACAAAATGCAACAGGAAAGATTTCTTTCATATGAATGAAACTGCATGCAAAAAGTTGTTAGTGGCCAACAACTCATATTCCGGAATTCAGGTATTAAAATGCCTCCTTACTTTATAGCTGAAGTGACTGTATATGCAGAGGAAGGCAAAATAAATGCTTCTCTTTATTTTCAGTGTGCTGTACACACATGGAGGCCACAGTTATTTTCTTAAATAGGATGCTGCTCAGGTCAAGCCAGGGCGCAGTTGGAAAAAAGAAAAGGGTTGGATAGTTAGGAGTCTGCCGTTATATTTCTCTGTTGAAGGCTTTAAAATTCCTTCCCAAAACCACCTAAAATGATCAGATTTTTATAAAGGTCTGAGTATGTATCAAGTCATGCCTGTCTTTTACCTTCAAGTGTCTATAGTTAGAAGTTACCTCAAGGAAGGTGATGCAAAAATACACATGCTGGAATATTACATTGTAATTTGTATTTTATATCTGTGTCTTGTGTTAAAAAAGCACACACAGAGAATCCCAAGGCCTTTTTTTCCCGGGTAGTACTAAAGAGGCTGTCTAACTCTTTCTCCTCCAGTCCTTACAGGAGTTTCCTGAACTGTTCATACAGATGAATTTAAAGTAATTAGAATATGGAAATATTCTCAGTTACTTTTAAATTGGATATAGTTGCTGGGAGCAGAATGGCACCTAGTTTTCTGCATGGCACAGCTTGAAAGCTGCTGGTGCACATCAATATTTTATTGCTAGAGAAGTGCTTTACTTTGTAATGTGGAGAGGAGGAGCGTCCAGTTTGTGATGATTCTTGAGCTGTATTTTTCTATACAGTTGCATCTTCAATGCACAGCACAATCTTAATTGCCTTTTATTAGTACATAATCAGTACACTGAAAGACTGCAGAACCATAAATATGCAAGTCTGAATACTGTTAAACCTGTAATCCTGGAGCTGAAAGGTAAGGCATGCTCAGTGAGGTCACGAATGACCTGCTGTGAGTTGCTCTGTTGTGTTCAGCAAATGCAGTAAGGCCTGTCTTGCATGAAGATACACAACACCTTAAGGGCTGGCAACCTCTTACAGTGAGGCTGGGGAGAGCAGATCGGAAAGGTTGGATTAGAAATGATTGAGCCTTGAGATATCTAATGGCCTAGATGTGTTTATTCTGCTTCCCTTGGGCTCCAAGGAATTTGCAGACAAATTCTGGGAGTCTTCACAGGAAGTGATTCTGTAGTGAGCCTTCAGTAAGTCATCTTTAGAAACAGTACCATACAGTGAGGTTTGCTCATTCTTCTAATAAGGTAGCACGGTGTCTCTCTCAATCTTGTGCTTTTCCATCCTGTCAGAATTCATATGGCAGCACAACTCTTCAGCTATTGAGAATGCATATAGAAATGTCCTCGAGCTGAGCACTGCTCAGACACACTGTGGTGTTTGTGTCAGCTCTGCTGATTAGACCTGTTTGTTTAATTAGACCTGTTTGTTTAATTAGAGAGTTTAGAAGTTATGCTCTGCAGTGCTGTCTTCTCAAGGCACAGATCTGCTGGCTGCTTTTGAAAATCATAGTAATTGTATCTGGATTTTTAGACAGGAGAGTGTCACACGTTCTTCAGGTACCATGAAGATCTTGCTGAAGCTTTGCTTTGCTGCATTTCTTTGTGATGATTTACAGGATACAGGGCAAACACAGGATATTTTAAGAGAGATTCTTCAGCTTGAAGTCACCACCTGACCGTGTGCCTGTTGTCCTTTCAGTGCCGCCTGCGGGACATGACCTATTCTGCGCCGATTACCGTGGATATTGAATACACCCGAGGCAGCCAGAGGATCATCCGCAATGCGTTACCCATTGGCAGGTGAGACACCACGTGCTCAGCTTCTGCTGTCAGTTTTCATTTGCTGCCATGCTGGGAAGAGTTCTTACTGCAGAACAGATGCAGGCCAACCTTGCTTCCTTGTTAAAAGAAGCCATGAGTGGGCAAATCTTCATAAACAGCTGTACAGGATTTTTAGCTTCTAAGATTTTGTTTTGCAAAAGCTTCTGATAATGTCTCCCTCCAAAGAAGGATGGGTATAAGGATGAATGTTGTCTGTGATTCTACTGATAGAAAACCAGAGGAAAATGCATGCCTGGAGCTGGAAGTCACATTATTGTAAAATGAAGTCAGGCATATTTGCTTTGTAGCCGAATTACTCAGTCTTTCATACATAATATGTAGAGTAGCATCTGTAGAAGGTGGATGGTAAAACCAGTAAAGCAAGCATTAGTTCTGCTGCACAAGTTAAACTTTCATTTAAAATTGGTTTGGTTAAAAATTAAAGTTACATTATTAAGACTGGCTTTAAGGGCATACATGCAAAAAGTTTTTTGCTGTTAAAAACTGTTGATACCCAATTATTATTTCCATGGGAAATAATTTTCCTCATCTATCCCTAGTATTATACTTGTTCCTTTGGCCAGTGCTCTTGTTGGACATGCAGTTCAGATTGGGACGGATGTTTCATTGGAGTTTTCAGAAATGGCATTTGAGTATTCCATTTTGAGTTACCTTATGCCAACTGCTTCCTGTTTCTGATATAAACAGCCAATGCATTAAGCTCTTATTGCATGTGATAGAAGATTTTGCTTGTCATATGAAGCTTCTTATCTCTAGGAAGTACTTTCTTATTAGCGCAGTAAATATTACCATATCCCGCAGCTGTAGGGAGGAGGAGAGAATCCAACAGGCAGGAATTGTGCAGCAAGACTGATTTATTTAATTATTTTACAAACTCTTTTATAGACTTTTTTCTTCATAGTCTAATGGGACAAAGGATCAGCCACCCCCCTTGGGGTGATTGGCTAAAATCCTAAAACATCCATTGTCAAAATGTTTTCCTACTGTACTATAAACAAAGCTCAGCAAGGTCGCAGGTGTTCATGGTTTATAAACTCTGCAAATATCTTCTGTGAGAGAGAAAAGTATCCCATGGACTTAGAGAGTAGCAAGAAAAATTCTTGCTAGCAGCATTTTTGTCTCCCCACTTTCTCAGTGAAATATGGTGACAAGATAGTTTTTTTTACTCTGCAGAAATACGGAATTTGAGTTCATCAGTTTTCTTTTAAGATATAAGAATATGAAAACAGCAAAGAAATTAAAATGATTTATAAGATTTAAATAGAAGAAATATAGCCTAATTGTGTTTTTTGTTGAAGTAAATTTGAATGAAAAATCTCAAAGGTTGAAAATAGTTGTATAGTAGAACTCATGAATAATTTTTGTCAACATCTGTCTTAGAAAAGATTTGGAACACAGGTCTTACAAAGGCTGTCCACCAAGGAGGGAAATTCTGTAAACTGGATCAAAAGCCAGCTTTTTTGTAGAAGAGGCTAAGGGGCATGGAGGTTTTTTGGTAGATGTAGTGGTAAACTCTTTATCTTATGCAAAATACAGCTTTCTCTTTGGAAATAGCTTTTGAAAGAGAGCACAGTTTTTCTCTCTCAAAAATCTGTGAAAAGGTGCATTATGAAGCTGACTATAAAAGTACACTTTTCAATAATAACTGCAAAATCATTGCTGGTTAGTTGTTGAATAAGCCAAATTGAAAGTGAACATTTCCTGATTTATCACTGGGTGATAGAATAATTTGGGTTGAAAGAGTACAGTCTCCTGCTCAGCCTCTAGTATAGCTTCCTTCTCGAAATGGGTCAGCTCTGTGATCAAACCAGGTTGCTCAGTGCTTCATCCTGTCAGGTCCTGAAGACATCCATGAATGGAGACTGCCCAGCTTCCCTGTGCAGCTTTTCCTCTCTTTGACTGTTCTCGTGGTAAAGAAGTTTTGCCTCACATTCAGCCTGGGCATCTTTAGTTTCTCTTTTTTTTTTGCTTCCCTAAGCATTGAATTTGTTTTTAATTTCTTGGAATATCTTTCCACCACACGTTGCTTCACGAAATGCTTGCTTGCAGGCTTCTCTGCTAGGTCACCAGAGAAATCAGAGCTAACACTGGGGAGCCTTCATGCTTAGGTTATGAATTAGAGGCACTATCTCTCTGCAGCCAGAAGGTGTCATTCCTGTGTGGGAAATGAGTTATGAACTAACTTTATCTAATAAAAATTGGTAACAGTTCATCTGCAGTGGCATGTTCTTCACTGCAGACCATTTTGGGGACCAGGAATCTTTGCACCAGTTATCATTGGCCTTGGTGGCCCTGCTTGTCAGGATGCCTGAGTAGCTGCATACAATTAAATAGGAAGTCTGTGGTTTCTGCTTGTAGGTGTCCAGTTTTGGGTCTCTCTTCTGTTCCATGTTCTATGAAATAAGGTGGGCTTAAATGAAAACCTGCTCACAAATCACAGCATGCATGAGTTCTGATGACCTTAAATGTGTTTTTTTCAGTCTGTTCAGCATCATTTTTGTTCTGAATTTGACTATTCATATTTTTCTGTCTTGAGTCTGAAGTAAAATTGTAACTGGTTTTCTTGCAGAATGCCTATAATGCTGCGTAGCTCCAATTGTGTACTTACTGGGAAAACTCCAGCAGAATTTGCCAAACTAAATGAGTGCCCGTTAGATCCAGGTACATTTTCACTCATGTTCTTTTTTTTTCCATCTGTACTTTGAGTTTTAAATCTTTTACAGCAAAGAAATACCCCTTTGGTACGTTTCTTGCCGTCATGAAGTCTTTGTGGAAGTCTCAAGTGTGTGCTTGCAACTGAAAGAAATTGTTAGGCTTTTGGTTGAGTACATGAATAGTTGGTATTTGCAGACAATTTTCAACCGCAAAAAACAATGCACCAACATTTTGAGTATTTTATTTTGAAATTTGTATGTAGTGTTGTACAGTGATGTGTTATATGAGAAAAAAGATGGAGTTCATTCATTGAAAATTAAACAGATCAGGGAAGAGTGGAGTATGATGTCCTCCAGAGTGGGAACTCTCATTTGTTATTGCCTTCTGTAAAGCAAGAATAAAGTGTTACATGTTACATGGTAATATTTGATATGTAGAGAGGAGATGAAGATTTATAACAAGCGACTTCTTTGGGTTTTATCTGTCAAGTTTGTCCATTACTTTTTTAAGGGAGAATTTACTCTCCCATTGTGTACTTATGGTTTACTTTCTAATAATTTATATTCAAAGGCGTATTGGAGGAGACAAGTAAGGTGCAAGGGTACTGACATGCAAAATATTTCTTTTCTATTAACTAGGTGGCTATTTCATTGTCAAAGGTGTAGAGAAAGTCATTCTTATTCAAGAGCAGTTATCCAAAAACAGAATCATTGTGGAAGCTGATAGAAAAGGCACAGTTGGTGCTTCTGTTACCAGGTATGATAAATTCCAACCATTACATAAAGGAGATAAACCCAAAGCTTTAGAACTTCATTGTTGTAGTTTAAATAGCTGTGGAGTTTTTTTCCTAGTGTAGTTTAACTAGAAAAAGCTGTAGACATTCAGTGCTCCTGTCTAGCTACTGTCATTTTGTATGCTAAAACTTCAATCCCTAAATAGTATAGTATTCCCACAGAAATCAGTGAGAGTTGCTCATGTGTTCCAGGATTCATCCCAGATTAGGAAAAGCAAGTTCTAATTTTTAATATAGCAAAGTGCACTTCCTAAGTGATGGTGTTTGGTCTCAGTTTGCTGCAAGTAACATGAAGCTACTGCAGTGGAAATTGGATGTAACCTTTTGTTTGCCTCTCTACATAAAATTGGCATAAAAACTTTTAAAGGCAAAGGCAGCTGAGGAGGAAGCAAATATTTTTGTACTACACAAATTACTGAAAATGGCAAGGTAGTCTAAATTTGGCCTTTCCTCCTTGATCAAGTTTTGTTTCTATTTTGTTCAGCCTTTGGTTGGTTGCTTCTTATTTTTTAAGCTGCATTCTGGTATAATAATGGTGCTTTTCACTGTTCAGTATGAGGGCTGTTTTTTCTTCTCCAGAGGCCTCTCATGTCTCTTCTAACTACTGTCTCCCAGTAAGCCTGGATGAGGTTACCAGCAGTACCACCAAGTACTGTTATGTCATTACCACTGTTGCTGCAGTACTTGTTCACACTTAGACCTTGCTGGTTACATCAAAATTGATTGTAAAAGCATGCAAAGATGATTTCAAAAAGTACAGACTTCTACTTGCTCAAGTCAAATACGCCAAATAGTCCCCAGCACAGGTGATAACACCCTATTATCTTGGAGTTACAGGCTGATCTCTGGCTGGTTTAATGTAATCTTTAAAAGAGGAGAAAGTGAGATTCATTCAGCTGAAAGATTGTTCAAGCTTGCTAAGTTCTATACAAAAGATTCTAGGAGTCAGTGCAAACACTCTGTTGGACATAGTATTATTTTTATTTTAACTTCAGTTCCACTCATGAGAAGAAGAGCAGAACAAATATGGTTGTGAAACAAGGAAGATTTTACCTGAGGCACAACACTCTGTCAGAAGATATTCCCATTGCTATCATATTTAAGGTAACACAGCTGTTTGTTTGGGGGAAAAAAAGGGGAAAAATGCTGTGCTGTAGCGCAAGAATGAAGGTCAACAGCAGCTCTCAAGTTAATATGTACAGAAGGACTTGGCAGGGCTTAGATATTGCAAGCTTTTTTCCCTTGGGAAGTCATCTTTATTGTACAGCAAAAAGGAGAATAATGCTGTATTTTTCTGCAAGGAGAGCGTTGCTGTGCCAAGAGAAATGCCTGCCATCCGCTTGCTCTGCCTTGTGAGGTGCCTCTGCTGCTATAGGTCAAAAGGGTTTTGTTTTGTTAGGAGCTATGCTGTAAGTTGTGTAAAGGGTCTTTGTTTCTGGTTTTGGTTCCAGCCTGTCCCCAGCTCTTACTTGTGCAGTGCTGAGTAGCTCGATGTCCTTTTTCAGGTTCAGGGACATAGCCATGAGTTCATTTATGCATGACTTCCAGTCATAACTGTAAACAAAACTGAGAGCCTCTGGGGAAGTCTTGGCATTTCTTAGACCTACTCCTAAATCCTGTAAAGTTACTAGAGTGGCCTGCATTTCTTAGCAGTTTGCTTCCCCTGTGAATGAGCTGTGTCTTGGTCCAAATAGTTCAGAAGCCCTGCC
The DNA here is from genome assembly GCF_965178545.1 of Coloeus monedula. Taxonomy (NCBI): domain Eukaryota; kingdom Metazoa; phylum Chordata; class Aves; order Passeriformes; family Corvidae; genus Coloeus; species Coloeus monedula. Next base: position 22,085,706 of record NC_138784.1, read on the forward strand.
TGGTTCAGGAACACTCACTGGTATCCTGAGGGCAGTGAAGGCTTGGACAGGCGTCATAGCTTTGAGGCGATTCCTGACAGAGGGCTCGGAGAGGCATCCACTCCTGCGTATGGGTGAGAACTGGGGAGTATTTGCCCTTCCAGTTGAGCTGGTGACAATGTCATGCCTTGACCCTCATCTCCTGTGAAACTGCCAAAGTGCTTTCTTTCACTCTCTGCTTCTCCCTTTCATTTTAATTCACTCAAGGGTGCACACACTTGAGTGTGTGATCAGTGTGACATAACGATGACAGCTCCCCAGCTGCCCAGCTGGACCAGAAGCAGGCTGCTAGCTCATCTGTCTGGAATCAAATGCATGGACTACAGCCAGGAAAGGTGGTGGGTGGACATGCTCTGTCCAGCTGCTGGAGAAGAACAGTAGGGCATGGCCAGGCCTTAGGCTGGGACCTCTCCTGCCAGCAGCTGGGAGCTCCTTCCTGTCCTGTAATGCTTTGATGTTGCCTTTGGGTTTACAGTCTGGTACATTGTGTGTGCAAGAGGAAATTGGGCTGCATTCTTGGAGGCATGAAAAAGCCTCTGACTGGATAGATCTGGGCAAAACCCTGTTTTTGTGTTCTCTGTAGTGGGTTACGGCACAGAAGGTTGGGAGAGGAAATGATGTGCCAGGAGAGGGCAGCATGTGCTCGCAGCATCTGAGCTGGTCGTACCCGCAGCACCGATGTTGTTTATGGGTTTTGTCCCTATTACCCCAGTGCTTGGTGTGCCTTGGTACTAGAAAATGGTTTAATAATTGGGTTTAGACTTGAGAAATAAATGGCTGTTACATCTGATTAAGCAAATCTCTTCAAATAAGGGAGGAGATCGTCTGTTTTTAGGGACCAGTGTTCAAGGAGTTTGAGAAGTTATTTATGGACAGAAATGCACATAAAAGTGCCAGGATTAAGTTCACAACTCTTGTGTTGCAGAAAAGTGTTAATGTGGCTCTTAATCCACTTGCTCCAGTACCAAATTGCTGGATTCCACCTTCACTTCAGACTTTTATTACATTTTGTCAGCCTGTGCTGGTACAGATAAATACCTGCTCACGCAGAGTAACTGCTCTGGGTTGTTGTCTGAGGAGATGGTTGTTGGCTTGTTTTTCTAAGCAAAATTGTACTAACTATTACCATCTGACAACGCTTGCTATAATTATCACCCTCTTCATATGTATCTTTTATATTTTAGATAATGTTTCCTAATTTTTCATTTATTAATTGAATAAGGGGTTCCAGCTGTTGGAAGCTCTTGGCTGTAGTGTTTTTCAATGATTTATATTGATTTAGTACAGTAGCAAATCAGCTACACCCACTTCAACTGTTCTGAATGTTCCATCCCAGCTGTTCTCATGAGTGGTCATTTTTTTCACCTTTCCTTTAATGACATGAAATTCAGGGATCTTCTCTCTACTTCTGATGAGTCTCCAGCTGGAAATGGAAGCAGTCACCAGTCTCTGATTCTCCTTTCTTGGGCATTGCTGTAGTGTGGTATTGCTTTGTTCTATTTAACTACTAGAAGCAAGATTGGAAATGCAATAGCCCTCAACCTGGAGAATCCCAAACTTAGGGATGCCTGTCTAACTTCAGCTCTCTCACATGGCAGTATTGTACACAGGAGATTTGTTGGAAAAACAAGGAGAATAATTCCTTTCTGCCAACACCGAAGCCTTGGGCATGAAGCATGTGACTTCCTTATTACGGGTAGGTGTTCTGCTTCTTGTGATATAGAGATCCATATCTGCAAGGGACAAAATTAAGCTGTATACACAATCTGAGGTCTCAGGTTTTGGCTGCCTTTGAATCCTTAACTTGTCCTGAAACAGCTACATGTGTAATTTCTAATTAAAAACTAAAATGATAAAGCAATGGCAAAAATCTGTCGCTCTGCGTTTCCTCCCAGACCAGCATCCAGGCTACTACCAAGTTCCACAGACCTCTGTGTTTTGACTAAGAAAACAAGTATTAATTGGTAGAGCGTTGCCATTCAGTGCATGGGCCAGCTAGAGGGGGTAGTCTGAGATTCAGGGGTTATCTGAGAGACAGTGAGCAATTTTGGATTGTCTTTCTAGTCCCAATAGCTTTAACTGACCTGGTGTTCTTATGTGATGTAAGAAATAGGTCGGGTGCAGAAAATCATTGTAGCATTATAGAATAGAAAGCAAGTATTGCAGATCTATAATCTAATGTGGATTTAAAGCTACTGCAACTGTAAGGTTGAGGTGTACTAATATATCCTCTAGACATCTTTGTCAAAAGCTGTGAAATACAGAACATTAGAAACACCACCAACTGATAGAGCTGAGGCCTAAAATTCCTAGTGCTCCCTAGACTAGAATCTAAGGTCACCCTTCTATTTCAGCTGTAAAGTCATGGACTGAGCTGCATGCTAGGGCGAGACCTGAACACAGTGTTCTCCATTTTTGCTTTAGGTGAGGAATGAAGCCCAGGCACATGAGCTGTGGGGAGCAGTGGAAATAGAGTGGATCTTAAGGTCCCTTGATCTGGATAGATAGGGACTGGATTGTGTGGGGTCACCCTAAAGGAGGCATGTGCCTTTCAGTTCATCCTTATTCGTAACTGCAAGCCAGAATGACCTTGTCTTGCTGCTTTGTTTTATCTGCCTTCCAGACCTGTAGGGATCTTCAGGATGGGCATGCTCAGATGTTTTACAGTCAGTTGTGCCAAACACATCTAAGTTGTGGTTTCCTGGAATTTAGCACATTGACCACAACTAACTGAAATTTGATAGGCTACAAAAGGCATGTGCCTGGCACTATTCTAGGGCAGACTTGGGGTATCTGCTCTTTAGATGTAGGGGACTTAGAGCTTTGTAGCTGTGCTAGCTTAAACAGTTTTCCCTAACCCATCTTCTTATAAGTTACAGAAGCATTTGTGCAGTCACTATATATGGAAATGCAACTTTACTTTTGAAGTAGTGGCAGAAATCAGACAATTTTGCCCCTAAAGTATGGGTTCGTGTCAGTTTTTAAAGGGCTGTTAACTGCCTTCTAATGGGAAAACAAACACAGCTATTTGCTTCCTGCTTACTTTGTAACACTTCTTCATTAGTTAAGATACATGTGCGACCACAGGGGTATTAATGGTATCTTGAGCTGTCTTGCAACTCTGGGAGACCTTTCTTTAGCTGTGTCAGTTGTGCACAGCTCATGGGACTGTGTGAGCTGTGCACAGTGGCTCTTCTGAGTATGTCAGGCTGGGAGGTACACAGGCTTTACCTTGGGGGGCTCGGACAGTTCTAGGTAGCAGTGGGCACTAGAGGAGGTGTGGAATATTTGTGCTCTATATAAGGGTGTTTCTGTTCTGAAAATCATCTGGGTTAGAGGTAAGAAGGTGCAGCTGCTTTTGCAGAAAGCTCCCTAAATTGCAGGGAGTTAGAGCTGCTCAAAGGTAAGGGCTATTTTTCTTTTGAGTTTGTGATTTTTCTTGTGAGTTTGTGATTTGGTAGACTTTGGGAGATTTGGTTGTGGGAGCTGAAGTAAGTGAAGGTTGCATGCTGCATTGAAACTGGTTAGGGAAGGAAGAAGATTGTAAGTAACCCTACAGGGACTTAAAAGTTGAATTTTATGACATGAATCACTGGATGAAGTATCTTTAGTGTGTGTGGGAGCTGTGAGAAACTGCTCTAGGACCTGCGGCAGAAGATTTGAACAGCAAGTCAAGTTCCATTTTTACAAACCTGTGCTAGCCTTGGAGCTGTTAGGTGCAGCTCTAGAGGAACAGCTGGATGGTGGTCTGACTGGATCTGCAGGATTATGGGTTCCCATGGCTGTTGTTTCATAGCTCGTATCTTTTGAATTATGAAAGCTCCAGACCAATTCTGTCTGTGATGTCAACCTTGAACTTCCCTGACATCTTTTTAATCCAGTCATCTGCCTGTCTCTGTGCTGTAATTTAGCCTGATGGACTGCAGAACTGCATTCTAGGGAAGTGCCATGGAAACGCCTAGACATCATCATTAAGACGTGAGCTGGGGGAGGAAGAGCTGGGCTCACACTCTCATCTGTACGTGTGTGTGCGCACACAAAGATGGACACACACATGCATTTAGGCAGTGGGAAGCTCCCCAGTCCCAGGAAGGGGTTGGCCCCACTGGGACTGCTTTCTCCCACTTGAACTCAGGATGATCTGAGTATTCTGAATGCTTGCTTTGCCTTCTCTGTTTTATGTCCATCGACTGCTAGCCTTCAACCGTAATCTTCAGCTACTGTCTCCTTCCTCATCCTTTCACTGCCACTGTTAAATTATGCTTTTACAATGTCTCCTTCCCCCCTCCCCCATAAAATTATCCCTTTGTAACATTGCCTTCCAATCAAAAAGAAAAGACATCTTGTCTACTGCTTTGCTTTTACGTTAATTTCCTTTCCCTCAGCTTTGTCCTAGGACCATGAGTGTTTTAACCATAGGGCCCATTCCTATATCGCGTGTCCTCCGTGTTTCTGTAACATAAGCAACAGCCAAGGAATATTTTGTTACTGTTCTAATGATGTTACAGGCTAATTCTGGAGTACTTCTTTTCTATTGGTTTGGTTTTTTGGTTAGTTGTTTTTGGAAGGGTAACATCAGGGCCAAATTTACTGAAAACCCAAGTGTTAAGATTACAAATCTCTCTGATAGCAGCATGGGCCTGCTGCTTGTCCTTTTGGTGTTGCGTGTAGGTGGATTTGTGTATGCAACTCTGCTCAGGATTGTTGAGAGTATAGAGGAGAATAAATAGGTTCACTTTTAGGCTGTTGTGTTAGCACATCTTTTACAGTCATTTGCCTGAGTTTTAGTCATTACTCATAAATTCATTTCCTTCAATTTTCACATATTTAACAGCACAGTGTATGTGGTTTGGTGACAGATCCTGGCCTTTCCCACTCAGAAATTTAGAATTCTCAGGTGATTTTGCTGCTACAAACTCCAGCTAGAAAATCTGCATGGGCTTAAAGATCTATCTTGTACTCATCCTTCTGCTGTAAGACTCTTGATCAGAGAATTCATTAAATTAGAAGAAATCCTCAACCCTCTTTAATTCATGGTGGCTTTCCAGTTTTTAATGGATGACAAAACATAGTAAAAATGCAGACTGATTTTTTTTTTTCCTCCCACTTTTCATATGACACCTAAGATTTGGTTGCCATTGTAGAATTAACCTGACGGACAGAAATAGGGTGATACCAGGTTGCAGTTGAGATAAATGTATTTGTGGTATATGTGCCTAGAATGGCACAAAAATTCTGTTCTAGAAATTTCTGGACTAAGTGCAATAACTGTATTAATCTAGTTGTCATTCCTAAACTAGTTTACTGGTCAGCTATTAAATCCTAGACACATGGAAACTTACTGTTGTGAAGCTTTCATGCTTTTGTAGACTTACCTTGTGAGTCTGTCTCTCAGGTCATGAGGGATTTTGTTAACTTCTCTGCAGAGGTTTTTTAACTACTGTGTGACCTTATTTAAAAGGGTGAGGAAGTGTAATAATATTTGAAAAACAGAGATCTCAACCACAATAACATCACAAGGCCAACTTCTGGTTCTGAAAAGAGCCTTGAGATCAGAGGGGTGACTACTTAATGGGAACAAACTGTGATGAAGCACTCTTTACCTGGTGAAGTACCTGCATCTTGATTTGGCATTCAAGTCTGTCTGAGATGGTGGAATTGTCATCTGGGCTTTGCATTAAATGAGGAGAGTCCTCACACTGTTCTGGATGTGTTATACTTCTGCAGTGCTGTTAATTTCTAATAAACCACAAGGTGAAAAGACAGAGTTTGAATTTAAAGGGGCTTCAACTACTTCTTTGTTCAAAAAGAAATAAAGAAAAAAAGCTGAATACTTCACAATTAGAGCAACAGTTTTGCAAGTGAATGGCGTTAGCTAGGTGTTAAGCAAAGTGACACTCCACTAAGGCAGTAAGAAGAGAAGGCATTTCTGCATTTTTGAGGAAAATGTGACTTTTTGGGGTACTGCCAGTTTTTAATGAGAACCAGAATACTAGACTCTGCATAGGCCATTATTTACAATGGTCTTTGTGGCAGGCACTTTGGAGAATAATGTGAATGCAAACGTAACTTCCTCACAAAGTTCTGAGAAACATATTATAACTCAGCCAGAAGAGGTTTAGTGAGATTATTCCATTTCTTGATATGGCAGAGCTCCAGGCAAATGTGTGAAGGGGGGGAAGCTTTAGCACCATCTGGAATCCACAAAAGCCTTCACTGCTGGCTGCCACCTTGAAACACTTACTGATAGAGAGATTTTACTAAACCTGTTAAGCGCTTTCTTAGTTTATTAAGCTTTTTCCGCGGTATAAAGTCTAACAAGGTGTCCAAGGATCAGTGAAATAGTAGAATGTCTTTCAAGTGGAATTGTGTAGTGAAGTCATCTTCTAAATGCAGAGAGCTGCAAAGGGGGTAAATTGTAAACATTTCTCAAATATCATGAGCTACATCACAGTCAACTGAGTTTGCAAAATTGCTTGTGGTAAGAGACTGAGTACTCCTTTAAGAAATTTTGCCTTCGTTTCTTTATTGTAGATTCTGACCTGGTTCTCATTGTTACACACTTTGGCTTGTTTATACCTAGTATTTATTTTTTTTCTTAAGACAAAAACCACAGAATTTAACTCCTGTCAGTGAATAAAAAAAAAAAACAAAACAAAATACCACCAACAAAAAAAGAGCTCTCCAAAAAGTGTGTGTGTGTTCCTGCTGCTTATCAAGATTTCCATTTAACGTTCTTCC